>NC_082653.1:1576875-2296250 GCF_028023285.1 Balaenoptera ricei | reverse complement strand
GCAGTGACAGTCGGTCACGTCCGCTGGGCACTGTAGGGCTGAGATAAAAAGCAAATAAACAGCAAAAGGCTCCCTGAGAAACTGACTTGACTTAGACCTAAAGGATTGTATCTCCGTGAAGGACAAAGAGGGCATATTCCAGGAGGAAGAAGAACTCTGGACAAAGCTACAGAGGCATGACGAATCTTAACATGTACCAGGGACTTCCTGGAAGTTCCCTGGGAGTGTTCAGTGTGAGGCAGAGGGATGCCCGATGGGGAGAGGAGGTGGGTCATGCCGGCCTCATGGGGCCAGTAGGACAGTGCTGGCCAGGGCCGACATGGACACCTCCCTCTTGGTGTATATTTTTGTGCTTTTCTTGGAAGGGACCTGCTGTAAGGCTTTCCTCCCACCAGGATCACACGAGAGAGAGAGTAGTCCTATGCCCTCAGTTTACGTGTTTGTTCTGGAATTACCTCAGGTTTGGGAATTATTTAGCTACTCTGTTGGGCTTTCCATATTTGTTGCTTGTCCTTATTATTCTGTCCATATTCAAAAGGGATTTGAGGTGATTTTCAATAAAATACCATATACACTAAGTGTTAAGATGGAAAGAGAGAGGGGTAACTCATTGAAACGTCTGTTACTTTCTTATGGATGCCCTCAAGTATCTTTGTTTCCTAGGTTTGCTGTTTTTCCCAGTGACGAGGTAGCCAGGGACCAACCTACCTGTTCATTAAGAAGTAAGGAGTTGCTTTTCCTTGGTGCTTATTAATTTACAAAGTTCTACACATTTTGACATTTCCTATATTAATTTTTCATTGTAAATTTTGGCTGAGTCCTTATTTTCCAGTGTCTTCTATTCAACTTTAATATTTTAATTTTTTGATGAGAACTATAATACCAACACAAATTCATAGATACACACTCAAAAGAAGACTTTCCTAAGTTTAAAATTGATAATATGAAGTCACCCTGTAAAGGGACAAAATAAGTAGAATTATATAACAGTTAATCACTAGATTCTAAGGGACAGGGTATAACTCCTTTGAAACAAAGTAATTTTATGCTCTAGCCAGTTATCTGTAGAATTGGGGTCCGGGACCCATCGTGATGCTCAGTTCTGCAGTGTAGTGAGTGGGATTATAGCAAGAGTCTAGGGTAGGACTACTTATGCTCTGATACTGTTAGGGGCAGAAATGTTTTTATTTTGGTTCCTAGCTGTCCCTTCTGGTAAATGATCAAACTCTACCAAGAGTCAACATTCTCCTAATGAGAAATATGAATAGATTTGTATGAGCATTTTGTGCCAGTCCTAATTTGTTTCCCTCATTGTTGACTTATTTGTTAGATGCATTCATCTATAAAAGTGCTATTTCTCCCCCAGTGAAATGGAGATGGATGGCATGCCATTTCTTCTTTAATTTCTTACCTGGAGTAGCTCTGAAACGCCACGTGACGCCTCTGAGCAATTATTAGCGCAGTGAAATCCAAACCCTCCCGTTCTTAAAAGCAGTGTTAGTCCCTGTAATTAACTAGCCATGTTTCATTGGGAATATGTTTCATTGAACAGTCAGTGTTTAATTTTTACTCAGCTTAACATAGTGTGGGCTAAAAGAAGGCCACATTGGTGGAGGAACCACGCCTGTGTGGGATGCCTGGGTGTCGAACCTATAATAACCATGGAAGGCAGCCTAACTGGGACAGTGCTAATAAGTTATTCATCTTATCCAGCTGAGTGAGTGCTGAGTAAACTGTCAGGTTTACTGTCACCTTTAACTACAGCTGGGAGAAGGGAGAGTTTGGTAGTCGTCCGTGTGCTTGGGACCTAAGTGGAAGCAGGAAAGGAGGTTCAGGGACCATCTACCACCCAGTTCTCAGGAGGGGACCCTGAGCTTTGCGTTATAGGCTCTGTGCTGGGCAGGTGGGCAGTGCTGCTGGCAGGAATGACAGGAACTGTGCCGGGTGCTGTCCAAGGTACTGTTTCCACCCAGCACACATTTACTGGGCACCCACTTTGGACCGGGTACTTTCCTAGGCATTTCAGCTGTAAATTCTCCTTTTCAGCTGTAAATTCTCCTTTCCTCGTGGGGATCACGTTCTCAGGGGAGAGGCAAAAACACACAAGGAAGAACCTGAGTGAGGTGATTTCGCCTAGGAGGGTGCTATGAGGGAAACAGAGCAGGCGGTATGCCAGGAACTGCTTTCTGCCTCAGACTGAGCGCTCAGGACGGGTCTCTCGGGGCCAGGAACAGGCATGGATTCAGTCGAGCTGTGGGGCTGTTCCTGGCGGAGGGAACAGCAGGGGCAGAGGAGCTGGGACAGGGATGGGCCGGCAGTCCTAAAGGGACAAGAAGGTCCCCGCGTCTGGGGCACAGTGAGCCGGAGGAAGGAGGCTGTTTGTGGTTGGAGAGGTTGGGGCCACAGCAGGGAGTCCCGGTTCCATTCTGAGTGAGCAGGAAGGCTTTAGAGGGTCTTCACCAGGAGCTGTGTCTGGAGCGTGGGTTACAGGAGCAGGAGTGGAATGGGCGCGGGGGGGGGTTGTCGGGGGGAGCCAGCATCGCCGCTGTGCATCCTGCAGGGGAGATGCCTGGGGGAGGTGCCTCAGGATAGGATGCAAGTCCTACTGGTTCCCTATTCAGGTGGCAGCCAGTCTGTCCCTCATCCCCATCACACATCCACAGACGGGGCAACCCTCCAGCTTTTCTCGCTCCCACCGACTGGCGCATGCAGCTAATAAGCCACACATCACACTGTCTCATACTTTGGTTTCCTCTGTCTCCCTCACCAGCCTGTGGGTTCTTCCAGGTTGGTCACCATGTGTTTCTCTTTTATCTCCAGGACCCCATGTAGGTCCTGACCTCACAGCAGGATCCCACAGCACCCCTGACTCGCCAACTCCGGTTATTAGAACCTGACACTCGTGAAGCCAGCCTCGCAGCTTCATCCCCTGCGTGGCCCCAAGACCTTAGCTTTAATCTAAAAGAACCATTTCCCAACCCATCCTTGACCTGGCAGAACCCTCAGTGGATGTATCTTATTAGTTCCTCCTGGTCGGCGTGTGGCGGCTGACCTGTGTTTAGCACTGTGCCTGTGATCCAGTTAGAAGAGCCTTCTGTTTTAGATTGTTCTAAATGTTCTCACTTGGATTTTGCTTAAATGGAAAAAAAATCAACACATTTTTCCTACTTCGTACTTTACCAAAGGGAAAAAAATGACAGGACAGGGACCTCCCACAGTTCTTCCTGTGGTGACTAAATATAAATATCTATGACAAATCTCAGAAGGAATCATTAATGGCAGCTGTCCGTGTTATTTAAAATGAATTAGACCTTCCTATTTCCCCTCTAATGAACACTGCGAGAGACACTGAAGGTTTTTCCCATTCATCACACACCTGGATGTATGCCGTTCAGCTAAGTCAGGCATCGCAGGTGCTTATAAAGCAAAATACACCCAGCTTGAGTGTTTGTGAAATGTCAACTCACCTCCCTTTGTCTTGAATAGACTGTCTTTGTCTCGAGTGGATAGGCTGTGCTTTCTTGGTTTGGAAAAACACCTTGGTCTCTCTGACTCCAGCTGATTTGGCCTACTGGGGTGTGAACCGTCGGTGCCTCAGGGCGTGTGAAGATTCCTACGTAGAATCACCAGGTTATCCTGGAGCTGTCAAGTCTTATCCGCCAGAGTGAATAGCAATTTTGTAAAATTAGGGATAGCGCTTTACATGATTAAAGAAAACTCCAGAAACCCATATATGTGTTTATCAGAGAAAACTTTTTTCTGTGTACAAGTGAGCCTGTACCATGATGACTTCCATTGGGCTGTTTTCTCACCATAATGGTAAAAATGTCTACATTTGAAGTGGAGGAGTCAGGAGATAGTAGAAAATCGTTTGCCCCCTTGACCGAGGAATTATTGCCAACAATTCTCTTTAGCAAAATGTAGGAAGACTGGATTCTGCCCGAACTTTCTTGAACCTTAAAACCAAACTTCCAATGAGAACGTCATTTTCACTTTCTTTCATTTTCTTTTACTTCCTGCGCTGCAGGAATCCAGAATCAGTTTACAGTTGATGGTCTCTTCTTCTGACAATTTGGCCTAACCTCTCCAAATGGCATGAAGGTTATGGCTCCCAGCAGGACGGGAAGGTGTGGAGAAGGAAAAGTAAGACTTCTGGAAACACAAAGGGTTCGTCATTTCAGAAGTCACTTTCTTCCTGGCTTTGAAATAAGCAATCCGATGACAGCTAATAACTGCTTCTCACTTCCTATAAGGAAGAGAAAACCATTTGGATTTTTAAATATAATAATTAACTGAGGGTTTCTAGGAACTCCTAGTTTTTGCTTTTTGTTTTTGTTTTCAAACTAAATTTTTTTGATTTGAGTATAGTTGATTTACAATGTTGCATTAGTTTCAGGTGTACAGCATCTATCTATAGATATAGATATAGATATTCTTTTCAAGATTCTTTTCCCTTATAGGTTATTACAAGATATTGAATTGAGTTCTCTGTGCTATACAGTAGGTCCTTGTTGTTCACCTATCTTATATATAGTAGTGTGTATGTATACATTAATCCCAACCTCCTATTTCATCCCTCCCCTCCCCCTTTCCCCTTTGGTAACCATAAATTTGTTTTCTATGTCTGTGGGTCTGTTTCTGTTTTGTATATAAGTTCATTTGTGTCGTGTTTTTTAGATTCCGCATAGAAGTGATATTATATGATGATATTTGTCTTTCTCTGTCTGACTTACTTCACTTAGTATGACAATCTCTAGGTCCATCCATGTTGCTGCAAGTGGCACTATTTCATCATTTTTAATGGTTGAGTAATATTCCGTAGTATATATGTACCACATATTCTTTATCCATTCCTCTGTCGATGGACACTTAGGTTGCTTCCATGTCCTGGCTATTGTGAATAGTGCTGCAGTGAACACTGGGGCACATGTATCTTTTCTAATTATGGTTTCCTCTGGCTATATGCCCAGGAGTGGGATTACTGGATCATACGGTAGTTCTCTGTTTTTAGTTTTTTAAGGAAACTACATTTTTTTATAAAAAGCACAGAGATGCCCCACATGCTTCCACCTCCCTGGAGGACAGAGCCCCCGTTTCTTGGCCATCCAGGGCTTCTATGACTGATGAGGTGAGGACAGGGGAGGGCCTTGCTTTGTCCCAATCACCCAGTATGTATTCCGCTTTCTGTCTTGCTTTATGCTGTGTCGCCCTGGCATCCATGATTTCTTGCTGGGAAATCACACTCTGTCATGGGCTACACAAGACATGGACCAGATCTCTGGAACTGGCCTGGGGTCTAGAGGAATAGATAACTGTCATCACGAATGGATGATGGGGGTGCCCACTGTTCTCTCCGGGTGTGCCCCGCCCACCCCGACCCCCACCCAGTGGCTGGTTTGTACCAGGAGGGGTTGGGCAGTTCGAAGGAGATAGCAGAATGGAACCAGGGTTCATCCCACCCATCACTGCTGTGGGTGGGATGTGCCATATCTACTCTGGGAGTTACCCTCTTGGGCACTGGCTAACGTTTGCTGTGAATTGAATCCTGGGGAAAAAACAGCCACTTGAAGTGTGAGCCAGTTAACTTACAAGTTCGGAGAGGAAGAACCCCCCCAAGCAACTTGGGGGGCGAGCAGAGTGATTTTTCCACCTCATCCATCGGCCGAGGCGTGGGTGGGGGGCTGGGGGCAGGTGCAGACTCCGTGCAGACACACTCTGGTCGGGAGGCTGGTAGGGTCAGCAGCTCCCAGAGCCCGTTTCCATTTCAGGAGCTCGGGAATGTGCCCCGGTTGTTTTGAAGAGTAATGACAGTTACATTCATAAACAGCTCAGGGGGAAAGTCATGCCCATTTGTCTGCAAAATAAGACTCCTTGGAAATGAAGCATGAGCTGAAGAGAGAGAGACCTGGTCAACAGACACTTTGCTCCAGGGGACCAAACCATGTCCAGGTTGGGGTTGGCCCAGCGCTCGGCCCCTCTGTGCTCGGGACAGTCTGTTTGGGGACAGTCACGTAGGAGAGGGAATGGACGTGGCCCCACCCACTAGTGCAGCCCAAACAGCCGTGGCCCCATTCTTCCCACACCCGAGGTCAGTGGAGACCCTGGCCAGGTGCATGGAGACCAGCCCTGTGGCTGATGCATCTGTGCCCTCCTCTCTGGAGGCGGGGGGGTCCCCTGCATGTGGCCTCAAGGGAAAGACTCAGTTTTGAGCGAGGAAACCTTGTGGTCTCATAAGAAAGATGTGGAATTGGGAACCCAAGCTTCCCTTGGAATTGTTATTCCATGAACATGCTGCATGTTGCTTTTCTTTATTTTCTAGAGATAATGTTGAAAGGAAACATTGTACAAATCAGGGACTGAATCATGAAAGACACAGAATATGCCCTAGGCTAAGGAAATCTCAAGTGCAGACCAGGCATAAGCTGCATTCCTGAGTGTAGACACAGAGAGTAAGCTCTACGACCCGTCCCCACTGGTGTCACGACAAGGAAGCGTCCTTTCAAGGAGGGGGTGATGATTGGTACCAGCTTTCAGCCCGGGGGAGGCTCCAGTGCCAGAAGGAAGGCAAACGCCACACTGGCCGTGGGTGTTGCTTTGTGCCAGCCAATACCCACTTCAATGTGAAATTCAGTGAATTCTAAAAGCGGCTGAAGTGGCCTGGGTGTCACTTGAATGGGGCTCTGCGGTAGGGAAAGCAAACGCTGAATGAAAACTGTATTCTGCGAATTCCCTTTTTACCCACCATCTTAAACTTTAAAAAATTATTACATATAAAATTAGCACATGAGCAGCTTCTCAACATCATAATTTTGCCCGTTCTCTCTCTCGTCCACCCCCCTAAATAATACGTGAAACGTTGTCATTGTCACAGGCAATGCAGTGAGTATCTGGCAAACCCTAAGGGTCCCCATTCACCCCTCCTCTCTCACTCCCCTTGGCAGAGATGACCATTGGCCACTTTCCAGTGCATTTACATAAATAGATGAACCTATGTACATCCTACTGTAGCATAAATGGAATTTATTATACATATATTTCTGCAGCTTGCTTTTTAAGCTTCATTTATATTGGAGTACATGCCTTATCAGGACATATAGTTTTCCCGATTTAAAAAAAAAAAACATTGCAGCATGTCCCATGGCTTGGATGTTCCACTAATTTATTGAACTATTATTGATGACATTTAGATTATTGCCGTGTTGTCTTTTATTACAACCAGTGTCCTTCTACATTGTGGTAAAGACACCTAAAAATGTGAAAAACACTGCTTATTTGCCTTTAAAAATGACTCCCCCTGTTCACATTCCCCCCAAGGATGCATGAGTGTGTTCTTTCTGGGCAACCCTACCAGCACTAGGTATTCTCAGCCCTTTGAATTTCTGATCATCTGGTAATTAAGGCATTGTATTTTGTTTTAATTTTTATTTCCCTGATAGCCAGTAAGGTTGAACATTTCATGTTTTATACTGCCCATTTATGTTACTACTTGAATATATTTGGGAGGGTGGCTTTTACTTATTGATTCGCAGGAGCTCTTTATATATGCTGTATGTTAATTTCTTATGTGTCACACAGTATGTTCACTTTCTGGCAGTCTGTTGCCTGCCTTTTTCTGCTCTTCTGACTTCTGAACAGCACAGCGTGTAACCTGACACCCTGTGAAGGTGTGACACTCGGAAGGTGAGAAATGGGGCCAATTTTCCATTCTCACCTGGCACAGAAAGTCAGAGAACTCAGGAAACCTTGAACCCTTAAAGCACAACACGCCAAGATCAATTTATTCTGCCCATGTCTTGCTGGACTGACAGCCTCAGCTGGAATCAGGCCCCTGGGGACCTGAGAGCTGGCTTTCCTGCTCCCCCACCACTTAGGGACAGAATGTTGCTTTTCCTCGGCTCCAACTTTGAAGAAATGAAGACCGAGGTTCACTCCCCTGGTTCTGACCCCTAACGGGGGCCCTCACCTGCCTGAGTTCCCCCTACTTTTCTCACCCCACATGCCCCACTTCTTGAGTTTACTCTGATACCTCACAGGTTTCTGCAGAATTAAATGATGGATTTGCTTCTTCCTCCACTAGAGGCTAGGCTTGGTTAGAAGGTGAGGGGATCTCAAGGTTGGGAGTGTGGTGCCTGGGGCACGAAGGCACCAGGGCCTGGGACCGTGGCCGCTGCGTGTCTCTGAAGCAGCCTGTCTCCTGACTAACAATTGCCTCTTCCATTAAAATTAATTTCAGAGTCTCCAGCGAAGTGCCAAATCATGGCGATTGCATGATGCCTGTGACTCTGGCCTGTAAATTCACTTCACCACTGTTATCTAACTCATTCTCTCGTAAACCATCTTAATGTACTGAGGGTCCATGGAATATAGTCTTCACAGGAAGCCAGATTTTATTCCACAGCTTGAGAGTGGACACCGTTCAAATTAATCACTCCCCCTGTAGCCCATCTTTTAATTCTGGTTAATTCTGCCTTCTTTGTCTTGTTCTTTTTTTTTTTTTTTTGACCTGTAATAGTTGATGAAAGCGCAATATTTATGATTTGTCCCAGTTCACCTTCCAACAGACAGGCAGCCCTGCAAGTCCAAGCCTGGGATGTGCCACTTTAGAAACATCTAAAAATGAAAATTGCTCTTTAGCTTGGCTGCATTAATGAGATTTATCTTTGGGCACAGTGGAGAATGTTGGTTTTTCACCCCAATGGTCCTGCCGTGTGTTTAGGGGACTTATCTCCGGTTTCAGTGTTGGAAGACTTTGTTTTCCTATTTCTAGATATGGGGAGTACGTAATTTACAGCAAGGGCAGTGATTCTGAAAATTCTATGGCATTGGTTTTCAACTAGGGGTGATTTTGCTCTCAAGGGACACGTGGCAGTGTCTGGGGACATTTTTGGTTGTCATGACTGGGGGGATGTCGGCAGAGGCCAGAGATGCTGCTCAGCAGCCTCCAGCGCCCAGGACACCTCCCCACACAACCAAGTGTCCGTGGTGCCAAGGCTGAGCTCGATGCCCCACAGGCTCCGTGGGGGCAGGAAGAGCACAGGTTTTGCCAGCAGGCACTTTGCTGGACTCGGGGTCCCGCACCTGTTGAGTTCCAAGCCTTACCTCTTATTAGCAACTTAACCTCTCTGAACCCCAGTTTCCCGTTATGTCCACTAGAGATAACTACCCACTCTTGATGGGTCCTTATGAAGACGTATCAATAGGACCATTCATATTTAGAGTTTAGCAAAGTACCTGCAAATGGCAGGCATCGAGATGGTACTTTCTGCTGCGTTGTTTGATATAAATCATTGTCCCAGATTTGATGACCACACTCCTCGTCAAACTAGGAGATTGTGAAATGGGCTAGGGATGCACTGGGTGGAGGCTGGGGAGGGGTTCTCGTGGGGGATAACAGGGCCCAGGGACCCTGTCCCTGGCTGTGCTCTGGCAGCTACCACACCTAAGGACACCCTGTTAATTAGGAGTTGCCGGCCACGTTGAGAGTCATGCATTAACATTTTATAGGCCATTTGCTCATTAAGGAAAGCAAAGCCAACTTAATTCTTGCTGGCTTTGAGGTTTTGGCTTCACACTCAGCATATCCAAGGCAGCTCCTGTGAGGATAAAACCCCTCAAATGTGGCCGTATTCATTGAGCAGGGAGGAAAGCGCTCCACTTCGGTTCCTTTGACAGAGGCTCCCAAACCTTTAATGTCCAGGCAGTGAAAACTGAACGAACCTTCCCTGGAGAATTGCAGACCCCGAAAGGAACAAGAAAGCAGAGGTTGAGGGAGGCTGGAGCAGAGGACTTGTCTCCCATTCTGCCTTTGCCACGTAAAAAACGTATGTGTTTAGATGGGAGGGAGGCACAGTCATTCAGAGAACTTTGCATGTCCTCAGGGCTCATAGGGACTTTGGCAGGACCAGGGGGAGGATGGGGAGGGGATACAGGTCAATCTTGCTCTTGTGGGGACTTTTACATCTAAGGCAAACACCAAAAATGAAGCAAAAGGCCACCTGCATCCAAAATGGAAAACACAGAGTCCATCTGAGCTCTTGCACGGGCCTCACCGAGAGACTGTTCTCTTGCACACACGTTCAGCCATCTGGTCTTCTGGTTTAAGAGAAGAAACATAGGGCTGAAGACACACACTGGGAAATAGTAGCTGATGGTTAAGACACAGGGAAAATCATGTAGACCTGTGTACATCTATGTGTGAGTGTGTATGCAATCTGTGCATCTATCTATGCATTATATATGTGTATCTATTTATCTATCTTACATCTATATGTATCAGTCTGTCATTTATGCATCTATGTATCTGTCTATCAGTACACACACACACACACACACACACACACACACGCAAACACACAGCAGTCACAGGAACTGAAAAGCATTAGGAAATTTGGAAAATCCCCTCCCTTCTTCATAGCCCATAAGGTGGGAACTAGATACTGATGGATTGTTCTGGAAATGATCAGGTTGTCAGGAGAGCATCCCAGGATTTCAGAAGGCATGAAGCTTAGCGTGCACTTGCTAAAAGTTTGTTTCCAGAAAGGTTGAATTTTTTTTTTTTTTTTTTTTTTTTTTTTTTACTATTTTTCACTTCAGGAATTTGTTGATCTGGGCGTCCCACTGAAGTGGAATGATCAGATACTGCAATGACATTCATGGAGCATTTATTGTGTGCCCGGTGGGGAGCTGGGACCTGCTGTCTCTCATTGGGGATTGTCATTATTCCCACTGAATAGATGAGGAGCCCATCTGCATAGAGGGTCGAGCCCCTTGCCCAGGATCCTGCAGCTGGAAGGTGACACAGCTGGTCTCTAACAGAGTCTGTTCCCTTATGGTGCCCACACTCTCCCACCTGGCAATACAGCCATTCCCTGAATTGAGAGCCACCGTTTCCCGGGAGATCCTGGGTAAATGAGGTCTTCTGCATTAACCCCACCCGTTTCAGCCAAGAGCCCCGGGAGTCTTTATGCCCAGTTGTTTACGAGTTAAGCCAAGTGGAGAAATGCCACGGCCCATACTTGCATTAATCCCCTCACCATTAATTGTCTGACTACATTTTCTTCAAGAGGCCATGCAGTTGCTTTTCTGTTTAGCTGGTTGTAAATATTCAGCCAGAATTTGATTGGCAGTGCAATGTTATATTCCCCAAAGCTTGTGCCGTATGTGAATATTTTAATTAGGATTGTAACAAGCTATTGAGAAAGTTTGAGCTAAATTGGTTCAGCTGTTTTTGCATTAGTGAAGCATGAAAAGGAATTTTTTTTCCCCTCTATTAGAAAATATCCCTTTAAAAAACATTAAGCCAAAGCAACTGAAAATCAGCCAGTTTGGAATAGTTATGTAAAGTCAGGAGATTGGATTGAGGCTGGGATTAACTGAACAGATTTTTAAAATGTAAAATGAAGTTCAAAGAGGTTATTCCTGTTCAACCTCTTCCCTTTGGCAGCTGTTTGGAAGGAAGAAGTGGTTCTTACAAGGACCCCATGTTCTAAGAAAGGAAGGAATCTAGCAGGTTTGGATTCCTCGGAGTATCATCATCCAGGAAGGTGTACTGCTCGCCACCGCGTCCTACACTGGGTGCTTGCTCGGCACACAACCCTCACCTTCATCCGACAGACCCCCCAGACAGCACATCTCCAGCGGTGAGGCATGGCCAGACCCGCCACCTGGGAGCGCTCTGCTAGAAATCCTGTGCAGCTGGGTGGATACTTGCCTCCTTGTTCGTGCCTCTCCTGGGACATTGAGCATTCCTTTTGGCTTTGGGAGAGGTTGAGTGAGACAGGAAGAGAATGTCGGACATGGCTGACCAGTAGCTCATGCGAATCCTGCATGTTGCCACTACCCTGGACTGTCGGGAAACCTCTCGGCTTCTCTGAAGCCATCCCTCCCTCTCCTAGGTCTCAGGTGTGAGGGGTTGTTCCCCGCTCTGGTGGTGGTGACCTCTTCTAGCCCATCATGGTCCTGTGTTCCCATCTCTGCAGGGACCAGACGGTCCCCTCAGGGAAACCGGAGAAACTGGGCAGCCCAGGACCCATCGCAGGGTCACAGCAGCCCTGAATGTGGGCCCAGCACAGCCAGATCTTCACGTTTTTCAGAAGAAGCCAGAAATCTGGAATTAAATGTGAAACCTACCATTATCAAATATTGGCAACAGTTCACATGTTTTTACAACACTGTGCAGGCCCCACAAAGCAGACCCCGCTCCAGCAAGGACCGCAAGCCCAGCAGGCCTCTCCCACTTTGATTCAATGATCCTTGAGAGCAGGAACCACGGTTCTCTTTATTTTTCTCCTTGGTACCCCCTACAACACCTATATAACTGAGCACTTGGTGGTTGTTAATAATTTTTTTGAAAAAAAAGTTTTTTTGTTCTGTTCAACATTTAGAACAGTTTTACCTAATGCATAGTGTTTATAGATGTTAGCACTTTAACCGTTAGTTCCAATAAGACGTGTTAATATTAATAAATAGGAATCGCCCTGATCGTCCTCTGCCTGGATATGCACACTCTGAGAAATTTCCATGAGCTAAGCCACAGGAGTGGCTCCTGCACGGAGGTCTCAAACCCCTGGCCCTAAATCTCTCCTGTTACGGCTGTTAGTTTGGGATGGTCGGTGGTGCTGTCTGCTTCCCTCTCCCACTGCCCACCAGACTGTAAGTTCAGTGGGGTCTTTATCCTGCTGCCCCCTTGCTTCCCGGAAGCACCAGGCCCCGCGCCCAGCACACAGGGGCATCGGCCACGCCTCACTCCCCCAGTCCTGTGGTATTTCCCCTGAACAAGCACCCAGTGTAGGACTCGGTGGCGAGCAGTACACCTTCCTGGATGATGATACCCCGAGGAATCCAAACCTGCTAGGTTCCTTCCTTTCTTAGAACATGGGGTCCTTGTAAGAACCACCTCTTCCTTCCAAAATGAGGGCAAGGCCCATGCCTGGCTGTTTCTCCGCCAGATGCCCATGCCTATCAAAGGGCCCTGGGCGGAGTAAACATTCCGTAAATACTTGTCGAATAAAGGCTGAATGAGCTATAGGTTTCCCATCAGCTGCCTTCCAATTGCTCTGCTGTTGAAATGAGGACATTTTAAATCATCAGCCTTATATTGTTAATTGGTAAAACCTGAAGTCCAGCCCCTTGTAAACAGAAGGCCCTGTATTTCTCTAGGAGAGGGTCAGGTGCATGGCCCTTCCCTATTCTGTTGCAAACCTCGTGCAGACATTGTCTGGAAAGCACGTTCACTTCTGTTTTTAAGGGCTGGTGTAGAGGCTGAGGGCAGCAGTGAGCCTGGCCTCAAGCCGAAGACAGTAATTCTTACCAAAGGGAACAATCCCATTAATGCAGGAGCTGAAGGAGAGGAAACCACATGAAACCACATAAAACAGTGTGCCCCGCAGGGAGCCGTCCTGCCAAACGCGCACCATAAATTTCAGCCTGGGTGGGATGGAGGGACAGGGCTTGCTCCATGGCGCCCCCGGCCTCTGGGCACAGGACGCCCCGCGCTAAAACACGGCAGGGGAGGGGTTATCTAATCAGAGGGTCTGCCACGCTGCCGTCCTTCACCTGTCAAGTTCAGATTGGGCAGCCAGGATGTGGAGAGAGCAAGGCAGAGGTGCCCAGAAAGCAACCAGCAAAGAAACATGCCCGTATTTTACTCCCTGGCAGCCTGAGTTCATTAATTCCAAGAGAAGTTTCTGGGTCAGTGACTTATCTTGGCTTTCTTTTCATAAAGAAACAGTGAACGCACACATCACCCCCACAGGAAGGGCCCTCTTAAACCTGGTGAGTTATTTACTCTGTGTCCTGGGCTCACTTTCGTAGGCGGTGAAGGGGGGGCTTGTTATGAGGGTCAGTCTGCACATCCCCCCGAAATTAAGTGTGTGCATCTGCATATGTGTTCCTGTGTGTCCATGTGTGCATATGTGCGTGTGCATATCCATGTATGTGCATGTGTCTGTGTTCATGCCTGTTTCCGTGTGTGTCCATGTATGCACGTGTGCATATGTGTGTGCGCATCCCTGTGCATGTGTGTGCACGTGTCTGTGTACGTGTGCTCCCCGCCTTCCCTTTCCTGGGAAAACCTGCAGTAAAATGCAAGTGGATCCAAGTGCCAGGTTCACTCAAGAAACACTCGTCTTTAAAACTCCTGAATTCCCAGCACTCAGATGGCCTGTGGTGTGATGAGGCTGGTTTGTTCTCACCGCTTCCTGCGTGGTGTGTGTGAAGGGCTGACAGAGGGCTGGGCTGGGGTCTTTGTTCTGCCCCACAAAGTGGTAAATGAAGCATGCGGCCCGCGTCCCTGGCGCTGGCAGACCCTCCGTGCCTTTCTTTGGGGATGAGGGATTTGGAGCCATCATCTCCTTTCCCACATGCTTCACCTTTCAGCTTTAGAGAGAAAGGCAGAAGGGAAGGGAGGAAATCTAAAGGATTCGTTTTGCATTAACTGCTCCCATTAGAGTCTGCGGCATGTCCTGATGAAAGCCGGTTGTGATGGAGGGAAATCAAAAGAGGACAACAGCGATTCCACCCTGTGAGATGGCACTTTAGAGGGAAAGGCCTTGGAAAGAAGTTCTTTATTGAGTAATTAGCCGTAATAAGCTGAGATAAGACAGCAGATCAAACAAATCCTCTGGAAGGAAAGTGAACAGAGACGATGACTTTCTGGAAGGAACAACAAATAACATCCAAAAGCTGAAATCTGGAACTCTTGGCAAGATCTTGGTTCTAAATAGAAGTAAACTGCCACACACAGTTTTCTCCTCCCATTGAACCCAAATTATAACCAGAGTCATTAAAATCCAAGCGAGGCTGCCTTGGAGACAGTCTCTCTGTATATGTGGCATCTTGGGGAAATGAGATTCTGGATTTGTTGGGAAGAGCAAAGGACACTGAAGTGCACCCCGTGTGTGTGGCATGACCAGGGTTGGAAGCCAGTGAAGGAATGAGTTCCTTACCCTCGAGGACCTTTCAGAGGGATGAGGGGTATGAGGTGGAGGTGGGGAGGACCCCTCAGTGGGAGGAAGCAGAAGAGATGCCGGTGGGGCTGGCGTTTGCCCATGGAGGGGCTGCGGTCGGGATCTCTGAGTCATTTCCCAGTCGAATCCCTCCTTCCATCAGCCATTCATTCCAGGATGGTTCCCATTTATTTGTATTTGCTGTGAGCCAGGCACAGGGCTCTGCCCAGAGCTGCAGAGATAAGACGCTCCCTGTCTAGGAGCTCGGGGTCCAGGGTGCCATGGTCAAAGCAGGCTGTGATGAACACAGTGATGAAGGTCCATTTGGGATGTCACCGGGGCAGAAAGAGGCCACCTGGGGAAGGAGTCCAGGAGGGGGGGAGTCAGAAGGACAAAGATATTCCTTAGGGCTCAGTTCTGCCCCAGATACTGGTGAGTCATGGGGCTTTCTGCATTTGACACAAAGTAGAAAAAAAATCTTTACACGATCTGTTAAAAAGCAGCTGGAATGATCAAATGCATATAAACTCAACTTTGGGAAGAACGTTTTGATAAATAAGAGCTGTACACATGTAAACTGATGATTTTTTAAACCTGCTGCCCAAGAAGAATGTAGCCTGGCCATTCCCATCTCCACAGAGTTCCAGCAGAAGGAAGGGAAGTAAAATGCAGCAGGAGGAATCCTGAGCGAGGCGTCGGAGAATTTAGATTCCAGGAAGGGAGCATCCTGTGAGCTCTGGTCCAGCCTCAGTAGCTGAGAAGCTCATGGAACCTGGGCAAGAGGGTGGCCAGTGTCAGAGTTTAGAAGCAGCGATGTTGAGACTGAAACTTTCCTGGGGACCTGGGGGTATTTGTCATGGTGAGATTTGGAGAGAAAAGGCCACTGAAAGCTTACATCTCCATCTGCATGGAGCATGGGCCTCGCCGGATGCTCTGGAGACCCTTCCAGGCCCTTCTAGACTTTTCTAGAGTCATGAGAGTGGACACCTCCCTTTTCCAAGAGATGTGTGCACACATGAGCTCACAAGTGGGCTGTGACAGGGGAGGAGGAGGAGGAGAAATCATTTCTTAGCTTTCAGGACTGAATGTGTCAAAAAGAGGAAAGCGAACTTGGGGAACTGGAAGGTGAGAGAAGGTCTTGGCACGTCGTATTTGCAAATCCCTCAAGGATGTGATTTTCCGGGGGGAGGTGCATGCAGCGCCGGTGATCAAAGCAGATGAGTCCCAGACACGTTGGTTGGACCTCCTCCTTCTAATCCGCACAGCGTCTGTCGGCTTTCGGAAAAGAAAAACGCTCCCATATTAACTTGGTTTCTGATGATCGCGTGTGAAGGAGGCTAGCCCCGATTCCTTCCTTGAATGGACATCTGCTCAACAGCCGGTGCCAGACCAACAGGAGCATAGGGGCCGAGGAGAAAGAGCCAGTGTCCAGCCGGGAAATGGTGCAGGTGCGAAGTGAGGGGAGAAGGGGCTTTGCGTCCATCCGCTCTTCCACGTGTCCAGCTCCAAGCCCCCAGCATTCAGGGCACCGGGTCCAGGGCATCCAGAAGGGGTGCCGTGGTGTGGGACCGGCGGTGTCTCCCCTCCAGAAGGTCAGCCCAGCGTCTGGCCACCCCTCACACACTGTTCAGGCACCAGGGATTCTGAGCCTGGTGTGCGAGTGGGCTCCTGCCTTCATGCAGGTCACGGAGGGGTGACCAGCAAGCAAGTGACTAACCCGATGGGAGCAGCTCAGATGCTGGAGGGCAGACTCAGCAGGGCTGCTGGGCGCCCTTCAGCAGCAAGGTCAGTGAGGACCCTGCCGGGAGCAGCCGTTTGGGCTGAGTCCTGAGGCCGGGAAGAGCCAGGCAGGCAGCATCTCGGGAGAAGAGAGGTCTGGACGAGGGCACAGCACGTGCAAGACCCTGAGAGGGATGGGGCGCACGCTGGGCCCCGTGGACAGTGGGAAGGAAGCTTTGAGCGTGGTCAGCAGTGAGGGAAACGTGCAGACTCAGGGGAGCTCGAGAAGCATCAGGAAAAGGGTGATGGGTGAGCAGAAGCAGCCAGGGAACGTTTCTCCGGGTGAGTGAGTTAGAATAACCGGATCTGGAAACCTTCAGGTCTGAATTGTCCAGGGCCAGCATTTCCATGTGTCCGTGTGTTTTATACACTTACCAGGAATGAACCGACAGACCAATATCCAGCCTGAAGCAGGGCCTTGCAAAAGCATGGTGCCTGGTTCCGCAGATCCCTGGTTCTGATAGCACTCTCTCCACCTCCTTCATTGGGGCCTTTCCAGTCAGTGGCTGGGCACCCCAGGAGGTGGCATCTCCCAGGGAGGCCACGTGGAAGCTCCCAGAGACGCAGCCTGTGGGCTGGGGACAAGGCGGCAGCACCCTCGAAGCCCTTTGCCTTCCTTCTGCTGACGCCTCTGAGGGCTCTCCCGCCTTCAGATAGGAGACTGGAACGTTCATGGCCCCACTGAAGCCCCAGGAGCCCCCCAGGGCCTGGCCGCTGTGGGGGCTCCTCCAGCTGCGTCTGCAGGGCTCAGCCTGGGCTCCTCTCTCTTCTACAGTCAGTACGGAGGTTCCGAGGGGAGCTTGGGGCCCATCTAGCCAGGTCATAGCCCACCGTATTCCTGGATTTCAGGCTTCTGTGGGCATCCGCGTGGCGTATATGCTGTCCGCAAGTGGTCAGGAACATGCACAAAATGTTGCTCTTTTAGAATCCAAGGATGGCAACCTGACCTACGCCTTGCTTCTAGTAAGTGGACTTTGAAAGGAGGGAAACGTCTCTGGTTCAAACCCAAGTGATGGTGAGGCTGTTTCCATAAGAGATAATGAAGAGCAAGGAGGCTTATATGATTCCCAGTGGTTCTCAAAGTGTGGTCCCCAGGCCAGCAGTGTCAGCACCACCTGTTAGAAATTCAGATTCTCTGCGGGCCTACTGACTCTGGAACTCTTGGTGTGGGGACCAGCGTTGTGTTTTAACAAGCCCTCCCGGGGTTCTGATGCACGCTGAGGTTGAGGACCCGCTGCCCTGGACTACATGTACAGACTTGCCCCATCCTGGTCGTCAGCTGGGACACTTGTAAATACACTTTCCAGGCTGGATCAGAGGCAGGCTGGTGACCTTTTCTCCTTTGATTTGGTGTGTGTGGTTGTTTTTACTTTAGTTTTTTTCCCCCTGAGATGGCTCCTGAACAATATATGAAGTATTAATGCCGACAAGAATGTATAACTATGTTTTAAAGAATAGAAAAATAAGCTCCCAACATAAAGATAGACCCTTACGCGTCCAATAGGAGCCCCTGCCTGACTCTGAATTTTGTGTTCATCATTTCCTATAACACATTGTTTTGTTTTGCTTGTGGAGCTTTACAGAAATGGAAAATCATACCAAATGCTCTGTGACCTGGCTTTTTTCACTCAGTGCTGAGAACCAGCCTAGAGAAAGAGTAACCATGTAGACTGTGGAGCCAGCCATGGGGTTCAAGTCCCCGTGCTGCCCCTGGGGTCGGGAGCAAGCCCACTCAGCCCCCTGGGCCTCTGCTTTCTCACCTGGAAAACATGCTTCTGGTGCATTTACAAAGTGCAGTTATGTGCATCTGGTTGTGCCTGCAGCTTTTTTGTTTTTAATTTTTGGCTGCATCGGGTCTCAGTTGTGGCACGTGGACTTCTCTCTCCTTGTGGCGCACGGGCTCCAGAGTGCGTGTGCTCCGTAGTTGCGGCACACGGGCTTAGTTGCCCCGAAGCGTGTGGGATCTTAGTTTTCCGACCAGGGATCCAACCCATGTCCCCTGCATTGGAAGGCAGATTCTTAACTACTGGACCACCAGGGAAGTCCCCTGTGCCTGCAGTTTTTTAAATTAAAAAATACATGTTTTATGTGACTCCCTCATGTTGCTGTTATAGCTGTGATTTGTTCATTGTCACTGCCCCACAGCTTGTATGAATATAGTGTAATTTATTTACCTGCCTGTTGATGGACATTTGATTTGTTTCCAGTTTTTTTCCTTTTACCAATGGTGCTTCTCTGAACTTTTTTATTTCATGTTTCTCGTGTCGATGTGTAAGTTTCCCTTGTTAACAGACCCACGATGAAATTGCTGGCTTGTAGGCTAAGATCTGCTTACTTTCAACTTTAATAGAAAACATCACATTGTTTTCCAAAGCGATTGGGAAAACAGACACTCCCATCAGCAGTGTATTAGAATTCCTATCACTCCAAGTACTTTTCAGTCTTTGGCCCGATATTTAAAAGATGTTTGACTTGTCACTGGGTGGTATCATTTCCATTTCCAAAATTCTTAATGAGGTTGAACATCTTTTCATATGTTTGCTTGACCTTTTTCTTTTATTTCTGTTGTTAAACTTTAGTTTCAGTCTTTTACTCATTTTTCTGCTATCATTTCCTTACTGATCTATAGTAGTTTTTTTATATACTCTAGATACTAATTCTTTATTAGATTTGTTTTGGGAAATATTTTCTCCCTACTGATATCCTGTCCTTCAACTTTCTTTATGGTGTCCTTTGGTAAACACAGGTTCTTAATTGAGTGCTGGGGAAGTTATCAGTCATTTTCTGTATACATTGATATTTTTGTGTGCCTTACTTAGGAAATTCTTCCAAAGTCATATAAATATTCTGCTACATTTGCTTCTAAAATTTTTCTAAAAGTTCAGGTTTAAGTTCTTCAACCTTTGGGAACTGGTTTTGTCAATGACGTGAGCCAGAAATCCAATTTCACTTCATTCTTTATGAATAGCTGATTCTTCCAGACAGTAGATTGGGTAACTGTTCCTTTCCCTACTAATTTTCAATACCAGTTCTTTATATGGAAATTTTTCATATGTGTGTGGATGTGTTTCTGGATTTTTTATTTGTTGAAACCTGCACCAGTGCCACCCTAGATTAACGAAGCCCTTATTCTTAAGTCTCGGAGTGGCATAGGCACAGTTCCACCTCATTCTCACCAAGACCGTCCTGCCTATTCTTGATCCTTTGCTCTTCCATAGAAAATCTCTTTCCACAAAAATAACTCTGAAATTTTAATTAGAATTTCTTTGAACCTAAAGGCCAGTCAGGTGAAAACTGACATATTTACGCTAGAGATTTATTTCTCCATTATGCAAATATTCTAATTTTTTCTGTAATATTGTATAATTTTCTCCCTAAAGTCCTTGCATATTACTTGTTAGAGCTACTTATGGTTACTTCATACTTTTTATGTGATTAGAAACAGCATCTCTTATTAAATTACATGTTCTACCCATTCTGTGGTATTGAAAAGCAATGAACACTTGTAAAATTCTATCTAGCAATCTGTTCAGTTTCTTATTTCTAATAAATTATAGGTTAATTGGGGTTCTTCCAAGTGGATAATCGTATCATCCATGAATACTATTATTTTTGTTTCTTCCCCATCTTTGTATCTTTGACCGTCCTTCCTTGTTAATCAGTCAGTGTTAACTAGAGAGACATCAATAGCAGGTGACTTTGTCTGGTCCCTCATCTAAAGACTCTAAGAACTCATCATTAGATGGTGTTTGCTGTATGTTTAACAAGATATTCTTCATGAGGTTTAAGAAGGGGCTCTTTCATTCCCAGTTTGCTATGACATTTTCTTGGGACTTTTTTCCTTCTGTTGAGATAATCTTGTAATTTCCCTCTTTAATCTGTTCGCGGAGAAAATTGCATGAATACACAAATTTGCGTCGCTGGGATAAACTCTGCTTGGCCATGGGAGCAACTTGCTGGATTTAGTTTGAGGAGTTTTACATCTGTGCTGAAGAGGAAGATTAACTGTAATTTATCCTTGTAATTTTCTGGCTTGATTTTGGCATTAAGGTTATACCAGCTTTGTGAAACCAAATGGGGAGGGCTCCCTCTTTTTCTGCTCTCTAGGGAAATTATATAGGATTAAAATCCTCTCTTGATTGCTTGGTAGAACTTACCTGTAAATCCCCCAGGCCATGTTTGCTTGTGTGCACTCACATGTGTGAATGTGTGGGCGTGCATGTGTACACATGCGTGTGTGTACATGTGTGTATGAACACTACTGGTGACCAGCTTGTTTTCTTCGGTGATTAGAGGACTAGTAGGTCCTACTTATCATCCTGCTTATTGCTGAGCTCCTGCATCTAGTTCATCTCTAGCAAGTGTCTGCAGCATTGGGTCTCATCTTAAGGTGAGGCTCCTGTCTTGGTTTAGAGTCCCCTAAAAGGAGAGCCTGCCACAAGGATGGGGTGCAACCTGCTTATTTGGGGGATGAGACCAGGAAGCTTAGGGAGGGGTGACAGAGCGAGGAGGAAAACCAAAAAAGGACGTATTAATGGGGGTCACGGACTTGAGGAACTTCAGCTCAGTCTCTCTGGGGACCCCCTAGGAGGCCACATAGATCCCACTGCAAGGAAGGAGGAGGCCAGCCTTCACCCAGCACCCCACCCGCCGGTCACTGGCCGGGGTATCCACCCGGCAGGCCCAGTCTGCCCAGACACTGACTCACAAGTGTCCCAGCCTCAGTCACACTGGGGCCCAGGGTTATGGGCAGGGCTCCCGAAGTATCCTCTAAGGTTCCCGTGAACACCTGGTCCCGCGAGCTCCCCGGGTCTGAACACATCTGACGCTTGTCTTTGGTTAACTGCTTGCTCTGTGCCAGATACTTTCCAGAGCTGAAGGCGCCCCAGTAAATGAGGTTGACATTAAGACAAGCTAGTAACTAAGGAGGTAGACGCACGAGTCAGCCTCAGAATCCCAGCTGCTTCTAAGCGAGGCTGGTTAGAAGAGCAGTGTGTACAGTAAGGGAACATGGTGAAGAGACACGGGACCCAGCCTGAAGGGGCTCCTGCTGGCCCTGTCTGGGGACATTTGAGAATCAGAAACGAATGATGAATGAGGACAGTAGTGGGTCATATCCTATAGAATAAGGTAAGAATCCTGGAGTCCACACTGACATTAAAAAAAAATGACGGTGGGGAGGGGCACAGCCTCCTTACAGCAGAACATCAACTAATGAATGAGGAGTGAGTGACGGACCCAGAAAATCACCGTTTAACAAGCACATAATAATAGTTGATTTAGGCAGGAAGCGCCAGTAGGTGCTAAATCTAGTTGGTGAAGGTTGAGGAGCAACAGGATGTGTATATAATACCTCCCTGAAGATACTGTTTATAAGGTAAACAGTCAGTTTCATGGGAGAAACCTGGCAGACACCGTCTTGCGAAGTGGTCGAAGTTGACATCACCAGAAACAGAGCAAATCGTGACCACGTGCCTCCTGGCATAAGGCACTGAGAAGGACACAGCATCATTCTGTGGTATCCTTAAATATCCTGAACTTACTCATGGGGAACTATCGCACAAACCCAAATTGAGGAACATTCTATAGTAACATTTACATTCTATACTAAGTCACGAAACACAGAAACTGATTAAATTTCCAGTCAAACAAAATCTGAGTGGAAACAACAGAGTACAATGCCTGATCTGGGATTTTTTTTTTCTTTTTTCTTTTTTTTTTTTACTGAAGGACATGCTTGGGACAGCTAGTGAAATCTGGGTAAGGTCTGTAGATTAGATTATAATATTGAGTCAACGTCCTGATCTTGATATCTGAATTGGGATGTGTAAGAGGATGAACTTGGTTCTAGAAAATATACATTAGAGTATTTATTAGAGATCAAGCAAATGGGGTTAAGGAAATCTACGTGAAGGGAATATGGGAATTATTTGTCATATTCTTATAACTTTTCTGTAAGTCTGAAGTTATATTGAAATAAGAATAAAAAAAAAAAGTACGTGAGCAATGTCAGATTCAGAGAGATGGGAACCAGGGAGCTCTTTAGATCAGATGGTCAGAGAAGACCCCTGCAGAGGCACCATTTGAGTTGAGACGTGAATGAGGAGAAGGCAACAGCCACACTGATCAGAGAGAGCAGAGGTGCAGGTAGCCACAGCGCGAAGCTTTTCAGAGTCCTGGGGACACAAAAAGGCCCTGTCTTGGGGCTTTAGCTCAGGAGGAGGGGGGATAGTGGGAGAGGGGCAGGAACCAGAGCACGGGTAGGATGTGGATTCTTTCCTGGGTATTGGGGAGCCTGGGGGAAGGTTTCTAAGCAGCACAGTGTCTGGTGCGTCACTTGTCTGCTGCTGATGGGAGAACTGATTGGGGACCAGGTGGGGCTTCCAGCCAGGAAGGCCATTGCTGCCATCCAGGTGGAGCTGCCATCATGCTGGAGGCCCACACCTGGCAGAGCAGTGGGGGAGGGACATGCAGAGGAGTGGACGGTTCAGATATGTTCTGCAGGTGGAGCTGGGGGGCCCCGGGGGGAGGGGAGGCTCAGAGATGACCCTGTCCTTTCATCTTGAGCACCTGGGTAGAGAGCTGGGCTGAACCCGGAGTCTCTGTGCCTTCAAGGAGCTCCTGGCTCTGAGATAAATGCCGACGGTGGCCTGTGTGATGCACGCAGGATGGGAAGGAGCTGGTGGTGGGCATGGGGCGGTGGGGGGGGCATTCTCCGAGGCCAGGGCATCCAGGGGCCTTTATACCTCCCATGGCCACGCCTCCTCCCTCTGACTGGCAGGCCTCTGACCTCTCGTGGGTCATTGTTTGCACCGAGATGGGAATTTCATCCTCAGAGTTCCGGGACTCCTGGAGAAGGAGTCAGACGCTGCCAGCCCAAGCTTGTAACATGACCACGTTAGGATAAGACAGATCATTCCGGCGAGTTGCTTAAATACCGATTGCATCTCTTACTTTGTAAATAAATCAGTGGTAAATTTTTACAGTATTGTTTTTACAGAGGCTGTAATGTGAAGACAATTTTTCCCCCTGTCGCCTGGATATTAAGCTCTTTAATGAGAGTACCCAAAACGACTCTGTAAAACTTGGTTTGGAGTAGGCTGCGGTGAGGCTTAGTGCTGTGCCCAAGCGGTGAGGAGTCCGGGAACCGATGGCGACCCTCTTGTCCGAGCCGGGAAACAGCAGAGCGCCCGCCTTGGTCCTGTCTCTCGGCTCTGCCCCGCCTGTCCCCCCAGGATGTCAGCCGTGAGGGTGGTGGTCACTTCCTGGGAAAGAGTGGGAACGCACAGCTTGGGGGTTTTTATTTGGGAGCCTGCCTACTTTTTAATTGGCCTCGGTGTGAATGAATGGATTCGTTCTGTGTGCAGCGAGCGGGGCTGGGCGCTGGAGCGTGTAATCTGATCGCAGCCTGGTGCACAGAGCCCTGCACAAGCCTCTGGAGCCGACCTGATTGCTTTGGCCGCAGGCTGCACAGGGCCTGGCAGGGACCGTGCGGGGTGGGGGTGGGGGGGCGGAGAGGAAGCACACTCGGCCCTGACGGGCCTCCACGCTGAGTTTGGAGGCCAAAGGGCACTTTTGTCAACTTGCAGCATCTCCTGGAGACCACCTTGGGGCCTGTGGTCCTGGGGGGAGGGCGGAGAGACAGAGTCTCTTCCTGGGACAGCCCCATACACACACACACACACACACACACACACACACACACACACCCGCCGGCATCCAGGAGGCACCAGTAGACTCCCTGCTTCTCACTCAGGAACTGGGCGACTCTGCAGACATGCTTCAAACTGCCAGGCCGCAGTCCAGCCAGCACAGGCCATCCAGCTCGCGTGGTGCGGACAGACCATCTGGTTACGCTCCAGACTCCTCCTTGTTTCTCTTTCGGGGGCTTCTCAGCCCTTTGGCCGTTCTGCGCTTGAACACCTCCCTCCCCCGCCACCCCCGACCCCCAGGGCCCAGCAGGCCTTTGTTGCAGGGTCCACATCTCCACGCGATGGAATGTGTGTGCTTCCAGCTTGGTCACTGGATCGCGGCCCTGAGAGTGAGGGCTGTGTGTTCCTGTGGGACCCCAGAGCTGCACCGTGGGAGCCCAGCGGAAGACTCGGGTGCCGGAAACCGGCTTCACCGCAGTGTCGGGCACATCTCGGAGGCAGGTTTAGCATCTGAGATCTCCCTCTGCCGTGATGTGGCTCCGTCTTCCGCCCCTCACCTCTGCCAAACATTTGCTGCTGTCATCTGGGGACACACACCAAGCCGGTCTCGTGAAGATGACTCAGAAGTGGGGTTTGATCCGGTGTTTGTAAACACACTGCCCATTTCAGGTGAAAGAAATCACTCTACGTGAATCCAAGTTCCCACGCTGGGATTCCACGTTCCCACGCTGGGATTCCACGTCTGAAGTCAGTGCTTTTGTTCCACGTCTGTGATCCTGTGTCCACCTCTGACACTTTGTGCTGGTCAGGCCTTTTGGCCCCAGAAGAAGCACGTGGCCAGCTTGGCTGCCCAATCGTCCCTGAGGGCCAAACGCCACGCCCTCCCAGGCCCCGTCCATCCCTTGTGTCTGAGTCAGCCCCTGTCCTGCAGTCACACGGCCGGGGCGTGGCCAGAGTCACACGCAGCTGTGTCAGGACCTGGTACCCTAGCCTTTCCTGCCCAGTATTCATGTCCAGAGAAAACCAGCAAGGCCGGTGCCTCAGCACACAGGCTCTGTCTGTCTCTCAGTCACCGCAGTCTTGCCTGGGTACTGTGCTCCGTGGGTACTGTGCTCTGTGGGCACTGTGCTCCGTGGGCACTGTGCTCCGTGGGTACTGTGCTCTGTGGGCACTGCTCCCTGTAGTTTCGGAAAATCTGCTTGCGGATACAGTGTCTTCACTTGGACCAGGAGTGGCAAATTCCTCTCTCAATAAAGTGGGAGCAACCAGGAGCAGCCTCCAACCTGGCTGGACCGCTGGCACCTCGGCAACACTCATGGGCCTGCAGAGATCTTGGTCACCCTGGCACCACTTCTGGGGGACCCCCAGGCTGAGCCTCCCCGGCACCAACCCCAAGCCAACCAGCTATCAATATCATCTCACATGAGGAGCAAACTTTGTCCCCTAGGCCTTTGCCAGGTGGAAGGAGGGCCAGCTCTTTAGTAGTAGGACACGGTCACTGGGTTAGAATGCAACATCGCCCGTCTAGGGTCAGGCCAAAAGTGCATTGCAGTTCCTGGAAATGAGATTAAATGTTCTAAACCTGCGGCATGAAGGAGCAGTCAGGCCAGATCCCGTGTCTTTTATGTGCCTTGTGCAATGTTTCAGATTTTTGTTTTTTCATTTAGATGTCAACACTTTATCATATTTTTCCTAAAAATCGTGATTTCTGGCTTGTTTTCTAACACAGTGGAGGCTCTGGCTGCGGGGCCCATTCCTGCTGGCAGGGATGGCCGGCTGGGGCAGCAGTGGCCCTTGGTCGGGATGGGTTCCCTGTGTCGTCACCGCTCCCACCCAGCCGTGTCGCCCGGGATAAAGTCGTGTGCCTTTGTGCATGTGATACTCAACACCAGTCAAGTCCGGGGCCCAGGACAATCACAGCTCTGAGGGGAGAGCCAGCGAAGATCAGTGAGCAGGAAGGCTGGCTGCACCGTTTTGCACCAGATGAGTGAAACAGGCTGTGCCCTTTCAGTCGCTCATTTTGAATTCTTGCACTCATTCAAGGGCTCCTTTTATTCTAAAAACAGCAATGATATTCTTTGTTCTTTGCAGATAATGCAGCGGAATTTCGTCCTGGGCCTCTCAGGACCATTTAGACTTAATCGAGAAAAAGCAGCAGATAAAACTATAGAAAACCCTCGCTGTCTCTGACCTCCCCGCTAAACAGGATTAGAAACCAGAAACCAGGGGCCATCACTTCTCATACCAGGCTTACACCTGAATTGTCTGGTGACCTTGGCCAGTTGGGGGGGGTATCGGGGCTATTTTGCCAACTGTGAAATCACAATCATAATTCTTCCCTTCTGGATGCTACTGGGTTGAAAACATCAAGGGCAACATAAGTGCTCAGTGTGATTTATTCAAATGCGTGGTGGCACGAAGAGGTGGAGATACGTGTGTAACTGTGTAAACTCTTCGGACTCACATTAAACACGTGGGACCCCCTGGCCTCTGCAGAAAATGACGGAACAGGCGTGGATGCTGCTACTCACAGAGCAGGGGGTGGTCCCTGGGTGCAGGTGCCGGCGCCTGGGGCTGGGGTGCACGTGGCGGGTTTGGGAGGGCCTAGAGCTACGAGTATCCTGGTGCTTTGACAGATCAGCCCCTCTGAGTTTTTAAACGTTTGTCAAACACCTGCTATGGGTCAGGAATGGATCTTGGTGCTGGTTTTCTGACAGTAGGATGGCACGGTCTCTCCTGAGGAGCTCACGGGCTAATAGGGGAGAAAGATTTAGAAAATGAGCTCAGTGCCACATGATACCGAGGAGAGGTATGACCCCTTCACACACAGGATCCGGGAAGGCTGCTCAGAGTTGCTGATGGCCAGGCTGGGGGGTGGGGAGGGCGTGAGCTGTGAGGTCGACCAGGGCATCGCTTCACAGCAGCGTAGCATGTCAGGGCACACCTGGGGAGTTCCCAGGGAGTCCAGAGAAGGGGGTGCGCTCGGGCTTGGAGTTAAGAGTGTTGACTTGAGTCGACTGCCTGGACTCAGGTCCTGGCTCCTCCACTTACTTCCCCTGTGGCCTTGGACAAGTTACTTAAGTTGTCTGGGTCTCTGTTCTCTCAGCCGTAAAATGGGATAAAAATACCCACCTCACAGCGTTTTTATAAGGTTGGTACTTAAAAGAATGCTTGGCATCTATTAAGTGCTCAGTAAGGTTAGATGGTGATGGTGGTCCTTGTGGTAGAGACGGTGCTAGGTGATGGTGGTGACCATTACAGTGGTGGTTGTCACGCTGGTGGTGATGAAGGTGATGGTGGTGGTGATGACCATAGTATTGGAGGTGATAGAACTGGTTCTGGGCTGGTGGTGGTGGTCATAGTTCATAGTGGAGGTGATGGTGGTGGTCCCTGTGGTAGAGATGGGATTGGTGATGATGGTGATTGTGTGATGGTGCTGGTGGTTATGTGGTTGTATGGTGTTGATGATGGTGGTGGTGATGTGGTAGAGATTGTGGTCCAGGTGGCGACTGTTGTTGTGTGTTGGTGGTGAAGATGGTAGAGTGGGTGATGAGGTTCTGTTGTCTGCACCCCACTGGTGTTGGTGAGGTGAGCATAGAATCCGTGAGAAAGTGGCCATGAGGATGAATCACCCTGGAATTCTGTGGTGTGGAAAGCGAGTGCTGTTAGAAAAGGTCTCGGGAGAGGGAGGGCCGGAGTAGCGGGGGTCGTCTTCCTGGAGAGAGCGAGGCTCGGACCGGGACTAGGAAGGGAGGCCAGCTTGCCCAGGTTGGAGAAACGGCCCCAGCGCAGGTGTGGAGGTTGGACAAGCCTGGGGCCAGCAGAGCGAGCGGGTGGGATCGAGGGGGTAGGGGGCGGGAGCCATGGATTTGGGCATGGTGAGCATGGGAGATGCCATTCAGATTAGCCGTGGGGGGAGGGCCTTCCCTGGAACAGCCGCTTCCTGTGTGTTCTTCCCCCTGTGGTTCGCGTGGTCCCTCCTTTCTGTGGGACCAGCACGGACCCTCTGGCCAGCCCCGGGAGGGGTGCTGAGATTTCCACGGCACAGGGGAAGGACACAGGCTCAAGGGTGTGGCAAAACTTCTCCGAGTCACCCAGATTTGTGCGCCAAGCCAGGACCGCAGGCGGCGTGAGGCATCCCCACACGGCCGCTCCTCCCAGAAGGTTCCCTTGGCGGGTATCCTGGTCCCACCAGCTTCCTGGGTGGTCCCCACGGAAGGACGTGTTTTCTGAGTCGAAAGCCCGCTTCTCCTGCCTGTAGGGCCGCCTCCTTCATCCCCACCCGGGAGCACTAGTCAGGGAAGCTTGGAGCCGTAGGACGATCAAAATACGAACGTGCGCCCACCACCAGTACGTGGCGGGCGGCTGCTGTCGTTCATGTCTGCGTTGCCAAGGTAACTGGGGATTTGGAAGGGACGGCTGGTGACATATTTTGCAAGCAGCGCTCTGTAATTATTGAAGACTTTGAGGCTTGATCTAAAACTGAGCAGGGAGCGTGGGGAGCGTGGCCGTCTCTCGTGGCCTGTTTGCCGAGGAGCTCGGGCTGCCGCTTCTGCTTTTCCCGCTTCCTTTAAAGAATGCCGCGGGTGGGGACTCCTGGGTTCTGGCAGGTCCAGAGGGTCCGGCCCCGTGTTTGTCAGTGGATGGCCGAGTTGTTGGATGGCCTCTACCCTTCTGTCCCTGTCTCTCCCACTTGCACCCCTGGCCTCAGTGCGAAACCCTCCAGCACCAAGACTTTGCCGAGTGCCACTTGGATGAGAAGTGATCGTTAAGGTGAACTTGAAGTGTCATTGACCCTAGGGGGTGTTTGGGATGCTCTGGATGGTACTGGGCCCAGGGGCCCTCCCACCCTGCCCAGGTGGGGACCTTGCTGCTTTAGCCGCCTCAGTGCACGTAGGGACGGAACCCATCCCCATCCCAAAGCCCCGATGCCCCTGGGAGCTTTGAGTAAAACTGACCTCATGCAAATTCTAAGAGCCTTTGGCGCTTCTGTCTGGAAGGAAGGGAAGCTGGTCTTTCTCCTCGCAGCGCAGATCTGAAACAAAACCGCCTGCCAATGGTTTTCCGTAACCAACTGACTGCATCGCTTCCAAACCTCAGAGTCTTTAATCAGGTCCGAAGGGCGTGCACCGAATTCTCAGAAACAATTCCGTGTTAAGCTCATTTCATGTCCCTTTCAGAACCAGAAGCTCCTAGGCTGTTACGACATAGGAATCACGGTTTAAGGTTTAAGGCAACCCTTCAGCGCCCTGTAAATGGCGCTACCATCCCTCCCCGTCTGACTTCTTAAGGTGGCGCCCCACACAGGCCTGGACCTCCCTGGGTCCACTCCTAGGACTGTGGCTGAAGAGCGGTCAGCATGGTCCCTGTAAGGAGTGGGTGGGCAGGTCAGGGGTCCCTCCTTGTGTCCCCATATGTGAACAACACTGTGACCGCTCTGTCCTTTTAGTTCTTAATGTTGTGTTGGTTTTGCTTGATCTGAATGAACATGTTTGGGGAAAAGGGTTCTGCAAGTTTCATTGGGCTACAGATTTCCTTCCTTGAAAAGTTTGGACGTACAGTGGACTAGGTTCCTGAGGCTGCTGTAACAAGGTGTGGGCAGGCTCGTGCCCCCTGCAGGCTCTGGGGGAGGGTCCTTCCTGCCTCCTCCAGCTTCTGGGGGCTCCAGGCGTCCCTGGGCTTGTGGCCACATTCCTCCAAGCTCTGCCTCTGTCGTCACAGGGCTTCTCTCCTCTGTGTGTCTCTTATAAGAATCCTTGTCACTGGGTTTGGGGCCCAACCAGATAATCCAGGATATTCTCTTTATCTCCAGATTCTGAATTACGTCTGCAAACTTTCTTTTTCTAAATAAGGTGACATACACAGTTTCCAGGGCTTGACACGGACGTGTCTTTTGGGGAGGGAGCATCATTCAGCCCATCATGTGTAGTTTTGGATGGCGGGATGAAAGATGGCTTAGCGTAACCGATAAACTTCTACTTTGACGTAATTACAGATTTATAGGGAAGTTGCAAAGATAGTACAGAAAGGTCCCTTCACCCAATTTCCCCTACCTGTAACCTGTCACATGACTCTAGTACAGCATCACAAGCAGGAAGTTGACAATTGATACAGTCCTCATATTGGAGGCATAATTTTCTTTCGAGGGCTTAATTTCAAGTCAGAGAGATGTGTGTTTACATCCCAGGCCCCCTCTTCATAGCTGTGTGACTTTAAGTAAAGTCTTCACCATCCTGACCCCAGGGTTTTGTTTTTTTTTTACTTATGAAAGGGGAGTTTGAGAATGCCAGGTACGGTAATTGTGAAAATTAGGAGGTGATACGGATGCTGGGCTGCACCATCTCGCCTGCCTGTGGCATGGCGGGGGCGCTTCCTTTTGATAGATTAAAGCTGGAGCTTAGAACATGGTGCGTTTCAGGATCTGCTCCTTGGGAGGGTCTGGAGATCAGATGTGGAACACACACGTGGTTTCGGAGTGAGCCCCTCGGCTGGGTCTCCATGGCTCCAGGAAAAGCTCTGCTCTCTCAGCCCCTGATGGGCAAACCCACAGGACAGAGCTACCTTCACTGGCAGTCAGCCATGCAAAGTATTCCTGCACTTCTCCCAAATACCAAGCAGAACAGAATAGTTACAATACATCCATGATTTTTATAGTTATCAAAGTTAGTCCAGTGTTTGCATCTGCGTAGGAAAATCCTGAAGGTCATGGTCATTAAGCAAATTGGGAACCTCCTCTCCCTGAGGGAGAAGGCACTGGTGGAGGTGCTCTGATGGCTGGTACTTAAATACCCTGTCCCTCCCTGCAGTTTACAGTATAACTATCACTTTTTGCAACCTAAAATGGAGGAGAGGGATGGTCCTACTTTAAAAAAAAAGGATATTCAGATGCCTCATTAAAATGCCCTGATTTGACTAAGGATCCTTCTAAGGAGCAATAGAAAAATTGTAGTGACATTCTTTCCCGTTCTCACTGTTGAACCAACTCTACTCACCGCCCGTGTGCTGGAACAGTCTTTGTTTAAGTCCCCACTGCAAGTTTTAGAAGGAAGTGTCAACTTCAGGAATATAAAACAAGAAGAATCACTTCAGGTAGCATTGCTTAGAGCGGAGACAAATCATTCAAAGAAAATCAGACGATAATTGGCCTTTGTTTAAAGTGGAGAGTTATGCAGATAAGGATGGCGTAGATAATTTTGTGGCAGACTTTTTTTTATTACACAGACTAATTTGATATTGTCCTGGGAAGCCGTCCCTTTGAATATTCAACAAAAGCAACAAGGCACCTGGAGAGAAGGTATTAAGGGTATTATTTTTGCATAATTTATATTCAGTGACAGCCATCGCCTGCTTCACTTCATCACACATTTACGGGGAGACTGCTCAATTCTTCCGATCTCATTAAGCTATTTATTCATTGTAATGAATGATTTTAATGTACAGCATTAAGGTTATGCCACACTAAACTGTTAAAAAAATCCATCTTACTGTACACATTTTAATGTTTGCGGCTAAATTAATACCTTTATTGCTGCCTCATGGTTGAACGGACACCGTGTGGATGAATCACACCCTCTCCCTTGCCTCCCGGTCCTGGGCCACGTCTTCATGGAGCTGTGATCCTCTCACAGACGCCGTGTCTGTGGACAGATGCGTTGTCCGTTTTGCGTAAACTCACAAGGTTCAGGGACTCCTCTTTGCAGACTCTCCTTCTCCTCTGCCACCTCCCACCCGTGTACACCCCTCCCTGGATCCCTCAAGATGATGTTGGCAAGTTGCAAAGACAGGAAGATGCGGTCTTTCCGGAAGATGGAAGGGCAGTTCTAATAAAAAGCTGTCATTCACAAATCCAGATCCACTGTCACACGACATGCATTTTAAAGACCATATGAACTGTTAAATGGCTCAATATGGGCATGCTTTTTACAACTGGGAGATTTTTAATGGTGAGAAAAGGGGGCGTGGGACCTATCATAGCTTTGGCCAAGGAGAAGTTTGGTGTTCTACAAAGAAAGATGGCATCAGGGCTCCTTCAGAGTTCTCCCTGCTGCACCTGCTTCAGAAGCCACCAGCAACAATCGCCCAGAGGAGGGAAGGGCGTGGGCAAATGTGTATGTAATGAGAACACTTTTTAATCTTTTATAATCTAGCAAATATTTGAAAGCTACAAGCCATGCCGAATGACATCGCCACCATCTGAAAGCGGCAGATGGAAATTCAGAATGGTGCTTTGCAAGGGGAAGCTTGGGCAGGCCTCAGGATGGAGCATCCTAAATGTGGAGGGGGGCGGGGGGCCTGCTCTCCCAGCGCCCGCCCCACCACCTCCGGATGAACTTCCTGATGCCTGAGCTCTCCCTAATGTGTCCTTTGAAGGAGCCACGAGGGTTTCACCCGGAAAGGTCACTAGGACATTTGTGAGTGACACTCGATATGAGATCCTGCTCATTTTATAGGTGATATCACCAGGGCCCAATCAGGAACTTGGGCTTTGAAATTTAAGGGAGAAAAATACGTTCTTCGGGAGAAAGCAAATGCAGAAGTTTATAACAATTACTCTGGGCTTGTTTTAGACCATGTGGAAATAATTAGTCCATTTCACATAACCCAGCAGTTGACGATAAACAAAAACATCCACGTAGAAGATTCTTTAGTTTTAGAGGAGGAGGAATGAGGGAAGAGTGTGCTCCGTGTCCCCCCCCCCCCCCCCGCCCCCCACCACGTGGCTCGAAGCTCAGAACAAAGTGACATTGTTACTAAGGAGGAATCCAACAGACTCAGTAGGGCCTGGACCTTGGAAAGTCCCACTTTGAAAATTTGAGCCACCCACCTGCCCACTCAAAGGAATGTGCGTTACTTACTTCTTTTTTTTTCTCCCAATCTGATTTTTACCTCATCAAGTAAAGGGGAAAACCTCAACCAGAAAATGTCTTTCAGAGAATTATTTGAAAACATCACCGTTATCAGCAGAAATGTCTAATAGAAGGGATACCTGCTACCTCTGGCCAAATCCTTCATTTAATTAGAGGCTCAAATGTAAAAATAAGAAATGAGAACTAGAAACAGATTTCACTTGCTGCTTGTTAACTCTCTAGATGCTGAATGGGATTTTCAAGCTTGGTGGTGCTAACTTACTATGTAAAGACCAGGGGTGGGGCGTGGGGTGCCTTTTTCATCGGATGATAGGAAGGAGAGGCGTGGGCTCTGAAGGGGGCGCATGTGAGCACACAGACAGGAGGCCCTGATGTGGAAGGAGCCAGCCCCGGGCGTGGACGTCCCCGTGAGCAGGTTACCAGGGTCTCCTTCGCCACCCCCCTAAAAAGGCAGAGGGCGTGACAGTGATGTTGGTTTCCTGGGGTCACAACGAATTATCACAACTGGACGGCTTACAGCAAAAGTGTATCCTCTCACCACTCTGGAGGCCAGAAGTCTGAAACCGAGGTGTCGGCAGGGCCAGCTTCCTCTGAACGTCTAGAGGAGGGTCCTTCCTGCTTCTTCCAGCTCTGGTGGCCCCAGGCATCCTTGGCCTGTGGCCACATCCCTGCAAGCTCTGCCTTCGTCGTCACATGGCCTCTGTGTCCTATCTTCTGTCTTCTTATAAGGACGCTTGTCACTGGACTTAGGGCCCACCCCAGTCAGGATGATCCTTAGCTCGATCACACCTGCAGAGACCCCTTTTCCAAATAAGGTCACATTCACAGGGTCCAGACATGATGTATCTTTTGAGGGGACACCATTCGTCCCACTATGTGGCCCAAAGTAGGGACAGTGGGTGCAGTGGAGGGGTTGTCGGGACTGACACTGGGGCAGAAACCTGAGGCTGGAGTCAGGGTCACTCCACAGCGTGGAAACTGGGTCAGAACCGAGCCACAAGTGGCCCGGGTAGGGCTGCTGAAGAGGTGGCATCTCATCCAGGCCCCATCCAGGGATGGAGAAGCCCCATGCTGACGAGGGGCCGGGGGTCAGTTTGCTGCCCTAGTTCCAGGAGCTGGCTAGTGAGCTGGGGAGCTGGGGGCCCCGCGAGTCTCCTTGAACTCGTGCCCAGATGTCTTACAGCTTCTCCCACCTCCACCACCCCATGCCTCCTGACGTTCTGTCCGACCCTTTGTCTCTGCACAACGTTCTAAATAATCCCTTCTGACCTGCCTTCCAGCTCACTTTGCCCTCCCACCAGCCCTCCTGCTGCGGTCCTGGCACGCGCTGAGCCTACGCTAAGCGCTCATGCCTTTGGGGGAGCAAGGAGGGAGGGAGGGTCTTGAGGTCTCCGATGGGCAGACGAGACAGGGTGGTGCTGTGAGGTCACGGGGGCCCGGGTTCCCTGGCTCTGCCATTATGCAGGGGCTTGGACAGATTCTTCCACCTCCGAAATGCTTAACTTCCCCCCGGGGACGGTGCGTGTGCTCCCAGATTGCTGTCGGGGTCGAATGAGGGAGCTTTGCCGAAGTGTTCAGCACGGAGCCTGGCACGTAACAAAGAGCTCAAGTCAATAAACGGTAGCTGCCGACCTTGATATTTGTGTCTTCAGGAAACTTGATTTTTGAACCGCAGGCACCAAAGGGCTTCTTGGAAGAGGTCAAAGCTGGACCTTCCAGGGAGACCAGGTGTGGCCCGTGGTACCCAGAGGAGGGAGCACTAGCCGTCCTGGCAGTCGACCCGCATATGACCTGAGAGGGGCAGAACCCACCCAGCCCTCTTGTGACTGACTTTCCATCCTCTGATTTGGGTGGGATTCTTTTTAAATTTTGCCATTTTGTTAAAAAGAATGATAAAAGGAAAATATACCCGTGGTTAGAAGAAAAAGAAAAACCTTGCAGGTCAGAATGATTGAAGGTGAAAGATGCATGTCCCTCGTCCCATCTCCAAGCCTGCTAGTACACCCCACTGATAGAGCAGACACCCCATTCTAGCTGATCCGTAAATTAAATCAAGTATACCATTAAATTAATCCTAACACTTGACTCATGGCACATTCTCATTTTTATAAATTCATTTTTAGTAATAACCCCCTAAAACAAGAACATAGATAGCGTTTGCACCCTCCTTCATGACCCCTCCCGCATACCCTAGCCCCACCTCCCACTGCCCCGCCCCTCACCTCCCCTGCCAGGGAACCACTGTCCTACATCACGCTATCTTCTGTTCCCAGTTTGCCTTCTAATACGGTTTTATCACATCTGAATGTTTCACTGAGAAGTATATATTCCTTGCTTTTGGTTATTTTAATTTTAATAAATGGGCATCTTTGTACATAATTTTTGGGCACTAAGTGTTTTTCACTCAAAATTATTTTGGTAAGGGTCAGAAAATGTACCTTTTGACCACCATCTAATGCTCCGTTATGTGAGTCCCACAGTTTGTCCACACCCCTGTGTGTGGACTTCAGGGTGTGGTCCATGTTTCCATGGACACATAGGTGAGTTTCTCTCGCTTGAGTAGAGGCTGAGGAATTCGAATGTTCCACACGTCGTGATCATGCCCGATTACTCTCCAAAGTGTAAATAACAAAATATACTCCCGCGAGTCCCGGCCAAGGAGCCTGGTCCTCGCACCCCCATCACATGTGGCGATGCCGCGCTGCTTAATTTGTGCACTGGGACGGGTCCAAGATGATATCGTGACCTCTGATTTACATATTATTGACAGCAAACATGGTTTACCATCTCCTCATGTACTTAGCAACATACGTGTTACTTATGACACTCCTAGTTATCTCTTCTGACCATTTTTCTATCTTCTCATTATTTTTTAAAACAAATAGATTTACTGCATACTGTGCTACAACTTGATTTTTAAATATATCATGGACAGCATGACAATTGATGGAGGTTGCGTGTATATAAACACACACACACACACACACACAGGAGACCCATTTTACTCTTTTATGGTCTGCTTTTTCTCATTTAACAGCATCTCCTGAAGCAGTTTCATAAAAACAAATTATACCAAAACATAACTTTAATTATGCTTTCGTGTGAGTACAACATCCTATATTTAACTAATCCTTTATATTTTCAATTTTTCACAATTATAAACAGCTTTGGGATAAAGAACCTTGAAGTTAAATCTTTTTACATTTGAATTTCTCTGCCCTCAGGAGATATTTTAAGTAGAAGTGTTGAGTCAGGGACATACTTTAAAATCTTTCTGATATGTTTGGTAAATGGATAGAGGTGTTTTTTGGTGGCAGCTTTTGTTTTTGTTTTCAGAGAAAGAAAATAACCAAAAGTTGTTCCCAGGGAAGGCAGAGTGTGAGCCGTGGCCCCGGCCAGGCTGTGACTGTGCTCTGAGTGTGGCTTTCAGCAAGGAAGACAGAGGGTGGAGGCAGGGCTGGGCTTCCTCTCCCCCTCCCTCTGGCTGGCTCCCCCTCGTGGTGCAGCATTGGCTTTTCCACCATCCTCGGTGGGGTCTCGCCCCAGATACTCGTTACCCATGGCCCCGTGTGTTTCCCAGGGAGCACTTGCTAGCACTTGGGGCAACATGTAAATATCTGTTTGTTCCCTTAAAAAAGTGAGCTCGTCTTTCTCACCACAGTGTTTCTCATACCTCATTCCAGTGCCCGGCACATAGTAGGTGCTTCACAAATACCTGTTGAATGAGTATTTGATTTGATATGATTTGATTAATGTGTAGAGCGAAGATGGGAAGAGTGCTGGCCAGCGTGTTAGGGTGGTTGTGTAGGTCAGGAAGTCCCAGCTGGGCCACATCTGGAGACATTTTTGTTTGTCACAAATCGGGGGGCGGGGGAGAGTTGCTGCTGACATCTAGGGGTGGGGGCCAGGGATGCTGCTAAACGTCCTGCAGTGCACAGGACGGCCCACCGCAGACAAGGACCCCCCAGCATGTCGGCAGCGCCAACTTTGAGAAACCCCGTTCTAGGTCACGAGATCATTTCTTCTTTTTCATTGTGTCAGTTTTCCAAAGTCTCTGAAATCATTTTGTAATTAAAAATTACTTATTAGAGAGGTGTTATTAACTGCAGTGAGCTGGGAGTGAAGCAGCCGGGAGTCTCAGGAGCTCTCTGCCCACAGCCACCAGCCGGCTGGCTCTGTCCTGCGGGGGGGTCTCTGCACTTGCCCTCAGGCCTCAGAGCCCGGGGAGGCTCAAAGCATGTGCCAGAAGACTCCCTTGAGATGTGCGCACGTATGTGAGCCTCAGAAAGCAGTAATTCACCCAAACGGACAGAACCAGCATCATTTAGGGAGTGGGGGTGCCCAGAAGCAGGTGGGCTGGACTGGGCTGGGCTGGGGTGCGGGCAGGGCACATGCAGCCGACACCTGCAGCATCACAGGTGCCAATCAGCCAGGGCGAGAGGCCGCCCGCTGGACCCCATCCACTCCCCGAGCCACTCTGTTGGACTAAGGGCCATTGTCTGGGCTGGACAGTGTCCCCACCACTCGAAACGCCATTCCTACAGCCTCGAGGGAAAGTCCCATCCCGCACGCGGGGCTTGGGGCCTGGGGTGTCTGAGCTGAGACAACGCAGTGTGTTCTACATCCGTCCGTGTTGTTTCCTGTGGGAACGTCCCCGGTTCTGGCATGTGCCTGTGCTTGGGTAGTAAGGCCAGTAGTTCCAGCTTCCCTCCTCTCTTTCTCAGGGGACATAAGCACAATAATCCTTAGGTAAAAGACGGGGAGACGATATTTTTGCACTAGTGGACCGCCCTCCTCCAGGCCTGAGGGACGGGCAGTAGCTCTCCTGGGCCTTCCCCGGGCGCACAGAGCCGCAGGAGAGGGAGCGGTACCCTGGCTGCAGGGTCTGGGGGGTTCATTTCTGCTGGGCACCCTCCCTCTCCCTGCAGCCAGCAGAAGGTGACGAGGAGCCAGCGGAAGAAACGGCCCTTCGTGAGCCGGGCACAGAGATAATCCTGGTAAACAGGGAGGTGAGGAGATCAGGCCAGTCCCCGCCTTCCCCAGGCCTGGCACGCAAGGAGGCTGTCCTGGGAGCTTTGGGTGCCTTCTAGGGTCTGAATTTGAGGTCAGGGTGAGCTCGGCTTTAAGCTTCACGCGGGGCTTTTGGAACACACCCTTGCCGAGACCCTTGCCGAGCAGATGTACTTTGGGTGGAGACCCTCGTGCTGCAGGATGTGAATTGGGGATGCCGTACAAGAGCCTCTCTGTTTCCAAGCAAGCCTAACGTTTGGCCAGCGTGGACTTTGGCAGCAGAGTGTCAGCCGGGCCATGCTCCCGATGGTCGGTGGTGACGTGACGGAGCCCCCGTGGAAGCCGGTCCCCGTCCTGCAAGTCTCCGGAGCAGCCGCCCCGCTCAGTATGCGCCCTCACGGGGAGCTGCCGAGATGGAACACGTGAGACTCTGACATTATTTTCCAGAGAACTGAGTTCCTTGCATATGAAAATTAACCTTTTTTAATAACAAAAATGATATAGTCCATTGAAGTAGGGCTGGATTTATCTTGTGACAGTGCTTGTCATGGCCTTGAGTATTTATCGAGAAGTTTTAAAAGTTCATTAAACTCCAGAGATTAAGTGTTGCCCTGAGCAGTGTCCCATAAAGGGGAAATATGGCCCTATTACTTGGTAAAATGTTGTGCTCTGTGGTTAATTCAGCTCCCCTGAGCTCCCATCTTCTGATTCAAAAGACATTTTCCCATGCTGTTAAATTTGACATTTTCAAAGAACCTGGGACTGTTTCTCACAGCACTCACCAAAAACTCAACATTGCATATTTATTTCATGGTGGGGGGCAGGGCTGGAGAAACACTAGCCCCCCAATGTTTCTCCAGAAATGTCAAATTCATTAGCCCTCACTTTTCCCCACCGCTGTCTTCCTGTGTCACTTGGCTTAGAAATAACCAGTTGACCGACACAAAGTCTCCCCAGTGGGGAGGACGGTACTGAGGCCCTGTGCACCCTTGGGAGAGGCTCGGGGCCCTGGCTGGGCCTGCCTGCATCATCCACTGGAGGACCAATGGGACAGAAAGTGTGAGGGGGAGAGGCACGTTTTCCACCTACTGGGCCCAGTCTGTGATTAGTGCCATTTATTTTGCTTCTAATTTCTTTTTGAGTCAGTTCCCGCTGAATCTCTGTAGGAATATCCTTTTTATTATCTTATTTGACCTGAGGGCCTTTGTTTGCTTTCTACAGTGAGGTCTTGGTGACATTGACAGCGCTGTTTAATTGGTCCTCACGTGAGCCAGCTGGGGCGGCCACGTCTCCTTTTCCCCTCATGGGGGACCCCGTGTTCCTCGAGAGAAAAGCCAGAGCAGCGCTTGGCCTCCCATCAGTGTGTGGGGCCGGGGGGCCTTCCTTACCAGTATCTGATGCAGGGATGAACGACCTCCAGCCTCACTGATCCGGACGACCCCCAGGCACTGGCAGAATTCAGCCTGGAAGCTTTGATTGGCAGCAGAAAGGGGCATCCTGAGACGAGGTGCTCTCATGGAAGTGCTTCTGAGTTAGCGCCCAGCCCGGGTCCATTCCCAGCACATCCATCACTGAGCAGGTGTTTGCTGAACAGCTACTGCAGCCGAGCCCCATGTTAGGTGTCAGCCCCGTGGCTGTCATGCAAGGAAGCCCCACGGCAGAGCAGAGCCAGCACGAGTTTTGGAGGGACTTCCTGGCTGTGTGTTCCAATCACTCCAGGCCTCTAACTCCTCCGTCACATCAGGAGAATAAGAGTGCAGCCCACTGGGCTCTTGTGAGGATTAAATGAGCGAATGCATGTATGGAGGTAAGCATCATGCCAGGGATAAATGCTCCCATAATTAATAACGACAGTCACCACCACCACCAGCAGCAGTGCCAGCGTTCATTAAATCCTCGCACGCGCCAGGCAGTGGTCCAAGCAACACTTTACTATTAGCGCATACAGTGTTCAGAATATTGTAGATACTCTTACAATATACATAACAGGAATATTGGGCTCAGAGAGGTTAAGTAACTTGCCCAGGGTCACACAGCTAAGAAGCAGCAGAGCCTGGATTCATACCTAGGCTGTCTGACCTGGAGATTGTGCAGCTGACCGTTATAACGACAGGGGCAGCTGCTTCCACCCTTACTGCCAAGATGGGCCTGGGGTCCACGTCCACGGAACTTACATCACCTGTGAGATGGGTACATAATGCACCAGGCAGAGTGTGCACTCAGTAAGAGTGAGCCAACACCATCCACGTCGTCGTCATCATCATCATAAAGACTGTTACTATCTTACTGTATTAATGTGGTCTGAAAACATTAGTCTATGTGCATGTATCACACATAGCGTATCATAATATAAAACACTTATACAAGTAATCGCATTGTTATTATCATTGTGGTTGTTATCATTACTAATCTAACACGGTGCGGTGCGTTCTGAGATACATGAGAAAGGGGATGGGTCACCCTCCACCTGGAGGGGTTCCTAGGTGGTGTAGTTTTCATCTCTGCTGAAGCCAGCAATTCCTGGAGAGCGTCTCTCCTCTCGAACCGCCCCATACCTTCGACCTCAGGCCCCCTCCATCAGATGTGTCCTCTCTCCCCTGAGGTCTTCCTCTTCGCTTGTCAAGGCTCAACTCAAGGATTTACTCCCCACCAGAGGCTGTCCCACCCCACCTGCCTCTCTTGGGCGAGTGAGGGAAGCGGTTCTGGGAATCGCTGTATCTCCATGAAGAAAGATTGTGCTCTCCTGGACCTTGGGAGACTTGGCTTTCTAAAGCCCTTTCATGTTCCCACTCTGATGGAGACACGGAGGGACAGAAGTGAGACACTGCACCTGAACACTGCTATAAGGAGTGGGTGGAAGACACTGGGGAGGGGTGCGGACTGCATCAAAGGGTGGACATGCCTCCATCTGAGTGGTCAGCTCTCCTCCCCCCAGCAGATCCTTGAGCCAGAACCACCACATCTACCAACTTCTCAAATGGATTCAAATCCAGATTTTTATGTGAAATCTTTCCATTTTTAAATGTTGGAAGCTTCATATTAAAAAACAGAGAAACCACAACAGCCACCGTGTGGGCCAAATCAAACACTTGTGTAGTTTGGAAGCCTCAGCAACTGCTGGACTTTGAGCGCCTCAAGCCCCCTCCCCTCGCTTCCCCGACACCCACAGTCATTCTGCAGCCTCCCCAGGGCCCGTTGTGAAAGTCTGCCCCCGGGCTTGGAGCCGCTGGCCCGGATCCCCAGCCATGGATTCAAGCCAGGGGGTCAGCATGTCCCAGAGAATTAGGAATTGTCACCTCTCCATCTGAAGTTGGGCTCTCCCCCGGGAGGGCAGGACGTGCCAGGGCAGGTCTGGGCCTTTGGGGAGCCCCTGGGGGTCCACCTTCAGCTTCTCAGTCGCTTGCGTCTTCCTAGGCCTGAAATTTCGAAGCTTTGTAAAAAGATGTGCTGGGAAGCTTGTCACTGGATCAGTGGCTCCCAAACTCCAGAGAAAAAGATCTGACCACTTAACCCATATTTGCTATTTTATAAATTATATGCAGGAGCTCCTGTATTACTGTTGTTTAGTAAAAACACACAGCATAAAGTGACATGTTAAAGGATGAGGAAAACAGATGTTTACTTAATTTATTAACAGTAAAAGAACCTTTCGCACTATTAATATGTATATGGCATTATTAATAATGTTACTAATATTCTAAACACAGCTTTTAAAGGTCTTGCTAACTCTGCTATCAACATTTTATCTCCAGGCACAGTAAACACTTAGGGCAAGCTCTATCACTAATGAGGTGGGGATAAATCCATATTAAATCCAGAGAGTCTCGTTAACTTCAGATGTTTGGGATGATTTCATCAAATCTGCTTTGTTCCTCCATGGCCTTTAACCTCTTAATGTGGCTGACAGACAGACAACTTGGTTTAGGACTAGAAGTAGGGCCGCTCTGTCTGGCCCTCTGCCTGTTTTTATGAATAAAGTTTTATTGGCACACAGCCTGCTTGTTAGGTATCGGCTGTGGCTGCTTTTACACATCAGCAGAGTTGAGTAGTTGCAACAGAGACCACATGGCCCTCCAAACCTAAAATATTTATTCAATGGCCCTTTCTGGAAAAGTAATGATCCCCAAACATGGGGTGCACCCCCCCTGAACCACAAGGGGCCCTGTTGAAGATCTGGATCCCAGCTCCTCCTTTGCAGGTCTCGTAGGCAGGGGTGGGAGGGTAGGGTCGGTATTTTAATGAGCTTCTCAGGCACTGTGGGCGAGAGCAAGCTTGGGAAGAATCTAGAAAACACTCTGGTCTCTCAGTGACTTCCTGTTAGGGTCATAGTTGTCAAGGGCTCAGGGGACATTTCTCAAGCCCACCTGACCAGGGTCTCTCGAGGTACATCTGTCCTCAGACCATCTACATAGGAAGAGTCCAGCTCACGGGGGTGCTCACAGCAGGCGCACATCCTGCCCCCACCCCCACCGCCAGGTGGGTGATCTGTTGTTTTAACCACATCTGAACCACGGCTGTGTGGCAGGGTCCACGCCAGGCACAGCCTCGGAGCAACCCGCCTTGTGTCTCGTCTCTCCCCAGCTCAGCCTTTCCAGGTCTCTCAGGCCCTGAGGGCCATGCGGAGGCACCAGAGGGGTAATTGTTCCCCTTTATCTCTGTCGCCGCCTCACCTGTAACCCCATTTGAGCCTTGGGACACAACCCCAGGGGGCTGGATGCCCCAGGACTGGGGAGGGGGTGATAGGGGTCTAGCGGGTTTCTTGATATACTTTTTGATACTACTTAAATCTTTAAACTAGGTGAAAATTATTTTGATAAAGATATTTATTGAAATAAGGGCCATCTAGGAAGTCTTTGAAAATGAGGCCTCTCCTGGGGGTGATTCCTTTGGGAGGCGGGAGGCCGGGTAGTTCTAGGAGGCTGTCAGGATCCTTCCCCGATACAGGCGGGGCTTTCCAGGTGGGTTCGCTTTGTGAAAATCCATCAATCTGTACATTTATGACTTCCTTGCTTTTCTGCATGTATTATGTGCTTTCCTAAACACACTTTTTTAAAATACAGGCTTTTGAAGGTAGGCCCAAGGTGACCTAGAGTCACCTTGATGTGCTGACAGGATTGAACTTGAAACCTGTGCCCTGGGAACTGGTACTTTTTATAGGTCCTGTCATTTTCTTCAGAAAGGCATTGTATTCTTTTCTTGTTTAAAATGTTGATGTACGGAATATAAATATTTAAATTACACTACAGTTTTCGGTTGAAAGAGAAACAATTCCTGCCCAAGTAGGACCCTCATTTGGTGGGCGTGGGCAGTGCTGGTGGGGCCCCTGCACCTGCCTCGGGAAGGAGCAGTTAACGTGGACGGAGGGAAGGAATGATGAGATTCTCTCATGTGTCAAAGTTTAGGAACCAGGCTTCGAAAACAGTCCCATAAGGGCCTGGCTATGTCACGGTTACTATTTTTTAAGCACCCCGTCCACAGAATGGATTTTTTGTTGAGGGGGGAGGTTTACTTGTGTGATGGACAACCAGTCGTTGACCAGTGGGCAGCTCTGCGCACGATGTACTGTGGGGAGGGAGCTCAGAGTGTTTCTGCAGGGTTCACTCGCTATTTTCATTTACAGAGACTCGTATTCTCACATTAGCATTGAATGAGCATCCAAGTAGATCAGTCTTGCTTATTTATCTTGGGATTGATGATGTACCTCGAAAGATTTTCAGCTTTAAATATTTACGGAGGCTTGATTTTGCATTATGATAGATTTGCATCTATTTACAACTTATGTAGAGAAGAGATGATGTTCCCAAGAGTGCTATTTAGAGATAAAGAAGAAAACTCGAATCATGTTGTTTGAGACTTATAAGGGTAAAGGAAACAGGAAGGACTTTGCATTAGTGGCTTCTCCAGAGAAAGACAACTGATAGGATGTGTATGAGTGGAGAGAGATTGACTGTAAGGCTCTGGCTCACGCAAAGATGGGGGGAAATCTGCAGAGCAGTCTGGAGACCCAGGGAAGAGTTGATTCCATGGTACAGTTGCATCGGAAGGCAGTCTGCTGGCAGAATTTTCTCTTTGTCGAGAGACCTCAGTCTTTTGTTTGTGAAGGCTTCACCTGATTAGATGAGGCCCATCCACATTATGGAGGACCTTCTGCTTTATTCCAAGTCTACTGGTTTCGATGTTAATCTCATCCCCAGATACCTTCAGCCACCTGTAGACTGGTGCTGGATGGGACATCCGGCCCGAGCTGACCCACAGCATTAACAATCGCAGACCTGGTCTGCTTCATAGGTTCACTGATGGCTGCGGGTGGAGGAACCACCTGCCTCTTGAGAGAAGCAGGTCGTGTTCTCCATGAGCCACTGAGACCTGATCTAATAGGAAGAACTGTGCCCGGCAGCGGGCAGGGAGCTTCACTTGCCGTGCGTGCCGGCAACCCTGTCATTTCTTGTGGAGAGAAACCAGAGCAGTTAGAGGCACGAGGATGGCCTTCCTCCTCTGCCGGTGTCCTCTTGTGAATCATGCACTTTTCACCTCCCCAAAGCCCGAGGCGTGGCACCCAGGCTGCACACCCATGCCTTGGGCCAGTAGAATCCAGCTGAGCGAGGGTTAATTTTGACACATTTCCTGGGCATCATACATTCTGTCCTGACGTGTTCAGATGCAGGTCCCAGAAAAGCACTGGATTTGGACATGTTCCAGACTGCCTTTCTCATTAAGCTTCTTTTATTTTTTTTTTTAACATCTTCATTGCAGTATAATTGCTTTACAGGGTTGTGTTAGTTTCTGCTGTATAACAAAGTGAATCAGCTATACATATACATATATCCCCGTATCCCCTCCCTCGTGCGTCCCCCTCCCACCCTGCTTATCCCACCCCTCTAGGTGGTCACAAAGCACCAAGCTGTTCTCCCTGTGCTATGCAGCTGCTTCCCACTAGCTAGCTGTTTTACATTTGGTAGTGTATATATGTCAGTGCTATTTTCTCACTTTGTCCCGGCTTACCCTTGCCCCTCCCCGTAACCTCAAGTCCGTTCTCTATATCTGTGTCTTTATTCCTGTCCTGCCCCTAGGTTCATCAGAACCTTTTTTTTTTTTTAGATTCCATATATATGTGTTAGCATACGGTGTTTGTTTTTCTCTTTCTGACTTACTTCACTCTCTATGAAAGACTCTAGGTCCATCCACCTCACTACAAATAACGCAATTTCGTTTCTTTTTATGGCTGAGTAGTATTCCATTGTATAGATGTGCCACATCTTCTTTATCCATTCATCTGTCGATGGACACCTACGTTGCGTCCATGTCCTGGCTATTGTAAATACTGCTTCAGTGAATATTGTGGTACATGACTCTTTCTGAATTATGGTTTTCTCAGGGTATATGCCCAGTAGTGGGATTGCTGGGTTATATGGTAGTTCTATTTTAGTTTTTTAAGGAACCTCCATGCTGTTCTCCATAGTGGCTGCATCAATTTATATTCCCACCAACACTGCAAGAGGGTTCCCTTTGCTCCACACCCTCTCCAGCAATTATTGTTTGTAGATTTTTTGATGATGGCTATTCTGACCAGTGTGAGGTGATACCTCATTGTACTTTTGATTTGTATTTCTCTAATTATTAGTGATGTTGAGCATCTGTTCATGTGTTTGTTGGCAATCTGTATGTCTTCTTTGGAGAAATGTCTATTTAGGTCTTCTGCCCATTTTTGGATTGGGTTTTTTGTTTTTTTGATACTGAACTGCATGAGCTGCTTGTATATTTTGGAGATTAATCCTTTGTCAGTTCCTTCGTTTGCAAATATTTTCTCCCATTCTGAGGGTTGTCTTTTCGTCTTGTTTATGGTTCCCTTTGCTGTGCAAAAGCTTTGAAGTTTCATTAGGTCCCATTTGTTTATTTTTGTTTGTATTTCCATTTCTCTAGGAGGTGGGTCAAAAAGGATCTTGCTGTGATTTATGTCATAGAGTGTTCTGCCTATGTTTTCCTCTAAGAGTTTTATAGTGTCTGGCGTTACATTTAGGTCTTTGATCCATTTTGAGTTTCTTTTTGTGTATGGTGTTAGGAACTGTTCTAATTTCATTCTTTTACATGTAGCTGTCCAGTTTTCCCAGGACCACTTATTGAAGAGGCTGTCTTTTCTCCATTGTGTACTCTTGCCTCCTTTATCAAAGATAAGGTGACCATATGTGCGTGGGTTTATCTCTGGGCTTCTGTCCTTTTCCATTGATCTATTTTTCTGTTTTTGTGCCACTACCATACTGTCTTGATTACTGTAGCTTTGTAGTATAGTCTGAAGTCAGGGAGCTTGATTCCCCCAGCTCCATTTTTCTTTCTCAAGATTGTTTTGGCTATTTGGGGTCTTTTGTGTTTCCATACAAATTGTGCAAATTTTTGTTCTAGTTCTGTGAAAAATGCCATTGGTAGTTTCTTAGGGATTGCACTGAATCTGTAGATTGCTTTGAGTAATATAGTCATTTTCACAATGTTGATTCTTCCAATCCAAGAACATGGTATATCTCTCCATCTGTTTGTATCATCTTTAATTTCTTTCATCATTATCTTACAGTGTTCTGCATACAGGTCTTTCATCTCCTTTAGTAGGTTTATTCCTAGGTATTTTATTCTTTTTGTTGCAGTAGTAAATGGGAGTGTTTCCTTAATTTCTCTTTCAGATTTTTCATCTTTAGTGTATGGGAATACAAGAGATTTCTGTGCATTAATTTTATATCCTGCTACTCTAACAAATTCATTGATTAGCTCTAGTAGTTTTCTGGTAGCATCTTTAGGATTCTCTATGTATAGTACCATGTCATCTGCAAACAGTGACAGTTTTACTTCTTTTCTGATTTGGATTACTTTTATTTCTTTTTCTTCCCTGATTGCTGTGGCTAAAACTTCTAAAACTATGTTGAATAACAGTGGTGAGAGTGGGCAACCTTGTCTTCTTCCTGATCTTAGAGAAATGGTTTCAGTTTTTCACCATTGAGAATGATGTTGGCTGTGGGCTTGTCATATATGGCCTTCATTATGTTGAGGTAGGTTCCCTCTATGCCTACTTTCTGGAGAGTTTTTATCATAAATTGGTGTTGAATTTTGTCAAAAGCTTTTGCTGCATCTATTGAGATTATCATATGGTTTTTATCCTTCAGTTTGTTAATATGGTGTGTCACACTGATTGATTTGCATATATTAAAGAATCCTTGCATTCCTGGGATAAACCCCACTTGATCATGGTGTATGATCCTTTTAATGCGCCGTTGAATTCTGTTTGCTAGTATTTTGTTGAGGATTTTTGTATCTATGTTCATCAGAGATACTGGCCTGTAGTTTTCCTTTTTTTGTGACATCTTTGTCTGGTTTTAGTATAGTGATGGTGGCCTTGTAGAATCATTTTGGGAGTGTTCCTCCTTCTGCTGTATTTTGAAGGAGTTTGAGAAGGATAGGTGTTAGCTCTTCTCTAAATGTTTGATAGAATTCGCCTTGAAGCCATCTGGTCCTGGGCTTTTGTTTGTTGGAAGATTTTTAATCACAGTGTCAATTTCAGTGCTTGTGATTGGGCTGTTCGTATTTTCTATTTCTTCCTGGTTCAGTCTCGGAAGGTTGTGCTTTTCTAAGAATTTGTCCATTTCTTCCAGGTTGTCCTCTTTTATTGGCATATAGGTGCCTTGTAGTAATCTCTCATGATCCTTTGTATTACTGCAGTGTCAGTTGTTACTTCTCCTTTTTCATTTCTAATTCTGTTGATTTGAGTCTTCTCCCTTTTTTTCTTGGCGAGTCTGGCTAATGGTTTATCAATTTTGTTTACCTTCTCAAAGAACCAGCTTTTAGTTTCATTGCTCTTTGCTATTGTTTCCTTCATTTCTTTTTTATTTATTTCTGATCTGATCTTCTTGATTTCTTTCCTTCTGCTAACTTTGGGGTTTTTTTGTTCTTCTTTCTCTAATTCCTTTAGGTGTAAGGTTAGGTTGTTTATTTGAGATTTTTCTTGTTTCTTGAGGTAGGATTGTATTGCTATAAACCTCCCTCTTAGAACTGCTTTTGCTGCATCCCATAGGTTTTGCATCATCATGTTTTCATTGTCATTTGTTTCTAGGTATTGTTTGATTTCCTCTTTGATTTCTTCAGTGATCTCTTGGTTATTTAGTAGCATACTGTTTAGCCTCCATGTGTTTTATTTTTTACAGTTTTTTTCCCTGTAATTGATATCTAGTCTCATAGCATTGTGGTGGGAAAAGATACTTGATACGATTTCAATTTTCTTAAATTTACCAAGGCTTGATTTGGAGAATGTTCCAAGAGCACTTGAGAAGAAAGTGTATTCTGTTGTTTTGGGATGGAATGTTCTATAAATATCAATTAAGTCCATCTTGTTTAATGTGTCATTTAAAGCTTATGTTTCCTTATTTATTTTCATTTTGGATGATCTGTCCATTGGTGAAAGTGGGGTGTTAAAGTCCCCAACTATTCTTGTGTTACTGTTGATTTCCCCTTTTATGGCTGTTAGCATTTGCCTTATGTATTGAGGTGCTCCTATTTTGGGTGCATAAATATTTACAATTTTTATATCTTCTTCTTGGATTGGTCCCTTGCTCATTATGTAGTGTCCTTCTTTGTCTCTTGTAATAGTCTTTATTTTAAAGTCTATTTTTTCTGATATGAGAATTGCTACTCCAGCTTTCTTTTGATTTCCATTTGCATGGAATATCTTTTTCCATCCCCTCACTTTCAGTCTGTATGTGTCCCTAGGTCTGAAGTGGGTCTCTTGTAGACAGCATATGTATGGGTCTTGGTTTTGTATCCATTCAGCCAGTCTTTCTTTTGGTTGGAGCATTTAATCCATTTACATTTATGGTAAGTATCAATATGTATGTTCCTGTTACCATTTTCTTAATTGTTTTGGGTTTGTTTTTGTAGGTCTTTTCCTTCTCTTGTGTCTCCTGCCTAGAGAAGTTCCTTTAACATGTGTTGTAAAGCTGGTTTGGTGGTGCTGAATTCTCTTAACTTTTGCTTATCTGTAAAGGTTTTAATTTCTCCATCGAATCTGAATGAGATCCTTGCTGGGTAGAGTAATCTTGGTTGTAGGTTTTTCCCTTTCATCACTTTAAATATGTCCTGCCACTTCCTTATGGCTTGCAGAGTTTCTGCTGAAAGATCAGCTGTTAGCCTTATGGGGATTTCCTTGCATGTTATTTGTTGCTTTTCCCTTGCTGCTTTTAATATTTTTTCTTTGTATTTAATTTTTGATAGTTTGATTAATATGTGTCTCGGCATGTTTCTCTTTGGGTTTATCCTGTATGGGACTCTCTACGCATCCTGGACTTGATTGACTATTTCCTTTCCCATGTTAGGGAAGTTTTTGACTATAATCTCTTCAAATATTTTCTTAGACCCTTTCTTTTTCTCTTCTTCTTCTGGGACCCCTGTAATTTGAATGTTGGTGTGTTTAATGTTGTCCCAGAGGTCTCTGAGACTGTCCTCAATTCTTTTCATTCTTTTTTCTTTATTCTGCTCCCTGGCAGTTATTTCCACCATTTTATCTTCCAGCTCACTTATCTGTTCTTCTGCCTCAGTTATTCTGCTATTGATCCCTTCTAGAGTATTTTTAATTTCAGTAATTGTGTTGTTCGTCACTGTTTGTTTGCTCTTTAGTTCTTCTAGATCCTTATTAAATGTTTCTTTTGTTTTCTCCATTCTGTTTCCGAGCTTTTGGATCATCTTTACTATCATTACTCTGAATTCTTTTTCAGGTAGGTTGCCTATTTCGTCTTCATTTATTTGGTCTTGTAGGTTTTTACCTTGCTCCTTCGTCTGTAACATATTTTTTTGTCGTTTCATTTTTTTTTGATGGATGGGGCTGTATTCCTGTCTTACTGGTTGTTTGGCCTGAGGCGTCCAGCACTGGAGTTTGCAGGCAGTTGGATAGAGCCGAGTCTTGGTGCTGAGATGAGGACCTCTGGGAGGCCTCACTCCGATTGATATCCTCTGGGGTCTGACATTCTCTGTTAGTCCAGCAGTTTGGACTCTGAGCTCCCACCACAGGAGCTCGGGCCTGACCTCCAGCCTGGGAACCATGTTCCTGCAAGCCTTGTGTCATGTTAAAAAAAAGGAGGAAAGAAAAAGAGGAGCAGTACAATATCAAAGAATAAAAAACAAAATAAAATTAGAAAGATAAAAAATATATTAGGAAAAGTAAAACTATAATTGAAACAACTGCAACAAGGTAAAATAACACCACAACAGAAAAAAGGAAAAAAAAAAAATGGGGGCAGGGGAACAAGCCAAAAAGAGAGATCACTAACAAGGTATAAAGAATAAAATAAAATTAGAAAAATAAAAGATTTGTTAGGAAAAATAAAAATATGAAAGAATCAGCAACAATGAACCAACAAGGTAAAACCCAACCCCAATCTAAAAGAGGAAAAAAGAAAAGAAGAAAAGAAAAAAGCCTTGGCTCTTGGGACGGAGTTTAGGCTGGGGGTGGAACTAAGGCAGGGGCAGGGTTTAGGGTGGGGCGGGACCTAGGCAGGTGGGGGGTGACTTTTGAGCGTGGGGCAGGGCCTAGGCTCAGGACCCACGTAGCTGGATAAGGCACTGGGGGCGGGGCCGAGGTGGGGTGATGTTTGAGCGTGGGGCGGGGCTGCTGCTTAGGACCTGCCCGGAAGGGGAGCGGCAGCACGTGGAAAGGCGGGCCTCTGGAGCATGGGGTTCTGGAGTTTGGGGGTGAGGCCCTGGGTGGGGTGTGTGTGTGGGGTTTAGGCCCACGTGGTGGAGGGCGTCTCCGAGGGTAGACGTAGGGCCCCGGGTGGGGTGCAGGGACAGGGCTTGGGCTCTGCGTGGCAGGAGGGAGGCTCCGAGGGCAGAGGATTAGGTCCCAGCAGCCTCCCCCCACCACCCGCGCCTGAGTGGACAGGGAAAGCGCTGGCTGCGTGCCCTTCCGTTCCTCCGCGCCCCTCCCCCACCGTCTCCCCTAGGGTCTCCCCCGTCCCCGCTGCACCCCTAACCGTGGGTGGGTCCCGCTGGGTGTGGGAACTCCTCCCCTCCCCCAGCCGCCCCTCAGGGGTGCAGGCCCCGGAGGTCCGGCCTTTACTTTTGCTCCCCCTTCCCTCCCTCCCACTCCCTCAGGACCCCGTGGCTGGAGGGGACCTCGGTGGGCAGAGGATCAGACCCGGGATCTCAGCATGTTCCCGGGGGCCCAAGTGGGCAGGGGAAACCTGGCCATGCTCCCTTTTGGTCCTCTGCCCTCCCAGTGGTCCCCCCATTTCCCCCTTCGGGTGTGGGATCCCTTCCCGTCCCCCAGCCGCCCCGCAGGGGCGCCAGTCCTGTCCCGCCTCCACTTCTCCTCCCCCCTCACTCCCCCCACGTCCCACGTCCTACCCGGTCGCTGGAAGTTCCTTCCGTTCCCTTAGGTGTCCGCGGTCCCCCGCCGGTGCCTGGTAGGTGCCCTAGCTGTGCGGAGACGCGAACTCCACATCCTCCTAGTACGCCATCTTGACTCCGCCCCCTCTCATTAAGATCCTTACCAAACAACATCCTTGCTCTTGGCAAAGCTAGGAAAGTGTACATTTTCTTGCTTGGTTTTCTTGTCATAAAGTTGTTGCACAGACGTTTGTTTAGAAGTGACCTGGAGCTGTGGCCACGGTTCCCGACCATGATGGTTTCAGTCAGTGAAGCCAACTCTTCTGAGTCACTTGGTGAAAGCAGCTGAGGTGGTTTGTCACTCGCTCTGGGTCCCAACAGACCTCCTCGGCTCAGCCTCTGACACCTCATGAATCAGGATACCCCTTGGGCCACTTAGTCCACTCTTGGAAGTTGGGCTACAATCCCCCTTTCCTTCCACCCACTGGCCTTTTCTCTAGAACAAGGAAGAGGGGCAGCATTTATATTTGCCTTGTACAAACAGAGAGAAACCTTCCCCTCCACTACATGGCTTCCTCGTTTCTGGGAAAACTGTTTTACTTGCATTAGCCGTTGTTGTCCCTTTAATCATAGCGACAGTTGTAAGCAGAGTACCTGGAACAGAACACCCATCTTTAGACCCCAGGATAGAACGCCCACCTCAAGTTACCATATGACTCTGCAATCCCACTTCTGGGCATATATCCAGAGAAAACTCTAATTCAAAAAGATACTTGCACCCCAGTGTTCATTGCAGCATTATTTACAATAGCCAAGGCATGTAAGCAACCTAAATGTCCATGGACAGATGAATGGATAAAGATGATGTGGTATATATACGCAATGAAATATTACTTAGTCATAATAAATAATGAAATAATGCCATTTGCAGCAACGTGGATGGATCTAGAGATTATCAAACTAAGTGAAGTAATATAGACAAAGACAAATGTCATATGATATTATATGTGGAATCTAAAAATGATACAAATGAACTTATTTATGAAGCAGAAACAGACCCACAGACACAGAAAACAAATTTATGGTTAACAAAGGGGAAGCAGGGGAGGGATAAATTAGGAGTTTGGGATTAACAAATACAAACTACTATATATAAAATAGATAATCAACAAGGACCTACTGTATAGCACAGGGAACTATACTCAATATTTTGTAATAACCTGTAAGAGAAAAGAATCTGAAAAAGAATAAGATATATTTACATATGTATATATATATTAAAAAACTGAATCACTTTGCTGTACACCTGAAACTAACACAACATTATAAATCAACTATACTTCAATAAAAAAAATAAAAATTAAAAAAACACCCACCTCAGACCCCGACTGAGCAGGGCCCGTTCTGCCCCATCACCCCCGCCGTGGCCCCTCCTGTAAGCTGGCCCGCACATCCGTTCCAGGGTTTCTAGGTTGTGCAGCCTCTTGCAGTGGAGGCATCCCTCTGGCCTTGACTGGGGTTAAATTTGTTATCAGCTGAACCTCAAATCTTTATTTATACTAACTTCTTCCAAGACTGGACCCTCCAAACAGGATTGTCAGGTTTGTTGTTTGTTTTTTTTTAAGAAAAAAGAACTACCCATTTTTAAAAAAAGATCTGTAATGGAAATTTTCAAACCCCCTGGGTAAGTCTCGGCTTCTAGTTTCCAACCTGGGACGTGTCTTTTGCACCCGTGCCACCGCCGAATCACCTGCCCTCCTTCGCAGAAGCAGCGTAAAGCGCTGAGACTGACCCACTGTTGTCTATCAGGCCACACGCCGCCTCACTCACTCCTGACATCCATCCTTAAATCCTCCACGTGGCCGGTCTGTGATTTGATATCTTTTAGCCGGTGTTGTATTTGGTGCCTGCTTTCATGTGTGATGCTGAACCTTGAGAGGCTGGGATGAAATGAACTCTGCACCTGCTCTCCAGGGGCTCCCAGACAAGTGATGGCCTTCCAGGCAGGGACTGAGGACAGGGGTGTGGGCTGACCTGTGCCACTTAGGGTGAGGGAGCTGTGAGGCCATGGGGCCACCCCCAAGGCCAGTGGTCCTCGCGTAGCTTCCACTGCAGGGACCCCACTGGATAGCTGCATTCAGGTGCCAGGGGTGGAGTGAGGGTTTGCTGGGTGGCCCTCCCACCTGGACCCCCTCCTGTCCTCTTTAGACAGGTGCCCTTGCAGGGACAGCTCTTCTGGAGGTGGGTCATGGCCTGACCCTGACTGCAGAGGATGGTGACACGGAGGACGGTTCACTCCATGCTCACGGCTCTGGTGGCAAAGCAGAGCTACCCCTCCATCTTCAGGGGGCTTCTCCAGGGGGGTTTCACTCCCCTCAACTTGCAGAAACCTTTGGAGGCCGGAATGTTTTTATACCTGTTCAACACAATGCACTAGGATGAAGGCTGTTAAAATCTTGCTTGCAATTAGCAGCATCTCTCAGAAGCCGTAGTTGAATACAGAAGTATCTGTTGAAAGGAAGGAAAGGACGGAGCCCGTTAGTGTTGCTGAGCTGTGGCAGCACAGGGGAAGGGGTGCAGTCCCGCTAGCAGCCTGGACGAGCTGGGGTCTGCTTGGGGGGACAGACACCCCCCAAGTCTCAGGACTAACATCAGAGGTTACATCTTACTCCTCCTTCCCGTCCCCATGAGTCTGTAGGGCTCTGCTCCACACAGTCAGGCAGGGATCCAGGCTTCACCCTCTCCTTCCCATCCAAAGCCAGGACTCATCTGTCATGACTGCAGCAACCCGCCCACTGGGAGGAACCCAGGGCCACGGCATCCATTGGGCAGAATTAGACTCACGGCCACACCAGAGAAACTGGCCTTTCCAGAGAAACTGAAGTCACACAATATGGGGGAAGGGCCGGGGGTGGTGGGGACGTGGGAGCACCTTCAGATCCATTGGTGGGACAATGTGTCTCCTTTGGCATTGATGCAGCCCCATCTCAGAGACCTGTCGTGGGGACAGCCAGTGGGGGTCAGATGCGGTTTGCGCAGGCTGGAGATCTCCCCTATAATGTCTGCCCTGGTTATTTAGCTCTTGGATGCAGCAGGGATTTTTTTAATAATGAGTATTTGCAAAGAGCTTTAGTCTTAAGGCACATACTTCTCTTACCTGAATGAGTGTTAGACCAGTTTACAGATGAGAAAACAAAGTTTAAGCCATGTTCTCACAGGGCGCCATGGTGGAGTCTGTTGGAGAACATCCTTTTTCCTCCTCTTCCTTACTTACAGATCCACAAATTTATCCAGGACAAATAATATATCAGCCAAAAATCTTGTTTCCTATGTTCCATTGTAGCTAGGTGTTGCCATGTGACTAAGTTCTCACCAAAAATATTTCGTGAGACTTCTGGAAGGTTTTTTTTTTTTCTTTTTTTTGCAAACTTTCCCTTATGCCTCCCCCCTCAACCTCCTTCCTTCCTCCTTTTTTTCTGTGTGGAACATAGAAGTGATGGCTGGAGATCCAGCAGCCACCTTGGACCATGAGGGGACTTTGAAGATGGAAACCCCATGTACACAGGGCAGAGAAATACACCATCCTGCCAGCAACTATAATCCTCTGGATTGCCAACCTCTGGGCTTCATTTATGTGAACAAATACACCTTTACAAGTTTGAGGGCGTGTCTGTGTGTACAGTTGAACCTAATGCAGCTTTTCCTACAGCATAACTTTTATTTTTGCTGGGAGAAGGGGTAGTACTTCAGTTGTAGCTTCACTCATCTTGGGTTGTTGTCATACTCTGTGGTATGTTGTCACCTCTCTAGAAGTCAGGACATTCTGGAAAGTGACCACTTTGTGCCACCACCCCCCGCCTCCCCCCATGCAGGTGCAATGATTCCAGTCAGATAATCTCAGGGAAAATGTGTAAGCCGGATTCAGAGAACGGGAAAGGGTCCTTCTCTACGTCACTTATTTCTGCCCCATACCAGGGTATCAGTTTCCGAATTATTCTCCAGGTGTCTATGCTTCACCTTACATGTTTCCGTGTCTGAATCTTTCTTCCAGCAACTTCTGCCTATGCCCTCGATTTTGCATGGGACACTTTTTCTGCACAGATTATAATAGACCTTGAATTTTCTTTATCCCCTCAACCAAAAGGGCGAACGGGAAAGCAGCATCTTTGTGGAATCACTTCCCCCTTTAGCTAAATACGACAACGAAACGGGTGGCAGAACACAACTTACCAGGAAAAATCTAGAAATCGCAGTGTGCGATCTTCAGCTCATGTAAATATCTCCACATGTTATTCTTAATTAATTATATTTTATTGAAGCAATTAGGTGAATGACAACCTCGGTTAAGGACTAACAAGAGGGCCATGTCTTTTCATGTGCTACTGATCAGAAGGTGCAGCCGGGAGTCCCAGCGGCCGGGCGCCAGGTGGGGAGGGTGGGGAGGATGCCAGATGCTGCTGGGAAGCCAGGTGGGCAGCGGCCCAGGACCACGACTCCCACCATCCCGGCTCAGGGGAAGAGGCCCTGCACTTGCCCCCCTCATTCCTCTGCTCTTTTCCTGTTTGTTTTAATTTCCAAAAACAATTAGGACAGCTGTTGAAGTCCTAAACAATGGCGCTTCTCTGGAAAGTTGGGTTAATTTTTCTAATTTTCACACCTTTCGCTCTCCTCCACAGTGGTGGAGTGATTTCGTGTCAAGGCATCAGATAAATTTCACACTTCCTCCCTTTTCTCAAATATCCGGTGGCACCAAAAGCACCCAGTGCACCTGGCCCTGACCCGGGGCTTCGAGACTTCATTGTGATTATGACTGTCGGAGGAGGAGACGTGATGATTCTCGACGTACCTTAGATTGAGGGAAGGATTTGGGTGGAAATAGCACCCTGTTTTCTTAAGGCCAAATTTCCTATTAATCTGCATCCTTTCCTAAGGGAAATGCCCAATATCTGGGGCTTCCGGGGTTTGCGATGGGGGAGATCTTGTTCCTTTCAGGAGGAACATTGTTAAGAAAACCATGGGCTGTTTTTACTCGTACCGTTGATACATCATCCAAATACCTTTTCAGGCTGATTTTGTTTAGGGGTCTGGTGACCACAGTTAAAGCTGTCTGTCCCCCTGTCTTTTGCACCTGCCTCTCCGGGAGGGGCAAGAGCTCTGGTCCCACTTCCCAGAAGCTATGCCAACCTCACTCCTCTCCACTGCCCTCCTCGGGCCTGGCGATTTCCCTCTAGCTCTGTCCGGTGAACACTGTGCTGCTCCCACACCCATCCCACGAGGAGATGCCCAGGCTTTAATCGAGCACCCTGGAATCACCCATCCCCGTGGCACTGATATTTCCCAGCAGGGGCAGAGTCCCACATCTTAGAGATGGACCTGGGTGCCCACGTAGGATCTTAGGGGATGCAATCTACTCAGTGTTCAAAAGTGAAGAATAGGAAATCAGAGTGGTTGAACCACGTACATGTAGCTATGGCCCTAATGCCTCATGTTCATATTATGAAAGTAGTTAATATTCTCACATCTGCAGCAGAGGGGAGGAGAGATCTGAAGCTGAAATGAAAGTATAATCCAAGGGTTTCGACCCCTGTAGTTGTTCAGATAAGTCGTTTTCAGTGAAGAAGTGGCAAAATTGTGGTTAAAAGTCATGATGAAGGTGTGGAAGAACTGAAGGATTGTACTCTTATTCACGGCTTATGAATAGTGGTGGAAATCAGTGCAAACACTTTGGACAAGGATTCGCCAGGTTTCCCTAAAGCAAAACAGAGACTTCTTTATGAAGTTTCTCTAAAAATTCTACTCCTGGGTATGTTCCCAGGAGGCATGAGTGCGTATATCACAACAAAAAATAATTTTTAAAATGTTCAGGAATGTTCCTAGAAGCTTTATTCATAGTCGCTCAACTCTGGGAGCTGCCCAAGTGCACACACAGAGGAGAGTGGGTAAAAGACCAGGGCACATGCATCCCGTGGGATCCAGCACAGAAATGGAGGGAAGGAACTATTCACGTGACATAGATGAGGATCGTCAACGGGCTGCTGAGCAAGGGAAGCCAGACTCCAAAGGGCACATGCTGACCACTCCAGTTACGTGATGCTCGTGAACAGGCCAAACTAAACAAGTTAACACCTACATGTATTTTCTTACAGTCCTGGGGGTTGGACACCTAGCGTAGGTCAGCAGGGTCCTGCTCCTTTGGAGGGTCCAGGGGAGAATCTGTTTCTTTGCCTTTTGCAGCTTCTGCAGGCGCCCACACCCCTTGGCTCCATATCACCCCGTCCTGTGCTTACATCATCACGGGTCCTTCTCTGACTCCAACCCTCCGGCCTCCTTCTTAAGAGGACCCTTGTGATTACCTTGGGCCCACCCAGAACCCGGGAAGATTTCCCATCACGAGGGCCTTAATTTAATGGCATCTGCAAAGTCCCTTTTGTCATGTAGTCACATCTTTACAGCTTCTGGGGACGAGGACGTGGACGTCTTTGCAGACCCCTTCTGCCCCCTGCACTAACGGATGGCCACAGAGCAGCGGGCTGCCGGTGGGGCCTGTGAACGGAGAGGAGGGAGTGTCCAAGGCCTGCATCACGGTGTTGTTTACCCGGCACCCCCTGCATTTGTGAAACTGATCAGACTGTCGCCTGAAAACCAGTGCACGTTACTACTGTATGTATGTCACACATTGGTACACATTTCTTAGAAAAGAAAAAAGTTAAGGTCAGCTTCCTTGCAGACACTACGCTGTGTGGGGCTGACACCTCCATGCTCAGCAGGATAAAGGAAGAAGGAGCCAGATTCCAGTGTGCGTTCGCCCTGGTGGAGCTTGGGGTCTGGAGCACAGGGTGGGTGGAATGAAGCCCTGTTTTATGGATCCTCTTTGCTTCTGTTTCATTTTGCATACCATGCTCATGGAAGCAACAAGCTTCTGGAAGGTGGGATAACTTACTTTTGTAACGGGGCCCCTGACAGTCTGCAGCGTGGGCCTTCCACTATTGTCTGTGGAACAAAGCTCTTTGTGATCATGGGTGCCCCAGCCGATGGTATGTGTTCAAGGAGCCCAGCCCCATGGCTGCCAGGGGACCAGGTCCACTGGGGCTGGGGCCACATGCAGAACGTCTCCCTTTGAAGACACCGACTTCCGCTGGCTTCTTCACTCCTGAGTGTGACATTTAAGCTTCTGCACATTGAGCAGTTTAGAAAACTGCCGGGTAGTTGTGTCAGAAGCAAAGCACCAAGGACATTTGCAGGATGTTTTAGGTTTCCAAAACCCAGCTTGGGCTGGCACAGACGTGGAGGACTTCGCAGTACTTCACTGACCTTGGAATAGCCCACGCTGCCCCTGCAGCCGCTATGGGGAGCGTGGCCTTGACCTTGAGCTTCTCCCTCATTTGGTACCAGAGTCAGAACCGGCAAAGAGACGTTGAAACAGCTGGGATTCAGAGAGAAACACAGCACACCCCCGTAACGCTCTTTAAATAACTTCCACGTTGAAAGGGGTTCCCTCCCTCCCCATAAGGAACTAAATAAAACATGTTCTTCACAGATAAATATTTCAGACTAGACCAACTCATCTGGATCAAATGTTACCTTTTTAAAGATGCAAATTGAAAATTAAGCATCGGACTTCCCTGGTGGCACAGTGGTTAAGAATCCGTCTGCCAGTGCAGGGGACACGGGTTTGAGCCCTGGTCTGGGAAGATCCTACACGCCGCGGAGCAGCTAAGCCCATGCGCCACAACTACTGAGCCTGCGCTCTAGAGCCCGTGAGCCACAACTACTGAGCCCACGTGCCACAACTGCTGAGCCCACACACCTACAGCCCATGCTCCACAATAAGAGAAGCCACCGCAATGAGAAGCCCGTGCACCGCAAGGAAGAGTAGCCCCTGCTCGCCGCAACTAGAGAAAGCCTCTGTGCAGCAACGAAGACCCAACGCAGCCCAAAATAAATAAACTAATTAATTTAAAAAAAAAAAAAAGAAAGAAAATTAAGCATGAAAACACAAGGGTTCGCTGGGGCCTAGGGTGGGTTCCATGCCCAGCAGAGCCAGTGCACGTCAGAAATCGGGCCCCCAGCTGCCTCCGACCTGAGGTGCAGCTCAGGGCATGCTGTCGCTTCACTTTGTGTATTTTAGAGTTATTTTAAAGAGGAAATAGGATAAGAACTACCAAGCATGTCTCAAGCAGGTGAAAGCTGCTGTATATGAGAGACATGAGTGCCAGAAATCATTCTGGAAAGATTTTAGGAACTGTTCTTTAACACTGCAATTTCCCCATGGCCCTGAAATGTCATTTATTTTTTAATGTTCCCAGTTTAGACATTTTGAAAGGGGATCAATCAAAGCTAGCAAAGATATAGCATGAAGTAGCTAAGAATATTCAGTGTTTTAGAACACTAATAATCTTAGTTCATGTTTGGGAGCTTATAGACCACAGGCCATCCTTGCCCAGACCTTAGGGTTAGTGTCATTTCACCCTCTTTTCCCAGACGAGAACTAGGAAACTCAGAGAAGTGAAGCAACCTGCTCAAAGGCACACAGCTCGGAACTGAGCAGGGATCTCAACCAGTCAGTCTAGGTCCTGAAATCAGGCGGCTTCCCCTCCTACACTGAGCCAGGACGGGCTGGTGTCGTAGGGAAGCCTGGTGACACTTTAATGCCTTTCCCATAAGTTATTATAAAAGAAGAATACCTTGTGACCATACATCCATACATCCACTCAGCTACCCATCTGTTGACCCACCCACCCATCCATCCACTTATCCATGCATCCACCCACCCACCCATTCACCACTCATCCATCCACCCACCCGTCCATCCACTTATCCATCCACCTATCCATCCATCCACCACCCCACCTACCCACACATCCATCCACCCATCAATTCACTTATCCATCCATCTATCCATCCATCCACCCATCAATTCACTTATCCATCCATCTATCCATCCATCCACCTACCCACTCACCCATGCGTCCATTCATCCATCCATCCACGCATTCATTCACCCTCCCATGCATTCATGCCTCCGTCCATCCCAGATATTGAGGATTCTGCAGTCAATGAGGCTGACAGAGTCCCTACTTTCATGAATCTACTGTTCTTACTGTTACTCTTCACCATCCTATACCACCATCAAAACGGGAGACTGAGTGGTATCCTGACGAGGGTCCCCTGAGCCTCCACCTTCAGGCTCATCTAGGACGAGTCTGATTTCAAAACTGCATTAGTCACTCCCTCGTGCGAGGACAAGCTTTCAGGGTGTAAAGTCCTCAGCAGAGACTGCGCCTAGGTGATTGCTTTGGCACGGCCTCAGGGGAGACTCTTTCATCTTCTCTATTTTAGTTTTCACAGGGACAGCTTTCCCACAGGGTCAGAAGGCCCAGCTTCCACACGGAGGCTCAGCTGCCAGCCGGGCTCACTGTGTCACCACCTCAAAGATGCCGCCAGCAGCACGGCTTCGACAGGGCCCGCCATATGCTCTGCGTCTGTGCCGGGCGGCTCATTTCCTGGAGCTCTCTCAGGTGCAGAGTGAGTTTTCGGCTAAAAGAATTAATAAGAATAAAAATAAAGTGAGCAGTGAGTGCTGGGCCTGGAAGGGAAGCCGCGTGTGGATGGTGGGGTATGTGACACATGAGCGGACCAGAGCAGGCAGCCAGCTGGCGTGGGCACCGCGGACAGAGGCTCAGACCACGAACTGATCAGTGCCACCAGCGTGCTCACTCCTCAGCGCGGTCCAGCAGGAGGACCACGGATGAGGCCACATCTCAGTGTGTGACCACGGGTTCATCCCCTCCCCTCTCTGAGCCTCCTGCCTCATCCAGAAAGAGGTGGACAAGATCCCCCCACCCTGAGGGCACAAGAGTCCGGCCCCCTCCCTGTCATTCCTCTCAGCAAAGCAGGTGAAGGACCCTCCCCTGCAGGCACCACTTTCTCTTCTGGGGTTGCCCCCCGCCTGGTTCATCACCGAATCCTGGTAGGCAGATGAGTACTGTCTTCAGCCTAGCTCATACTAAGATGAACAAGGGAATTTCAGTGACTGTTCACAGGAAAATCTGGGTGCTGGGCATGAACCAGGGGTGACTGGAGTTGCCTCGCAGCATCTCTCCAGAGCAGCCTCTCGCGGACTCTGGTCAGTAGAGGCACATAGGGGCTTGAAACTGGCCATGGAGGGAGCAGTTACACCAGGAAACTGGCAAATGCCACACGTCAGCCTCCTCCCAGAGGGCCAGCTGTTAGCAGCTACCAGCACCCCACTGGCTTGGCCTCCTCCAATTCCTCAGTGTTCAAGGCCCCTCCTGCTTTTCTGACTCACTTAAAGTGACGTAAGGACAAGAGAGAGGGGTGTGGGGAAGGGATGTATTGGCTCACATGTTGCGTCTCCACGTGTCGCTGCGTCCCTAGATCTGGGGGCTCTGACTGTCCGCAGACTGGTCTGGCTCCACCTCAGCCTCACCTCCCCACGCCTGCAGCTCCGGGTCCAAACCCAGAGCAACAAGAGCTCTTCTTGCCAGGAACCCTAGCGGAAGTGCTGGGATTGCAGCTACATCTTGGTTTCCCCTCGAACCAGTCAGGTCCTGGGTCGTGTCCTCCCCCCCGAGCTGGAGGGGCAGAGTCAGCCCACTGAACTCGGGGCCAAGTCAGGGGGAGCCGGGGGGCTGGTTCCGAGGACGGGCCGTGGGTGCTGGGCAGGCCGGATCCTGGATGCCGGGGTCTCCTCTTCGCCTCTGGAAAGTACTGCATTGAACCACTCGTATGTCATACCCGTGTCCCTGGCTGTTTGACTTTGATGTTACTTCCGTGCAGAAGCCCTTCTGGCTCCGCCTGGTTTTAAACCCTCCCTCCTGAGGCCCCCGCGGCGCCGTCCCCACCCTTTCCTTCGCAGCAGAGGCCCCACGCCCGGAGCCCACCCTGCACCGCCTGGATCCCTGCCCCTGCCTCGTTTCCTCCTTGCCTGCCTTCCTTCTAGACGAGGGAGCTCCCTGACTTGTGTCTGTACCCCTTCAGCTCCCGGCGCTACTCTGTCCCTGGGGGGAGGGCGTGAAGGGGAGAGGGGGCCTGGCACGTGCTCTTCCTGCCGCGAGGTTGGGGAGCTGCTGGGAGCCGCTTGTCCTCCTCCCGCACGCGGGCCACTCCTCCCTGGGACCTGGGTCTGCAGAAACCTCAGGCTCCTCATCTGGAAGCCAGGGTGGTGACAGCACCGCTGCGAGCTCAGACGAGCCCAGTGTGCACCCACACAGTGTAGGACCCAGGTCATCGCTGTCACCGCGTGCTGATGAGGTCACGGCCTGGCACACAGTAGGGACCCCTCCCCTGCCCCAGGAGCTTTCCAGCTTCTCCCCGACACCACCCATTTGTGACCAGCCGCTTCCTGACTCCCAGTCAGTGCTTGCCCCCCCAGGGAAGCTGTCAGAAGGTCTTTCCTGTGTGTCCCCTCGAGCCAGCGAGACACGGACCACAGGCATGTTTATGTGAATAGACATGTATCTTCTCCTAGTCCTCGAGGCCAGAAGTCCAAGGTCAGGCTTTAGGCAGTGCTAGCTTCTCTGAGGCCTCTCTCCTTGGAATGTGATGAGCATCTTCTTGCTGTGTCCTCACAAGGTCATTGCTGTGTATGTTGTCTGTGTCCTAATTTTTCCTTCTTGTGAGAACATAGTCCTATTGGATTAGCGCCACCCTAGTACCCTCATTTATCCTTAATCAACTCTTTAAAGACCCTGTCTCCACATACAGTCACATTCTGAGGTCCTGGGGATGAGGACTTCAACATATGAAATTTGGGGGACCCAGTTCAGCCCATCACACTACCCACCAGCCCCTTGCTGCACACGTGCCACATAGGGCCCCTGGAGTGGGCACACACCCGAGCCCAGCTCAGCCCTGATGCCAGCAGGCAGGGAGGGGGCAGTGGGTCAATGCATTGACCACATGCATTTTCCCTGCACTTGGTCAGCTCATGCAGCTTGCTACTTCAGCTGCAGTATGAGACCATCTGGGAGGAGAGGGGTTCCCTCTGTGACCCGCAGTTCTGAAGCAGAGGCCCATCCAACCCACTTCCACGCCAGCTCGTTATAAACGCTGCTCACCAACAAGCTCCCGGCAAAGCTGACGCCCAGCATTTCCATGTGATCTGATTGTCCTCCTGGCCGTGGTACTAATAACACTCCCATCTTGCAAGGGCAGCAGAAAGCCAAGCGGCCGTGCTACGGTGGAGGGTGGGATTGCTCTGCAGTGGCCGAGGGGCTCCTCTCGGCTGGGTCACTTCTCAGAATCAGAATTCCAATTAGAGCCACAGTTGGGAGGTTTCCCCGGTGGGAGAGGACTTTGAGAAGCCTGTTGCTGTCCTCTTGTTAAAGTCAGTTGGTCTCCTGTGAATCAGGGTGAGCAGCTGGGCTGGACCTGCCACCCCCAGTAAATGCCGACTAGAGAACAGGAGGAAAGGCCTGTTGCAGTGTGTGCGTTGGTGCCCGTGTGCCCCTCTCCTGCAAGGATGGGGCATCACGGTCCTGTGTCCCTCAGAGGAAGCTGGACCCCCTGCCAACTGGAAGTTTCAGAACCACTGGGAGGCGGGTGGCATTTGAGATCCCCTCCAGCCGTGGTTCTGAGAGCGGGGTCAGTGCCATCAGCATCACCTGGAAAGTGTTGGAAGCTCACATTCTCAGCCCCACTGGAGACCTGCTGAATCGCAGCCTCGGGGTGGGGCCCAGAGATCTACATGTGCCCAGCCCTGGAGCGCTGCCCAGGCAAAAATGAGGCCGACATAGCGATTTTAAATGGTCCCGTAGCCACATCAGAAAAATAAAAAGAAACCGTTCAAATTGATTTTTTTTTACTGTGGTAAATATACATAACATGAAATTTACCACCTTCACCAGTTTTAAGGGCCCAGTTCAGTGGCATTAAGCACATTCACCTTGTTGTGCAGCCATCACCATCATCATCCCCAGGATGTTTCCATCTCCCCAGACTGACACTCTGGCCCCATTAAACACCAGCCCCCAGTCCTCTCTCCCCCGCCCCTGGCATCCAGCACTCTGCTCTCTGTCATGAGTTTCACTCCTCTAGGGACCTCCTGTAAATGGAATCATGCAGTATTTGTCTTTTTGTGACTGGCTTATTTCACGTGGCATAATGTCCTCAAGGTTCACTCACATTGTAGCCTGTGTCCACATTTCCTTACTTTTTAAGGCTGAATAATATTCCATTGTGTATATACACCACATCTTCTTTACCCATTCATCTGTTGATGGACACTTAGGTTGCTTCCATATCTTGGCTGTTGTAAGTAATTCTGCAATGGACATGAGAGTGCAGATATCTTTTCAGTATCCTGTTGTCATTTCCTTTGGATAAATACCTAGAAGTGGAATTGGTGGATCACATGTTAGTTCTACTTTTGACTTTTTGAGGAACCTCCATACTGTTTTCCATAGGGGCTGCACCAATTTATATTCCCACCAGCAGTGTACTAGGGTTCCCTTTTCTCCACATCCTCAACAATACTTATTAACTCTTGGCTGTTTGCTGGTAGCCATTCTAACAGGTGTGAGGTGGTATCTTATTGTGGTTTTGATTTGCATTTCCCTAATGATTAGTGATGTTGAGCATCTTTTCACGTACCTGTTGGCCATCTATACCTTTTTTGGAAAAATGTCTATTTAGGTTTTCTGCTCATTTTTTAATTAGATTTTTTGTTTGGTTGTTTTTGGGTTTTGCTATTGAATTCTGTGAGTTCCTTATATATTTTGAATATTAACCCCATATCAGGTAAATTATTTTAAATATTTTTTCCCATTCAGTATGTCACCTTTTCATTTTGTTGATTGTTTCCTTTGCTGTGCTGAAGGTTTTTAGTTTGATGTAATCCCACTTGTTTATTTTTGCCTTTGTTGTCAAATCCAAAAGTATCATCTCTAAGACTGATGTCAAGAAGCTTACCTTCTGTGTTTACTTCTAGGAGTTTTATGATTTCAGGTCTTATGTTCAAGTATTTAATCCATTTTGAGTTAACTTTTGTGGGTGGTGTAAGATGGTGTCCAGTTTCATTCTTTCGCATGTGTCTGTCCAGTTTTCTCAACACTATTTAAGAGATCGTTCTTTCCCCGTTGTATATTCTTGGCTCCTTTTTCATATATTAATTGGCCACATATGTGTGGGTTTATTTCTAGTGTCTCTAATCTATTCCACTGGTCTCTGTGCCTGTTTTTATACCAAAAATTACCATTTTGATTACTACAGCTTTGTAATATAGTTTGAAATCAGAAAGTATGATGCCTCCAGCTTAAGATGGCTATTCAGGGTCTTTTGTGGTTCCATACACATTTTAGGATTGTTTTTTCTATTTCTGTGAAAAATGTCATTGGAATTTTGATAGGGGTTGCAATGATTCTGTAGATCACTTTGAGCAGTATGGAAATTTTAACAATATTAAGTCTTCCAATCCATGAGCACAGAATATCTTTCCATTTATTTGCATGTTCTTCAGTTTCTTTCATCAATGTCTTATGGTTTTCACTGTACAGGTCTTTCACCTCCTTGGTTAAATTTATTCCTAGGTATTTTATTCTTTTTGATGTAATTGTAAGTGGGGTTGTTAATTTCTCTTTCTGTTAGCTCATTATTAGTGTATAGGAATGCAAAAGATTTTTGTGTATTGATTTTGTACCCTGTACCTTTACTGAATTTGTTTATTAGTTCTAACAGCTTTTTGGAGTCTTTAGGATTTTCTACATATAATACCACGTCACTCAAAAACGTGATGGTTTTACATCTTCCTTTCTGATTCAGATGCCTTCTATTTCTTTTCATTGCCTACTTGCTCTGGCTAAGACTTCCAATACTATGTTGCCTAAAAGTGATGAGAGGGGGCATTCTTGTCTTGTTCCTGACCTTAGAGGAAACGCTTTCAGCTTTTCACCATCAAGTATGATGTTTGCTCTGGGCTTGTCGCGTGTGGCCTTTACTACGTTGAGGTATGTTCCCTCTGTGCCCTCTTTCTGGAGAGTTTTTATCGTGAATAGATGTCGGACACAAGGTTTTTGAGTGTGATTTGGGGGATGTGGGTTTATGCATTTTAATTAAAGGCAATTTTTTTGAGAAGGTAAAACCTGGACAGTTTTTTCCTGACTTGCTGCCGTTGGGGAGGATTGGACGTCTGCACATAGACATGGGGTGCACATCTTGGGAGCTGGCCCAGCTGTTGGATGGGAAGACTTTGGACCCAAGGGGAAGCTGAATTGAGGGGGTGTTTGGAAACTCTCATTTGGAATGCAGCAGGACTGGCCCAGGTCGGCACTACTGCTCAATAGAGAAATACGTGGCCCACAGAGCTGAGCAGAGCGCTGTGGATGAGACCAGATTCTGCGGCCACTTCCTTCTTCCTAAGAAAAGGCCTCTCTTGGGGCCGTGCTGTCCGGGCCTCTCTGTCCGTGTCCTCCCTCCCTACCCCCCCTTCCCCCTCCCCCCATACCAGCAAACCTGCTGAGGTGGCCTCTTCCACCTGGAACCAGCTGTAGGGTGTGGGACGCCCACTGAAGCGCCAGCTGTTGCCTCTAAATTTACTGCGGGCGTGAGCAGGTGCCTCAGGTGACGCGTCAGGCGGTCAGCGCGTCCCCCTCTGAGCCGATTGTTACGAACAACTGTCTCCACACACCCGGCCCGTCTCTGGCCACAGTATCTTTATATCTATTGATGTCTCAGGATGCTGAGATTGGCACCGTGCACCCGGGAGGACATCTCTAGCTGTTTACCTCTCAGAATGTCGGCCAGTTTTCCAGACTTGCATTATTTGTTTTACTGCTGAAACAGTTCCGGGAGGGCTGGAGACAGACGCTGTGCATGTGTGGGGGGGGAGGGGGACACACGCATGGACGTGACCCGTCCCTGTGGCCTCTGCTCTGAAGGTGCCGCCAGCAGTCCGACTCCCTCCCCGTGTGCTGAGCGCTGGCCGTCTTGGTCCAGCAGTGGGGCCAGTGACAGCCAGGCCATCTTTATACTCAAAGGCACGTGTGGAAAGGACAGGCCCCAACTATCCCTTAGGCTTTCTGTCTGGACACTTTGTGCCCTGCAGGAACCACACGGGTCTGGCCCGTCCACCGCTCCGCTCTCCTCTCCGCAGGCCTGGCTGTCTCCCTCTCGGTCCCCGAGCCAAGGCTGTCCCCGCTCCCAGCCTTTGCCTGCCGTGCTGTTCCCCTTTGTCTGGCGAATGCCTGCTCGCCCTTCAGACCGTGGCCTAACCGTCCACCCTGCAGGGATCCCTGCTTTCCGTGCCCTGTGACTCCCCTGTGGTCTGTCTCTGCACTGTCCCCTCATAGCTGACGTCGACTCTGAACTACACAACCTTTGATGTCACCTGCCCCATGCGGCCCTGAGGGTGGGGATCACACCCGAATGTTTGCAGCCTCCTGAGAAGCACCCAGCATGGGAGGCGTCTGTAGCGTGCCCTGTTTGCAAAGCCTGTGAATTCTCATCGAATTCTAACCTTCACCCTCCGAGTGGGCATCCGTTAGCCCCACTTTACCAGGAAGTGTAGGGGGATGAGGAGGCCTCGGACCCTCAGCGGTAGAAGGTACTGGCTGCTGACCCAGTAGTGTCTGGCTCTTCCCCAGCGTAGCCCTGACGATGTGGTCCCAGGGGTGTGCGCAGCTGCGGGAATCCTTCGCTCTGAGAGAGAGCCCCCCTCTGCAGACGGCTCCTCCTGCTGCAGGGAGACCTGCAGGGGGCCTGGAGGCCTTGTTGGTGTGAGGGGACAGGTCAGGGCCAGGCCTGGTGGGGCTGGAGCTGAAAATGGCTGAAAGAGCGGGAAGAGAGAGAGGGGCTGCTTGCAGGTGCCCCTCACTCTGGGTGTGATCCCGTCACCATGGCAACGTGGGTGGACATCTCAGCAGGGAGACATCATCTGTGTCCTGTGGGCAGCCATCCCCACGTGGGCCATGTGAGAATGTCCCTGAAAGGCTGGGAAGATCTTACTACAACTTCCATTAACATTTTTTTTGCCAATAAAAAGAAAAGAAATGGCCCAACCATTTTGGAAACCCACATGGCAGGTCTTTTAAAGCTGAACAAGTGCATTTCCAGGGACCCAGCTACCCCCTCCTAAGGTTATGCCCAACGAAAACTTGTGGTGTGCACGAGAATCACGTCCTAGAGGGCTCACAGCAGCATCTTCCTAACAGTCCGGAGTTGGGAACGACCCATAGCTGATGAATCGGGATGTCTTCACGGAACTGAGCAATATAGACAACGATGAAGAGTGGCTGCAGGTGAATCTCAGAGACATGATGTCAGTGGAAGTAGCCGGCTTCAGAAGAGTGCATAACTCCACGACCTGGAGCCCGAAATCAGGCAAAACTAGCCCATTGTGATGGAGGTCATGAGCGCCTCATTTTTGTGGGAGGGTTGACCTTGCGGGGCACGGGGAGGCCAGAAATCTTCTCTAGCTTCCCTGGCTGGTGGTTACGTGGGGTTGCGCAGCTGTGAGATTTGTCGTTAAGAGTGTATCCTTTACTCCAGCAATGATACGCTTCAATTTCAGAAAATTACCCTTGGAACAACCTAAATGCCCCTCGAAAGAGGAAGGGATAAAGAAGATGTGGTCCATACAGACAATGGAATACTACTCAGCCATAAAAGAGAATGAAATAATGCCATTTGCAGCAACATGGATGGACCTGGAGATGATCATGCTACGTGAACTAAGTCAGTCAGAAAGACAAATACCATATGATATCACTCATATGCGGAATCTGATTTTTTTTAACATCTTTATTGGAGTATAATTGCTCTACAATGGTGTGTTAGTTTCTGCTTTATAACAAAGTGAATCAGCCATACATATACATATATCCCCATATCTCCTCCCTCTTGCATCTCCCTCCCACCCTCCCTATCCCATCCCTTTTAAAAAAGATACAGATAAACTTATTTACAAAGCAGAAGCAGGCTTACAGTTATTGAAAACAAACTTATGGTTACCAAAGGGGAAACGTGGTGGGCAGGGAGGGATAAGTCAGGAGCTTGGGAGGAGCGCATACACACTGCTATATATAAGATGGATAACCAACAAGGACATACTGTATAGGACGGGGAACTCTACTGAATATTCTGTGATAACCCATATGAGAAAAAAATCTAAAAGGAATGAATATATGTATATGTATAACTGAATCACTTTGCTGTACCCCTGAAACTAACACAACATTGTAAATCAACTATAAAAAAAAGAAAGATAATTACCAAGAAAATCACCAGGAAGTCTTTCTTAAATCCAGTAGTAAGAGGAGACTTCATAATTCTAGACAAAATGGAAGCCACCAGAAGGGACATGGGTGAAGCACATACACAAACTTTTGATCAAAGGAGCCAGACGCCAAAGGGAGCATTCTGGATGCTTCAGTTGATAGGAAATACTGAACAAGGTAGAATTTGTCTACACAGAAGTCGGGGTAAAGGTGTCTCTTTGGGGTGGAGGGTGTTTCAGGGCTAAAGGGAATTAAGGGGGGTTTGGGGTGGTGGTTACACAAGAGAGGTAAGGTGGTTTTCACAGTGAAAATCCACCAGGCTGCGTACCTGTGATGTGTAGACTTTCCCTGTTATACTTTGATGTCTGATTCAAGGAAAAACAGAAGACATTGAACTTGGCTGATGTTCATGATGGGGGTAGAGGAGAACCCTCTGCCTGTGCCTGGATCTGAGGAGCTGGGTTGTGTCAGGAGGGGAGCTGAGGAGAGTGTGGAGCGGATGGGGCAGGCTTGCTCCCTGCCCGGCATCAGCCCACGGAGACGGGCTCATTGGGAGCGCACTTGGTGAAGTGTATTTATGAATTATTGCCTAGTTTTAACTAAGCTCACCTTAACACAATAGACAAGTGGCTTTCAAATATTCCTACAGAGGAACCTCAAGCTGGAGACAGTCCTCACGGCATCGGTGTTAAGTGAGCCAGAGAGCTCCAGAGCTGACACCCCTTCTGGGTGAGGGCCAGCCCCTTCCCGGCCAGAGTCAGGGGTGAAAAAGCAAAAACAAACAACAAATGATGATCCCATCACATCTGAGAGAAGTCAGCCCCAAACATGCAGAGTTACCAAGAGGACTTTACAAAATGTAAATCTATATGCATTATCCTTATGGAAGAAACCTCTCCCAGCCTCCCCCGAAGGGAGCCCTGTGCCTTAAACTACTGAGTACTGACAGCAGCACTTTTACAAACATGTAAATATCCACATAATTAGGGTGCATGCCAGAAAAGTCCTTCTGTCTATGGGGTACCTGAGCACAAAGTTTGTAGACCTCTCATCCAGAACATCCAGAGTCTGGCCACAAATTCTGAGTTAGGACAAGGGCTGCAGCCGGGGTGCAGGTTGGAGGTGTGTGCCCACCACAGACGCAGCAGCCCCTGCCCTTGTGCCTCTAAATCAGTTCCCTTCTGTGCCAGCCCTGCCCCGTCCGGGCAGTGAAGGAGATTCTTCCGTCCTGGCTGCACTGGCCGACGGCAAAGCTTTCACAGCGTCCACAACAGAGAGAGGGTGTGTGGAGCCCCGGGCTCTTTTCCTCTGGCTCTGGTTTTGTTTAATTTCGCAAATGGACTCGGATGAACTTGGTTCGCATCAACTCACATGACCCTTTGAGAAATTTCACTTGCGGGAGACTTGGTGGGGGATTTCTCTGCGTGTGACTTGCATTGGATCCCTTCTTTTACTTGGCGGGTACATTTGTCATTTGCTTTTTTTTTCAGTTTGAGACCTACACACTTACACCCTCTGATTTCTGCGTCATGAATAGTGCTTTACTTGGTCCTTCCCTCTCTCTGCATCCAGGCGAACAGTCCTGAATGCATGGTCCTACCATAATGGAGGCTAGACTTCTTCAGCGGCTTCTGGAACCTTCCCCCACCTGGCCTCTGCCTGCTTCTCCAGCTCATACCTGATCACACTCTCATGCACACATGCACACAAATTAACATCCGTGTGCATGCACATACCACGCATACCCATGTGCACACATGCAGGTGTGTGAATGTGTTCGTGCGCACAAATGCACATAAAAACTTAACACACACACATGTGCATTCACGCAAGCTGAAACCTGACCCACCACCCCAGAGTGCACGGGGCCCACTGCAGGAGGGGAGCCTGCGCGCTCGGGCTCTCACACATGCAGGCGCATCCGAGGAAGATTCGCAGAGATGGGCTCTGGGTCAGGCCCTGGGGCACCAGCATCAGACAACCTCCTCTCAGGGAAATGAGAGTCAGTGCAGGAGACAGAGAGACCCGCAAAGTAGGACGAGGCCGTGCTGGGCTGGAAAACCACGCTGGGCATTGTGGCGCTCCAGTGCAGAGGTGCAGAGTCCTGGAGGCCAGGGGAGGCCCTGGAAGACCGGCCTCGAAGCTACACCTAGAGGGACGAGGTTCAGTTGTGAGAGGCGGGGTAGGAGAGATGGCGTTGCAGGTGAGGAGGCAGAGCAGGTTTGGGGTCAGGAAGCCCCAGGGGTGGACCCTGGGCAGCCCCTCCCTCTTCGGGTGTTTCTTGCTGTTGCTCCACCTGCCGTCCAGGTGAGGCCCTGGTGCGCCCAGCACGCGGCCCAGCCCAGCACACGCGGTCCTTCCCCGGCCCGCAGGCCGCGAGTGTCCCGTTTGACAGCCAGCTCTACATCTGTGCTGCGTGCGGGGCTCTGACGGCGGCGCTGGGCTCACACCGGCCCCTCGGACAGCACACCCTCTCTCTTGAGCGCTGCCCTGCCCGCAGGAGGGTGGGGGGAGGAAGGCGGCCAGGATGGCGGCTCAGCCCTGAAGCTGGAGCAGCCACTTGGCCCCCTTGGGCACTTGGGGTGAAGCGAGGAAGGGATCTGCCAGGGAGGGTCAGCGGAGGCCTGGGCGGAGCCGGGGGGAGGGGGCAGGGGCTCTCTGGGAGGCTCAGGACAGGGCGGTGGGGCCGGTCCCTGCGTGGATATGCCGAGCCCGGGTCTGCAGCGGGCACCTGCTGGGACGCAGTCCTGAGGTCAAGCCCAAGAGAGACCCTTGAGGAGGGAAGACACTGCAGTGATTGCCTGTGAGATGAGGTGAGAGCCCGTGGAAGGCCGTCCAGATGCAGAGACAGGGAGCAAGTGGCACCAGAACCCCAGTCGCCCCCCTAGTCCCCTAGTCCCCATAGCACCGGGGCCAGTGGTTCTGGTTGGCACTGCCCAGGACAGGACCAGGACCACCCGCTGCTGATCACATCAGTGGCCTTGGCCCAGCCGTGAACCCAAAAGCGTGCTCACATCCTGTGTGTGATAATTCAGGGAAACACACACAGCAGACAATTAGCAATACACCCCTCGGGGGGGGGGGGGAGACCCCAGGGAATTTTATTGTGTGTTCTTTGCAGTTAAAAAACGGATGAAGAGTTATTTATTTTATGAGAAAACAAAAAGCGATAAGACAGAGGAATGCATAATGTATTTAATAGAGGTTACTAGTTTGTTTGTTTTTTTAATCTGACAGTTAAAGGAATGATCTTGTTTTTCCACTGAGCAGTGTTTTAATCCCGCTGATTGTGATTGAAGTTTTGCTTGGAAAATACTCTAGCTTCATGTACTAAAGATGAGAAATACAGGAAAATGTAGGTGTATATGGTGAATAATGTTATGTCCTACAAAATGTTATCCGTAGCTCGAAATACAGGAAAACGTAGGTGTATATGGTGAATAATGTTATGTCCTACAAAATGTTATCCGTAGCTCATACACACTATTGCCGTTTGACTTAAGTTCAGTGAATGTAAGTTTACATCATGTTGATAGGATTGTGGGCTACCTGGATCCTGGTGTGCCAGGTGGAGAATTGCAGAACCTCCACGTCTTCCTCAGGTCTGAGCTTCGGAGACTGCAGAGGACACGTTTGCCTGTTTGCTAATTCTGTCCCAGCACCTGCATTTCCGTTTCGTGTGTGAGTGGCTCATATAGATCCCAATTATGATTGCCGGGAACATGGCCGATGACATTGTGATTGTGCCGGGCGGGCTTGGCCCTCCCAAACTTTTCGGGATCACGGTGTTGCCTCGCTACCCAAGGTCGCCTGGGCTGTCAGTACCAGCGAAGGTGGCAGAGGGCATTAGCTGGGGAGGTTCCCAGGGAGGGTGAGGCAAGAGCAAGTGTTTGCTGCCTGGTCTTCTTTCTGGGTTGTCTCAGAAGCACAGGATGTGTGTAGGGATGTGTTTGGGTGTTTAGGATTTCAGAATAAAGATACTCCTCTACGTAAAGATCTTGCCTGTGAGCTTTTACTTAAAACCAGCTCTTGGCTCCTGGCTAATTGTTAGTAATTTTTCTGTTGCTGGTTACCACGTTCATTGTAGGTGGTGTTTTCTTTAATAATGTCCGTGTCACTCATTTATAACCGAAATGAGCACTGTACATATGACGGCAACTCCGGGTCTAATTAGGGAGAAGAAAAATCAGAAGTGGGGGCTTCACAAGCTGGCATCTTTGGAACAAGCAATTAACACAGTCTCGAAGCCACTACCTAGCTTCCTGCTGCATTTTCAAACAGCGAGGTGGAAACACCCTGTCTTCCCCTCTCTTCTTTCCAGCTCCGTGCTCCCAGCCCTGCAGAGGAGACCTTTGCCCTGCGTCGTGTGACGAGCACTGGTTCTGTGTGGTGGCAGCTTCGCTGATGGGGCTCAGTGGCCTGTTTCTCAGTGGGCCAGGAGGGGGGATGTGTCTTTCTCCGGCACAAACAGATCCAGAGGCCAAGGGCGTTCCCAGTTTTCCTGCAGGGGTTTTAGGGACTGTTGCGTGAAGTCAGAACATCATCTTCTCTGGTTCTCGATTTACATGTCATCCTGCATCAATCAGAACTGTTTTCCAGCTGAGGTTGTCTTGGGACCACCTGGCCCCTTCCAGCCCCTCTGCTCCGCCTCTCATCCCCACACTCTCCACCTTCCCAGGCTGCTGCTTCCAGGATCCTGAACAGGATCGTCTACGTGGAGCCTCTGGTGTGTGCAGCCCCTGCTCTGTCTTCTGCCTGGAGTGCCAGTTCCAGACCCCGAATTGCATGACAGGCAAATGGCTATCCGGCCATTAGTTACTTTCCTGCTAGTAGCGCTTTCCCACCTGCCCCTCACACCAGGCAGTGAGTCCATTCCTATCAACCGGGACCTCCAGGTCCAACATGACAGAGCGGCTGGTATCCGACTAAGTCACCGAAAATCAAAGGTTGCATTAGGTAGGAAGAAAGAAGGAAGGAAGGAGGGAGGGAGGGAGGAAGGAAGACTTGAAAGCATCAGAAAGCAACCAGGGCAGCTAGGACCTGAGAGGCCAGTATCCCAGAGCAAAGAGAACTACAGAGAACAGGGGCCAGCATCTGCGTGGCGTTTCCCCGGTGGGTGCTGACTTCTAGGCTACACATTCTCGGATGAGAGAGACGCCGGGCAGAAAGCAGCTGCTCAGGGGGTGAAGAGTGGGGCAGAGTGGGAAGGCCTGTGGTCCAGAGCCTCTCAAGGCCGGGAAGGTGGGTTCATTCAAAGTCCTCCTGAAGGGGAAACTCGGACACTGCCCACCGTGGCAGAGGTGTGCAGCACCTGGAATTCTGACCCACTGTGGGGGGAAGGGAGTGTCAACCGGTCCAGCCATCGGGAAAACTGTTGACAGTTGCTATCAAAGCTGAGTGGGAGACTTCCCCGGCGGTCCAGTGGTTAAGAGTCCGCACTTCCAAAGCAGGGGACATGGGTTTAATCCCTGGTCGGGGAACTAAGATCCCGCGTGCCTCACGGCATGGCCAAAAAAGAAAAAAGAAAAAAAGCTGAGTGTAAGCATATCCCGTGCCCCAGGAATCCCACTCCGGGATGGGTCCCTAACAGAGATGCGTGTGGATGGGCACCAGGAAACAAATACAAGAATATTCTCAGCAGCATCATTTGTGATTTCCCCAAACATCCGAATGCCTATCGGTAGTAGAATGCACAAGAAACGGTGGGATGTGTGTGCAGCGGAATACTACACAGCATTCAAACACGGTGAACGCTGCCTTCCGTACGAGGGCGGCTCCCAGACTTGATGCTGGCAGAAGGCATAGTAGTAGTCACCTTTGCAGGTGGGCACTGGACTGTGGCACGAGGGGGCTTCCGTGGTCCCAGTGATGGATGCTCCTAACATGCTGGGTGTGTTCACTTTGAAAATCCATCGAGCTCTACACTTACGGTTTGTGCTTTTTACCAGGTGTGTGCTAAACAGATAGAGGATGGGTAGGTAGGTAGGTAGGTGGAGAGAGACCATGATTGCTGACTGTGTTCCAGGGATAGCTGTACACAGACAGAGCCATTTCCCCCATGTTCTCAGCACGTGTGTATTCTTCTTCCACTTCTCTAGGAATTTTGTTGTATTGTACTTCTTTGCATTTTTCAGACTCTGGGTTCCTTGTTCACAGGGATGACAACAAAGTGATGAAAATAAACGCAGCTTATATTTGACTGCTCACTCTTTCCAGATACTGGTCTTCATTTATGAACTCATTTAACCTTTACAAACAAGTCTTGAGGTAGAGACTGTTATAACCTCTATCTCACAGATCTGACAAATTTGAGCCTCAGAGAGCTTGTTCAGCTTGCCCAAAGTCACACAGCCAGGCAGCGTCAGAGGTGGCATTCCAAGCCTCACAGGCAGCCTCGGAGCCCACTCGTGCTCTGGCCATCAGGCCTTCTCACCTCTCCTGGTGATGAGGTAGACTAGGTGTCAATTAGTTTAAGGCCAGCTGTGGGCTAGAGACACAGAGGGTACAGCACCCAGTGGGCCTTCTCAGCCCTGGGTCTGCAGTCCCAGGCAGGAAATCAGCACCCAGTATCTGTTGGTTGAGTGGATGGATGGATTGGTGGATAGATGGGGGTAGGGGTGGAGGGTAGGTGGATGGAGGGAGGGATGAATGGATGAAAGGATAGGTGGATAGCTGTGTCGGTAAGTGGGTGTGGATGGATGGATTAGATAGGATTGGATGGGTGGGTGGATGGATGGATGGATGGATGAGATTTTCAGTAAGTGTTCCGTCTGAAGCCTCCCTCTGAGCCTGTCTGGCATCTGTGTCTGCAGGTAAGTGATTCCTAAGAAAAGCACCAGAGGCACAGGCGTGCTTGAGAGCCAAGGACAGGGCTTAGAGCTGCGCTTCTCACGTGAAGGTGCCCATTAAAACAGATCTTTGGGTCCACCCCCAGAGATTCTGAGTCAGCAGGCCCCTGAGGGGTCTTGGGACCCTGAATTTCTAAGGAGCTCCCAGGAGAAGCTGCTCTGCTCAACTGTGGACCACACTCGAGGCAAAGTGGCAAAGGCGTCGAGAGCTCTCCATCACCTCTTGGTGCTATGGCTCTTGCGACGACACTTCATAATGTTTCCCTAAACCCTCTGTTAATTGGACCAAGCAGCGCTAATGAGAGAATGATTTCTAAGGTGTGTCTTAGAGGCTCTGCAGAGTGGGTGTGTGCACGCAGAGAAGGGAGGGATATGGATTTTCGGCAGCCCCCCGCCTCCACCCCGAACGTGAGTCTGCGCTCAGCTTTGAAGCCCGTCCATCAGCGTGCCAGGCGGCCTTCTGCCTCGAGGCCATTTATAGTGCCGAAGCCTGTGAAGCTGAAGCAGTCTGATGGTAACTGCAGGAGGAAAGGGGAGCCTGCTGAGCGCGGCAGGATGCAGTGCCTTAGCACGCTTTATTTGCAGCGGCTGTTCGCCGGCGTCACCAGCAGACCCGCACCAGGGACGCAACGGTGACACTGTTCATGGGCCGCCGTGTTCTGAATCAACACTGCAGCGGTGCGATCAGAGGGAGGGAAGGAAGCGTGCAATCACCGGCTGCTGCCGACGGTCCGGCGCGAGGCCTGCCTCTCATTACCTGTTGTCTGGTGTGATATGCAGAGCAGCTTCTCCAGAAGCACTGCACCTTCACATCACCTGAAAATTGAGTTTTATTTGGTGGCCCGCATATAATTCATAGCACTCCTCCAATACACTTCAGTTCTCATTTAGCTAAAAGTGTATTTTTTATTTCCCACCGGCCAAGAGACGGAGAAAGAAGCCTGAGTGTTCCTTTGTGCTGATACCCCACCAGGCCCCGGGTTCTCTGCAGAAGTGCGTTTTAAACTGTTCTGGCTGTTCGTTGACAAGAGATGCCCACGCTCCAAAATGCCCCGAGATGAGATGCCTCCTTCTAAGGAGGTGCCGCCATCAGCGTTAACGGAAGAATGTTCTGGAGCTGTTGTTTTTCTGCTTGGCTGTAATGTGCTGCTTCCATATACGGAAATGAAATTAGTCACCTGCTAGGAACCACCTACCAAGTACAGCACGTCAGTCAGGGGTGGGGTGGACCTGAACCTTAAAGGCTCACTGAAGTAGTTTTCTTTTAAACAAACAAGCAAAACCCCCCACCCCGACTATTTCAAATCATAAGGTACTGAATGGGGAAGATCTCTTCGACAAATCTGGAGTTCCAATGTAGGAGAAGATCTTGCTTGGTCAAAATTACCCTTTTTTTAAATCAAGTTTATCGAGGTAAAATTTACGTACAATAAACTCTACCCCTTTAAGTGTACATTTCAATGAGTTTTGACAGGTGAACACACTCGTGAAACCACCACCACAACCAAGATTGAGAGCTTTTCGTTCCCTCCGAAAAGCTCGCTTCGCCTCCCTGCAGTCAGCTTCACGTCTGCCATCCCCTGGCAACACTGATCAGCTTACTGTCGCTATAGATGAGTGGGCATTTTCTACAGCTTTATAGAAATGGAATCATTTGGTGCTTGGCTTCCTTCCCCCAGTTTAACGACTCTGAGATCCGTCCGTGTTGTTTGTGTGTCTGTTGTTCCTTTCTGTTGCTGAGTAGTATTCCCTTGTATGGAGACACTTTTTGTTTATCATGCACCTGCGGTTGGACGTTTTGGATTGTTTCTAGGTTTCTGCTGCTGGGAATAAAGCTGCTCTAAGCATTTGGACTCAAGTCCCCCATGTTCCACCTGTCTGGGGTGAGCCCCTAGGAGTGGAACAGCTGCTGGTAGGGGTATGTTTACCCTTCCCAACAGTTTTCCAAAGTGGTTGGACCATTTTACATTCCTACAGCAGCCTGAGAGTTCCACATCCTATCCCGCAGGTGGTGTGGTCAGTCCTTTAAATTATGGCCATTTTGGCGAGTGTGTCATGGGATCTCGTGGTGGTTAATTTTCATTTCCCTGGAGACTCATGATGTGGGGCACCTTGCCATGTTCTCATTGTCATTCACACCTTTTCTGTTAAATCTTCAATCCATTCTTAGATTGCATTGTTTGTCTTCTCATCGTTACCTAACCAAACTCAGGTCACTCTCCTGACATGTGGTACAGCCAATCTACTGACACCAGGTTGTGGTGAAGGAAAGTTCAGTGTTTATTGCAGGGCCAACCAAGGAGAATGGGCAGCTCGTGCTCAAAAGACCCAAACTCCCTGATGGCTTTTAGGAAAGGGTTTTTAAAGAGAAAGTGAGGGAGGAGGGTCACAGGGTATGTGATCAGCTCCTGCACAATTCTCTGATTGGTTGATGGTGAGGTAACAGGGTGATGTTTCTGGAATCTCAATCATCAACCTTCTGGTTCCAACTGGTCTGGGGTCTACATGCTTGTGGTCAGCACACAATTAACTTATTCCACCTAGTGGGAGTCTTAGTATCTGCAAAACGGCTCAAGGTTATGGCTCATAAAATTATCTATAGCCCTTGAGGAGGAACTCAAGGTCCTTGACTTAGTTTTATGGCTAAACAATTATTGTTTTCTCTTGCTTGACTGTTTTCCTTTGTTTCTGAATTTCTTACTTCTCTGATTAAATTTTCTCTTTGGAACTTGGGGAAGGCCAAGGAAGCTAAAGGTTTTCTACAAACGAGAGGCGGGGGACATGGGAGGAATCTGTCCCCCGGAAGGCCCCACAGGGTCCTGTATGGTTTCATTATCATTGTGTTGAACTGATCTTTATATCCTAGATATAATTTTTGTCTATATATTAAAACATTCTTTGCCATTCAGTGGCTTGCCTTGTTTTCTGGGGAGTGTCTTTCAAAGAGCAAAAGATCTCATTTTGATAGAATCCCGTTTGTCGATTTTTCCTTCTGTGGATCACACTTTCTGTGTTCTATCTAAGAAATCTTGTCCTACACTGAAGTCTCAGCATCTTTTCTCCTATGCTTTCTTCTACAAGTTTCAGAGTTCTCTATCTTCTACATTCAGATCTGTGATCTGTTTTAGGGTGAACTTTCTGTATGGAGTGAGTTAAGGATCAGTATATCTTTTCATTAGGGATATCCAGTTGTTCCAGCACCATTTGTTGGAAAGACCTTCCTTTTCCTATTTGATTACCTTGGCAGTTTTGTCACATAACAGGTGATCCTGTGTGTGGCTCTGCCCTTAGACTTTCTATTCTGTGCATTGTTCTACAGGACATCTTTCTGCCAATACCACCTGCCTTGATCATTGCACCTTTATAGGCTATCTCGAGATCTGGGAGTGTAAGTCATCCAATTTTATTCTTTTCAAAATGTCTTTGGTTCTTCGGGGCAATTTGCATTTTCATGTAAATTTTAGAATCTGCTTGTCAATTTCTTTAAAAAAAAAAACAAAAAACAGAAAACCTGCTGGAATTTTGATTGGGATTGTCAAAATCGCTCTTGAAAATCACATAAGTTGACTCTAAAGAGCCAATGCAAGGCTTTGGGTGTGCCGCCCTTCGTGTTGATTAATCCTCATGCGTGCAGAAGTGTGAGAACCACTGTGTTTCCGTAGTATAGAGGTTACACATTTGCCTGATAGAAGTGTGAGAACTGGGGAACTAGGCCAAAGGAGATGAAGAAAAGAATGAAGCTATACGGCATTCTCGAAGGCCTCAGTCTGCCTTCCGAGAGCTTCCTTTTCCTTGGAGTGACCCGCAGCTGGATGGAGGGGGATTCCGTGGCATTCCTGCGGGGCCTTCAGCACTATCTTATCTGTTAGACTCTTCAACTTTAATAAGAGTTAAAAGAGTAGCTTATGGTTGAGAGGATTAAATAAAATATGGCAGCTTGCAGGTGAGCTGCAAATGTTTGCGGATTGCAATCTAAACCCAGCTGGTGTAGACCCACTTACCATGTGTCTCGGTTGGTATTTCTTCAGCAGCGTGGCTTTCTTGTGTCGGGGCCATCAGTCTCCTGACCTCTGGGAGGTATGATGTCTCTATGACGTGCCATTCTTCAGGGACTTCTGTCCCGGGGTGGATGCTATGTGACTATTCTTTGGTCATTTCAACCTGTAAGTATCAGGTGTCACATCAGACAGTAGCTCATGGAACTAACATTTGACCCCTGGATACCTGCCCGGTTAAGAGTTGGCTTGCAGCTCATACCCGCCATAGCTCCGTCATGTTTCTGAAAATCCTTATTAGATATGCACGATCTAATTCATCCCGGCTCTAAGAAGCCCTGAACGAGCCCGTGCTCTCTCTCTGAGTTTGAGAGAATAATAGATCCATAGGAGAATTCATTTGTAACTCTAAGCCCCGAGTTAAAAGACGTCTCGGGGGATAAATGGGGGTGATTTGTGGAACATTGCGATGCATTTATGAGATAGATTGCACGTTTGCCGAGCACGGTGAGACCAGATCAGCTTGCATTAGAGGCGTCAGGCTCTTCCTCACCTAATCCAGCTCTCCTTTGGGGCAAGAAGGGAAGCTTTACAGAGCGCTAAGTGTGAAAAGCAGCAGTGGAAATTGCCGCCGTGGCACTGGTGCTGGGAGGAGGTACCTGCTTCTCCCTCATTTAAGCACGTTAGAGGACTTGACAAACTCTTACGCGCCTCACGGGATGCTTAGTTTCCGGGCCCAGCCTCACCTCCTCCGCCGTCACAAGGAGGCCACCAGAAAGCGCGTCTTCTGGGTGTGGCGGCGGGAAGGCAGCACCAGGCCCGTGGCAGCATTGGGATGGCCTGTGAGAGGCTGAGGGCTCTTTCCTCAGTGGCCGCCCCTCGGCTTGACCCCTGCCGTTCCTTTTTCTGCTCCTCCCACACCGTCTTTCTAACGCTCCTCTTGTTAGGGACTCGGGTGATTTAACCGTTTGCTTTTCTGGAGCCCCGCCGTGATGTAGAGTAGGTGTTTACAGTGAGCTGCTTTGCCTTTCTTCTTCTCGATGCACAGATGCCACGCAGCCTTTACCCCAGCCCCCACCCACAGGTACAGAGGTGGATTAACTGTCTCTGCTCGAGCCAGCTTGTGTAGGCAAACATGGTTTTTCTTCTGACACTGTGAAGCTGCAGGATTCGTGACGATCGGTTTTTGTAGAAGCTGCGGCTTACTGCGTCTGCATGATCTCTGCATCTTGGGAATCTTCAGAATGCCCGGGGGTGTGGATTCCATCATGTGCCCATTTCCAGCAAACTGAGGCTCTGCCCAGGTCTGCAGGCAGAGGCAGAGGAAGGAGGATTCGAACCTGCGTCTCCGAGACCCGGCCTGTGTCCTGCCCTGAGCGCAGCCCCGGGGATTCTCTTCCGAGGCTCCTCTGCTGGGCCCGCAGGCCCTCCGAGGATATCCGGTCCGGCCTCATCCCGTACCCAGACCTGGGTGCACAGAGGGGGAAGAGGTGAAGGACGGAAAGTGAGGTTTCAAAGACACGGGTGGAAAGGGGAAGTTAGACAGAGGGGCCTGGGAGAAGGGAGTAAGAGAGGCCAGGAAAGGCTTGCAGTTGACGCAGGCCCAGCCCTGCCCGCGCGGCAGCTCCCTGAGCCCTCTCACCTCCAGGGGGCCTGGGCTGCTCTTATTCCAAATGTTAGCTGAGGGCTGACACCCCAACAGGTGACAGGACACAGAGCATCCACTCCCCTGTGGCCTCCCCGACCTCGCTCACTGTCCCCAGCCTGGCTCGTCCCCACTCTCCTGGTGACTCATGGCTTTTTGCCCCTAGCAGGGCCTGAGCCCATCCTTTAAGTGGATTTGCCACTTTCCTTCTAGAGGCTTGTGCCCAAGGACGAATTCACAGCCTCGACAGCCACTATATTGAGAGATCACGGGGTTTGTGGGACCAGGGGAGGATGCTTTCCGATTAGCCACGAGGACCGGCCGCAGAGGTCGCAGGTTCTAACTGTGGAGGTGAGAGGACCAGGTGCGCCCATCTGGGTGTTAGGGAGAGTCTTTCTGGGCCTGTGGTGCTGGGAAGGGGCTCCTAGGGTGTGGGGCCACCTCCTCCCTGACCTTTGGGGACACCTCCTCCCTGACCTTTGGGGACACCTCCTCCCTGACCTTGGGGACACCTCCTCCCTGACCTTGGGGACACCTCCCTGACCTTGGGGACACCTCCCCTCTGACTTTGGGGACACCTCCTCCCTAACCTTGGGGACACCTCCCCTCTGACCTTGGGGCCACCTCCCCTCTGACCTTGGGAACACCTCCTCCCTGACCTTGGGGCCATCTCTCTCCACTGGGGCGATAACTGTCTCCACCCAGTCCTGCCACAGGGCCTTTGCACTTGCTGTTCCTTCTGCCTGGCGTGCCCTTTCTGGGCCTGGTTAGCCCTGCTCACCTGTCAGATCCTGAGGGAAGCTGCCCCAGACCTCTCCTTCCGGGTCAGGCCCTCCTAGTCTCAGCTTTGACTCACGTTGTTCCTCTCTGCTACTGTCACCATCACTGTTCACGCAGGTCAGCCCCTCCCACCCCAACCAGGTGTCCTGCAGTTCAGTTCTGACACTGCCCACCCAGAGTTAGCTCAGGCCCCATAGGTTAAGGGCAAATTCCTCCAAAAGACACCCCCGATTCTGATGCCAGTTACAAGTCTTGAGGGGTCCCCAGGCCACCTGCACTTCCAGCCAACGGATTATAAATTAAAGACTTCCCACGCCCCCCACCCCGCCCCGATTGAGTATTTCAGGAGAAAGACTCACAGAACTCGGGAAGGCAGCACTTCTGGTTACAGTTTTACTGTGAAGAGTGCATGTGGGGTGAGGTCTCCAGGCCGAGCACCCCTTCCATCCCCGTGCCCTTGGAGTCAGGGCCTCACCCTCCCAGCACATCTGTGTGTTCACCAACCAGGAAGCTCGCTGAGCTCCTGAGTCCAGAGTTTCTACTGGGGTTCATTACCAGGCATGGTTGAGTGCATCACTGGCCATGTGACTGCCCGCCTCCCCAGAGGTCAGGTGGGCTCAAAGCCCCCAGTGCTCCAGGCAAGTGGTTAATCTTTCTGGTGACCAGCCCCCCTGCCGAACTGGGGGCCCACAGTGAGTCACCTCATCAGCACAACAAAGACACTCCCATGACTCAGGAAATCGAGAGGGTTTTAGAAGCTCCCTGCCAGGGACCAGGGACAAAGACCTAATTCTTAATACGCAGCAGTGTGGTTGTTCCGTTCTTGTCTGCCACCCTCAGTAAGCTCGGGAAGGGCAGAGCCTTGCCTGGTTTTCCTCTCTGCTGTATCTTAGCCCCGCGCACAGTGCCTAGAACTTGCGGGCACTCCCCAAATATTAACATGAGAAGGGGGTGTCAGTCTGAGTGATGGCAGAGAGCCGGCAGCGGACTCAGGAGGAGACGGGAGAAAAACTGTTCACCAGAAAGCACTGGCACCTTTGAAGGCCAGAGTGCGAGCCCCAGCCCCGGCCCCACCCCGTGAGTGCCCCGCTCTGTCCCTTGCTCTTTTAACTGCTTCTCATTCAGAGAAAAAGTCCTAGGCCCACGAGAGAAATCTGTCTGTCTACTTTGATGTTGATTTTTTCCCCCTTTTTGGTGTGTTCTAATCTTCTTCTGGCAAGACCCCTGTTTTCTTTGGAATGGTGCTTAAAATGATAGCATTTAGTGGCAGAAATGGCAGCTCTCTCTGCATCTCTCTGTGATACTGCAAAAATGCTGGGGCCAGCGGAAACGCCTCCTTCTCGGCAAGCTCATGCCTGGCGTGATTGCTGAGTGAGCTTTCCCGGCCCACCGGTTTCATCCCGAGAGCAGTTGTAATGGGAGTTCCGGCAACACGGACCGCGCTGCGGGGAGAGAGCGTGCAGGCGGGGCTGACTTTTAAACATGGATCTTGTGTGTGTTCAGGTAACAAAAAAATGAGAGTGTTCTTCTTTTGCTCCCAAGTGTCACTGCCTGGTGGTTTCGATTGTGTAATTCAGGTCCACTGCCATCCAGTTAAGGGGAACTGAGTTGCTGGGGGTCTTACAATGACGGCTCTGCTGTAGATCCTCCCATGGTGCAGACACGCCCCACGAGACTGATAGGAAAATTCCACTGGACCTGTGCCACCCCCTTAGAAAACTAAAGTCACAATGGTAATTCCAAAGGGACCGGCCGTTCTCAGTCCAAAAGTCAGCAAACTTCCTTCATTAAGGCCAGACAGTAAACGTCTTCTGCTTTGTGCCCTCTCCCTCCGTCACGACTACTCAGCTCTGCTGTTACAGCAGGGAAACAGCCACAGGTGGATGGTCTGGATTCCAGGAGCATTTCTTTCCCACCAGCAGTGCAGACCACTGTGGGTGGTGGGCAGGAGTTTGCCAACACCTGAGCCAGTCTCTGACAATTCTGATTCAATGTCCCAAGCTAGACAAAATGTACCACACATTTCCCTAATTTATGGATCAAATTTTACCAATTATGCTTTGAATGAAAGCCCCAGCACTTGAGAAGATTTCATGTTTTTTCAATTTATACTATCATTAAAAATAAACATACCCACCAGTAGGAGAGTGCAGCTTCCCTGAAGAATTCACATTAGAAAATACAAAAACCTATCCCCCGTGTCACGTGTTATTCTTCTGAAAAGCCAGGAAACCTTTCTTTAAGTCCCAGTTTTATGCCTGTGTTTTTTTCTGCCACCAAAGACCTCATAAATCAATTGGACACATTTTGCTATAAAAGAAATATTTTCTGTGTGAAGTACTTTCTTCAAGATTTTCTCTTTTATCAGGGGTTTGTAAAAGTGCAAAACGACACATGGATATAATGGGTTGGCCATAGTCCTTAACTGTGGGTGCCTTACATCTCTGCTCATGCAAAATTTATTTGAGTGTCAGAACGTTAAGTGGATAAGGTGGGGAAGTTGCCCTGAAAACATTATATATCAGAAAGAATGTTCTGTGCTTCAGAAAACTTTCGGCAAAACTTTGCAAACCTGTTTTGATAGGATGCTGAAGTAACCCACCCCAACCCTTTCCTGAAACATATCCTGGGTAAAAAATAAATCCTGCTGTCTTATTAAATCAAGAATATGCCCAATAACCTGAGAGCAGAAGCCCAGTTCATTTCCAAAGCCCCAAACAGATAGCAAAAATTGGTAAAAACACTTAACTCACTTAAAAACGTCAAGAAAACAGAATTCCATTATTATTCACACAGTGGAAACGTGCTGGGTGAAGTGTTTGAACGCTTCTTTTATTTTTCCTCTCAGCCTAGCGTTTGTCTTCTGTGTTGACTGTTCTGACTGAAAATATTTTTAACTTTAAAAGACTTGTCTCTTACCTGGAGAATAGTTTGACTTTTTGTCAAAATGGTCAAAACAATCTCGGTGCTTTAAGTCGAGTTATTGAAGATGCAGGCCTGTTAAAAGCGAGCGCCCAGGAGGAGTGTTGATGTGTGCGTTTCAGTTGCCTATCACTGCAAACAAACCCCCGCCCCCTGACTCGGAGGCCTGAGACAGCCTCGTACTGCTTCGTCCTTGGTTCCGGGGAACTGTGGTGGGATGTCCATCTGCGGACAGGCTCGGCCTGATGGCTCATCCCGGGCTCCCAGGCACTTGCAGTCGGATGGTGGTTGGGACTGGAGTCTCCCCAAGCCTGGATGTCCAAGATGGCGCACGCATGTGGTCATCACAAGGGAGACTGGCTGGGACTGTGGGCTGGACGTGGACCAGGTTCTAAGGGGGATGTGTCCCAGAGGAGAGCATTACAAGAAGCCCAGGTGGAAGCTGGCTCCGGAACCGGCCTCAGGAGCACAGGAACGTCCCTCGCTCTGCATTCTACTGGTCAGAGCAGTCAGTGGCCAGCTCAGAGTCAAGGGGAGGGGCTTAGCAGCCCCCTCTGCGGGGAGAAGCAGCCTGCAAGTACAGAGAAGGGAGGCTCAGTGGTGCCACCCTTAGGGACCACCTACCACAGCCCCAGTGGGCGGGTCCTCACACCCTGGCTCACTCTCGGCCCCCGTTACGAGGCTGTCTGGGGGAGAGAAGGACACCTGGTACGTACAGGCCTCTCGTGCACTGAACTCCCTCTTGAGTGCCTCTGCTTGTCAGTGCCTAATGCACCCTCTTTTTAGGTCAGTCGTAACTGATTGTCCGGTGTTGGAAATAGCCCGTAAGAAGCCACAAACGCAGTGTAAATTGATAGCACAGTGACAGTGCAACATAATGCAAAAATGCAGGATTTCATGAAGATGACGAGGGTGTTTCTGGAAAACTGTAGAAATTACACTCACACTCATTGACAATGAGGAGAAGGTGAAGTTCAGCCAGGAAATCACTGAAGAGGCCACAGTCAGCTTTTTGCCAGTGACGGTATATGTTCATCCAAAGAGAATTACTGAAACATTAAATGATTAAGAGTACACCTTTGGGAAACTAATGAGATTCTAGACTATTTTTTATAGAAATCACTGTCTTTACAACTGGGCTCTAAAACTTGTGTGTAAAAGGGAGTATCCTATAGGGGCTGCCATAGACTTTTGTTAGCAAGCTATGCTGAAGAAACAGACACTTATCGAATTACTCCTTCGCTCTAAAAATTAGCATTTAGTTGTAATTATAATTGAAATTTTATTAAATGTAAAATAAAATCGATGTATTTTTAATATATGTTAGTTTTGTTTTGGATATTCAATACTCGATTTAAGTGTCTCTCTGAGGGTTTGAGTTGCCTTCCGTGATAAGGATGTAAATCCGGGTGACCAGGGTTGGGATGCTAGCTCTCCACTTAGGAATGTCAAGCTCCTCGGAGCAGGTGCTGTTGCTGGCACCCGAGTGAAGGTCCTGCTGTCCCAGGTTGCCACTTGCTTTGCTGACACAGGGTGAGGAGTGGGAGAGGTCTGGTTCCGTGTCAGGAGACAGAAGAGCTGCTCCCACACGGGTATAGTCACGGGGAAGAGCCCAGGCGAGCCCGTCGGCGGCAGATTACCCACGGGAAAGGCGTCGCAGCCATCGGCACAGACCCGGGTCTGAGATGGAAGTTTCTGTTGAGTTCAGATAGAGCTTCAAAGACACTTCCTTTCTCTAGCTTGTCTTGGGGTGAAAAAGATCCAGTTGTTTGCAGTTTTCAAAGTAGGGAGCACCTCCTTGGAGCGGGCAGACCTGTGCTTTGTGGCTTGAAATGCAATCTCAGACTTGAAATGCAGCTTCAGAGCAGAAGTCCTGGTGTGGTCCAGCCCCTCACGGGACCCGAAGTGTCCATCCTCTGGGAAAAGTAAAAAGAGGCGGGACTCAGTCTGAGAATCGGGGATTTTAGGAGGAATGGAAGGCAGAAGGAGCATCCTCGCCAGCCCCTTGATTTCACCGTGAGGCCGGGGGCCCGAGGATGGGGCTGGGACCGCTCGGCGGGCTGGCCGGAAGTGGGCAAGGCCCTCATGGCCAGTCAGCAGCACCAACCGTACGGACCCAAACTGGGAGAAAAGCCTCCCTCTTCCCACTGCCATTTTATCACCAACTGGTCCATAAAAGAAGAGAAGAGTCAGAATTGTTCATTTTGTAAAGCGTGTTGACGCCGGTTTTCTGGCATCCTTCTCAGCTAAGAAAACGTGGTTTCGGGAAAATGCGAGCCCTGTTCAGATACCATCTTTGTGTATCTATCTGTGTGTCCTTCTGAATGACAGTACGGAGCATTCATCTGACCCACACAGGGGATCACCTAAAAGCAAGTGCAGCCTGGCTTCCAGGAACAGTTATTACTGTTTCACTGCTGCTAATTAGCAGGATGGATTTTATCAGTCTTTGCTAAATTGAGCAAGTAAACGAGGATTTATTCAAGATGTATTTAAAGGCGTGTTCGTGCACTTTTCGCAAAGACCACAGGCAAGGAGAGCTGGCTGGTGCTGCGTCCAGAGCCTGCGTGTGAGCTGACTTGGATCGAACGTCTCCCTGATGTGAGACCCTCCACACACTGTACCTCCAGAACATATTGTTAAACCAACATCATCGCTGTCAGATCGATGAAACCTCTCTGTATCCTTTATGCTTATCCTGCTGTGAAAATGTTTGTGGTGAAACTAATAACAGATTTTGAGAACTCCAATAAAACCACTGCCGAACTAACCACCATTTTAAGTAAAAGTGGCATTTCCGACGGGCCTACTTGGGCGTTTCCGGGCTTCACTTTGGGGGCGTGCGTGTAGCTGCGTTTAAGCTGCCTGCTGTCATAAGCGGGGCTTTGCATTCTGGAGGATGAGACACAAAACCCTGGGCGTTCACTCGCGCTCATCAGCGCCTCAGCCACTGCCGGTGACTTCCAGACAGACGTAAGGGGGCCGAGGAGGCTCCAGGGGATGTGCAGATGCAGCCCCTTATATAAAATAAGTAACAAGGAAACACTGTAACCCTCTTTGTGCTGATTAGAAGAAATACACATTTGTGAGAATGCGTTTCCTGGGTTTGAGCACTGTGGGGTTTCTCCACTTGGACACTAGTGACATTGGGGGCTGGATCATTCTCTGCCAGGGGGCGTCCTGTGCCCTGTAGGGTGTTCAGCAGTAGCCCTGGCCCCTCCCTACCGGATGCTAGTAGCACCCCGCTCCCCATCCCCAGGTGTGACGATCAAAAATGTCTCCAGACGTTGCCACATGTCTCCTGGAAACCAAACAGCACCTGATGGAGAACCACTGCCTTAGTAATAGGCCTTTTTAAAAATGTGCTTTATCCTATGAGCCATGGTGGAAATACCCCAAGCCCTACCTGTGTGCAGAGCGCCTCGATTTACCTGGAAGGCTCTGCACACTGAAATCTCACTTCCCAGGACTCTTATTTGCCACGAGAGTTGTTAATGCTCTGTAATTGGTACAGTAAATATTCCTTGTTATGCCAGAGTCATTTAGAAATCAGCTTTGGCACGTGGCTGCTATTTTAGGGATCATCACACGTCATCTGCTGTTTGGTGTCAAACCCAGAGCCACAGTTATTTAACACTGATTAATAAATGGCAGGTTGTCAGTACCGGTTGTGAAGACACTTCAAGGCGCCATTGTTCTTTTAAATTAAAACATTTAAACATTTAAATCCAGGTCTGGTTCTGGTGGCTCATTGTAATTATTCCTTTTGTCTCTGCATACCTTTCTTCTCCTGATCACACAGCTGTCACGCTGACAGTACCTGGAGTGGGGCACATGACAGCCCTTTCCTATTCACTGCCATTATTTTTACGAGGAAAGCTGGAAGCCACTGGAGCAGATACTAATTTTGCGGGAGGACTGCTGGCTTAAGTTATTAAAATGAACGTATCTGAAGGCTACAACTCATTTCATTTCTGTTTCGGGCCGGGCTTGCAGGGCTGGGCCGTGTGTGTGTGTGTGTGTGTGTGTGTGTGTGTGTGTGAGACGCACTCTTCATTCCCCTCTTGGCGCTGGAAACGCTTCGTCCCATTCTTTTCTTTCCCTCCACTTCTTCCCTGCTCCTGATTGCAGGAATCACAAGCAACTGTGGTGTCTCCAGCAAACAGGGAATGTGTGCAGACCACCATGGGGCTGTGGAAGCGGCAGGGGTTGGCCTGGCCTGTCTGGAGCCTTGCATTGTGCCCCTAGCCCTCCCGCACACAGACCAGTTAGTGTTCAAGACTCCCGTCTCCTGGAGGAAGGGTCTGGCTGGCCAAGCCCAAGCTGACTCTGCCTGGTCACCCTGGGCCAGCCCCTTCCAAGTGGGTGGCAGGAATACCCCGAACCGGGACTGAACCTAATGTGGGTCCATAAAAGGCAGACCGGAGTGCTCATGATAGGAGGGTCGGAATTCTGGAGAGAAAATTGATGGGCACCCACCTCCTTCTCTCCTCTCCTCCCCTCCCGTCCGTCTTCCTTCCTGTCTCCTACAAGTCAGCAGTAAGCTAAGGGACCATGGCGGCGTTACTTTTAGCTCTAAAGATGCGGTTTTCTCACCAACTTCAAATCCACCTGGTTCATGTTATATTTAGCTTGCTCTAAATTTTAAAAAGTGGGGGAAAGAAAGACACATTGCAGAATTAAACTGCTGCAAAATGCAGGACGTTCCTTGTGGATTATTTATATGTTCCTTGAGTCTGGTGTTCAAGGCAGTGATTCCTGGCTTGAGTCACACTTTCCGGATTTGATGCGGGGGTGGGGTGGCTGGCACTACCCCTCGCCTCTGGCCGAGGGAGCCTGGGAAAATCCGCGGCATCTTTCTCTTCCAGAAGAACCCTCAGCCCAGCATCTCATTCCCTCTGGCACCTGGAGCTTGGTTGCGATTCAGCAGACAGACAGTAAGACTGATACCAGGGACTTTGGGCAGCTTATTTACAAGTGCTGAGTCCTAGCGCCACCTGAAGAAAGACTATTAACACTTTAAATATATACAATTATATTTGTCAATTATCCCTCAATGATTTTTTAAAATATAAAAAATAACAAAAATTTTAAAACAGTGAAATCTGTATGTCTAAATAAAAAAGAGACAAAATGCAAATATATTTAATAAAGTTTGACACTGCATACTAGACTATAGAAAAAGAAAGAAGGAAAGGCTGCTAAAAATGAAAGATGACTAAACTCACACTTTTTTAGGGAAATGATACAGCTCATATTCCCCCCTTAAATATGATTACAGTATAAAGGTTTCTTAAATTGGGAAAGTAGTAATTTTCATAGGCAGAACAATTAATCAGATATTTACTTACAGCACGTAGAAACTTGTGATATTATGCACACCCAAATAGATCAGGAAGGGTGGGTGATTATTTGGAGGAGTGAGTTTTACTGAGATTATCTCAGAACACAGACTTCCATAATCTAATTAGGAAGGAGAAAGCTTGCCACACACCAGGCAACACTGGCCAAAGAGGATTACTTACAAAAACTTGCTTAGACCAAAATGGCTAACTCCTATTTCTCTAAAAACTAATTCATAAATTTACCTTGGTTTCAAGTATGTATTTAAAAAGACGTTGGAGAGCAGGATTTAATGTTATGCAAGTAAATATTTGACTAATTGTTTTGCCTATGAAAGTTGCTTTTCCAATAGAAAAAAAAAAACTTTACACTTTAGTCACACCCATATTTTAAATTGAAACAATTTTAAGCCAAATCAGGAGTTACCCTTTTGAACAGACATTTTTATTCTGCTCGTCTCACAATGTTCCGTGTCATCAGATATGCACAGTTCCATAAGTATTCCATCATATGGATTGTTCCTGTTTAATGGATCCACCTTATGCTAAAAAGTTTGCTTGTTTCCACTCTTCATTAGAGAGAGAGTAGCGCTGAAGTATGCAACCCTGTGCATGTTTTTCATGAGCTTCTGATCATTTCCCTGAGGTTGAGTCTGTTTAAGGATTGTCACACCTGTTGCTGAGCTGCCCTTGGAAAACCCAGCAGGTGTGTATATTCACTAATTGTAGGAATCGCAGGGTGGGGAGCACACAGGTGGGGTGCATACATTTATGCATATCCATTAATAAAGATTCCATTTCTGCCAGTTTATAAGGGGAAGATCTGAATCTGTTGTTTACATTTTTATGTGCCATTATTACTGAAGCTGAACTTTCATTGCCACTAATCTATTGACCATTTGTTTTTTCCTTGTAGATTAGTTGTCTTTTTGGATTTGCTTACTTATTTTTTCTCACCTAAATACATATCTTTTCCTGTTTGATTTGTACGAATTCTTCAGTGCTGTTCGTGAACCTTTCTGCCTCCTTTACCCCCTGCACATATAGCCCCCCATTTTTCTTTGGTCTTTCGGTTTTATTCATGTTTTCTGACTTAGAGTTTCACTTATTTTGTTGTCACATCTGTTCATCTTTTCCCAAGTGCATCTCTCTTACTTGCCCTTTATCATTTAGTGTCTTTAATTTTCCCCCTTTCACTCTCTGATCTGTTTTCTTCCCCTGTTCTTCTTTCTCTTTGTCACTCTTTTTTTCCCTGATGCTCCACTTCTTCATTTTTCTTCTCATTTTGCTGACACCAGAGAGTAACCTCCCTTTTTTGATCTCACTGGCTTTCCCAAGTTTCTGTCGTCAGCTCTGCATTCATACCCCTTTCCTTCAATGGGCACTGACTTCCCTACATAACCAATTTAGAAATGGACCCGAAGGATCTTAAAAATGCGTGGCCCAGTGCCAATGCCAGAGAAATTTGCCCCTAATCCTTCCGTGTCCAGGGTCGTGGGCACCTAGGGACTTGTTTCACCTTCTGCTGACGATAAAGAAGGTGCTTTTATAGTTTCCGTAAGAGATTTTTTATTAAACAAACCTGCACTCTCCCACACTAGAAGGGCATTATGTGAACATTTTATGAGCAGAATGTAGAAATTAATGGAGAGAAAACATACTAGAAATTTGGATTGTTCGGCATTGTTTGCCACTCACACCCAATGGAATACAGTTAATCGTACATCACATTTCAGGCTCCTCTAGTCTCCTCCAGAATGTGTTTTTTATTCTCATTTGCGTTGGGGTTTTGTAAAATAAACACATGTTGTGTTCTCTGGGAAGATAACGGGTGCTTTAAAAGGACAGAGGCGGCTCTGAGCTGTGATAGGAGATGGAGGGGTGGTTGGTCCTGCATTATCACCGTGCTGGGGGGGGAAATGACTTAAATAGGCCGAGCCTCGGAAACCACAATTGTGTTAAACCTTGTTATGGTGAACTTTCCCTGCATGGATGTGCAGTTCCGTTTAATTAATATACAAATAGGCACTCCACACATATCCGAGGGTTTTGGGGTTTTTTTTGATACTCTGAAAAGGCTATTCTGTCGTTTTGTAGGTCAATCTTCGAGTTTAGTGATGGAAAAATAGCAATAATAATAACAACAGCACACACAAAAAAACAAAGCGAAATCAAAAAGCCCTGAAATATTTATATTTTTATTAGGAAACAGCTGCGGTGACTTGATTATGCAGTAGGTCATGTGGAGGGGCTGCTGGGTCTTGAATATGCAATGCTTTTCTCTACCATTTTTAAAAACCTGTGTTCTCATTAACTTCTGTCACTTCGCACACAGCCTCCCGGGAGGGCAGTGGGGATTGGGGGGCATCTGCCCACCGCGGCTTGCAGCACTGGGGCTGGGGGGTCATCCAGGCTTAACCTTTGCTGCCTCGAGGGGCACTAGAACCCGCGGTGCCGACGTTTTTAACCCAAGCCAAGGCTGTCCTTGGAGGCCTGCAGCATGGCACACTCACCTCCACTGGGGGAAGGACCTGGCAGCAAGGGTCAGTGCAGATGCTGGGCGGGCTGCCACCAGACCCAAGGAAAGGGGAAATTAAAGCCATTCATTTACGTATCCTCCAGAGCTTGGTTTTCTCCCAAGCTCTTTGATGGGCTAGTCTTTGCTCTGCTCATTCCCCAGGTCCCTCTGCTAATAAGGACCATCTAACCCTGCCTTCTTAGTCTCAGGCGCCATCTCACGCGACATGGAGGATATTTTTTAATTGGACATACAGCCCATCTTGCTTAAATGATGATTTTGCACAGTCTCCTAATAAGGGCAAAAGAAAGGTCTTCAACAACTTTTATTGCTTTCTAAAAATTATTTTAATAGTAGTGTATATTGATGGTAGAAAATTTTAATAAAAATGGATAAGAATTAAGAGCATAAAATCACCACCATTGATGGTTTGATCTACAAATATCCTTTCTAGCCTTTTTCTTTAAAGTGAAAAAGTGAAATTATTGCCCAACTTATCTATAAGCTGTGGCTATTTTCCATGTTACACATAGATTTCAACAATTGTTTTTAAGAGCTGCATAGATTCCATAGTACTCCGTAGTAGTGTTGTGAAGTAATTTCTGTAACCAATTCAGAATATGCTTTATTTCAGTGCTCCTGTCATTAAAGGGGGAAACGGCTCCATCAGGAACTGTTTAGGCTTTGTTCTGAGGAGTGGACAATTTACAGTAGGGTTGCTCTCTGCCCCTATGGCTGAGCCACACCCTTTTTTAGATTGGGAAACCAGGGGGTGTTAATTTCTATAGTCTTGACAATGATGCCATTATGACTGAAAGTGTCTTAGTGGAATCTTGGAAGTCTTCCAGAACGATTCTCTGTGGGCCGTGTTTGTGAATGTTGAACCTGAGTCTGTGAGTCAGGGCTGTCTCTGAATGAACCCCCTTCATGGGGTCACCCCCATAGGACTGGCCCTTTGTGAGACCCCAAGCTTCAATCTCTGGACCAATTGGGGATGGGGAACTGGTGCTTCCCAAGGAAGCTAAATAAGACCCAAGGACAGGAGACACACACACAGGCCTGAGCCCAGGGCAGAGCCCCGCCCCACCCCGAGCCATCTCAGGCAGAGGACCGAGCGCTGGGCCTGTCCCCAAACGCTCTCGGTGCGCATGTAAGTTGGTTTCCCTGCAGTGGGAGAATGGTTTACACCAACCCCTAACCTCTGGATCATGACTTGTATCAACAAACCCCAGGGCTGTTCTTCACTTGACACAGGATTTATTGAGGGAGACTTCAGGCACAAAAGGCAGCTCTTATATTGAAATATGCTTTCAGTTTTGAAAATATGGCTGGTAGTGTGTCTATTAATGTCTGGGTTTCCTTACACCTAGAAGGTGTCCGAGCGTGCTCTGATGGAGGACATTGGACATTGCTGTCCTAAGCAGAGACCCTGGGCTGCAGGGGCACCTCCCCCTACTCTGAATGGCTCTGTGGGTCTAAATGTTTTCTCCGTGGTCCAAGGGTGGAGGCCCTGGAGTGGAGGTCTCTCCAGCATCCTCCCAGTGTCCTGACAGCCATGACCACCCAGCGGTTCTGAAGGAGTCCTGGAGCTGTGGACCAGCCCCTGGGCAGTGCTGGATATGGCAGGATGCCACGTGTCTATGTGAAATCCAACACGGCCCATTGATGAGAAATTCCACGTCCCAGCGTCACATCCCCCACTGAGGGGTCTGCAATGGTCAGGAGAGACAAGGTGGTGCTCTGAGTAAAGAACCTCGTGGCACATCTTCAGAGATAGATCGTTAGAGGGCCAGAAGGACGTGCGTCTCCAGGCCTAGGGTCCTACAGCAAGGACGATTCCCAGGCAGGATATGGCCCCGAGCCCCGTGACAGGGAGCAGCCCCAGCCGGGCCACCTCCAGCCACCATGCTGGTCTGATCAACAAGACAGCTGCTCCCGGTCCAGGTCCAGGTCCATCTTCAGAGGAGACTTACCCACAGCAGACAGGTCTCCGCTGCAGTTTGTTCCCAGAGACCCGATCTGCACAGCCAAATTTGGAGGGAATTTACTCTCCTCCTCCAGCCTCCCCCTCATTTATGGGCACTTAGATGATTTAGGCAGAATCCATTTGAAAGTTAATTATCTACATAATTGCCCAACACTTAACTTCACTTTATAAAATGTAAACTTGATCATCAGCCTAACATACACTCATTTTGCATCCTCCGGAAAATCGCTCTGGCCCCAGCCTGAGGACTGGGTGCCCTTGGGCATCTAATGCCATTTGTTTATTTGTTTGTCATGGGCTCAGGCTCCACTTAGATCTGTGGCTGTCGCTGTATTGTGCCCAGGTTGGGCCCGCAAACCGGTGGGCGGATTTACATGTCGAGCTCCAGGCGTCTTTGAAATTAATCTCATGGGTCAGAAAATTATACGAGATGATGCCTGATTCTGCTGGCCTGTAATGGATCTTAGTTCCTCATTTAGAGATTCCCTTACACTGCCTGATGGAGAAGAAAAGCCAAACTTACGTAGCTTTATGTGTGTCGTTTGATTTCTGAAAAGATTGCTAGTCCTACTGGGAGTTTATGTAGAAGCACTCAGACCCTGCAGGATAGGCAAGGTTTCCATATTTATCAAGCGTGGCTCTTCTCCTGTGAATAACGCATTCCGGGGCAGGCTTGGTAAGTTGCCTTGGTTAATGAATTTCAAAGGTACAGGTGGTTGTTGAAGCGTCTTATCTGGTGGGCTTGCTGTGAGAGTTTTCTGAGGTATTCACTTTCTAAATTTCTGTGATTGTGGAAGGGTTTTCTGTCATTCCGCATGGAAGTAAGGCAGGGAAAGCATGAAATGTTCCTTGACATTTTTCTCTTCACAATTAATCCTCAAGATACATTCTTTTGATACGTGAAAAGGCCTTGCTTGTCATGCACACGTGTTTCAGTAGGTGAAACCTTGAGAAAGCAGACAAGGCAGAGGTAGAATGGGGGTGTGATGAAAAGAGAAAAACACAAGACTTGTATTATTTCTTCCCTTTCTTGCCCTCCATCCATCCACACCCCACCCCTGAGCTGTAACTCACCTTCCTTCTGTAATAACACAGGGCAGCAAACGCAGAGCTGGCGTTTAATTTAATCTTGCAGCGTCTTCAAGTTCAACTCGTGATGTGTCCCATCCCAAGCTAACTGTATAGAAAAAGATTTTAATAAGAAACAAATGAAGAAATGAAAATCAAACTTCCTGGGAAGTAATTATCCCATTTTATAATACGCCATAAGAATTTTGAAAGGAAGGGAGAGAGAAAGCAACGAAAGAGTATATTGAGGACATTAAGTAATTTTAATGCCACCATTTAATATCTAGGAACACGAACAATTTATAGTTCTCGAAACTGTCAGGTTGAAGCATCCGTCTTTCAGGGGTGGGATGTTGGCATGGGTGGGGGTTAGAGAGCTAAGTTCACGGGGAGGGAGCTCGGATTTCACTTTGGAGATCAGGTTTGGAGGGCAGAGAGCCGGGCAGAGCGGCAGCCTGTGGTCTCTGGTTTCACGCATCTCCCATCCCGCTGGGCATCCGTCCTGGGCAAGCGGCTGGACCCACCCTCGCTCGGGCTCCTGTCTCGATTTGAGGAGGATACTAGTAGCACTGACTTCACAGGGGGTCCGTTTGGGGCCGGGTCCAGGGGGGCACTGGGCACCATGGAGGAAAGGTGTGCAGGCTGTAGATTTGTTTGTATTTAATTTAGAAACCAAACCTTTTGCCTGTCTCCCTTAATGGGATTATAGGATGCAGTCCGAAACACCGAGAAGTCCATCCCAGTGGCCTGCGTGTGGTCCCACGACTCTCACGGGAATGACCCTGCTCGTGGCTACAGCCAGGGGCTAACTGGCCAGGCGCCTCGTTTGCATCCCCGCCCGGGGCCGGTTACCTTTGCAGAGAAGAATCTGTCTTCAGGGCAAGAACCCCCTCTGCAGGCCTAGACCGTGGCCGGTGTGTGTTCAGGGCCTCAGCAGCTCCATCTTCTTCATCTGCCCCCGGGGGACCCCGCCCTGCCCAGAGCATCAGACGCTAGTTCAGAATCACCCACCAATGTAGGTCAGCCGTGACCTCCCACTGGGCCCCTCCCGTTTAGGTGCCATCTCTAACCAAAGACTTCAGACTTCGGCGCACGTGTGGTTGTGAGGGGAAGAGCTCTGGGACCCCGGCCTGGGCGACCCCCGCCCCCCACCCTCTGTAAAGGGTCCCCTGACACCCCGAGGAGGCGGAAGCAGGAGGCGGGGTGCCCGGGAGGCCAGGGCACCGTGTAGCACAGGAGGCGGCTGCTCTCAGCCCTGATCATATTTAGGGACGTTTATTTTGCGTAATTGGAAAAGGCAGATTGGTGATGGGCTCAGAACATATGTTGTAGATTTCCTATCATTTTCCCCCAGATAAACTCTCTGTTTATGGCAAGGAGGCCTTTTTCCTGAGAGAACCTGGGCCTCACCTTGCCTCAGTCGCAAGGCGACCCTGGCCCTGTGCCCGCCGGGCAGCCTGCAGGACCTCCCTTCCTCTCCGTCCCGTCTGCCACCGTCGAAGCGTGGCAGATGGGACGCTGTGGATGACGCCAGGGCTACATGATCTCATCTAATGTTCTGTCCACTCAGACATCATAAGAGTGTCCAGCCAATGACAGCGATGCACCAGACCCTCAGGAGGTAGAGAAGGTGAGGCGAGGGGCCTGTGGCTTGTCCAGGAGGGTGACAAAGGCAAATGTTTATGGACACGGACGCGTTAGCTTGTTGATTCAAGGGCCTCAGGTCAGCGTTGCTGTCGGTGATGTAATTCTCTTACGGTGAAGAAAGTTCTGACAACCCAAAGGAAAACCTTCCTTCTGTTTCTGTGGCAGTTTCACTCCTGAAAAATTCATTGTAGATTAAAATCCTGCAAAACCAGGTGATGTTTATATGTAAACCAAAATTAATCTCTGGGCTCAAATAATTCTAGACTTACAGGATGCACCAGTGGGCCATACCACTGTGTACAGATGGAACTTCGCATGCTTTGTAGGATGACTTGGCATCCCTAGCCCTTGCCCACAGGCTGCTCATGGCACCCAGACATTGTGATAACCAAAACATACCCCCTATATTTCCAAAGCTGCTTCCTGGGGTGGGAGAGCCACCCTCATGAGAGCCACTGTGCCCGACTATGAGTTAGTTCCTCAAGGACTCTGTATTTAGTCCTTACATCTCATCTGTAGCATGGGCCCTGGCAGGTGTGAAGTAGCCAAACAGACGATGGATGGATGGATGGATGGATGGATGGATGGATGGATGGATGGCTTTAACTATCACTGTACCTGGGAAATCCTCAGGAGCCACTGCCCAGCATATGTGCTGGATTCACCATCTCTGGCCTTTACGGATGGACGGACCTCCCCACTCCTAAGTAGAGTGTGTTGATAACTTCGTGGGTGAAAATCATCATCTGGCTGTTGTAAAAGCACCAAGTTATGTAAAAATCTGCGGTTTTACTGTAGGTCAGGTTCTCAAGAGCTGATTTTGCCCCCCAGGGATCATTTGGCAATCCCTGAGAACATTTTTGGTTGTCACAGGTTGGGGGAGGGTGCTACTGGCATCGAGTGGGTAGAGACCAGGGACTCTGCTAAACACCCGGCAAGCACAAGGGAGCCTCCGCAGCAAAGAATGGTCCAGCCCGATGGTCAGGAGGGCTGGGCTCAGCGACTCTGCTCAAGGGGCTCAGCCGTATTATTTTTTAAAGCCACCATAAAGAAAATTAATTGACTTTGGAATACCGAAGACGGCCTTGAACAAAATGGATGCACAAAGAGCTTGTGCATCTGTAGGAGACAAGAGACGTGGGGGAGGCAGATCCTGAGGTGAGGTCTGCGAGGAGGTTTCTCCAAGTGTCTTTAGCACGGAAAGTGTGCCCTGTATATTGGATGTACCATTAGCGTGATGATAGATACTTATGTGAAGACACAGGTGTTCTATAAATGCAGCAACGCTTCTGAGAATAATAGGAAAACTTCTCCTGGGGGTGAGCAAGTTAACACCTAGAGAAGGAGAAGCCTGGATTCACAATGGGGTAATAAATGGAAACTCACTGCACAAAGGAAAATCGGTGTTTTAATTTGTCAGAAAATTACCGACCGGCAAGAGGCTCTTTGTACCAGAGTTCTCTTTTCAGAGTGTGAATTTTCCTTAAAAGAGAGCAAACCAATGTTTACAGTCTCTGCCGAAACAAAGTCATTTGAAAACAACTGGTACCTACATGGAGTTCGTGGACCACCCTCCGTGTTGCAGTCACTGCCCGTGCTGAGGCTGCTGCAGCCCAGCTTCTCCGTGTACCTTGGAGGTTGACAACATCTCCAGTTAGTTTCTCTGCTCACCGGGGCTTCACATCTCCCTGTGCTTCACATCTCTGAAGGGGTGGCTTGTTTATCCTCCTTCAAGGAGCTCTGTTAAAGGTAACACCAGGAGAGAGAGCTGGAGACAGTAGCAGGGACAGAGCCACTCTGAGAAAATTTAGCGGTGGCAGTCATGTGACAATGACGGTGGCAGTGATGATGAGAATGATAATAGTGCTGATGATGGTGGCGACAATGGCAGTAGCAGTGATGTGACTGTAGAGGTGGCGGTTTTGGTGGTGATGGTGATGGTGATGATGGTGACGGCAGTGATGTACAGATGGAGGTGGCAGTTTTGGTGGTGATGATGATGGTGATGACAGTGGCAGTAGCAGTGATGGGTGCAGCCTTGTCAGGGTCAGCAGAATGGTCCTCTGGCCCCGCTTATTCCTCAGTGATCTGCAGTATTCCCCTGCACACCTCTTGGCCTCAGCTGCCCCCAGGCATGACCTCTGAGCACCGGCCATTCCCATTCTCCTACCATCCTGCAGCACAGCCGGCTTAGTCCAGCCTCTGGGCTTTGCATTTCTGTTCTCTCTGGAAGTTTCTCACCCAGACCTCCTCCTGGCTGTCTCCTTTTTTGGATCGGTTTGCATCTCAGACCGTCCCCTGGAGAGGCCCCCTCTCCATGTCCCGTCACTGTCTCCGTGTCTTTGTGCCTGGCCTTGCCTGATGGGCGGGTTTAGCGTCTCTCTGGCCTGTTGGGCCATCGCCATCCTGAGAAGGTCTGTCACTGAGAGCAGGTGGTCGCGCTGGGCATCACTGTATCCCAGCTCCTGGTCAGTGGAGGCCAAACGGGAAGTCACCTCTGAGAACCCCGGCCTAGAGCTTTCCGTGCCCTCACAGGGTCGCATCAGCATCTGGGAGGCTGTTAGGTCGGATCCCACGGGGACCTCCATGCTGGGGTCTCAGGCTCAGGAACCACCACGGGGTGGTGGGGAGGAGGGCGGGATTGCTGGGCAGGGAAGCCAGGAAACCGCCCGCGTATCAAGCAGGCGGTGGGCGCTGGGTCCAGGTCACGCTTTGCCAATCTGTGGATATTCTCCATTAGTAGGAAGTCAGTGACGTTTGCTAAGTGAACTCGCACAGGTGTAAAATTCAGGGAGAAGAGTGTCATGAGCGCTTCGCCACGCAGCACGCAGTAAACACTGAATAAGCGCCTGCCCCTGCTGTCACCCTGCCGTTGTCTGTTGGCACCTCTGCTCTGTTATGGGAAGGGAGCACGTCATCGGCTTCGTGTGGTAGCAGAGAGAGGGCACCCGCCCCCTCAGGAGTGCAGATGTGCCCGGGCCACCGGAAGTGACACCTGCTTCCCTACCCTGGGCCCAGGAGCCAGCAGGTTCCCTTGCTGCCTGGCCTTGTTGGAGTGGCCGGGAGATGTGTGTCCCAGTTTTGCCTTGAACCAGTGCCGTAGGTGGCCCCAGAGCCCTGGACTAACCTGCCTTGGGAGCAACCTGGTCTGTACGTGGGACAGAGAGCGCTAGGACTCCTGTGTAAACAGAGGTGTCCCCAGGTGCGGAATGGGAGGTGGCCACTGTAGGAAAGGCACCTCTGTTGCGTGGGGGCCCCAGGGACCCGTGAGGGGCGGCAGAGCTGGCTCTCTTGGAGAGAGGGGTCTCACCATGGGCAGGGGAGCAGTGGGTGCTGAACTTGGCTTCGAGGGGCAGCAGGCCTCAGGGGGCTGGGGGAAAGGGACCAGCTCGTCAGTGGGCGTGCCCTGCTGAATCCATGGCAGCGGTCACTCTATCGCTGCTGCGTGAATAATGCCCCTGTCATTCCTCGGTGGCCCTCCTGGCAGCTGAAGCTCTGCACTCAGCAACCCCATCCATTAGGAGGACCCCCTCCACCTGATGCCCCAACAAGAGGTGTCCTGCTCCAGTCTGTTTGCACCTTTTTCCAGGGATGTTACCTGTGAGAATTCACAGAGGACAGAACCGGGCTGCATTTGTAGACGCATGTGTGTAAATCCGAAATTTAAAAAGTGAATGTTATATCACCCAATCCTCCCTCCCCCCCATTTTATGCAAAATATTTTAGAGGAATATTGGCAATTTCAGAAGCAAATTGGATTAACAAATGTGAGATCCCTCGGTCTGGAGCTCTGAGCACGTCAGGGAGGAAGACAGCCTTGCGTGCAGCCCCTCCGCTTGTCCTGCAATCAAAAAGGGTATCAAGAAAGGCAAAGCTTTTCCGGCGCTCTCCCTTAATTGTCAATTGTGCAGGGTTAATGAACTACATTAGTTCATTGAAAACTAACATACTGACTCTCAGCACTTGACACACCAGCACTGGGACGGAGCCTCCGTAGAATATCTTTGTAGGAAATTAGAAGTGACTTTCCTTCCTCTGGAAGGATGAGACTGAAGGCCTGGTGATGAGGCATCTTCCAAAACGGGCTTCTTAGGTGCCCGGGACTCCAGGCAGAAGGGAGACACTCCCGAGGCCGGTGCAGATGCCTGGGAAACGCAGAGGCCCCAGCCTGGGGGGAGGCGCTGCAGGGGGCGGGGGCTTGATTACTTTTCCCCTAAACCGCTGCTCTCTGGAATTGGTGTCTTGTCGTCGTGTGTCATTTCTGCATTTGTGAGGTTGTTCACTTAACCTGCGCGCTGACCTGGAATCGTCCCTGCCGGAGACGCGTGCTGTTTGCAGAGGAATCTGATGGAAGAAGCACAGACTCTTTACACTTGACTAGCAAGTGATGAGAGAGGGATTATTCAGCACTTCGCTGCCCAGAGCGCCGGAAGGCTGTGTGAGCTCCCGGGGCCAAGGAGTCAACGTGAAACCCAGTGGAGAAGTCCATGAAAAATTAAGATGCCATTAAAAATAGAGTTGACAAAAGGATTGCCACTGTTCATACTCTTGGTTCAGGCTCCAGGGTGGCATCCACACGCGCCTGAAATTATTGTGTGATAGTGAGGCTTTCTGACGAGAAAATTGTCAAGGATTAGGTGTTAGCTGGATTAACGAATAAATCCAAAACTAACCCAGGACTCGAAGTGCTGTAGCTTTGCAAGGCCGGCAGATGAAATGCTCTCCTCCTTCAGCCTTTCCGAAATCTTGTTACAGATTAGAACTTTCGGTTGAAATTCTGCCTTCATTTCCCCCGAGTCCTTGTGAAGACAGAAACACCCCGAGAACTCAGTAATTCAGACACCACTCTCTCTCTGAATCCTGCAGAGTAACACACAAAGGTCCTGCCCAGTCACACGCGTGACTGGGGTTCCCTCTGCATCCTCTGTGGGGAAGGATTTGCCTGCAGGGGTGGAGGAGACTGCGTGTGTGCCAACAGTTGGGATTCTGAGAAAAATTTATTCTTACCTGTCTGTTAAATCAGAGGATCCAACAGTCCTGATTCTAAGGGTTCCCTAATCTTTTTCTGCATCTTTGTTCTGAAAGTAATAAGATTACTTAAAGTAAACCATTATATAGATGTCTTGCCAGGTTGCCAAGCAGATCCAGGTCCGGAGACTCTGCCCCACCTTCTCCCTTCTGAGCCCAAGGCTCTAGGCACCACGCACATTCCTCTCTCTCCTTCGTCTGGCGGCACATCTGGGTGCATCGTGGGTCCTCCATCTCTCCCTCCCTTATCCCATCGGCCCCCGAGTCCTGCTGACCATACTTCCGGAAGTGAGCGCCACACCTTCCAGGACCCCGGCTTCTGCTCCATCCTCCATCCTTGCCATTGGGCTGACCTTTCCCAAACGCAGAGTGGAACAGGTCTCTCCTTTGCTATCATACTGCCCTTGCTCTGTTAAAGCTCCTGATTATTTTTAGTAAAACCATGCCAAAGAGGAGGGAAGTGGACACAGTTGGCACCATAGTAATGAAGCAAGAGTCTGCGGGGGGGGGGGGGGGGGGCAATCAGAAGAGTGAGGTTTCCCGTGGGGAAGGGAGGCACCAAAGTAACAGCAACAAAGAAAGAAAATCTGAACGAGGTCTGCACAGAAAAAGCATCTGCTAAATACCAAAGAACTGACGTTCAACCCAGTGAGATCTCAGTGAGCATTTCCCATGTTCTAAACCACTGGTTCTTCTCAAACAAAGGTGCCCAAAACTCTAACCCAGCCCCAGGACTGTACTCAGAATCCTAAGAATCAAAACTGTCCCAACCGTCCAGGCCACTGAATTAAGAGTGGGACTCACCAGTGGATCCGGATCGGTCAGGAGGGAAGACAGAGGCTTCAGAAATGCTGCCCTGGGGTCCTGGGTGAGAGATCTGAGGGTCCAGTGATGAATCCCATCCTACCCGAGTCCCGGTGCCAGAACTGCAAAAGAAAAATTGTACCCAGCGAGTGAAGCAGGCGAGAGAGATTTTATTCAAGACTCTTGTAACAGAGGAGAGAGATTTGAACTTAACTCTGCTGGAACATAAGTGGGGGCGGGGGATTTCAGGGCTGAGCCTGCAGGGAGTCCTGAAAAGCACTGGAGGTAGGTGGTCACTGTGAGCAGACCACATGGGTTTGCTAATTGTCACTTACGGAAGTGAGGCTCCTTCCTCCCACAGAGACTGAGCTGGCCAGTCTCCTTCAGGGATTCATTTCATTCAGGTCCTTGATAAAGTCATTCCTGGTCTGCAGAAGATTTACCTCTCAAAGGGGCAGAGGAAGAATTTACAATAACAAGGTTTCTAAAGTAGATGCTCTAAGAAAAGGAGGGTCAGGGGCCCATAGTCAGGAGGAAACTTGCCTAAAGTTTGGTCCAAGGGTGGAGTCAAGATGGCAGACTAGGAGGACGCAGAACTCGTGTCTCTGCACAACTAGCGCACCTACCAGGCACTGGTGGGGGACCACAGACACCTAAGGGGGCGGGAGGAACCCCCAGCCACCAGCTTGCGGGATCTTGGTTCCCAGGCCGGAAGTCGGGCCTGAGCTCCTGTGGTGGGAGCTCCAAGTCCAAACCGCTGGACTAACAGAGAACCTCAGACCCCAGAGAATATCAGTCAGAGTGAGGCCTCCCGGAGGTCCTCATCTCAGCACCAAGACCCGCCTCTATCCAACTGCCTGCAAACTCCAGTGCTGGACGCCTCAGGCCAAACAACCAACCAGTAAGACAGGAATACAGCCCCACCCATCAAAAAAAATGAAATGACAAAAAAATATGTTACACACGAAGGAGCAAGGTAAAAACCTACAAGAGCACATAAATGAAGATGAAATAGACAACCTACCTGAAAAAGAATTCAGAGTAATGATAGTAAAGATGATCCAAAAGCTCGGAAACAGAATGGAGAAAACAAAAGAAACATTTAACAAGGATCTAGAAGAACTAAAGAGCTAACAGGCAGTGACAAACAACACAATTACTGAAATTAAAAATACTCTGGAAGGAATCAATAGCAGAATAACTGAGGCAGAAGAACAGATAAGTGAGCTGGAAGATAAAATGGTGGAAATAACTGCCAGGGAGCAGAATAAAGAAAAAAGAATGAAAAGAATTGAGGGCAGTCTCAGAGACCTCTGGGACAACATTAGACACACCAACATTCAAATTATAGGGGTCCCAGAAGAAGAAGAGAAAAAGAAAGGGTCTAAGAAAATATTTGAAGAGATTATAGTCAAAAACTTCCCTAACGTGGGAAAGGAAATAGTCAATCAAGTCCAGGAAGTGCAGAGAGTCCCATACAGGACAAACCCAAAGAGAAACATGCCGAGACACATATTAATCAAACTATCAAAAATTAAATACAAAGAAAAAATACTAAAAGCAGCAAGGGAAAAGCAACAAATAACATGCAAGGGAATCCCCATAAGGCTAACAGCTGATCTTTCAGCAGAAACTCTGCAAGCCATAAGGAAGTGGCAGGACATATTTAAAGTGATGAAAGGGAAAAACCTACAACCAAGATTACTCTACCCAGCAAGGATCTCATTCAGATTCGATGGAGAAATTAAAACCTTTACAGATAAGCAAAAGTTAAGAGAATTCAGCACCACCAAACCAGCTCTACGACAAATGCTAAAGGAACTTCTCTAGGCAGGAAACACAAGAGAAGGGAAAGACCTACAAAAACAAACCCAAAACAATTAAGAAAATGGTAATAGGAACATACATATCAATAATTACCTTAAATGTAAATGGATTAAATGCTCCAACCAAAAGACATAGACTGGCTGAATGGATACAAAACCAAGACCCATACATATGCTGTCTACAAGAGACCCACTTCGGACCTAGGGACACATACAGACTGAAAGTGAGGGGATGGAAAAAGATATTCCATGCAGATGTAACTCAAAAGAAAGCTGGAGTAGCAATTCTCATATCAGAAAAAATAGGCTTTAAAATAAAGACTATTACAAGAGACAAAGAAGGACACTACATAATGATCAAGGGACCAATCCAAGAAGAAGATACAACAATTGTAAATATTTATGTACCCAACACAGGAGCACCTCAATACATAAGGCAAATGCTAACAGCCATAAAAGGGGACATCAACAGGAACACAATAATAGCAGGGGACTTTAACACCCCACTTTCACCAATGGACAGATCATCCAAAATGAAAATAAATAAGGAAACACAAGCTTTAAATGACACATTAAACAAGATGGACTTAATTGATATTTATAGGACATTCCATCCAAAAACAACAATATACACTTTCTTCTCAAGTGCTCATGGAACATTCCCCAGGATAGATCATATCTTGGGTCACAAATCAAGCCTTGGTAAATTTAAGAAAATTAAAATCGTATCAAGTATCTTTTCCCACCACAACGCTATGAGACTAGATATCAATTACAGGGAAAAAAACTGGAAAAAATAAAAACATATGGAGGCTAAACAATATGCTACTAAATAACCAAGAGATCACTCAATAAATCAAAGAGGAAATCAAAAAATACCTGGAAACAAATGGCAATGAAAACACAATTACGCAAAACCTATGGGATGCAGCAAAAGCAGTTCTAAGAGGGAGGTTTATAGAAATACACTTCTACCTCAAGAAACAAGAAAAATCTCAAATAAACAACCTAACCTTACACCTAAAGCAATTAGAGAAAGAAGAACAAAAAAAAACCCTAATGTTAGCAGAAGGAAAGAAACCATAAAGATCAGATCAGAAATAAATAAAAAAGAAATGAAGGAAACAATAGCAAAGAGCAATGAAACTAAAAGCTGGTTCTTTGAGAAGATAAACAAAATTGATAAACCATTAGCCAGACTCATCAAGAAAAAAAGGGAGAAGACTCAAATCAACAGAATTAGAAATGAAAACAGAGAAGTAACAACTGACACTGCAGAAATACAAAGGATCATGGGAGATTACTACAAGCAACTATATACCAATAAAATGGACAACCTGGAAGAAATGGGAAAATTCTTAGAAAAGCACAACCATTGGAACTGAATCAGGAAGAAATAGAAAATATAAACAGACCAATCACAAGCACTGAAATTGACACTGTGATTAAAAATCTTCCAACAAACAAAAGCCCAGGACCAGATGGCTTCACAGGTGAATTCTATCCAACAGTTAGTGAAGAGCTAATACCTATCCTTCTCTAACTCTTCCAAAATATAGCAGAGGGAGGAACACTCCCAAAGTCATTCTATAAGGCCACCATCACCCTGATACCAAAACCAGACAAAGATGTTACAAAAAGAGAAAACTACAGGCCAGTATCACTGATGAACACATGCAAAAGTCCTCAACAAAATACTAGCAAACAGAATACAACAGCACATTAAAAGGATCATACACCATGATCAAGTGAGATTTATCCCAGGAATTCAAGGATTCTTCAATATATGCAAATCAATCACTGTGATACACCATATTAACACATTGGAGGATGAAAACCATATGACCATCTCAATAGATGGAGAAAAAGCTTTCGACAAAATTCAACACCCATTTATGATAAAAACTCTCCAGAAAGGAGGCACAGAGGGAACCTACCTCAACATAATAAAGGCCATATATGACAAACCCACAGCCAACATCGTCCTCAATGGTGAAAAACTGAGACCATTTCCTCTAAGACCAGGAGCAAGACAAGGTTGCCCACTCTCACCATTATTATTCAACATAGTTTTGGAAGTTTTAGCCACAGCAATCAGAGAAGAAAAAAGAAATAAAAGCAATCCAAATCAGAAAAGACGTAAAACTGTCACTGTTTACAGATGACATGATACTATACATAGAGAATCCTAAAGATGCTACCAGAAAACTACTAGAGCTAATCAATGAATTTGGTTAAGTAGCAGGATACAAAATTAATGTACAGAAATCTCTTGCATTCCTATACACTAATGATGAAAAATCTGAAAGAGAAATTAAGGAAACACTCCTGTTTACCATTGCAACAAAAAGAATAAAATACCTAGGAATAAACCTACCTAAGGAGACAAAAAACCTGTATGCAGAAAACTATAAGACACTGATGAAAGAAATTAAAGATGATACAAACAGGTGGAGAGATATATCATGTTCTTGGATTGGAAGAGTCAACATTGTGAAAATGACTATACTACCCAAAGCAATCTACAGATTCATTGCAATCCCTATCAAATTACCAATGGCATTTTTCACAGAACTAGAACAAAAAAATTTCACAATTTGTATGGAAACACAAAAGACCCTGAATAGCCATATCAATCTTGAGAAAGAAAAACAGAGCTGGAGGAATCAGGCTCCCTGACTTCAGACTATACTACAAAGCTACAGTAATCAAGAGAGTATGGTACTGGCACAAAAACAGAAATATAGATCAATGGAACAGGATAGAAAGCCCAGAGATAAACCCATGCACATATGGCCACCTTATCTTTGATAAAGGAGGCAAGAGTATACAATGGAGAAAAGACAGCCTCTTCAATAAGTGGTGCTGGGAAAACTGGACAGCTACATGTAAAAGAATGAAATTAGGACACTTCTTAACACCATACACAAAAATAAACTCAAAATGGATTAAAGACCTAAATGTAAGGCCAGACACTATAAAACTCTTAGAGGAAAAGACAGGCAAAACACTCTATGACATAAATCACTGCAAGATCCTTTTGACCCACCTCCTAGAGAAATGGAAATAAAAACAAAAATAAACAAACGGGACCTAATGAAACTTCAAAGCTTTTGTACAGCAAAGGAAACCATAAACAAGACGAAAAGACAACCCTCAGAATGGGAGAAAATATTTGCTAATGAAGCAACTGACAAAAGATTAATCTCCAAAATTTACACGCAGCTCATGAAGCTCAATATCAAAAAAACAAACAACCCAGTCCAAAAATGGGCAGTAGACCTAAATAGACATTTCTCCAAAGAAGATATACAGATTGACAACAAACACATGAAAGACTGCTCAACATCACTAATCATTAGAGAAATGCAAATCAAAACTACAATGAGGTATCACCTCACACGGGTCAGAATGGCCATCATCAAAAAATCTGCAAACAATAAATGCTGGAGAGGGTGTGGAGAAAAGGGAACCTTCTTGCACTGTTGGTGAGAATGTAAATTGATACAGCCACTATGGAGGTTCCTTAAAAAACTAAAAATAGAACTACCATATGACCCAGCAATCCCACTACTGGGCATATACCCTGAGAAAACCATAATTCAGTAAGAGTCTGTACCACAATGTTCATTGCAGCTCTATTTACAATAGCCAGGACATGGAAGCAACGTAAGTGTCCATCGACAGATGAATGGATAAAGAAGATGTGGCACATATATACAATGGAATATTACTCAGCCATAAAAAGAAACGAAACTGAGTTATTTGTAGTGAGGTGGATGGACCTAGAGTCTGTCATACAGAGTGAAGTAAGTCAGAAAGAAAAACAAATACTGTATGCTAACACATATATATGGAATCTAAAAAAAAGATGGTTCTGATGAACTTAGGCGCAGGATAGGAATAAAGACACGGACCTAGAGAATGGACTTGAGGACACGGGGAGGGGGAAGGGTAAGCTGGGACAAAGAGAGAGAGTAGCATGGACATATATACCAAATGTAAAATAGGTAGCTAGTGGGAAGCACCTGCATAGCACAGGGAGATCAGCTCGGTGCTTTGTAACCACCTAGAGGGGTGGGATAGGGAGGGTGGGAGGGAGACACAAGAGGGAGGGGAAATGGGATACATGTACACATATAGCTGATTCACTTTGTTATACAGCAGAAACTAACACAACATTGTAAAGCAATTATACTCCAATAAAGATGTTTAAAAAAGAAAATGTTTGGTCCAGCTGAGGGGAACATTACCACCATCTTGGTCAACAGGGAAGGGATGAAACAAGGATTTGAACTTGAGCCTTTCTGACTATAAGCCCACGGCAAGTGACCCTCCCCTTAGCAATTAATTTTCCATTCTAACGTTATTATGCCCATGAACTTATGGTTAAGGTAACAGAGTTAGTGGAACTATCAGTTTCTGGGAAAGCTGATATGCTGGGGGCCCTGATTTGTGTTGGGGAGAAAGTGCCAGGAGGACGGGGTAAGGCTTGCTGCAGTCAGATAGCTGAGCAGTATTCAGTGAGCTCCAGAATATTACATTTTTTTAAAGTCCCAATAGGTTAGTTTCCAGGTATAATATGAAGGATGTGATGAATCCAGATTGAATGTAAAGAGTGAGTGTTTGGAGTATGTTCCTGGCCATTTTCAGCTTGTAGGAAAGTTAATGCCGCCCTATAATTTACTTAAGAAACGACCGTCCATGTTGGGCTGTTGACCAGAATGTGCTAGTTTATTATTACCTCTGAGGACCTGGCCAAGACCTCATTTTGCCTCTGAACACAGCGTTTTGTCCCTGAGTAGGGAATAATACTCGAGAAGGTTAATTGATTTGGGCAATTTTGGACACCAACAGCTTTCCTGCATCTTGGCATTGAGGATAGCGCAGCCAGCTGGACCACGGGGTCTCTGGGATCTGGCTTTATTAACAGTCCAATAACTGACTTGGATGTATCCTCTGTCCCCGGAGGGAGAAGCAATTCAATCTTCCTGCTGCCTGAGCCCAGTGCCCTCCCAAGCAGAGTGGACCCTCTCACCAGTATCTGCTGGTGGGTGGGGGGTGGGGGGTGGGGGGGACCCACCGTAGGCTGTGGACTCGGAGCTGTTACCAAACTAATTTTCACTGAGAACAAAGAAGCCGGCTTCAAATCCAGGAGCCCAGTGAGAAGAACGGCTCCTTTATCCAGGTCATGCATTTTACATTTTTGCTGTTTAATAAGCCAAGAGTCTGAAAATGTCGAATTTGGATCCTTTATTAAGCAGGCCCTGAGAGCGCGCACAGGCCTTCAAACGTGCATGCGTGCGAGTGTCATATGCCTACACATTTAAAGGATGTGTTTGAACATCCCAGGCGACCATCAGTGGGGACTTTGATCAGGCAGAGAGAAAGCTAGAAGGGGCAGCGTATTGTGTGTTTTCTGTCCCTCTGGGAACGAGGAAGGGGTCTGTCAGAGAATTTGTTGGAGAGTCTGTGTTTTGATTATATGAGAATAGCTAACCTGCAGCTTTCCAGTTTTTATCAGAGCATTCAGGAAGAATGGAATTTCTTTTGGAATTAATGCATTAAAAAAGAAAACTTTCCAGGGAGATACGATAGTGGGGAGGGGCAAGTGTGTATCAAACCAGGTTGGCTTTTTTTAAACCTCTGCTATATTCCCTCTATACAAACATGTTCAGTATCTCCTAGCAAAATGTACTTACTCATGATAATGAAGTTATCCTTTTATTGTCTTAAAAATGATTATACTTGGCGCAGGGAGACTCTGCCTGATGGATGACATGTGACACCTCTCTGTAGATCGTACGTACATATTGACTTGACATAGAGATGGCTAAGTGCATCTGAAGGAATTGCATCTAGGTGGACATTTTTTTGAACTGCTGTTGGCGTGAAGTTAAATGGCTGTACTTTAATTCTGAATATTTATCTCCTGGTGTTTGTTTCTGTAAATTCTTGCACATTTTTAATTCGATTTTCATTTGTGAGCAAGTCTCATGCTTGCAAAGGTTCCTTTCAGCTTTGACCTCAAGGAATTGTTAGAAGCTACAAGCCAGAATCACAGATTCTCAAGTCTGGTGTATTCGTTTATGGAGTATAAAATATGGCCTTTTTTCTTTTTGGACAAATGTTGACTTTCCTATGTTCTCTATAGGCCAGTTTCCAAATGACTTTGCCTGTGTGAGTTCACTGATGGAGGGAAGCGTTTTGTTTGGGATGGCAAGGAAATAGGATCAGATCTCCCCTTGGGACAGTCTTTAATTTTGAGAGTGCATCAAATTTAGCTCAGCGTGTGATGGCATGTAATGTGCTCCTGTCCACCAAAGGAGATGTGAATTTCCATTTATTTCTCTCTGTGGCTACCGCTGTACTACCGCAACAGCAGGCTGAAAATGGAAAGATTTAGTCAGAGGTTCGCAAAGAGCCAAGCAGCATTTGTATTCACATAGGCCCAGACACCAGACGGTTTGATTCGAATGATTTTTTTTTAAGCTTCTCTCCAGATGTTTGACAATATGTGAACACAGCTGGATTATCTTTACCAAAATAGGTGATTTTGCTGCAGTCCTATTAGATAACATTTCCTCCCATGCTTTCTTTTTCTTTTAAAATATGGCTAAGAAGGGAAAGGCTACACCACAGTTGTAATAAGAGAGCAAACAAAAAGTGTATCACATAGGACTTCCCTGGTGGCGCAGAGGTTAAGAATCCGTCTGCCAGTGCAGGGGACACGGGTTCAGTCCCTGGTCTGGGGAGATCCCACACGCTGCGGAGGAGCTAAACCCATGCGCCACAACTACTGAGCCTGTGTTCTAGAGCCCACGAGCCACAACTACCGAGCCCACATGCCTAGAGCCCATGCTTCACAGCAAGAGAAGCCACCGCAATGAGAAGCCCACGCACCGCAACAAAGAGCAGCCCCTGCTCACCGCACCTGAAGTCCACGCACAGCAATGAAGACCCAACGCAGCCAAAAATAAATAAATAAATTTATTTTTTTTTAAAAAAAAGTGTATCACATAACCGAAAGAAGAAAAGCCTAATGGATGACTCAGCACCATCCCAGAATCACCGTCCAGGACCGACAAACTCACTTCCCAAGTAAAAGATTGCAGCATCCTGATTACAGTGATAATGAGCTGAGAATTAGTCCTCTCCGAGAGGCAGGGCTCAGACAGCTGACCAGTCAAACTGTTGTTTCTTAACAGTTGCTGAAAACATTTATTCAGGTTTGAAATTCCCATCTTTACCTACTTTTCCACTGAAGCAATGATATTCTCAGTGATTTTAATAGTACATGCCATTCTGTGATTGCTTTCTCTGTGCCAGGTTCTTCAGTAAACCATTGCAGCGTTATTTCCATTCATCCCCATAAATAACCTTTGGGGAAGTTGGACTCTGCTCTGGTTCGTGGATGAGGAAACTGGCCTCGGGGAAGAGTCACAATGTCTGTCCAAGGTCACATTCTCCTTATTACAGGTTCTCAAAACCACCACCACTTCACCTAAATCAAGCCCACATCAAACCAGTAAAGACCAGTAAAGGATGTCTTACACATGTTAACTCACTGACATTTGTTAAACACTAAGTACTGGGTTTCCATTTCAATTGGTTCTTTTCGAAAGTTTACATTATGAGGTCTTGATGTCAGTTCTTTTGAGGGGCTCTGTGGCCAGTTCTCTGAAACGTCGTCTTGGATAGGGTAAGAATGGGATGAGAAAGGCTGCCAGTGACAACTTCTACCCCCGTCGCCCCCTGAGAGCAGGGTGTGTGGAGTCTGACCCTCCCCCAGCCATGCCTGCGCCCATCAGTCCCATTCGTGGTCTGCGCAGAGGTAGACAGCTAGGAAGTTAGAGAGGACCGCCCAGGAGACCACCCTCACTTCGGACACCAAGTGCAGAGTTTGGGGGCCCCCGGGACTACCCTCAGTTTTGATAATTTGCTAGAACTCACTGTTATGGTTACGGCTTCTAACCTCAAAAGAACACAGATTAAAATCAGTCCAGGGAAGAGGCTTGTGGGCAGAGTGTAGGAGGGCACCAAGTGCGTGGTTTCCATTGGTTCCTCCCGGTGGAGATGGAGCGGGGCTCTTCTCCCAGCATCACTGAGTGGTACACGGACTACTGCCAACCTGGGAAGCTCACTCAGGGTCCAGGATCTTGACGTGGGCTCCATCACGTAGGCATGATTGACTGCCCCATGGCTGACCTCATCTCCAGCCCCTCTGGCAGAGGACTGATAGCACGTGACCCAAAGCCCCCACCCTACGTAAAATTGTTATTCTCTGGCTGGTCCAAGGTTCGCAGGCAAAGAAAGACTCCTGTCAGGCAGGACCTTCCAAGGGCTTAGAGATCACCTCCCAGGAGCCTAAGGCCAGACCTCTCCCTGTGTAAGGTTAGTGCCTTATCACGCCACGTAACTGTCAGAATTGTTCAAATACTTTTGTAGTCATGACTTTTTCACTTCCCAGGAAGCCACCATTATTCATGGAGTTTGGTTTGTTCTGTGAAGTCTACAACATTTAGTGATGAATTTTTTTAGCAAACAATACCATTGGCTCATATTTTTCCAGTAAGCAGAATTGAATACATGTCTGCTCTGTGCTCAAATATGAATCATCTATTTCCCTTTTGCTCGAAAAGAGACTTAGCAGTTCTGTTCAGAATTAGATTGCATGGTGAAACTTTGTTTTTACTTAATTCTCTTCCAATTAGAAAGTGTGACATAAAATTGGTGAGCTGTACCCAGCAGCGTGCTGGTAAATGGTTGATGACAGGCCCTGATCTCTTGGGACAGGAGAGGTGAGAGTGGAGAGTCCTGATTCCCAGCGTTTGCCGATTACCAGGGTGTCATTCTGTGCTCTGTTTCAAGCTACAGCATGACATCATTGGACGTGAAATTGAGAAGAGATGAAAATAATACATCATCATATGGTATTTCTAACCTTAGGTAGAATAGACTGAAACAACCTCAGTAGCATAGGTATTAATAGAAAGTAGTAAAGTTATTAAAAAGTGAGAAATTTTGAGTATTCGTTACCTCTGTTTTTATTATAATGTATTAATTGTGAGTTTGTACAATTTAATTTTTAACAGTGGCTGTGATTAACAACAGGTTGACAAATTTTCTAGGTATTTAACAAGGGGCTCTGTCGTGTCTGTAGGAGTCAGCTGCACACAGATGGCTGTGCCCCACCCATGGGGCCTGTGGCCAGAGAGCTTGTGGACTGGGCCCCTCCTGTGAAGAGCCATGGGTCTCCCTGCCTTATCTCAGCCAGCATGTTATTTTCTCCGACCTAAGTAGAAATAACCAATTTTTGGAGCTCACATTTTAACCAATAGGCGCCATAACTTCACTCATGAGCAGAAAGTTGAATTTCTGGTTCATTTAGCAGATTGCTTATAGTTCTCGGTTCTGTGCACTTGTAATAAAATACATTGTGGGAGAAAAGTCCACCGTGTCTCTATGATTTTGTTAAAACAACTTTAATAAGGCAGTGAGCATGGAATAGCTAACACAGGCACGTGTGGGCACACACACAGCACTTCTTTTTACGTGCATGTCAGGGCAGAGACAACAGTGATTTTGGAATCAGCTCTGAACGCACAGCTGTGGTTTTTTTCTCGCCTCTTTTGCTGTACACCAGCTCATGTTTTCATGGTGCTTCTTCTGGACTCCATCGTAAAAAGCACCACAGAATATTGGACCATTCTGGTTCTCTGTAAAGATCCAGGCTGTTTTGCTGAGGGTCACAGAAGATGAAATTTAAAGTTCCTCTGCTTTCCGGACCTTTAGAAATATCCATTCAGTGAGATCTTCTTTTGTAATGGAATAGTACATTATTATCAGTGTTCCTTGATATAAAAGAAATGCAGTTCTTTCAGGGTTGTAAATATCATTGATTCACAGAGGTTGGGGGAGATACAGCAATATTTTTTAGATTATTAAGAAGGCTCCTCTTACCTAAGATTGGAAGAGAGATGAGTTTTACAATCATTGTGCCCTGGGTGACTTAGTGAAGCAATCAGACCCTCTCTTTAAGACATAATTCTGATTGCTTTCAACATTCTCTTTTCTGGAAATATCCTTTCTTTTTTTTCTTCTTTTTACCTTTTTTGATACCGCCTGGGGCATTTTTATGTGTTCTATTAAGAAAATTTCTGCTGTGGCAGATGCTCCCAGCAAATAGTCTAGAGCAGTCTGCTGTTTCTGCCTCGGATGAGATTTTACAGCATTATTGAGCATTTCAGAGTGTTATATCAGGAGTGCAAGCTGCAGGGTTTGGTTGTAAGCTTAGGGCTTTTCGTTGTCCATTTAGAAACCTGCTTCCCGATAGAATTTATTTCCAGCATCTCTGGAAATATGACAACTCCCAAGGCAAATACAGCACAAACAGTATCTTCCTGTTCACTTTGGATTTGTGGTGCTCTTTGATTAGAGCGACCCCCGCATAGTTCATGATGTGCTTTATTTGAGAAGCCTGCGGTGTATACACCAGCTGCGAATGCACCGCACAAAGGGGATACGTGTGCTATGAACTCAGAGATTGCACGGCCACTTCTTTTTCTTTGAGCACAGGACTAACAAGCCCTCATGCACATGTAGTTGCGTCTGGAGAGAAAACTCAGCTGAACCACGGGGACAGAATTTAGAAGTGCCCGCTACTCCCACCCCCCAGCCTCCTTCAGACTCAGTCGCCTTCAAATGCCCAGACCTGATACTCTGCTCCACCAAAAAACCGCCCGGAAGTGCGGGTGTTCGGAATTGGAGCCTTCAAAGGCCAGGCTTCAGCCCCATCCTTGCCTCCTTTCCCTGTAGGATTTGTCTCTCTCTCTCCCTCCCTCTCTCTCCCTCCCTCCCTCCCTTTCTCTCTCTCTCTCCCTCCCTCTCTCTCCCTCCCTCTGTCTTCCTCCCTCCCTCCATCTCCCTCCCTCTCTCCCTCCCTCCCTCTCTCTCTCTCCCTCTCTCTCTCCCTCCCTCCCTCTCTCTCCCTCCCTCTGTCTTCCTCCCTCCCTCCATCTCCCTCCCTCCCTCCCTCCCTCTCTCTCTCCCTCTCACTTCTCTTTCCCTCCCTCTCTCTCCCTCCCTCCCTCCCTCTCCCTCCCTCTCTCCCTCTCTCTCTCCCTCTCACTTTTCTTTCCCTCCCTCTCTCTCCCTCTCTCCCCCTCCCTCTGTCTCCCTCCCTCCCTCCCTCTCTCTCTCCCTCTCACTTCTCTTTCCCTCCCTCTCTCTCCCTCTCTCCCCCTCCCTCTGTCTCCCTCCCTCCCTCCCTCTCTCTCTCCCTCTCACTTCTCTTTCCCTCCCTCCCTCTCTCTCCCTCTCTCTCCCTCCCTCCCTCTCCCTCCCTCTCTCTCTCTCCCTCCCTCTCTCTCCCTCCCTCCCTCTCTCTCCCTCCCTCCCCACCCCCCCAGCCCCACAGCTGTGGGCTCTGAGAAGCTAGTGCTGAACTTCACACCTCACGATAAGCCTCCCCACTGCTTCCACGGGGGCCTCTAAATGTCTGTGCATTGTTATTTCATCACAGACTGCAAATGAACACCACTTGTGAGGTAAATTTACAAGGTGTTGATGTACTGATTTTGCAAGAAATCTTCCTTCAGTAATGTGGCTTTTGCATCTGCTTATGAGTATTGTGGCCAAAGACGGAATTCCAGGTAATGTCAGAATTATGAACCTGGTCTGAGCAAGAGTGAGCGTTAATGACTGAAGGGATCTGGGTGTTGTTACTGCTGGCACAATAATACTGTTAATAATTAGTGTCATTGGATGGACAATACTACTAACAATAATAGTAATCTAAAAACACTCAAAGTGCATACTTGACTCTGGTTAATGGTTCTTTGCTGGAATATTACTCAGAGTTAAAGACCAACCACAGGATTTTCACATTAGATGTAATTTTGACTCGAGTTTTAATATTTTGTTGGCATTTCTTTGAGTTCTTATCCCACTAATGGTTTTTTAGTTTCAGTCCCGTGTTGGGCCTTTTTTTTTTTTAATTTTATTTTATTTTGTTTTATACAGCAGGTTCTTATTAGTTTTCTGTTTTATACATATTAGTGTATATATATCAAGCCCAATCTCCCAATTCATCCCACCACCACCTCCTGCCCCGCTTTCCCCCCTTGGTGTCCGTACTTTGTTCTCTACATCTGTGTCTCTATTTCTGCCTTGCAAACCGGTTCATCTGTACCATTTTTCTAGATCCCACATATATGTGTTAATCTACGATATTTGTTTTTCTCTTTCTGACTTACTTCACTCTGTATGACAGTCTCTAGGTCCTTCCACGTCTCTAACAAGTGACCCAATTTCGTTCCTTTTTATGGCTGAGTAATATTCCATTGCATATATATACCACATCTTCTTTATCCGTTCGTCTGTGGATGGGCATTTAGATTGCTTCCATGACCTGGCTATTGTAAATAGTGAGCTGCAATGAACATTGGGGTGCGTGTGTCTTTTTGAATTATGGTTTTCTCTGGGTACATGCCTGTAGTGGGATTGCTGGGTCATATGGTAATTCTATTTTTAGTTTTTTAAGGACCATGTTGAACCTTAAAATAGGAAAAATCCCAGGAAAGTGGAGAGGTATGAGTCTTTGTTTCTGTCCTTGGGAGGATGGAAGTCAGAGTGAACATTTCCAGAACATTCACGGCCTGCCCAACTGATCAATAAGTGTGTGTGTGTGTGTGTGTGTGTGTGTGTGCACGTGTGTGTGTGTGTGTTCTGAACATATGCTCCAAACATAGAGGTGTGTATGTATTTTTTCTAAACAAAGACACGACACGTGTATATACAGATTTATACACATAAAGATGGACAATGAGACACAGGCGGCGAGGGGCTCCTGCCCCTGCCCGCCTGGCACCAGCTCTGCAAAAACACAGATTATGTCCAACTAGCCGGGTGCCTCGGGGTTAGGAGTGGAGAGTGAGAGGAAGCAGGTGCTGGAAGCGGTGGGATGAGGAGGAACTGGGATGGTGGTTGGGGCAGCTGTGCCAGCGACAGGTGTTTGCAAGAGCTGTGCTTGAGGAACAGCGGAATGAAGACTGGAGGGGGCGGCGGGGGGGCGTGCCTGTCAGGGTCAGCATCCTCGAAGCCGGACGAGATGAGGCACCTGCTTCAGGGCTGGGGACAGCCAGCCCATTTCCAGAGGCGGGGAAAGTGGAGAGAGGTCCTGGAGCCCAGGAGGTGGGAGAAGCAGGCCTGACACCCGGTCAGGGCCTCCGCCCACCTGCACTCACCTCAGCCCCCAGGCCTGCTCCGCCCAGCACGGGGGCCACTAGCCACACACACGCGGCCACTTAAATTTAAGTGAACTAAAGTGCAGCACAGCGAGCGGGCAGTTCCTCGGTCACACGAGCCACATTTCAAGTGCTGAGTCCCACGCGTGACTCCTGTGTTAGGGCAGATACAAAGCACTCCCGTCACCAAAGACAGTTCGTCTGGACAGCCCAGCTCTGGACTGTGCTCTTTCATTGTTCAGGCGGCCTCGGAAAGAATGAAGCTGCACATTAGGCAGTTACATCCAGTGCTCTTCACTTGGGGAACAGTTTCTTATATAACAGCAGGATTTCCAGCAATCATGTGCCTGGTATTTACCCAAAGGAGTTGAAACTTATGTCCACACAAAAACCTGCATGTAGATGTTTATGGCAACTCGGAAGCAACCGTGATGTTGTTCATTAAATGATGGATAAATAAACTGTGGTTCATCCAGAGAGTGGAATATTACTCAGCACTAAAGAGAAATGAGCTATCGAGCCATGAAAAAGACATGCAGGAACCTTAAATGCACATTAGTGAGTGAAAGAAGTCAATCTGAAAAGGCTACAGACTATGTGATTCCAACTCTGTGACATTCTGGAAAAGACAAAACTATGGAAACGGTAAAAAGATCAGAGGTTGCCAGGGGTTGGGGGAGGGAGGGATGAACAGGCAGAGCACAGAGGATTTTTAGGGCAGTGAAGCTGCTCTATATGATACTATAATGATGGAAACATGTTATACATTTCTCCAAACCCATAGAACGTACAACACAAGAGTGAGCCCTGGTGTAAACTGTGGACTTTGGGTGGTGAGGACATGTCCATGCAGGTTTGTCAGTTGTAACTAATGTACTTTCTGGTGCTGGATGTGGATCATGGGGGAGGTTGTGAATGTGTGGGAGCAGGGAGTATGGGGGAAATCTCTGTACCCCTATAGCTCAATTTTGCTCTGAACCTAAAACTTCTCTAAAAAATAGTCTATTAAAAAAAATAAAAACAAGATTTCAAGTTCAGTACTTTTCCAAATTGACCCCCACTTTCAGACTTTTGGGGTGGAAGTAGGAGAGAGATTTGCGTGGGTTGGCACGTTGCACCGTACCTCTGTGTTTTAACCATCAGTCTTTCCTGAGCCGGTCCCCGTGTTACCCTGCGTTTAACACGGTGAACAACTTATCCCAACAGCTGTGAGGGGAACTTGTTTCTACAGCAGTAGCACCCTCCCAGGAGCGGTGTTCCCTCCTTCCAGCCCACTGCTCGTAAAGAAGATTGTGTGTCTCTCCCCCGAGGGAGAGCAACCCCCTTCCGGGAGCAGTTTACGACCCTGTTGCTGGGGGAAGGCTTTAAGAGGTAGTATTCTCGAGAAAAACCTTTCAGTTCTGTAGAAGGTTTCATGGGCTGGGAAATAATTCCTTTCTCCCAGTCTTATCCACAGACACAGAGCTTTAGTTGTTTAAAATAAAGCACGAACATCGTTTATGAGATGTAAATATAACTCCTGAAAGATGGGGGGCTGAAGCTGTCGATAATTGTGACATTTCCTCCCGTCTGCTGGCAGGGATCGGAGCTGCTCGGAGCACACAAATATGCCTCTAAATTGGGAACTGTAAGCACCCCAGACAACAGAGAAGACTCTTCCAAAGTGCTTGGGTCCAGACATCCGGGCTCCACGCCCACTGCTGGACCACGAGACTGGCGTGCACAGAAGAGCGGCCGAGGGGGAGAAGGGACGTTAGGAGCTGTCGTCTGTGCCATGGCAGGAGAGTCCAGGCAGCCAGGCCAGGGATGGGCATTCGTCCTCCAAACTAGTGACCAGGGGGCCCTTGGTTTGGGGACAGTTGTGGACACGGTGGAACAGTGGGGATTCTGCTGTGTCTCAGGTGTGACAATAGAAGATGTAATTTCGTATGGTTGTTAGTGTGTCCGGGCTGTTGTAACAAAATGCCGTAGACTTGGAGGGTGGGGTGCTCAAACAGCAGACATTTATTTCACACAGGTCTGGAGGCTGCAAAGTCCAAGATCAAGGTGCTGGTAGATTTGGCTCCTGGTGAGGGCCATCTTCCTGGCTTGCAGACGGCCACATTCTGGCTTTGGCCTCATGTGGCAGAGACAGAAGCTCTGGTGTCCTTCCTCCTCTTATAAGGACACTAATCCCATCATGGAGGCACCCCCTCAAGACCTCATCTAAACCTAATGACCTCCCAAAGGCCCATCTCCAGATACCATCACACGAGGGGTTAGGACTTCAACATGTGGATTTGGGGGGGGGGGGGTGTCACAGTCAGTCCGTAATGATATGATTGGTGGGTACCCAGGGCTGAATCTGGTTGCCATTCCAGCAGATGTTCCAGGTGTGACATAACTTATGTATTATTATTGTCCACCAGGATGTCCATGTAGCCTGCAACAAGTGTATGTTAATGCATCGGACATTTATTAAGTGTCTGATATGTGCTGGGTACCATGCTTGTGCTGAGGATATAAAATGAACATGCATACTTTCCTGTGTCCAGGGATCAAAGACCAGAGTGTAGCAGGCATGAAAGCAAGAAACCATGGTGATGTGATAAATGCATAACAGAGATAAACTATGTTTCATTTACCATTTAAATCAAGATAAAATTAGAAGAGCTGTCTCTTCTATTTCCAGTTTCCAGGGGCTTGTCATTCGTTTATGTAGACCCAGACTTCTATCTGGTGGTGTTTTCCTTCTGTCTGGAGGACCTTCTATAACATTCATTCTGGTGCATGTCTGCTGGTGATGAATTCTTGCAGCTATTCTATTCTGAGAAAGTCTATATTTTACCATTTTTGAAAGATACTTTTGCTGGGTATAGAATTATAGGTTGAAAGTTTTGAGGTTTTTTGTCTTTCAATACTTGAAAAATATTGCCCCGGGGATTTCTGGCTTGCTTCATTTCTGACAAGAAGTCTTCTGTCCTTCTTAACTTTGTTCTAATCTAATGTACGTAATGCACCAACCCCCCATCACACACACGCACTCTGGCTGCTTTTAAGATTGTTCTCTTATCAGTGGTTGTGAGCAGTTTGATCATAAACTGCCTTGGGCCTAGTTTTCTTGATATTTCTTTTGTTTGAGGTTCTTTTGTTGAACTTCTTTAATCTTTGGATTTATAGATTTTATCAAATTTGGAAACTTGTAGTCTTTATTTCTTCAAATATTCTTGTTCCCCTGACCCCATCTCCTTTGGAGATTCTAATTACATGCCTATCAGGCCACTCAAAGTTGTCCTACAGCTCACTGATTCTTTGTCCTTTTAATTCTTTTTTTCTGTGTATTTCGTTTTGGATACTTTCTATTAGTGTATCTTCAAATTCAATGTTTTATTTTCTCCTGTAGTGTCCAATCTCCTGTGAATTTCATCCGGTGTATTTTCATCTCAGGGGCTATAGTTTTCATCTGTAGAAGTTTGATTTGGGACATTTCTGTGTCTTGACATGCTGTGCTTTCCTCGACCTTCCTGTACAACTGGGACAGAGTTACAAGAAATTTTTAATGTCCTTGTCCACTACTTCTCTCATTCTGACCTTTTTATTGATTGCTTTTTCTCCTCATTATGGGTCATATTTTCCTGCTTCTCTGTATGCCTGATATTTTTTTTACTGGATGCCAGGTGTTGTGAATTTTGCTTTGGTGGGTGTGCGTATTTCTATATACCTGTTAATATTCTTGATCTTTGTTCTGGTACAGAGGTAACTTACTTAGAAACAGTTTAGTCCTTTGGGATCTTGCTTTGAGCTGTATTAGGCAGGACTAGAGCAGCATTTAGCCCAGGGCTAAGTTTGTCCCACTGCTGAGGCAGGTTTTTTCTGAGTTATCTGCTCAGTGTCCCGTGAATCATGCAGTCTATCCATGCTGGCTCGTGGGAACACAGACCATCACCTGTCATATATGAGTTCTGGGTGTTATTCTCTCTAATGCTTTCAGGTGGTTCTTACAGGCTGGGGTAATCTTTTCACATGTGTCCTCTGATCATTTTCAGCTAAAGACTGAAGGAGACCCTCTGCTGATCTCTGGGAGTCCTGCCCCCACTCTCATATTCTGCCTTATTATGTCTGTACCCTGCTCCCTCCCAGACCCTCACCTCTGTCTCCTCAACTCGGGGGACCCCTGGGCTCTGCCTGGCTCCCCCTTCTGGTGCCCCAGCCTGGAGACTCTTTTCGGGACAGTGCTCTGGGGAGCTCCTGGGACTCCCCTTGTGTGTGTCCCCTCGACATAGATCACTGTCTTGTGCGCCCTAGCATCCAGTGTCTGAACACCGTGGCCCATATACTTTGTTTAGATTCTCTGATCCACGATAGGTGGCATCCCCCCGCCAGCAGGAAGCCTCCTCCACCATCCAGACTCTGGGTCCCATCAGAGGGCCTGACAAACAAATGCAGAATTAGTGACATCTGCGGAAGATCCTCAGAGGGGCAGCTCCCTGCTCTTCCCAGGAACAAGAAATCCATGTAATGATCAAGTCTTGGTGGTTGACTGGTGCCAGGGTGAGGAAGGTGCAGGAGGCTGGGGTGGAGGCACGGAGGCGGGAGCCTGGCGGGGCAGGCAGGGAGATGCCCACACTCCCAGGAGGTCCAGGCGGTCGGGCTGTGGGAACAGAGGAGAACATCTGCGTCTGACGGCCTGGCTTCCACTCGTGCTCCAGCAAGAGGTCAGAGAACGAGAATGCGAGTCCACGTTTCTGGTTCCTGCACCTGCTCGTTTGAATGTATGGAAGCCAGGCCCCTCCTCTGCACCGCCGCGTGTTTGGCTCTACATTGGGGTTAATCCTACACGCTGTGTCCATACGTGGGTTTGTAGAACAAAGATAACGCAACTCAGATGCTCCTGTTCCTTTTAGGTGTGTTCACCCTGATTTTTCTACTTGATTCTCAGACGTCTTCTGTGAGAGGCAGGGGGGCAGGCAGCTTTGTGTCTGTTCTGCACATAGACCAACCCAAGAGCACACAGTCTGAGGCAGTGCTCAGTGCACAGCGGCCAGAGACCGCAGCGAGGCAGTAACCACCTCGGTCTGGAACTCAAGTCTCTCGATGCCAAATCTCTGCACCTGTCATTCTCAACCGAAACCTTGACCCCCAGAGAACATTTGGCAAGGTCAGGACGCCGTTTTGGTTGTCACAGCTGGGGTGGGGCAGCAGGATGCTACTGGAATCGCTGCCCAGGAAGCCGCCAGAGCGGTGAATGATGCACCCCAAGTGCGGAGGAGCAGGGTTGAGGTGGAAAACCCTTAGTCCACCCCTTCCTGTGAAAGTGCTCCGAAAGCCAAGAAGCGCCTTGAAAATAACATCTCACGATTCCAGCCCGATTATGCAGTAGTCGTGAAATTCCTGGCTCTGTCCCCCTCATCACAGCTAAAGGAGGTGCATCTCTTTAAACCGCTTCTGCCGTCTGGGCACTTACACAGGTGAATTGTGATGGTGGTCCAGATGTATACAGTAGGCATTTCCTTACAGGGTGTGTGGAGGTTGAATAAAAGCAAAAACCACACCTCCTTTCTGAAGCACAACCTAGGCTAAACTATGCTGGTTGCAGGCACCAACAACAGATAAGAGGACTAATTTGCTGCTAAAAATGCAATAGCAAGTTAAAAGAAGAGGTAGTTTGCCTTTCATTCTAGCTCTTTGTGCATTTCTGTGTGTAAAAGAGAGCATCAAAATGGGTTTTTACCTCCCCAGGAACCAAACTGCTTCAGCAGATGCTTTTCAAATACAGTAAAATGCTCAAATCTTCAGTTATGCAATGTTCTCGTATGGTTTTTTGCAGGTCCATCCATATCCATGACTTTCTGTTTCCCTTCTCTGTCTCTCTTTCTGTCTCCCTCTTGAGATCCAGCTGGCTGGTCCGGGCAAAAGGTCTGTGGCTTCATTTTTCAGGAAAGTGTGCCCTGTTGCTTTTGAGCCTCTGGAATTCTGCTTCCTTTGGCCCATCACGCCCTCTTATTCCAGTTGCTTGAATTCTCTGCACTGCCGCCTGCCTGCAAAATGCAGATTAACGGAGGAACGATTCTGTTGGGCCCTGAAAATGTCAGGTGTTATCAGAGATCTGGAAGTGGAATGAGGCTGAAATGCACTCATACCAGCACTTCTCAGAATATTGGTGTATGTCTGTCCCCAGTTTGCATTTCTTTTATTCATATGGAGATGCTCATGAAAACAGTTGGTCTGTTTCAACCACAGAGATGGCAGTCAGCGCCCCGTTAGTGCATGCTGGTGACAAGAAGGGAGGTGGGGCTGATTTTCCCCACCCCAGCGCCCGACTCTGGGGCCTCCTTGGGTTCTCCCCAGCCTCCTGCTCACGGGGCCGAGATGTTGCTCACCTGACTCCCCCCTCCAGTGTGGTTGGACATGGGGAGATGCGTCATGTGACCCAGAGCCAGCCAATCAGTGTGCACGTCACCCTGACCACGGCCCTCCACGTGAGATGGGCCATGGCCCACGTGGTTGATGTGAAGACACCGACAGCAATAGCAGCCACGGATACTATACGCTTACCCAGTGCCAGACGCCATGGCCACCCTGTGAGATCCATTGTGCCAACATCATCCCTGTTTTACAGATGAGGAAACTGAGGCACGAGCTTGGACAGCCAGGAAATGGCTGGCCGACGGCCTCCACCCCTGTTCTCCTCGCCACCCCACTGAGCTGACCAGTCTCGCCCGCCTCTCCAAACTGGCCACACCACAGCCCCCAGTGCAGCCTCCTCTCAAATAAAAACCTGCCACCACGTTTTGTTTTTTGGCCCGAATATTCCCTTCTCAAAATTGTGCACTCTTGTCTTCCCTGAGATTCTACTAAGTCTTAAGACCCAGCTCCTACCTCCTCCTAAAACCTTCAGAGACCACGTCACTGGGCAGGTTCTGCTCTTCTTGACCGATGTACCCAGGGCGTCCACAGTGAGGCAGTTCCACCATCACTTGTCCGTCCTGCTTGCCGTTTCATCAGCACCGTTTGTCTTCCACTAATTCGCCACCTTGGACGCTTAGCAGCCTCTGGCTCCTGTGTCTCTCATCACCACAACCGGGCAATAAGCGGCCTGAGAGCCTGGGCTGGCTTTGCCCGTGGTCCGCCCACAGTAATTTTAATCGCCAGTATTGGCCGGGTGCACCGGCCCTGGTGGGCACCCCGGGCAGGCGTTGCGTCCATTCTCATCAGATCCTTAAGCCCAGCCGTGGGGGAGGAGCTGTCACAACCCAGTCCCCCTGAAGTACAGAGAGGTTAAGTCGCTTGCCCAGCAGCACAGCCGGGACCTGAGCCCCACGTCCTCGCGGTATGGAGCCAGCTCCTAACCACCACGCCGCACTGCCTCCTGGCGACTGTCTTATCTCGTCTCTTCTCAGAGCAGATCTGATGCTACCAGGGTGTGGAGTCGTCCATGCCTCCTCCTGGGGCTAAGAAAAGACTCTTGGGCAGCACCCATTAATTTAGCATGAAAAAATTAATGTGGTGGACCAGTTCCCTGCTAAGAAATAAGAATTTCATCCCTTTCCAACGGGCGGTTTCATTTCATGAAATGCATTGGCACACCGAACCTCATTTTGATGATTTTGGCAAAAAGAGTTGGGTTCTTCAAAAGTAAAGTCAGCACCCCTGTTTCACTGTGGGATGTCTTTGCCAGCCATGAGCTTCTAAACATCTCTCTGATAGAGACTTGTATTCAGTTTACTTTTTAAATATAATTATAGGGTGGCAGGAAAACCTGCCCAGCTTCTCTTACTCCATCCCCTGAGCTCCGCCTCTTTGGCCGCGTCTTGGGTAGCTCCTGTGGATCACAGCCCCGCAGTCTTGCCCAGAATATGCCATGTTATGAAGGAGGTTGAGGCTAGCACTCCAGACTCTTGCAGATTTATGGTTCCAACCAACAAATGTGGGTTGAGCCCGTCCACTCTGCCAGGGGTGGTGTTGGGTCCCGGGAATGTACAGCCTGGGGCAGCTGACCCCAGGGCACAGGTCTCCCCTCTACGCTGCCAGACGTGGCCAGGTGTGAGCATGGGACGTGCAGGGTCCCCGCGGGAGGGCTCGTCGGCCACCTCCAGGGCCTCAGTGAAGCTGCTTTGTGCCAGTGGTCAAGGATACCCCTGCCTCTTGCAAAGGGCAGGGCGGCTGTGGAATGAATCAGCGCTGGCTGCGCACCGCTGCCCATCTGGACACCATTCCTCCCACCACTGCCAAGTGCGGGTTTCAGCCGACATCCCCCCGCCCGCTGGCCAAGGCCTCGGGGGGCAGCCGCTGAATTGCTTCCCTGTCGGTCCTGGTCCCCATGTCCCTCTGGGTTCTCCCCGCTCGAGGGAATCGACACAGGGACGCAGCACTGTTTTCTCTGTCTACACCTTGACGCACAAACCAACGGATGCATCAGCTCACGCTCACAGCTTAGATAATTCTCTCCGAGGAGTTAGCTGCCGGAAAGCCAGGCTGTGCGCCTTGCAAAGGGAAGTGCCAAGTATTTGCCTCCATGATGAGCAGTGCTTTTCATTTCTGAGATATTATGAACCAGAAAAATCCACAAAGCATAAGAGAAACTCAACTAAAGGCAACACGTCTAATTCTGCTGCGGTCCTTTGTTCTCCCTTCTCCCCCATAGCATGCTGTGAAGTTCATACACCGCAGACACTTCATGGAGATACAAAGAGGTTTCTCTGCACAGCGGCCCCGCAGCCCAGGTTTGGGAGCACGGGGACGTGATGGGTCAGTGCCCGCTGCTGGGGCGAGGACCGAGGGGGCTGGGTGAGGGCCAAGAGCTCTGGAAGACTCACATTCACTTGACGTCACCGTCCAGTCCCGGGGACACGTCCCGATGCCTTGCTGGACACCCCAGCCCCGCGCCCTGGTTCCCACAGTGGAGAAGGCGTATCAGGTTGCAGCTGGGAGGGTGAACGCAGGACTCTAACGAACACCGATCTAGTGCAGACGAAGGCAATCACGTGCCATCCTTATGACTTCAGCTGTTGTTAGAAGCAAACAACTTATGTTACTACCTCAGCTGGGAATCTGCTTTCTAAGATGCAGGTTTTATTTTCCTGAATTAATATTGAAGGTGCTTGAAGGGAGTGACCATGTCTTACTATCGTTTTTACGCAGAGCTGCCTGGTACAGCGAGGGGCACTGACATGTGGTAGACCCCGTCCTTCATTTCCTAATCCAGCGTATTTACTGAGCATCCGCATAGGCCTGGAGTGGAGAATGGAGAGCCAAACAAGGGAGGTGACGCCTGCCCTCACGGAGGTTACAGGCAAGAGGAAGAGAGAGACCACAAGTGAATAATGTCATGAGTCAGTGCATATATAAATGTGAGAATGCCATGCAAGAAAAGAGGTGCTCGGAAAAGGTGTAATGGCGGGGGGGGAGGGGTTCGTTTCATTGGGGAGGGGAGGTCGGGAATCCCTCTCTAAGGAAGGGCCTCCTTCAGGGAGGCCCCCAAGGAGGGGGAGTTGGGTGTGTATTAGTCAAAGCACAGGAGACAGGCCTTCTCAAGGGAACGGCACGTGCAAAGGCCCTGAGGCGGGGGTAGGCATGTTTGGAGAAAAGGTTGAAGCCTGGAGAAGGGGGATAGGGTGTTGGAGGGGGTGGACAGGGGCCACATCCCACAGGGACTAGTGAGCCCTGCTAAGGGTCGGGGCTTTGACCTCAGGTTGTGGCCTTTTGAAGCCAGGGAGCCACCTGAGTCAGACTGTGGTGTCCACTGAGGTCATGGGTGTAGACAGGACCGGACAGAGACCAGTGGGTGGGCTAAAGGCCTGTGTGGAGGAGGAATTGCCACATCCTGTCACGGTCCCCGGGGAGAACTCAAGGGGACTCGGCGTCTGGCTGTTTGCACCCAGGTGGCATTGGCTGGGACAGTGGTGCCTGCAGGGGGGCCGGAACAGGAAACATGGAGAGTGCGTTTGGGGGCCTGTGAACACGGGGGCACCTCGGAGTCCCCAGGAAGGCTTGTCACAGAGATGTTTGGATACAACCCTGGAGCCGGGAGAGGGGGTCAGGCTGGAGTGAGGGGCATGGATGCCCACCTGGCCACAGACACAGAGGAAGCCGGCTCGGACGCCTGCCTGCCAGGCTTTCTGACGTCCCAGGGGAAGGGGCGCTTTGGTCCTTCATGGCCTGGAGGAGGGAAGGAGGCTTGAGAGTGAGAGGGTTCCCAGCAGGGTGGGGGTGGGCCGGGAAACTGGGATGGACTGCCGCTTTGCGCCCTGTGACCGTCAGTGACTCTGAGCATGATGGCGATGTCTGTACTTACTTAGCCTCCATAGCGGGGCCTCCTTTCCTTCCACAAGCACCAAAAGCTTTGGCCTCCGTACAAACGGGACCAAGATTTCAGGGTGACAACCCCAGAGAGCGCATGTCTCAACTTGCCCTTTTTTAAAAATTTTTATTTTATATTGGAGTATAGTTGATTTGCAATGTTGTGTTAGTTTCAGGTGCATAGCAAAGTGATTGTTATGCATTTACCTGTATCTAAATATTCTTGTTCAAATTCTTTTCCCATTTAGGTTATTACAGTATGTAGAGTAGAGTTCCCTGTGCTCAACAGGAGGTCCCTGTCGTTTATTTTACATATAGTAGTGTGTGTCTGTTAACCCCAAGCTCCTGATTCGTCCCTCCCCACATCCACTTGCCCTTTCAACAGCTGGGCTTGCGGTGCTTTCCCGATCCTCTTCACCATTCCTCCCAGGACAAGCCTCGGAGGGAAATGAACTGCCTGCTGACAAGGCAACCCTTCAGCAAGTTCATTTGTCCGGGCCCCTCGGTTTTCCAGCCAGAAACCTGAGCCGTAACGCATCCGTCAGCAAACAGCATCCGTCAAAGCCCAGCGCCGGGGCCACCCGGTGAGGGTGCGTCAACGTGCCCGTCTGCTTTGCGATTGAAGTACAACTCAAAATGGGTGAGCCCCGTGCACAGAAACGGTGTGCGTGTGGTTGCAACCCCGGTCAGAGGTTGCCTTTCCCAGTAGGAGGACCCGAGGATACCTGAGTCCTCGGCCACCATTGGCGTGTCTACGTTTGTTCCTTACAACCCACGTCGGAAGGAAAAGCGATCCGATCAGTGATTGTGTGGGGAGAGAAGGCACGGTCGTTGGGCAGACTCCATGTGGTTGATTTCTTCCAGATGGCCCAGACGCTCACCACCAGTCTTCGCCTGGTATTAACAAGTGCGATTTGGCATTTCTGAGCAGTGGATCGGCACGTGCTCCCTTTCCCGTGGTTCACCACCCTGACGTCCTGCAGAGGGCAGGGGGTGGGCGTAACAAGCCGCCATTGCCGAGACTCAGAGTGTTTTAATGGAACAGAGCCGTTTTTAATTTCTTCAACGAGCATTCCAAATTAGCTCATTTGTTGAGTGCCTCTATAAACAAACACTTGGAGTTCACATGGGTCCCCCCGGCATGATCCTCCTAAGTGGCTTTGGCTAAGAGACGTCCTGCAGGGGTGATTGCTCTGCAGTTGCTTCTGTTGGCGTGAATTATACTTGCGGTAGAATTTGTACTGGACTGATTTATTTTCAATTGTAGGATAAGTTCTAAAGCACAAGGAGCATGTGCTCTGTGAGAAGCATCCTGGGGCCTGACTGGTAGCAGGAGGGTTGCTTGAGTGAGGAGAGGCCAAACATAAGAGAAGTCAGGGGCTTCCCTGGTGTCGCAGTGGTTAAGAATCCACCAGCCAATGCAGGGGACACAGGTTCAAGCCCTGGTCCGGGAAGATCCCACATGCCACAGAGCAACTAAGCCCGTGCGCCACAACTACTGAGCCTGCACTGTAGAGCCCGCGAGCCACAACTACTGAGCCTGTGCCACAACTACTGAAGCCCGTGTACCGCAACAAGAGAAGCCACCGCAATGAGAAGCCCGCGCACTGCAACAAAGAGTAGCCCCCGCTCGCTGCAACTAGAGAAAGCCTGTGCAGAGCAACAAAGACCCAACACAGCGAAAAATAAAATATAAATAAATAAATAAATTTAAAGAAAGAGAAGTCGGCTGTTGATATTTGAGGACCCTGTTCCTCACTTTCCCAACTTGTAAGACTGGAAATGTCTGTGGTAACTGTAAGAAATGGGACACCACCCTCCTGCTGGCTCTCCTGCGTTCCTTGAGCATTCTCTAAGATTGTGAGAATTTGGAGGTGCACGCACAATGTTTACTCTGCACCCTGCTTTCTGGAGTGTGTCCTCGGACCAGAGTGCCCTGGGGGCACTTATCAAGTTTAAAGGGACTTCCCTGGTGGTCCAGTGGGTAAGACTCCGTGCTCCCAATGCAGGGGGCGCAGGTTCGATCCCTGGTTGGAGAACTGGATCTCACATGCTGCAACGAAAACTGGGCACAGCCTAAATAAATAAATAAGTAAATTTTTTTTTTTTAAAGTTTAAAGATGCAAAGACAGGAAATAAGTGTGTCTCGCTGTTTTATATGAGTCAAGTTTACTTTTTTAATTCATCCATCAGTTTGGAAAAGTAATGTATTTCATCACTTCGTGCTTTGATGTGTTAAAGACTTTGAGATCCATCCCTTGGTGTCTCTACTACAGAGAACGAGTGTTTCCCAGATCTTCGTTTGGAGGCTCTGGGTATCAGTTTCTTGTCCTTCTCCTGCCCTTTGTGATTGATGGCTGTTACTCCATGGAGCTCCCAGCATCTCCTGGGAGTGCAGACAGACCCAAGGTGAGACTCAGACCCAACAGAAGGATGACTTGTTTCATAAATAAAGTTGTGACAAAACAGCACTAAACTTGAAACTATGCTTGACTTGTTCCTCCCGGTTCCCCAGGGGCTGAGTACCTGTAGCCAACAGTCACATCCGGGGTTGAGCTGAACCCTTGACCAGGCTTGAGTGGACAGGCCAGTTGGTTCTGATAATGATAGTGACGTGTGCTGGGCTTCGTGGTTAGACTCTAAGCACTGGGCGTTTATTAAGCTCTTTCATCTTCAGTCTGCAGGTTAAAGTGCTTGCTGATGCAGGGTGGTTGAGTAACTTGCTTTTGGAACCCAATCCAGCTGGTCTCAAAGTCAGAATCCAACCCCAAAGAAATGGCTAGCGGTCTCCAAACATGGCCCCTCATCAGCATTATTTGGGGAACTTCTGAAAAATACAGCTCCCTTGGGCCCCTCTCAGGGAGATTCTAAGTCAGTAGGTGGAAGGCCCAGGAATCTGTGATGATGGACCCAGTTTGAGAACTGCTGTTTTAGCTCACAAATTCCTGGTGGACAGCAGTCACGTTATTCGTTATCGAAAAAGAAAATCAAACCTACACTCACCCTTTGGCTCAGCTTTTCATCCCCTAAGTGTTACCTAAAGGAAACGAAAGGCTGTACCAGAGTGTTCACTGTAGGCCAAAACCTGGAAGCAGCCCAGGTGAGCAACAGCAGACAGGTCCATCCACGCAGTGGAGTTCTGCCCAGCAGAGAGGAGGAGCGGGCAGCTGATACACGCAGCAGCGTGGACGAGTCTTGAAAGCGTGCAAAGTGGAAAAGGGCGCACACAGCAGAGTGCATACTTAGTGTGCAGTTCCATTTACGTGACATTCTGAGAGGAACCAAACTAATCGATGGTTTGAAAAAACCATCAGGGTGTTTGCCTCGGGCAGTGGTGGGAGTTGGAGTGGGTGGTGAGGGGACTTTTGGGGGCAGTGACGATGTTCACTGTCTTGACGGGGGGCTGCCTTTGTCACACCTGAGATTTTTGCATTTCATTCCAAATGCATTTTACATCAAAAAAAAAACCATAAATGAAATATTGAACTCTTGTTAATAACATGCATGGTAAAATGGTCAGGGCTGAATTATTCTGAAGTCCGTAGCTTACTTTGATGTATCCCCAAATGAGCTGGGTTGTCAGGGGAGCAGAGGGATGGATAAATATGGGATTAAGCAAATACAGGTTGCGGTTCAGTTGATTTCTGACTGTCTTCTGATGCAGGAGCGAAGGGGTCTCTCCCTCGTGGAGCTGCCCCAGGGTGCAGGGTGGTCGTTTATGGTTACCTACTTGTGGGGGGCCTGAGGGATGCTCATGGACCAAGGAGTCGTCGTCTGTAGATTCCAGCCGTTGCTGAGATACAGGAGCCCAGTGAGGATTCGAGTAGTTTGCACTTTATCACTGTGAGGCTGGATTGGAAAATGGGGCTGCCTGCCCTCCCCTGGAAGTCTAGACTTTGGCACAGGGGGAGTCCCCGGAGATGGTGGAACCCCTCTGGCATTCTTTTCCCGGATCCAAATGGCAGGTAGCGGAGAGAGAGGAGGGAAGTCAGGTAACACTGAGGACCATGGTGTCTGGTTGTCCCAGGGCACTGAAGTGGCCCCAGACAGCACAGCCCTGCAAAGGGTCCTCTTTTCCTCCTGTCCCAATTAATTCCTCCTGTTAGGACCACGTGCCGTTGGTCTGTTGAGAGCCGCTGCCATTTTGTAATTGTAGCAATTTTAACCGATAACAAGGATCGCTGGCGTTTTCTTTTCATAGATCACTGTAGGGTGGGAATTACTCGGTAGCTGATTCTCCTGCGCTTATCCTGAGAATGTTTCTTTTCCTGTCACGTCATGCACAGGAGTTGGTGCCCAGGCTAGCCTGGCACACCTGCACCAGGTGAGTGGGTTCTGATCTCAGTGTGACTTGGGCTCAGGTGACTGTTCCGTGCCCGACTTGCTGTCACTCTTCGCTCTCTGTGTCCTCTCAGTGCACGAGGTGTGTCATCAGCATACGTCATATGCTCCCTTACCGATGACATTTCAAGAGCACTGTGCCGGGGGACATCAGAGGACGTTATGTCCCGGGAGACAAGTCTTCAGGAGGAAGGTCTGAGTTTGTCAGAGGGAGGATGCAGGGCTGCCAGTGGCTGAAGCTGCCCGGTCTGGAAGGAGCAGTGTGGGCCAGGTGTCACCATCACCCAGAGCTGAGCACAATGGAAATTCCAGAATATTTATTTTCACCACCTTTCTCGGTATCGTTACTGTACCTGTTGACGTGAATTGGCATATTTTTACATTCGCAATACAGGGAGGTGGCAGTCGCCGGGGCTTCTTGACTAAGTGGGCCCTTTCATGCCTGCAGCACATGGCCACATAATTGTCATGGGGCAAGCCCACTGCAAGGATCCTAAAATACTCCCTGAATCATTAACAAAAGAGAAAATGACAGGACAATCAAAGTGCTATCAAGGATGGTTGATTGTACTTTTTTTTTTTTTTTGGCTGTGTTGGGTCTTCGTTTCTGTGCGAGGGCTTTCTCTAGTTGCGGCGAGCGGGGGCCACTCTTCATTGCAGTGCGCGGGCCTCTCACTATCGCGGCCTCTCTTGTTGCAGAGCACAGGCTCCAGACGCACAGGCTCAGTAGTTGTGGCTCACGGGCCTAGTTGCTCCACGGCATGTGGGATCTTCCCAGACCAGGGCTCGAACCCGTGTCCCCTGCATTGGCAGGCAGATCTCAACCACTGCACCAGGGAAGCCCTGATTGTACTTTAATTGCCCGGCAATGGACAATTCATGTGAGATTTGTGTGGTTGCACTCGAGGTATATTTGACTAATCGGAAATCCTTCCCTGCACTGGATAACTGTTTACCAGACTTCTGCTGCCTTGACTCCTTGGGGATGAAGGGCCTACAGAAGAACCATATAGAATGTTATTGCTGGCTCCATTGCAGTACAGCGTACGGCACGTGATATAAGCAACTGCACGTTACCTCGAAGCTTCTTTACACGGGGCTCTCCAGGCACCAGTATGTGCGTCATAAGGATAAGCCCAGAGGGAGGACACTGGTTTCAGGAGTTTTCTGTGTGACAGGTTGGACCCCGGCAGCTAAGACCCGGCCTGTTCAGCGCTGTGCGGATCGCTGATAGGCCAGACATTTGGGCCTGATGTTCACCCCAGACACTCCAAGGAGGACCATCCAGAACTTCACCCCAGACTTCTTGCAGGACAGGTGTTCTGAGCACCATGTGCGTGACTGGTGATGCTGGTAAAAAGAGGGACAACCCAGAGTGATGGTTGTCGGGTCACGTGTGTCCTGTGGGGCTTATAGAGTGGGTGGGATTTTTTTTTTTTTTTGTAGTTGGGAAACTCTAGGTTTCCCAATTTCTTTACTTTAAGGCTTTTCAGAATTTTATTATACATACATAATAATACGTTATTTTTCTAAATTATAATGCTATGGCTCTCCATGAGGGAGATAAAATATATAGTATTTCTCAAACATATTTGACCGTGGAACCTCCCATCTTTTTTTTTTTTTTAACATCTTTATTGGAGTATAATTGCTTTACAGTGGTGTGTTAGGGTGGGATATTAAAGACGCACAAAAACTGTGATGGAGAAAGAACATCCTTCGGGGGAATTTTCGGACAAGTCCACCCTTTCTTCTCTGTTGTTTGACCCTGTGTATATGTGTTTCCTCTGTTTTGTTGGTGACGTTGGCGTAGGAGGGCTTCTTTGTGCGTTTGTGTGTTCCTGGTGAGAGACTCTTGGATGGGTGGGTGGGGTCCACTGTGTGCCAGGACCAGGGGGCTGGAGAGACCGCGGTGAAAACGTCAGATGAGATGTTGTCCTCTGCAGCTCCCTCGCAGTCTCGGGAGGGCAAGCATATAATGAACAATCAACATACAATACAGTATCAGAATGCAAGAAGCACTATGTACACAAGAAAAATGTTAAATATTGGTGGGTTGATGGAGAGTTGAGAGAGGGGCTACTTTCTTTTCTTTTTCAAAAACAGATTTATTGAAGTATAATTGTCATGAAAAATACTGTACATATTTAAAGCATACAATTGGAAACTACATTCAAGGTTACAAATATTTGGACTTCCCTGGTGGTGCAGTGGTTGAGAATCCGCCTGCCAATGCAGGGGACACGGTTTCAATCCCTGGTCCAGGAAGAACCCACATGCCACGGAGCAACTAAGCCCGTGCGCCACAACTACTGAGCCTGTGCTCTAGAGCCCGCGAGCCACAACTACTGAGCCCACAGCGAAGAGTAGCCCCCACTCACCACAACTAGAGAAAGCCCGTGCACAGCAACGAGAACCCAGTGCAGCCAAAAATTAATTAATTCATTAATTTTAAAAAGATAACGAATATTTTTATCGCCCACAAGTTTTTTTTCTTCTTTTTATTCATTTTTTTAATTGAAGTATAGTTGATTTACAATGTTGTGTTCATTTCTGCTGTACAGCAGAGTGATTCAGTTGCACATATATATATTCTTTTTCATATTTTTTTCCATTATGGTTTATCACAGGATACTGAATATGGTTCCCTGTGCTGTATGGTAGGACCTTATTTTTTACTGAGAGGGGCTACTTTAAATTAGTGTCAGGGAAGGCCTCTTTGGGAGGCCACAGTTAAACCAAAACATGGTGGGAACCAGAGCGCAGACACTGGGTGCAGCAGTGGGAGGCCTGTGAGGGCAGACCTACCAAGTGCAGCAGGACCTGAGAACCCTGGCGGGGGAGGGGGGGGGAGGGGGGGAGGGAGGGGCAGGAACGGAGTGTCATTTCTGGCACTGAGTGCTGGCGAGTGCCAGACTGGTTACCCAGGGCCTGGATTTTGACCCAGACTGGGGAGATGAACAGAGCAGGCAGAGCTGAAGCCCAGGATTGGATGAAGCAAGTGAAATATTTGAGACTCAGGCAACTCACTCAAACCCATTGAGTTTTAGCTCGGGAACTTTTCTGGAAGTTCGCCATCTCTTGACCTTTTTCCGGGAGAAGGCTGGTGCAAGCCCACCCATACCAGCAGCACACGCTCAGTGTGGACCCTCCCGAGCCCTTCAGTACAAGATGGGCTACACCCGCTCCGCGTATACACCTGTTTTCCCCACTCCTGGGCAATGCTCAGAAGTAACCTGTCGGTTCTCTGAGTATTTCTGCTTCCTGCAGAGCAGTCTTCCCCGCCGGGGGTCACTGCCTCTGTCGTCACATAAAAAGGTTTCGGGAAACCAGAAATTGAGTGCTGATGAGTAGGTGATGCCTCGTGGCCGCAACCCTGTGCACCACTGCTTCTCTTCCCCTTCACGATGGCGGAGGCATCGACGCAGATGAAATGGCCTGGAGCCCGTGTGCCTCTCTGCGTGGAACATCCGCAGGATGGATCCCCACGTAGAGGATGGGTTCCCACTCCATCCTCGGAGCTGGGCGACAGAGAGACCCGTGGTCTGGCCTGGTTGCGTCTTTCCTTCCCTCCCCGCCTCCCTCTCCCCCCTCCTCCTCCCCCTCCCCTGGTGAGCCGTCTCCTTGCTCAGTCTTCTTGGGGAGGGCATGCAGGCCAGAGTGATGATAACATCCCACCCCATGAGGTTGGTCCCCGCTCCAAAAAGAGAGCAGATCCAGTCTGCATTCCTCTAAGTGGAGCCCCACCCCAGTCCTGGGAGGACAGGGCAAGAGGCTGCCCCTCAGGTCCCGCTCTGTGGTCCTCTGTGACCCACGGACTCTCCCTCTGAAGCAAGACCCAAAAAAACCGTGATGTGAGACTCCAGGTTTGTGTTGCCGAGATAGTTCTCCAGCTAAATTGCCAGGACGAGATGTGGGGTGGGAGGAAAATGGCCACTGGATTCCAGCTCATTACAGGTAACTCGATCCCGGAGCCTGTTAGCGAGAGCAGTGTCCCTGGGCTGGTCCCCGCACACTGTGCGTGAATCCCCACGAGTCCTGGAGGCTACATCCCAGCTTGTGATTATTTTAGAAATCATTGCTTCTGTTCATCCGGAAAGTTTAGAGAAGTTTTGCGTCAAATGCTGCCTTCATCTTCCTTATTTTTTCTCAGCTTGATAACGAAATCTCCCTCTCTGCCCTCACATGCTGTGTGCAAATCACCAAAATCCATGAACCTTGAATAGATTTAGAAAATCATACTCTGCTATTGAAAGAAACCCGTAAATGAATCTTTATATTTGAAGTTTTGTCATTTAACAAATGCATTGTTATCCATTATCCCTTCAGTACTTAACAAACAGAAATACAGAAAGACACAATTGGAAAGGCTTTTTTCCCTTCCATTCTTTCAAAAACAGCTATTTCCTTGCAGGTAGTAATTTTGTTTTAAGAAGAGGGATGTTTAGTACTAGGCTTTTTAATAAAATATGTGTGAGAGAATAATTCTTCTAAAACATTCTGTATCTACAAAAATCTATATGTGGGAGAACCTGAATTATTCCCTAATAGATTTTATTACATAGCAGTTAAGAATTTTTCTAAGGGACACCTAGTCAAAGCCATCAATTTTGGGTAACAAAGCGTGGGAGAGAACGGAACTTACTGAAAACTGACGTTATTCCCTACTTAGTGAATGCTTTATCTGTTCTCTGGCTATCATTTTCTTTAGAAGGTAGAGCTCTTTAGGCTGTTAGGTTAGCATGATTAACCACAAATAAGTGACTGACATTTATTCACTTAACCCACATTCTCTGGACGTGTTCTGTCTGCCAGGTGCAGTGTCTGCACTGGGAAACTGAGGCAGGAAGTGGGCTGCCCGGGGTTCGTACCTTGAATGGCAGGAGGAACAGACAGAGACTTGAATTCATAAAGCGAGGAGTGGGGAACCAGGGTGGGGAGACCCATGGCGGGGGTTCACCCACTGTTTTAATAAATTAACATGTGATCCTGTACGACCAAATACCAGTCACGTAGGGGCGAGGTACAGAAAGAGAGGGCCACTTATTCAGTTGTTTCATTCAAAACTGATTGTTGCACACCTTTTATGTGTCAGGCGTGGCTCTGGCACCAAAGCTGCGAGCAGGAGATACATGGCCCCAGGCCCCTGGAGACAAAAAACACACACCACCGTTACTCACGAAACATAACGAGAAACGCGGGACCAGGGGTGCGAGGGAGTCTGGAGCCGTGGACAGAGGTGACCCAGCCTCATTCGGGGAGGCCCCCGGTGCCCCCTGGTAACACGGCATTGGAGGGGGTGGATGGTCAGGGATTGGCCGGGTGTGGGAGGAGGCCGAGGGGATCTGGGGTCCAGGAGGCAGAGAGCTGGGTGGAGTGAAGAAGCTTAGAGGAACCTAACCTTCTTCTGCAGGGAGCCGGGGGCAGAGAGCAGCAGCCGGAGAGAAGGGCACATGCCAGGCACCTGCTGCGCAGGGAACAGCGACTCCAGGGTTTTCCCCTCCAGTATGTGTTAAATGTTTTAAACTTACAGAAAGCTGAGCAAACTCACCCACCGAGGAAATCCTGCACTCAGCAACCACTTCACGGGCTGCCGTGTTTGCTTCACCTCGTACCTGTCCTCTTGCCATCCATACGTCCGTTGTGCTTCTTACGGATTTCAGAGTGAAAGTGCGGAAATCAGTATCCTTCCCTCCTAAACACTTCAGCAGGCGTCTCATGAAATAGAGTTCACTATTTGTTTACATTTTGAGTCAAAATTTATAAAGAGGAAAGTACACAGGTTTTAACTTTGAAGAATGCATACACCTGAGCAACCGAAACTCCTGTCCAGGTCTAGAGCATCCTCGTTGTTCTAGAAAGTCCTCTCCTGCCCCTTTGGTGGCCCATCCCTCCCCCCGGGTCCCAGAGGCAATCACTGTGCTGTTCTGGTTTTTTCACCATACTTTGCCCATAGCGTGTTCACCAGTCATGCCCCCTTTGGGGGGTTTGGTGTGCGGTTTGCCTTCTACCAGTTGAAAGGCTGCAGCCAGTCTGGGGTGGCTGTGAAGAGAGCTGCCGTGGACGCCAGGGTGAAGCTGTCGTAGCAGGTGCCCCTGCTCTGCCCTGGTGGACGTCCCTGTTCTCTGATGCTGGTGGAGACGCGCACGCCCACCGTGCACGCCCACCGCGGCCCGTGCGTGTCTTCCCGTCTCTGCTTTGCACCCATCTCTGTCTTTAAGGGAGGCTCTTGTGGACAGCATGTGTTTGGATCTTAATTTTTTTTCTATCTTTTCTGACAACTCTGTCTTGACACTGGAGTGTTTACTCCCTTTCGGGTTTATGACTGATGCGGTTGGAGTTAGGTCTGTCACTTGATGTTTGGAGTTTTGTTTGTGTCCCTTTGTAATTTCTCTTATCCTCCTTTGTTATGTTCATTAATTTTTCTAGAATTTTATCTGAAGTTCTCTGTTGGATTTTTAGCTCTCCCTCTTTGCATTGCTTTGCAGGAGTTGCTCTGGGGATTCCTAGGGAACCAGAGTCTATTCCAAAGTTCCTTAAAAGGCATAGTCGAGGCAGCAGCCGTGGGAAGGACAGGTGTGCGACAGGGATAAGGCAGATGGGTTAGGAGTTGGCTGACATCGGCTAGCTGATTTCACCATTAGCTGAAGGAGGACATTCAGAACGTTCTGGCCTGGATGACCGAAAACATACAAACTCCCCCCACCTCGTAAATTTATCAGCATCTTAATAATTAATGGTAAGCAGACTCAGGGGACAGCATGGTTCCGGCTTTTAGTTACCTCTTTGAAAATAATTCAATCTAATAACTGCTGAATTTTTTAAACTACTCTTAATATCATCGGACAGTCAAGGGAGGATCTCCCAAAAACCCGACGTGGTTTTTAACCCTTATTACCGCAGCTCTCTTGTGTAAAGAGGACTCAACCTGGAGTTAGGGCCCCGGGAGTCTTGACTCCTCTGGAGGACCCCCTACCCCGGGTGTGGACAGAGCCATGGGCCCTGAGCCCAGGACAGCAGACACGGCACATGGGCGCAGAGGCCGTGCCGTGGGGGTCAAGTCTCCAGGCTGCCTGGGGAAGGCTTCTCAGCTTGCCCAGAGCAGCTGGGGGCGGCCTGGCGGTCTGCACTGCACACGGGAAAGGAGTTACAGGCAGTGCTGTCCCTGGACACCCTGGTCCCTCGGGAACACCCTGGACCGTGGCTCAGGAGGTGGAGATGCCGTCGTCGTGTCTGGTGTCCCTGAGGTCACCCAGCCAGGAGGTGGCAGAGCCGGAATTCGCGCCTCGGCCTGCACGCGTCCTGCAGCCTGGCAGGGCACCCTCCTCCTGTGGGTGGCGCTGTGTGCGCAGGGACCCCAGGCATCGTGCCTGAGCGCCTCGTGCATCCACTCCCCGCTTTCCCCGGGGTGGGAGTGGTGGTGCGCGAGGCTCTGGGGGCAGTGATGGACCCTCGTGGGCAGGGGCTGCGTGAGTTCATCTCAGCCCCGAGCCGGACGCCTCCCATCAGTCCTGGCTCCCCGGCGCCTCTGAGCCTCATGTGCCCCAGACCGTGGGTGACAGTCCTGTCTGCTCCACAGGTGGTTGGGGGCGTCCGTGGGGTAATCTGTACGAAGCACTTAGGGGACCACCAGCCCCATCTCAAGTGTCACCGAGTTGTCACCTGGGCCATAAATATTATTATTAATTTTATGAGCGCTCTCGTTGCCACGACGATGGCCATCAGTGTGAGGACAGTCACTTTCCTGTCGGGAACCGCCAGAGCGTCCTTGACAAGGAGGGGTGTCACCCAGCTGGGCAGGGCCTCCTTTGGCTTCCGCGTGGGGGGAGGGGTCTCGGTAATTCGTTTACATTACTGTTGTGTTTGTCAAATAACGAAGATATTACAGGCTGCGCTCAGAAATGGAAATTAAATTTTAATAAGGTACACAGTCATAATCGGAAACGAGGAGCACAAAGGAGGGCCCTTTGGCTTTAATTACACATTATAAAGTCATTACTCACACTCGCTTTGGAACTACATTGCGAATTAAAACGCTTGTTTGGGAGCGGAGCCCGCATACAGTACTTGCTCATTAAAATTCTGCGTTGTCGAGTGGAGAGGAGTGGATGCCGGCTCCCCATCTGCTGAGTGTCCGCCTGCCTGGGCTTCGGGCTCCATCTCAGGCCGCGACAAAGCCGCCTCGAAGGGACTTCTGTGACCATGTCCACTAGTGATGGGGAAAAACACAGTAGAGACGTGACCGCATTTTGTGATTTGTGTTCTTTCCCCTGGAGATGTGGAAAGGCCTGCCAGGGCCCCGGTGCTCGAGTGTCATAAAATGACATTACAATGAAAAGAATGGCAGTTTGACAGCGTCTCTGTAGTGCTAGGTGGAGGCATTTTCTATAAATGTTCATATTTCATCCTTATAAGTCCTGTTCTCCTAACATCATGGGCCCGTGGGCTTGTGTCCTGCAGCCTCATAGCCCCAAGTCCCAAACCAGCCTGGGTGCTGAATACGTGGGATGAGGCCCTCGACACGGGCAGTGCAGGTGCCCACGTGGACTGTCTTGGCTTGGACGTGGGAAGGCAAACTCCTTGTTTCTCAGGCTCTGCAGCATCCGCCTCTGCAGGAGGCTGCGTTACGACTGCAAAGGCAAACTCCTTGTTTCTCCGGCTCTGCAGCATCAGCCTCTGCAGGAGGCTGCGTTACGACTGCAAAGGCAAACTCCTTGTTTCTAAGGCTCTGCAGCATCAGCCTCTGCAGGAGGCTGCGTTACGACTGCAAAGGCAAACTCCTTGTTTCTCAGGCTCTGCAGCATCAGCCTCTGCAGGAGGCTGCGTTACGACTGCATTCCTAGCAGCAGGGCCACTGACAGGGTTCCGGATGGCGGGAGAGCAAGCGCCTCCTCCTCCCATGGAGAGGTCCTGCTCTGCAAGGGCTTTCCTGGTCAGCGCCACACGGCGTCCTCTCTAGAGCCCTGGCCGGACCAGGCCTGCTTCTGCAGAACCAGGGTCAGGGAGGGGGGCCCACAGCCCAGCATCTTCATGCAAACTGCCTCCCCGTATCTGATGTTTAAAGCTTCATAGTATCGATGTCCTCAGCAGTCCCTTTAAGCCTGCAGCTTTAGATCATATAGAGAACACATTCATTTATCTGGCTTCTGTGCAAAAGAACAGTTATAACTGGTGGAAAAGAGTCCCCTGGGGAGATGGAGAGAAATGGAGAAGCGGCATCCTTAGGAAATGCCACCGATTATTGGTATTTACCTGGCTACCTGTGCGGACGCTGAGCGTCCAGTTAGGAATAATTTATTGGCGGGGCGGGGGGGTCGGGGGGAGGGCAGGGTGCCGTTGGAAAGAAGCCTGGCTGAGAGATCAGGAGCCCCATCAGCCGGCTGAATCTCAACCTTTGAGCCCGTGTCTCCGGGACCCGCAGACGCCCACCCTCGCCGCCCGACAGCTATTGTATGGCCCAAAGAGCATGCAGAGAAGCGCGTTCTGGGCAGCGGGACATGCCGTGCGGAGTGCGGAGGCCGCTAGTCTGGGTAACTAGTGGTCCACCGGCGCACGCCAGCCTCGCGCGTGCTGGGGAGGCTCCAGGCTCAGCTAATGACCTCTCCTCTTCTCTCCCTCCTAGGTAAGTGATCCCGCTGCTGAACGAACACGTGCCCTCACACACCTGGTTCACCTGCGGGAACCTGTCTCCGCTCCCGGCTCCTCCTCAGCCCAGGGAAAGTGTGAGTCAGGCAGATCCAGTGAGAGCGAGCGATGGGGTCACATTGCCCAGGCTGTGACAGCATCGCTCCATCTTTCTTGGTGAAACCTGTGCTGGTGAAGAAGGGGGTGGGGGGAGAATGAGACAGCCAAGCCGGGAACCAGGAAAAAGGCAACTGATGTGGAATCTCTGACTTGAGAAGCCAGCCTGGACAACAATTCGATTCTACTCCAACACAGATGAGATTGAGCCCAGCACCTCAGGGTGAGCTCCAAAACCTGCTCTCACGGTGAGGCACTTTTCCTACCTGAGCGACCTGGTGGTGTGGTTTGCATTTTTTCTTGAGTCTGACCTGGAAGCAACTGCTTCTAAATTTTGAACACTTTCTGGGGGTCTGCTTTCCCCTCTCCCAGGTTGTCCTTGGGCTGGCTTCTTAGGAGACTAAGGTTGCTCTTGTGGTTTGTGGCAAATGGTTCAAAAGGTGTTTTCGGTTAAAGAAAATGTTAAAAGTAAATAGCTGAAGATTCTTCTCTGCTTGTGGAAAGACAGCTATGGGTGCAATGTGAAGTGTGTGTGGTCAGGAAATGCTCTCTGACCCCGAGTCGTGTGGGAAGCTCTCACCTCTAACCCTTACTACACTCTCTGTCCTATGTGGAAACTTAACTTGTGTTACTCTCTAAAAAAAAAAAACAGCCAAGCCACTGGCACGCCCACACCTGTGATGACATACGTTCATAGTTACCCAGCCTCGTGCCATGAAGGGTGTTAGGAATGGGGAAAAAAAGAGCAAACTAGATACAAGAGGCTAGAGGGCCAGGTGTAAAGAAGAAACAGGTGAAGCCCCTTCCTCAGCACCATAGAGGAGCTTCACACTTGGCTGTCAGCTTCCTGGTGTCCAAAGCGCAGAGGTAAACATAAGCCATTAACATGCTTGCAGGCATCGTGAAAGAGAAACACTCATTCTTTCCTTCTTTTTTTTTCTGGCAAAAAATACTCTTACCAGAACTAATGTCTAAAAGAACAGTCCCTCACTGGGCAGGTCTCCTGTGTTGGAGACACTGAGTAATAAATATATTAGACAACATCCTGAATGTTTCCGGACAAAACACAACAGAGGGTTCTATGTGGTGGTTTGACCATTTTATTTAATAAAACAGTGGGAATAATATTAACGTACAACTCATTGAAAGCATTTCTGGAGGCCAAGATGACTCGGCCCAAATGAATATTCCTTTCATGGCTTGGCTGGGTACCAGGAGAGCCTCACGTACCTGGAGAAATAATAGATGCTACAGACTCTGTGGGCAGCACGCGCCCTGGTGGAACACAGATGAGGATGGATGGGGCCACCTTGCAATCCAGTCATCCCACGTGAGACTGGACTGCAAGGGTCCTGGGGTTTGGGTGCAACAGGACACCCACCGTCAGGTGGGGCCCTTTGGGGGAAAGAAGATGCTCCTTGCAGACCAAGCAGAAAGGTGTCTGTCTTGAGCTCTGAGTTCAGGGAGTCTGAGTTCTGGCTCTTCAGGTGCAGACTTAATTGCAAATGTGAAGGACCTTCTTTTCAAAAAGGACAAAGAGAAATAGAAAAAGAGGTCATAAGATATTACTAACAGTGAATATAAAATCTCTTTTGAAAAAGCACTGTTTTCTTGGACAAGCCCACTGTTTGGACCATGAATGTTGGACACAAGTGTGGTCAGGATGTTCCAGATGTTAGGGTGGGGTCCACCCCCTGCCCTAACCTCGCTGAGTCTGTGGAAGGACGTAGGTCATATGGCATAGGTTATATGTCACAAGGACATAGGTCATGCTTTACCACAAATTCAGGCATAGTGTTTGGCCTCAAGGTATAAGGAGCCACATGCTGAATGAACTGGTGAATTCTTATTTATTATTTGCTAAATGTTATTTAACATGTCTCATAAGTCTGTGGATAAAGTGGACACAATTTTTTAAACTCCGTTTGAATACTGGCATTTACTCTCACAAGGAAACATGTTTTACCTTTTGAACTCAGTGTATCTTGGACTCACCCGGAGGGAGAGGAGGTAACCGGACAGGTGGGCTGAGAGCCCTGGCATGTGGCCTGGTTTCTGTGGGGCGTCCCCTCATGCTGTCCACTTGATCCCGGGGTTTGAACCTGGCGTTAGACGTGCTCCCCTCCCCACTGGCTGCGGCTGCCCCCCTGGGCTGCAGTGGCCTCTCGTGTGTCCTAACCTTGGATCAGGCACTGCTCTCCTCGGATTGGAGACCTCGTTACTCACCGATGCCTCAAAGGGCACTCTCGTCCCAGGATCCTGGCGCCCAGTGCCCTAGGTGGCACCAAAGAACGGAGCCCGTTCGGGTGGGGACCTCTGTGGCCGGACACCCACTGGGGCTGGGACCTGCGATTCTATCCAGGTCACTTATGTCTGACCTGAGACTGTCTGGGTCTGAGATCCTCTAAGTCCCTATTCGATGTCTGATTTCAGACCTTGTGTTCTCCACACTCTCTCCAGAGACACATTAGCTACTGAAGTGATGCTCTGACTTGGTCCTTAAACATCATCTTAAGAGGATTTCTACACGCGGGTTACTCGGTGTGACACCTGGGCTTTCTCTTCTGTTAAGTCAGTGGTTCTCCACGGGGTGACTGACCCCCTGGGATGTTTGGCAGAGTCTGGAGGCATTTGGGGTTCTCACCACTCTGGGGGGAGAGGCACTGCAGCATCTAGTCGGTACAGGTCAGGGAAGTGCTAAACTTCCTCTAATGCACAGGACAGGCCCTCAGCGCCAACTCAGCCCGCCCCAAATGTCAGTAGGGCAGAGGATGTGAGACCCTGAGTTAACCGATGACAAAAACTTTAAAATGCATTACTATTAATGCTACATAAACACTGACTTAAGGATTAGGTGCAGACCCTCTGTTCATCAACTCATTTAATTCTTGGCTCCATGAGGTGCATGTGGTTCCTACCCACACCTTGCAGATGGGGAAACGAGGCCCAGAGAGGTTAGGCTGCTGCCCGAGATCACAGCACGTCAGGGATGGAGCAGTTCATTCTGTCCTGGCTACACAGTCCCTGCTGCATCACTTGGCTGTGTTTTATCACCCAAACAAGAGTAGGACCAGTAGGAAACCCACACGGTGTGAGAGGTGGCTCTGTTCTCCCCAAGTGCAAACACTGTTCCGGGGACACGAAGTTCCAGTCTCCTGTCCCCCCATTTAATAACTGGCTGTGGGCAAAATCCAGCGATCGCAGCCCTGGTGTCTCTGCCCTGTGTGATTCTGACTAATGACCTCAATGGGTACTAGAAGCACAGTTGCACTGGTTCTTTCCCGACGGCGGCGGGTGGCGACACTCCCCTTGATCTGGGCGCAGAGCAAGGCAGGAGCACACGTTCCCGCTCCGGTCCACGTGGTGCCTTCTCATCACTTTCCCGGTTCCACCCCGAGGGCTTGGTTTAGAAGAAGTGTCTGATTTAATGGGGGGGGCGGGGGGGAGATGAAACAAGAAACACAGGCCACTGAGAGCCCTCCGAGTACAGGGAAGGTGCTTTGCTTTCATTACACAGCTCAGCATTCTTTGTTTCTCATTTTAACATTTTGCTTAAGATGTAGGGCTGGGGGCTGTGTTTCTCCTGGAAATTACTTTTCAATTCGCATCTGTTTTCATTCACGTCTCAGAAGGAAGGTCTGTGCTGGGAGGCGTGTTAGGCAGATTCGATGCGGTGCGGGGCATCCAAGAGTTTACCGCGAGCTGGTGGCTGAGAGGAGCCAAACGAGGACAAGAGCGGGGAAGGCAGGGCCGCCAGCCGCCGTGACGCTCTGTTTTGGGCCATCTAAAGGGGGGTTGAGGATGAATCCCGAACCCCCGACCGCAGCTGCTGTGACTCCCTCGCCCACCAGGAGCGCGCCGTCGCGCCGGGGGAGGAGGCTTTGGAATCCGGTCAATAGAAACGGGGCATGATGTCCGGGAGGGGAGGACTCTGCTGGGACCCTCTTTCTTGTCTGAGCTTCCTGTGGGCGGCGGAGCCCCGTACCCAACTTGCGGCTGTGCAGCTGGCCCCTCGACTTGTTCACGAGGCCACGTGGGCCGCAGGACGTGAGCCTGTTCTCACCTGTCCCGTGAAGCATGTCAATCGCACGTGTTCACGAGAGGCGGTGCGCGGGCCCAGGGGACATGATTTTGTTGGTGACGCTGGGTTTCTTCTTCTACTTGGCATCCTGCCTGGCACATGACAGGCACTCAGTTAATGTTGGTGGAAAAAAGAAAGCTGGGAAGAGTGAGCGGGTGCGCATGACTTCCCTCCCCAGAAGCTAAGAGCCTGATGTGTTCTAGGAGAAGCCCAGTCGCCATGCCGACTGGCACGCAATGAATGCGTTTTCTGCTTCTTCCACGCAATATCCAGGGCCATGTGAGTTCCCTTATTTGGTTTTCATTCTTAGTTAAATCTTCCCTACTCCTAAAGGTGGAAAAACTCTGTTGATAAGTTGACAGAGAAACTCGTACACGTAGAAGAGGTCCAGGTCCATTAGAAGTCCAAACATGGTGTCCAAACGTGGAGCTTAAATTGGACACATGCAATTAATTACAGCTTCATAAATTAACCTCATACCACGTAGGATTTGATATTCGTTTGCTCCCCCATAAGAATTCTGAGTGCGAATCACAGCAAAAATAAAGTGACTTTATTATTAGTGTTAAATATTTACATAGTTTATAGAGGGGAGTAAACAAAGGATGACACATTGTGATAGAAATGAGTTTTTTCCGAAATTATGAGTTAGGAAACTTACATATTTGGTGGAGAGTGAAGAAGCTCACGCATCATATTTTCAAATGTGGAGCAAGCAGGAACCAGAACTCCAGACAATTCTCTGCCGTTATTAAGATCCAATTATGGTAATAGCTCAGCCTTTAAACTTGGAGTATTATGGATGCAATGTAAATGTTTAAACAGCTTGGTTGCATGTGATGTTTCTTCACATTTCTCACCACTGGTGATCTTGTTCTCATTTGCAGCTGACTTTCAGGGGTTTGTTTGGTAAAAGAAATGTGAGTGGGGAAAAATTGGTGAAGCATTAAATCCTATCTACGCTACTTTTACTTTTCCCCTTTAGGATAAACCCTCCATTTTACTAACGCGATGAGTTAGGCCAAAATGTATCAAAGAAATAATCCAGTGACTATTTATATGGCACCTACTGGGGGCAAAGACTTCTTCCCTGGGTGGTATAAACATGAGCCAGCCTGCCAGATATGGGGAAAGGAAAAGGCTTTGTGGCCTCACCCATATGCGGTGCTAACAGCAATCCAGGAAAGCTCTCTGGGGTCCCGAGGTGACGAATATCGATCAGGGCCTGTTCTTCTCTAACTCTGAGTGGGACGAGGGTTGGAAGGGTGGGCCCATGGTGCTGGTTAGGGTTTAAATGTTTTATAAAGGAGCCCCCGGTCTGTCGGCCAGGAGGTTCCAAATGCACAGAAACCTTCAAAGCCCACCACTCAGACACGAGGCTGTGCACCCCCCAAGGCCACTGAAAGGATAAAAATCACTCAACTCAGTGGCTTGTGACTACCCCGGTTTCCCTAGGATTTGGCTTTAGTAAAAATCTGCCCCATTTGAGAGTTTGGGGTTTGTTGGTTTTCCTAAGTGAGTTTGTCACACGCTGTGTGAGTTTTTTGGCAGAATGTAGTTTCTTGAGTCAGATGCAACAACTAAAAATAAATATACATGTACATACATACACAGACATTTACAAATACATACATTTTCTCCAAAGGTAGTTTTTTCTAAAAGCCGGAATAGCTTTTGGTACCACATCTAATTAGGAGATTGTAGAACAACGCAGAACCATCTTGATTATAATAACCGTCTTCAGATAATGCGCCGTTAAATTAGCTCACTCAACATGTATTTTGTAAGTAGATTCGGTTTATTTTTAGTCCTTGTTTGAAGCCAGGAATCCAAATGGAGAGGAAGGGTTTTCAGTGAGCATGGAGACCAAGGAGACGGCCGGCGGTGCTCAGCCTGGCAGCTCCTCTGAGAAGTTGGCTTTTTCAGGAGGAAGCTTGAAAAAAAGCCCACAGCAAAGGTGGGTTCACTGTGTCTCAGAGACAAGCTTCCGCTCTAGGAAAAACAAACGGTGGTGCACTTGGAAATAAAGGGTACCTCCTGCAAAATACCTGATGGGAAATATCTGCAATGCATTTATCTGGTAAGGGGTTAATGCCCAAAATATATACGTAACTTCCACAATTAAATGGCAAACAAACAAACAGCAACAACAAAGAAATAACTAATAACCTGATTTTTTAAATGGGTTAAGGACTTGAATAGACATGTCTCCAAAGAGGACATGCAAATGATAAACAGGTGTGTATAAAAATGTTCAATGTCAGTAATTTCAGGGAAATGCAGATCAAAACCACAATGAGATAACACCTCACAACTGTCACGATGGCTATGATCACAAAAAAAGGACAAGTGTTGACAAGGATGGGGAGAAATTGGAACATTTACACACTGTTGGTGGGAAAGCAAATGGTGCAGTCACTAGAGAAGACAGTATGGAGATTCCTCCAAAAATTAAAAATTGAGCTACCATATATCCCACTGCTGGGATCACGAAGAGATGCCTGCTTTCTCAATAGACCATCTCTCCTGCATCCCAGACTGCAACCAGGCCACGTGTTCACAAAGACACAAATACCTGATGGAGAAAATATGATTGCATCGGGCAAGCTGACCATTTTTATCACATAAAAGTAGCTTAGGTAGTACCTGTATGTGTAATCATTGGAATTATTCAGTGGATGGTAATCAATGGCTAAGGAAAAATGATGTTTTTTTATGGCACTAATGCATTTAGTCATTTAGTTTTTTCCATGTTAGAAATTGACATCAAGGTTTTCCATAAACTACATTTCCATAACCTAAACTTATTAATCCCCAAATATTTCCCTACATATTCACTGAAAAATTCCTAGTCATGATTGGGTTTCATCTATATTTCTGACGGTTGAACCTGGGCTTACAACAGAATCTAGAGAATAACGAAACAAAAAACGAGTACAGTGAGGAAAAAAAAATAAAAGCCTGACTGGCAATCCTCCAACTATCAAAGTCACCAAAAACAAGGAAAGTCTGAGAAACTGTCACAGCCAAATGGAGCCTAAGGAGAGTGACAGCTAACTGTCGTGTGGGATTCTGGGCAAAAGAAGGGCAGCCGGAAAAAACTAAGCAAGTCTGGGTAAAGTATGGACTTTAGCTAATAATAACGTATCAATATTGGTTTGTCACTTATAACAAATGCACCTCTTTGGGGTGAGATGCTGACAGTAGGGAAGTGAGGGTGAGGAATGTGTAGCTCTCTGTGCTGTCTTTGCAACTTTTCTGTAAATTTAAAACTATTCTAAAATAAAGAGGCTCTTTTAAAACATACAAGCAAGATAACTTAGAACACCCACTATTCCACCACTGGGAAGAAGAATCACTGTCAATATTTCGGCATCTCCTGCTGTTTCTGGGCACCGTGCTTCATAGGGAGAAACCGCACCGGGCACAAGAGTCCGTACCATGCTTTTTCCCGTAATGATGTAGGGACATAAGCAGAGTCCCTGTGTCACTAAAAATGATTTGGTCAGTCGGTCAATCAATATATGACTAAATTCAGTCTCAGAGAGCATGACATCCTTCTGAGACTGGAAGTAAATTCAGAAGTGAATTCTGCATCGCAAAACCCTCCAACCCCAGGCAGCCTGTGGGCCTCACCGTGTTGGTCTTCATGCTCCAAGCTGGAGCTGAGCTCCAGAGAAGCCGCCCTCGCCTCCTGGAAGCCGGTCAAAGAGGCACCACTGAGAGCTGCTGTGAGAATTCAGCTGTGTCGGGGGTGGGGAGAGCGGAGATCTACCAAGGCTTCCTGTGGGAGGTGGCATTTGAGGTGGGCCTTGAAGGAGGAGGAGGATGCGAGCGACAGGTGACAGGAAAGTTCCTCCCAAGGGCTGAACAGTGAGGCAGCGGGCGGAGAGGGAAGGGGGTATGAGGCACGTGGGAGTCATTCTGCAGAGCCAGAGGCAGAGGGCGGGAACCCAGGTGCGGTGGTGGAACAGGGAGGGGCTGGGTTCGGAGACTCTGCAGGGCCTCCGCTGGACAGCACCAGCCTCGGGCAGCGTCAGCCAGCACAGGGAAGGGGAAACCAGGACCACTCAGGTCTGGTCTGAGGGAAAGACGGCACACCACTCACAGATGCTGATAGACAGCAAGCTTGCTGCTCGCAGCTGGTATAAGATGCTAAGGAGAGGAGCGTCGTATTTTAGGGGTGAAGAAGGAGGGAGAGAGAAAAAAGGGGTGGGGGGATCTTTCCATATGGTGACGGTTCTCATTAAAATCAATTGTAAACTTCACTAATGGCTGGGTTAACGTAATTTGGAAATCGTAAATATCAGCTGCATCTATATTCAGCGTTTGAAATTTCCTTTTGGAAAGCCTGTATGGCTTTGCATGTGTTTTTCAGTGGAGCGTTATTCATTTAAAGTTGTTTGAAAATCTGATCAGAAAGATCTTCAACCCAGAAATTTAGTGATTTGAAATACGCTAGTGTCTATCCTCTGGGGTGCTCCTTCTGAATGATGCTTAGAAAAAGGACAACTAAAAACTATATCCTTGGTGTGTGCCTTGTGGTGTGTGGTTTAGGACAGGCCGTGCCTTTGCGTTCTGTGAGCTTGGATTTGTGCTTGAGGATTGTGGTTTAAGGCACGAGGCTGCTCCCTGGGGGAGCGTGGGCAGAAGTTTACGGTGGAAGCTGAGGCTGGCCTGGCCTCTCCCCTTCGCTTCCATCCAAGGGGTGGAGGGCACATTAGTTATCTGAGACTGATCTGCCAGAGGGGGTGATGACTTCCCCTGAGAAAGAGAGATGCGTCCTGCATAAAATTCCACCGAGGTCGGCTGCTACAAGAATGGCCCGTGGGGTCCGGGAGGCGGCCGGCCACCCCACCTCACTCCCTGTCATCGCTTCATGGTTGGACATCCACGTACGACTGTTTGGGGGACTACGTGAGTGATAAAAGTGGTAGAAATGAGTTTCCGAAATTATTTTAGAGGAGGCGAACCGTAAGTCCGTGAGACTGAATACACGAGTCAGGCGGGACATACTGTTAATCCAGAAGGAAGCGTCCATGTCACCTACCTGTGCTACTGCTGGTGGGTGCGTGTGCGTCGGGCTCACCTGGGGGGCCTCAGAGCCCCCAGCCCCTTCAGTTTTCAGAGGTAGAGCCTAGAAATCCACCCTGGGGACCACTGGCCTGGAAGACATCTTACATCTTCTTTCATCCCTCTAACATCCCTCTAATTCCATGGCTTGTACTGTGATTCTCTTGTCCATTTCCCGAAATGGAGAATTCCTTTAAAAAGCTCTTGCACTAAATCAAATTAGCTTGGATGATACTGTAGACTTAGAAACACAACCCTCCCCAGCCACCAAGAAAAAGAGTCTAAAAGAAACGTTCCTTCCTGCTCCTTTGACCAGCACTTGCTACTTTCAAACGTGTATTGAAACAATCCATAGCTCTTTACAAATCTGCTCGTGAATCATAAAATAGGTTTCTGCAGTAAGTGACGTGGTGACCCTTGTGTAGATGGAGGAAGAAAGGGGGAGAGAGAGTTTAATGCTTAGCGAGTATCCGGCAGATGTAAAAGAGCTCCGAGCTTCCTCATCAGAAACAGAGCTGATCGCTCTGCCGAGATTAAGTCACCTTGGACGCTCAGCGCTGATTTCCTGCCCTGGAGACATCCATACACTGAACTGTGAGACTCCTTTTTTTTTCCTGGCTGTCCTGTAGAGTAACTATCTGGAAAATTCCAGGCTCCTCATCTTAATGCCTGCAGAGAAAGAGTTCTCTTTATCTGCTCTTGGGAACTGTGAAGCTTGCCCCCGGGACACTGACATTTCACAAAGAACACCCTTCATCTGCACTGATTGCAAACTTTGTAATCAAGCCCATTGCGTTTCCTGGGAGGTAAGCGAGGTTGCTGGCTCCCAGGCAGTAAGTCAGAGCCAGGCTCCCGTCCTGCGGCCACCCCGTGGTCCGGCCTGCACATGTTGAACGCCCTCTCGGATCTATGCTCGGGCTCCCCGCCTGCCTCTCCAGAGCCCCTACGGTGGTGACCAGGGTGTGCATGTGCGTTTGAGTGTATGAGCTGCTCTAAAGACCCCTTGAGTTTTTACAGAGGGACCCCCACGCACAGGGAGACCTGAGCCATGATCATTTAAATTGACCATTCTCTAGTAGCCTGTTTGCGGATTGAATAATAAGCCTCATCTTGTCTCAGGCCCAGAACAGTGGGAGATAAAATGGCTCTGAGTCTACGAAAACATACATCACTGAAACCTCCCTCCTGTCATGACCCAGTTCTCGAAGTGCTGGCTTATGAAAGACCAAAAGTAGGTCATCAGAGGGAGATGAAGTGGATGAGGGGGGAAAATAATCACTCCGTGCGCAGTCACTTAGAAATGTGCCAGTGTTGGCCGGCAAAGATCAACTGAGGCTGCGGCCCGGTTCCCCAGACTCGCGTCCTCCTTCCCTGGTGGCCCCTGGCGACCTGCTCAGGTGCCCCTGTGAGGCAGGTTGCTGGTGACACGGAGCCTGCAGACGGCAGGGCAGTCTGTTCTCGCCTCTCCACGTAAACTCACTGGGTTCACATTCCCGAGAGAGAACTCAGCGTTCACGGGGACAGTGTTGGCTTTGCAATTCAGGTTGGGTTTTTTGTTTGTTTGTTTGTTTTGGCAAATTATAAATTCAGTCCATCAAAATCAGATTGTTTTTCCAAAGTAGACTCTGGACACCAGTCGAGTTCTTTTTTCCATGATTAAACGTATGCGCCCTCTAAGGGTGGCGCCCAGGAGGGGAGCCACACCGTCCACTCACAAGGCGGCCTTTGGCACCGCGGAGGACGCATCCCATGAGGTGGGCTTCCTTCCACCTGAAGAGGCGTTTCTGCCAACCCTGGAGCACTGTCCTCCTGGAGCTGGCCCGGCCCCGCCTCTTGCTGCCCCTCCGGCCACCTGGTGTCACTGCCTAGGAGGAGGTCCCCAACCTGTGATGCCACAGGGTGCAGGGGTGGAAGGGAAGCCGCCAGGGTCTCAGTGGGTGGCCAGCGCCCAGGGCCCAGGAGGGGGCTGCGGTGTCCACTCCTCCGTCAGCTCCGCAACGACACAGGCAGGGTGGGCGCGTCCTCAGAGCCTCCTGCACTTTCTCTCCTCCCAGCCCGCAGCCCACAGGCCACGCACTTACTGCCCCCCCCCCCCGCCATTTACAGGGAGGAAACCAAGGCACAGGAAGCATGATATCCGTAACCACAGCGATGCTTCAACACGTGGCCACTCTGATGTCCACCTTCAACACGCCTCCCTTCCCTCCAGCCAGATCTCCTCTCTGAAACACAACCAGTTTTCTTTTCTCTTAAAAACACTGAAAAGAAAATCTGACAACTCCAGGCCTGCGTCCTGCTCACCCTCACACCCCTCCCAGCTCTGCAGGCCTGGCCCCCAGTCCCTGCCGGCGCCCGTCCTTTTCTTTGTCACGGGTGTGTGCAAGGGCCGTGGGCATTAACTGCGTGACCAGGTCTTACTGGAGCCAAATATTTACGGGGCTGAAGGTGGCTGGTAATGTATTGACGTGATCCTTGCAGGGAGCTGAACGGAGAGCCATAGATTTATTTTGCCTCGGGAAATACAGACGGAATTTGGTACAAATATTCGTCATCTCTAGAGCAGCTCTGGAATTGTGGTCAAGAGGATTTAGATGGCCATAAATATGACGTTTTCTAGGAGTGGTGACTAGAGGCACGTGGGCAGCCGCAGGGGGCGGGGGGAGGGGAGGCGGGTCTCTCTGAGGCCTCAGCACAATTGGCCTTGGTCCTTGCATGGCCTTGGGCCTGGACAAGGGGTGGTCACCCCTCTGGGCCTCTACCCCTTACCAGGAAACAGAGGCCTGAGTCCCCATCAAAGTGTCAGGCACAGCACAGGCTCATAATCACGCGTGGAGTTGAGAGAAGAGGGAACTGGAGTTCTTTTCTAACATGGAATTGGCTCACTTTTACATTTTGGCAAGTGGTTGAAAAGCTTTAAGTCTCCGCGTGGCCCCGCAGGCCCGGCCACCGCCCACCTCCGTTTGCGCTCCTGGCTCTGGGGAGTCACCTCTCGATGTGGGCGGGCGCCCTGGGGAGTGTGGGCCCCAGAGCCTGCAGGTCCTGGATTGGCACAAAAGGACACTGCAGTCCATGAAGGTCACCGCCCCGATGGCCGGTCTGCAAGCCGAATAATTAGCCAGGATGGTGGTTTTCTAGCGGACAGAGCGAAACCCTCCTAAGACGGCTACAGAATGACCAACGGCCTGAGGTGTTGTCCCTTCCTGCTTGAGCCGTGCGCACTCTGTGTCGGGAGCTGGGTTCCCTCGCTCCCTCCCGGGGCTCCTCCCTGAGGACCTGTGTGGGCTGCGGGCTCCGTCAAGTCCAGGTGTCACTGCAGGGAAATTCCAGGGACAAATGCACAGCAGTTCCTCGGTCTCCGTGCTGCAGGGCCATCCACCCACTGCAGGGCGCTGCCTTTCTTGTAACTGTAACCGGGAACGGAGACTTATGCACGATTACAAATAAAGGCGAAATCACTGCCTCTCTTTCGTTCTTCCAGGAAAGCTAATCTGACAGCCGTCTTCCTCCATCCTGTCTCCCTCTCTCTCTGGCTTGTCCAGTTTTCGTGCAGACTGTCCTCTGACATCTCCCATCGCTCCCGGGTTCAACACAGGGGTCCTCTTCCCCTCATGGGCCAAGTCCCCGACCCCCCTAGTGTGATTCCCACACAAGCCGCCCCTCTGCCCGCGTCTCTTCTCACCATGCGTCACCAGCGGGAGGGAGGTGGGAGGGCTGGGCCTTCTGGCCAACCAGGTGGGGCCGTGGGCCGGGAAGTGGGCTCGGGCCTCCTCTTCCCGCCGCGGGCCTCCAGGCCTGGGGACTCAGGACAGCTGACCACACAGCCCGCTCTAATGGGACCTGTCCGTTCAGCGCTCCTCCCCCCGCCTCCCTCCCTGCGCCGCGATTGTTCAGGTGACCGTGGCTGTCATCGTGGAGCCCAGGTTGACGCTATCCTGTCCCTTCTCTCCCCGCTCCTCTCCTGCCTTCGAGGTAGAAACGACCTTGGCTTCCATCTTACAGATGGGGAAACGGAGGCACCGTGACCAAACGGCATCACAGCCGGAGGCGGCACCTGTGTTCTCACCACCGTGGAGACTACGTCTGCTTCCACCCCTGTCCCTGAGTCACGGCTTCATGGAAACAGTCCACAGCGTCATTTGGGAGAAAGCTCGGCAGCTGAGCTATTTTAAAGCGAAATATCAGAACCTCACGGACTGATTTTAATAACACAGGGCCCCACCCCGGCCTGGGAGGAAGAGTCCAACTGCGGTCTTGACGAGAGCGTCACTGAGAGTAACGGTCAGTGAGAGCGAGTCCAGCGCTCGTGTCAGCTCTTTTCTGGGAACTCAGAGCGCTCCGCTCACGAGTCCCGGGCCCTGGATGGGTGTTCGTACTGCCATTGCCCCTTTATTGAGCATACCTAGTCCCCAGGCCCAGGAAGCCACATCGTCTCCACAGCCAGCCTGCAAGGGTGGTGGTACGATTCCCATTTTAAAGCAGAGCAATCTGAGGTGCGGGAAAGATCCCTAACCGCCCCCTATGCTAATTCTGTGCCCTCTGATAGGAAAAGGACTGTTGGAGGCAGACTGGAATCTGGACGGAAGCAGAGTCTCTATTATGATGGGGCCATTCGCCCATCCATCCATCCATCCATCCACCCATCCTCCCATCCTCCTATCCATCCATCTATCCATCTAGTCATTCATCCATTTTTCCATCCATCCATCCGTCCATGGGACACATGCTCCTGGACCCCCATAATGCTGCCTCCTGCTGGGCTTTCTGTAAGTGGCTGAGTGTGAGTGTCACCTCTGAAGTGACCAAAGCAATGAAAGTGAGGTTCTTTCCTGGAGGTTTCCACTGTGGATTTCTGGGCTCTGGGAGTCCCTCAGTGTCCTCAGTCCCTTAATGTTTAATGACATTTGGCAGCTTCGCGGCACGGCATGCTCTGCGGTCTTTGAAAGCTGACTTCAACTCACTCCTATTAACACTTGATGACTTTTTGGAAAACTGGACGTCTCCATTCTGGACCTAAAGATGTTTGATGTCTCCCAGCATTCATCACCCCTGTTTCTAGCCTCTGGGGCTTTGCTTTCATCCCCCTGGATAACAGTCCAGCGGGCGGAGCTTGAAGATGTAATGGTGGGGAGTGCGGCTGGTGGTTCCCTGAGGAGCCTTTTCAACCAGCGACCTGCGTTTGCCGTCTGTGCTGTTGCTCCTTAAACAGCACTGTTCCTTCTCCACAAACACCTGATGGCGCCGTGGGTCACGGCGGTCCTCACGCTCCCTGAGCAGCGTGGGCTCCGTCACTGGCAGTTGCCATGCTACTGAGCGTCAGGACAAGCATGCCCACCCACGGCTCCGTCCATGCGTTTCTGCCGAGTATCTTATTTGAGAATTATTCTGCCAGGTGCCGGCAAGCGGGCATCTCGAACAGAAACGCCCCGTGGGTGGAGACACCAACACGAACCGCCTGGCCTCAATCTTCTGATCTGTGAAAGGGGGTGGTGACAGTTGGGAGGGATCAGCCCGAGTGAGGGTCAGGAGCCTGGCTCCAGAGCCCAGGCCCAGCCCTGAGGGCTGTGTGGCCTCAGGAACTTGTTTTGCCTCTCTGGGCCCCAGTGTCCTCAGCTGTCAAGTGGAGTAAATAATGGCACCTTCCTTGTAGAATTGTCTCCGTGAAGTACTCAGAACAGTGTGAGCACAGAATGGTGCCACCTATGAGTCACTGTGTGACCGCATTTCCTTGTAAAGTTGCCTTGTTGGCCGGGCCCCCCAGTGGGTCAGGCCCCAACACTGGCGTTTGGCCTGCGCCGCCTTCTTTCTCTTTTAATTTTTTTATTTTTTTAACATCTTTATTGGAGTATAATTGCTTTACAAAGGTGTGTTAGTTTCTGCTGTATGGCAAAGTGAATCAGCTATACATACACATATATCCCCATATCTCCTCCCTCTTGCATCTCCCTCCCACCCTCCCTATCCCACCCCTCTCGGTGGTCACAGAGCACCAAGCTGATCACCCTGTGCTATGCAGCTGCTTCCCACTAGCTAGCTATTTTACATTTGGTAGGGTATATATGTCAGTGTTACTCTCTCACTTTGTCCCAGCTTACCCTTCCCCCTTCCTGTGTCCTCAAGTCCATTCTCTATGTCTGCGTTTTTATTACTGTCCTGCCCCTAGGTTCTTCAGAACCTTTTTTTTTTTTTTTTTAGATTCCATATATATGTATTAGCATACGGTATTTGTTTTTCTCTTTTTGACTTACTTCACTCTGTATGACAGACTCTAGGTCCATGCACCTCACTACAAATAACTCAATTTCATTTCTTTTTATGGCTGAGTAATATTCCATTGTATATATGTGCCACATCTTCTTTATCCATTCATCTGTCGATGGACACTTAGGTTGCTTCCATGTCCTGGCTATTGTAAATAGAGCTGCAATGAACATCGTGGTACATGACTCTTTTTGAATTATGGTTTTCTCAGGGTATATGCCCAGTAGTGGGATTGCTGGGTCGTATGCTAGTTCTATTTTTAGTTTTTTAAGGAACCTCCATACTGTTCTCCATAGTGTCTGTATCAATTTACATTCCCACCAACAGTGCAAGAGTGTTCCCTTTTCTCCACACCCTCTCCAGCATTTATTGTTTGTAGATTTTTTGATGATGGCCATTCTAACTGGTGTGAGATGATACCTCACTGTAGTTTTGATTTGCATTTCTCTAATGATTAGTGATGTTGAGCCTTCTTTCATGTGTTTGTTGGCTGTCTGTATATCTTCTTTGGAGAAATGTCTATTTAGGTGTTCTGCCCATTTTTGGACTGGGTTGTTTGTTTTTTTGGTATTGAGCTGCATGAGCTGCTTGTATATTTTGGAGATTAATCCTTTGTCAGTTGCTTCATTAGCAAATATTTTCTCCCATTCTGAGGGTTGTCTTTTGGTCTTGTTTATGGTTTCCTTTGCTGTGCAAAAGCTTTTAAGTTTCATTAGGTCCCATTTGTTTATTTTTGTTTTTATTTCCATTTCTCTAGGAGGTGGGTCAAAAAGGATCTTGCTGTGATTTATGTTATAGAGTGTTCTGCCTATCTTTTCCTCTTAAGAGTTTTATAATGTCTCACCTTACATTTAGGTCTTTAATCCATTTTGAGTTTATTTTTGTGTATGGTGTTAAGGAGTGTTCTAATTTCATTTTTTTATGTAGCTGTCCAGTTTTCCCAGCACCACTTATTGAAGAGGCTGTCTTTTCTCCATTGTATATTCTTGCCTCCTTTATCAAAGCTAAGGTGACCATATGTGCGTGGGTTTATCTTTGGGTTTTCTATCCTGTTCCACTGATCTATATTTCTGTTTCTGTGCCAGTACCATACTGTCTTGATTACTGTAACTTTGTAGTATATTCTGACGTCCAGGGACCCTGATTCCTCTAGCTCCGTTTTTCTTTCTCAAGATTGCTTTGGCTATTCGGGTCTTTTGTTTTTCCATACAAATTGTGAAATTTTTTGTTCTAGTTCTGTGAAAAATGCCATTGGTGGTTTGATAGGGATTACATTGAATCTGTAGATTGCTTTGGGTAGTATAGTCATTTTCACAATGTTGATTCTTCCAATCCAAGAACGTGATATATCTCTCCATCTGTTTGTATCATCTTTAATTTCCTTCATCAGTATATTATAGTTTTCTGCATACAGGTGTTTTGTCTCCTTAGGTAGGTTTATTCCTAGGTATTTTATTCTTTTTGTTGCAGTGGTAAATGGGAGTGTTTCCTTAATTTCTCTTTCAGATTTTTCATGATTAATGTATAGGAATGCAAGAGATTTCTGTGCATTAATTTGGTATCCTGCTGCTTTAGCAAATTCATTGATTAGCTCTAGTAGTTTTCTGGTAGCGTCTTTAGGATTCTCTATGTATAGTATCATGTCATCTGCAAACAGTGACAGCTTTACTTCTTCTTTTCTGATTTGGATTCCTTTTATTTTTTTTCCTTCTCTGATTGCTGTGGCTAAAACTCCCAAAACTATGTTGAATAATAGTGGTGAGAGTGGGCAACCTTGTCTTGCTCCTGATCTTAGAGGAAATGGTCTCAGTTTTTCACCATTGAGAACGATGTTGGCTGTGGGTTTGTCATATATGGCCTTTATTATGTTGAGGTAAGTTCCCTCTATGCCTACTTTCTGGAGAGTTTTTATCATAAATGGGTGTTGAATTTTGTCAAAAGCTTTTTCTGCATCTGTTGAGATGGTCATATGGTTTTTATCCTTCAATTTGTTAATATGATGCATCACATTGATTGATTTGTGTAAATTGAAGAATCCTTGCATTCCTGGGATAAACCCCACTTGATCATGATGTATGATCCTTTTAATGTGCTGTTGGATTCTGTTTGCCAGTATTTTGTTGAGGATTTTTGCATCTATGTTTATCAGTGATATTGGCCTGTAGTTTTCTTTCTCTGTGACATCTTTGTCTGGTTTTGGCTGCGCCTTCTTCTTTAATCCTCCGAGCAGCCCTTCGAAGGGGGTGCTGATCTCTGCATCCTTCCCCAGTCCAGGAACCGAGCTGTAAACAGAATGTACACCCAGACTCCCCTCCCAGGTCCTGATGACCCTCCTGCCTGCTTAGTAGAAATCATTAACCTCAGGAAGCATTCAGCCTCGTTGGGAAGATAAGATTATAATCATCCAAACTACGGCAAGAAAATGAAGGGGATAATTAAGTGTTCAAATGGGCAATGAATCCTCGCCTGTGCTGGAGGCCCACGAGGATTTGTGGGGGGCTGCAGCTTCTGAGGGGCAAATAGAATTGATATCATACTGGGAATGCAGGGGGGCCTTCCAGGCCAGAGAAGGGCCTGCACCCATTATCAGGGATTAAATTTGAACCCCAGCACTTTGGTCCGCTTTGATTTGAAGAACACTTACAAGATGGTTAGTTTCTTTCATGATCATTCCATCAGAAAGGACTTCCACTCCACCAAAGCTTGCTTCTTATGGTTCTCCAAGTACGTGCCACCATTGCTGGTTTCCAGGACTATGGGGAGAGCTTTGTGTCTCTGCACGTCCAGCTGGACCCCCAGCTGCTGCGGGGCAAGGACAGCCCAGCCCATCCTGTATCCTCAGCACCCTGTGTAGCAGAGTGATGGAAAACATCCTCTGAGATGAGGAGGTAAATCGACAGCAAAATAACACATGATTTTCTAAAACTGGATCAGACGGACCTCTCAGGAAACCCATCTTGGAAGGAAGAAACAAGTCCAAGGGGACAGTGGCCAGAAGTGGGGGGCTCAGCCTCACATCCGTGCTTTGCTGAGGGCGTTGAAAGCTGAGTTCCGGACAAGCGTCGCACTGAGGGCGCTGGCCGTGAGCGCACAGCACGCACTCCCTCAGTCTTCCGAGGACCTCAGAAGCGTGAGCACGTTCCCACTTGACGGAGGGGACACCCAGGCACAGAAACGTAGGTTCAGCGAGGTCTTGGAGTGGCCAGGATTCAACCGCTGTCTGTGCCCGGCTCTGAGCCACATCCTGACCTGCCTGACCGGGGTTTGATGGGTGGACGCTCACCGTTCCCAGGAAGCCACGTGGAAGAGCAGACTAGAGGACTCCGGGATGCACCTCCCACGGGAGCAGTGCCAGCGTTCCAGGCCCCCTGAGTGTATCGTGTGAGCTGGGGCCAGGCTCAGCCATGCAGCCACCTGTCCTGTCCGCCAGAGCTCTCACGCGGTGCCTTCCTAGAGCTGGAACACTCGGCAGGTGGGCGGGGCCTCAAGGCGGTGCTTCCGGCTGTGGGGGAAGGAGAGCCAGCCTGGAGAGCAGGGGAGCGGGGCAGACCCCCCACCGAAGACCCCGCCCCGCAGCTGGAGAGGTGGTGCAGGTGGAGTTGCAGCGTTGAACTCTGAACATGTAAGCGAGGCGCCGTGCCATTTCTGACACCCGGTGTCTCATCCATTACAGTTTAATTTGATCTTTTTTAATATCACATTAAAACGTTTCCATCCTGGAATGCAGTGGTCATAGCAAGTGTAAATCTGCCACACCCACAGTGCTTCATTTATATTAGCTTTTATTTAACTTGGTAAAAGGTAATTTGTTTTTATTCATTGATTCATTTTCCCCCTCCAGTCAGGCAGGCTGTGGCCCTGGGGGCACGTGTGCACACAGCTCTGGGCCCGAGCCCAGGCTGCCCCTTCACCTCGCTGCTGGCTTCACCTCGTTGCTGGCCCCTTCTCCTCTGTGGAAACTTTAATTGACCGCCCAGTTGCCAGTGTGTCTCATTATCTGCTCCAGGGCCTCCCCTCTCCCTTCAATTTTTTATTTTTAGGTTATCCTGCCAATCGATTAGTCAGATACTTGCTACTGAGACGGGCTGCAGCCCTCTTCAGCGTTCTGCTTTAAGCGGAGTGGGAGAGAGATACACAGAACCACTGACTCGTGGGCACGTCTGGGCAGCTACCTCGCATTCAGAATGCGTGTCCTGCGGTCAGGCTGGCCAGCTCGGTCAGCCGCTGGTGCCTCGAAATGAGATGCTTCATAACCAGCAGCCTGGTTTGGCTTCTGTCTGCACTTCCTCTGCTGATGTTTCCTTGGCCCAAGTTACAGATGGGTGGGCGCGGCATCCCTGAGCTGGCTGGCCTTGTCCATCCACATGTGCACCCTCCAGCCGTCTCTCTAACCACAGGTTTCCTCCTTTATGCTGGAACCTTTTAGGCGTCATCGGGAAGCTCTGTCCACGGTCACGGCCTCTTGCATCCTCAGGGGATTCCTGGTTGGGTTGGAGAGTGCTCGGGGGGCTGTGAGGCTAACCCAGCGCCCATGTCGGGTCCACCCCTGCCCACGGCCCTCTTCCGTGGCCCTCTGGAGACCGCCCTTTGTGAAATATTTCTCCCTCCAGCAGCCTCTAGGTCCAGAGCCGTAAGTTTCACTAACATTCATTTTAGAAACGCCTCGGCTGATCGCAGGTGTCATGTGGTCTTCGGGGCATCTCCAGGGCCACTTGCCTTTGGCACACATGGCCGGGGTGGGAGTGGACATGCACGTTTCTACCATTCATTTGGGGAGGACACACCATCCACCTGTCTCCCCGACCATCAGGGTGGATAACTTTGCTTTCATCACCTGTAAGCAGTGAGTTCTCCTCTTTACCAGGAAGATATGTACCTGTTTCCCATGTGGGATCCTAGTGTCGAGTTTTGCTTTTCTATAAAAGTAAATTAAACATGGTTAATATTCAGGGAAAATTACTTATGATAGCCAAGAGCTGTTGGTGGCTGTGTGCTAGGACAAGCCCGACCACTTTGCTTGGGTTTTCTCATGTAAAGGGAGCAGATATCTCATTAACACAACTCTGTCTGCCTATCGAAAGGGAAAAGAAGGTACCTTTGGCTTGAATTTTGAGACAGGCTGTCTCTATAGGGCTGTTGTCTGCATCTTGCTCACTCTTCACTTTCTTTTGATGCAATAACGCAAGCAAAAGTGATTTGTAAATACCGAAGCAGTACAGACACGCGGGTCTGTTATTACTTACCCGTGCAAATGTTCCGTAATTATAATTGGGACAAATTGTTTTCCGTGGTGTCGATGATATTTTATATGTATGCAGTGCTTTAAACTCTTCTCAAAGTTGTTTTTCATATCCATTGTGTCATTTAATCCAACTAATTGAACTTAAACTGGAACAAAGAAAAACACTGATAAATTAATTAAATCCAGTCCTTTTATTGGGGGGAGGGAGTAGAAAAACACAGCTGTGTCACAGTTGGTTTGTGGATGCCTATTAAAAATGCGACTTTACGGGAAAAACAAAAACAACAAACAAAATCTACACCCCTCCCTGCTTCAGATTATTCATATTAAAAAAAAAAGGAAAAAGAAAAAACCAGGAAAGAAATTCATTTCCTATTTTAATATCACTAAATACTTAGGCATTGTTTTCCTATTCTTTTCTCTGACCCACCACCATAAATAATTTTTGAGAATGTTTTTTATTCTCAAAAATACATATTTCTGCAAGTTTGATAATAGGACGTTTTTATAAGAACCTGTGATGATAAGAGGTCTTTGCATAAGAGAGTCAAAGACATAGGTCCGTGTTTCTCAACCTGGACACTGTTGACACTGGGGCCGACTTGCCCTCTGTTGTGGCCGCCCTGGGTGTTCAGCAGCAGCCCTGGCCCCCACCCGCTAGGTGCCCGTGGCGGCTCCCCCAAGTTCTGACAGCCAGAGATGTCTCCAGACATCGCCCAGTGTCCCTGGGGTGGGAGTGGGGTGGACCGGTTGTCCCCAGTTGAGAAGGGCTCACGAAGACCTGATCGTGCTGCAGAGCGTTTGACGGGCCTGCGGAGACAGGCTCCCAGGCAGGGCGCAGCTCCCGTGCAGCGGTCTGGGCGCCCGGCACAGCGTCTCCCAGGACTGGCTCATCCTCGGACCAGAGCGTCGGGCCGTCGCCTGGATCGTGACGTCAGCTCCCGCTCATCACGACCATCCATTACCTCCTCTGATTCCACGGGGAAGAGACCACCGGGGCTCCCAGGGCAGAGAGGAGGCCGGGGTCCAGGCAGGGCTTCATCTTCCTGAAGCTCACAGTATCTGAGGAAGAAAACCAGGGTAATATCATAGTAGCAACAACGGAGAAGACATCTAGAAATTGCTTCTTGATATCAGATTGTGCTCTGAGGTTCATCCGCCGAACCTCCCCCGCCCTCCTCTCCTGCTTCAGTGAAGATGCAGTGTGGGCCCCAAACCAGGAGCTGCTGGGGCGGGTGAGCGAGCCGCCTTCCCTGCTGTGTGTACCTCGTTGCGGGGCTGGGGGAGGTTTGGCCTTATGCAATCGTGCTGCTTAAATAAGACGGCTCCTGAGAGGGCAGAGGGTCTGCCCCAGGTGACACTGAGGCCAGGGTTCTTCTCTCATGGGGGACCAAGGGCAGAGAGCCCTCCCCGCGGGGTGGTGCTGTGACCCAGGGTGAGGGAGGTTTCCCCACACCCCTCCTGGGGCGGTCTCTTGGATATTTCTGGGCCGCAGGAAGAGAGGGGTCAGAGCGTAAGGACAGACCACGGAGACTCCTTACCTTTGGTCCCTCACCTTGAGCAGCTGCAACATGAGACTGAGAATTCTGATTTAGGACACGGACCAGAGGAAGGACGTGATGGGTTCTGCTTGCACCCGAGGGGCCCACATGACAAAGCAGGTCAGCTGAGCATTTCCCCAGCACCCTGGTGTGGAAAGGTTATGGACATACACACACACACGTATACACACATGTACGTGCACACAAGTCGCTCATACATATGCACACAGGTACACACACAGGGTTCTTTTCCTACATTAACTCGTTGCTAAATCCTTCAGAGTAGGAATTCATTTAATTTTGATGGTGAAAAGTGATAAGAGGCTGAAAGGCCAGAGCAGCCCAGGGAGAAGGCTGCAGCTTTAGCTCAGTGCCCAGGAAAAACGCCGGGGCTGCCGGCTAAGCTGCCGAGCCGGGAAGGAGGGGAAGGGGAACAGGCGCAGAGTCCCTTGTGCACATGTTGTAAATGGCGCGGTTCTGCTTGTTTTCCAGAACCAGCACCAAAGTTTTTGAAGAGCCCGTGTTGGAATAGGGCCATGCTCCCAGAAGTCAGCTTTTTGCCTTAAAAAGGGGAAGCTCTGCAAAAGCAGATGGGGAGTTGGGAGGCCTGGGCGTCGGTGCGGCTCTGCAGGCCACTTCTCTCCTCGAGGGGCCCCGCCGCCCCGCCGGAGTGGGAGGGACTTGCATGGGGGCCGCGAGGTTCCGCCGGGCTGCTCTGTCCCCCAAGTGGCAGGGGAGGGGATTGTGTGCTCTTCGGTCATGAACCGTGGGGCTTCCCTAAAGCCCAGCGACAGTGTATCAGTCTGTACCTAACATTTCTCTCCATCATTCTTAGTGCCATTTATTAAAGCTACAAAAAAACAAACTCACTGAAATTCAATAGCTGCTGTAGTCAGTCGTTCTACCTTGTATTTATGCCGCTGGAGCTGGAATATTGCAATGAAACAGCCATGTTTCCACTTGGAAGTCTCCCTGTTGAATATGTTCAGAACAGACGCATTAACTATATCCACTTAAAAACGAGGGCACTTGGAAACTGGTGAATCTGAACAAGGTCTGCACCGGGGTTCCTTGTGTTGTGACACTGTCCTTGCCCTGCTCCTGGGGAAGGACCCCACTGTGTAAGGTGTCGTCGGGGAGCCTGGGGAAGAAAGACTCAGGAATTCTCTGCACTGATTTTGCAGCTTCTGTGAGTCTTAAACTATTCCAAACTTAAAATGTAAAAAGCCCATATTCACCACTTTCAGTTCTCATTGGATAATAACCCTGTAGATGGATTTCTTGGGTTGAACGATAAACAAATTCTCCAGTCTAGCCTTTAATGAAAAGAAAGCAGAGTCTCACATACAAAGGTGCCTTCTCTTTACCTCTCTTCACCCTCCCCACCATTTAAAATTAATCCTCCTTTCTAATGTGAACATTGAAATAGGCATTAACATTGCAAGGCTGGTTCCAATGCCAGCTTTTTATTCCCAGGTCAGAAACGACTTAGGACAGGTCATTTTCTGAATGATAGCTCTGTTGTTATTAAGCTCAAATGGTACCTTGGACAGACCTCTCAGGGGGCAAATTCCCCGGTTCATCCTAATGCCCATTTGCTCACTCATCCCCTGTATAATTTAGCACAGCTGGAAGTTTCTGGGGACGGGAGACCAGGCTGGAACAAGGGAGGTTTGCCCGAGGAGTGGAGCTGCTGCAGCTGTGCTTTTGGAAGAGCTTTCGTGGGAGTTTTACTGGGAGTGAGAGGGTTACGGGTTCGTTTCTTTTGCCCCACTCTTGGGTTTGCACGGCGCATCCTTGGCTGGTTCTCATCGCTTGGGAGCCAGCGCACCCGCTTGGGAAGGGTAGCTCTGGTCATTTCTTGCAGATGCCCTTGCAAGATACTGAGGATGCCTTGGGAGGTGTCTGCAGGCTGTTCAGAAATGGCTGTGACCCCAGCAAACATGTCCTTTGTATCCAAGGTCCACTTCAACTGAACACCCTCCACGTGCAGGAGCCAGAGACTTGCTCAAAGCTAAGACAGAGGGAGGAAAGCAAGGACTGACGGAGCGTCCGCTGGGTGCGTGGCACCACGCAGCGGTCACCACCTGAGTCTGGCTTTCTCTGCAGTAGCCACTGTGGCCTCGTGGACTAGCTGCTGTAACCAAGAAACCCCAGCTCCCCGGGACTCTGCAAGCGCCTTTCTTGCTGGCGTCCCAGAGCTCTGCAGATGTTCCCCACTCACCCTCACGCAGAAACCGAGACTCCTTCTGTCTTAAGAGTCCAACTTTCTCTGGGTCCCTGGAGTTCTCTCCATCCAACTGCTGGAGTCGAGAGAGACTAAGGGTGGACACACATGTGTCTGCAGGATGGAAGAAAGGGCCGTCCCCACGTGGGCATCTGCTCCCACGGAGGGGCACACGTGCTCGGTGGTCGGGCACACGTGCTCGGTGATCAGCCACCCGGCTTCGCACAAAGTTAGCACTTGCATTATCTCCATTTTACAGATGAGGAAACAGAAGGTCCGAGAACAGCCGTCTTGCCCCAGAGCACGTAGCTAAGCCAGGGGAAGGGGCTTGGACCCAAGCTCTCCACTTCCAGGGTCCCCGTGCATCCCACCGCCCACTCCCGCTTGTCTGATGGGCACCGACCGTCCAAGTGTTTCTGTTCTGACTTTGCAGAAGCCCCCACCGAACATGACACGTTGGAAGCTGCTTCTTCCTCTCTTTGCAGGAATGAGCACAGCCACTTAGCATCCATGTCACGCATGCCACACAGGGGCTGAGCCAGGGTTCCGTCTGAAGAGGGAGTCAGAGACCTCCCTAGAGCCCGTGTCCTGTGGTCTGAATTCCCGGGCACTCCTCTACAGAGCGGGCTCGCTGCTGGTGTTCCGAATGCTTCACCAGAGCCAGGAGTTTCCCTCCCATGATAGACTCATCTTTTTTAAAGTTTAAATAAAGACCACAGCCTCATTTGTTTTTCTTTTTAAAATGTTATGGGGAAAGATGATTTATTTCATGATTCTTAGATATGAATGATGGAGAGAGAGTGGTTTCCATTTCATTATTGCAGTTGTCATATTTCAGAACTTCCTAAATATAGCTTTGTTTAAAAAAAAAAAAAAGCCTACAGCCTTACATCAAGATAAAAAGGTTTCTGTCAAAATCAAATGACATGTCAGTTTTAATGAGCAACTGAAAAATTAACAAATGTAACGTTCTAATCTAATTATGTTCTTCCGGAAAGCTCTTTGAAAATTGACTCAAGTTTGATTGTCAAGTGCTCTGCCCCCAAGACATTAGCGACAGCATGTGGGAGACTGGAGAGGGGCCTTCCGGGTGTTCAGAGGGGCTCTTTGCCCATCTCAGTACTTCCTAAACCTTGGGATTGTTGGCTAACGTTCTCAAACTTTTCATAAACTACAACACATACAGAAAAGTGAACAAATTGCGTGCAATATCCCTCTGAATTTTCACAAGAGAATGAACCACATAACCAGCATTCCAGATGCCCCCCTCCCCATGTTTTTCATAAATAAGAGCTGTTTTTAAAAGCAGACAGCCTGTGTCGTCTGCAAATCCCTCTCCTGTCCCACGTCCCTCGTGCTCCGTGTGTTTCTGTGAAAGACCAGGCAGAGTCCTGCCCTGGCGTCTCCAATGAGCGGGCGCTTTGACAAGAAGTGGCCATGGTTCCCGGCTTCTGCATTTAGAGGCATTCCGTTCCTTGTCCCACTCACTTGAGCGCCGCATGGATAGGTCGTGACATCCCACCGTGGTCACAGAATGAGGCAGAAGAGCGTCCCTTGACTAGAAGCAGCTCAGCAGACCCTCCCTTCCCTCGTCTCACGTTTGCCCTTGTTTCATGGCACTTCGGTTTTGGAGAGAGGGAGGTACGTCTTGTGCCATCAGACACATTGGACAATCTAGGAGTGTGATTCTGAGCTTGAGAGGTAGTAGAGGCTGGAGCGGCCCCTCTTCTTAAGGATTTTACTGATTAGCAGGGGGAACAGGGCGCATCCAAAAAAAAAAAAAAAAGGAAAGAGAAGGAGAAAGAGGAGAGAGGGCAGGAGATTCTAAGTAGCAAATGTGGGAGAGAAGAAAAGACCAAAACTAAGGGAATTGAGAGGTGGAAGACAGATCATGTAGCCAATCTAGAAATTACCTAAAAACAAAGCTTAGAAACATCATCAGGACATAGGATGGGGGCAGTGCAAGTCCAGTCTCCTCTTCCTTGTCTCCTGGTCCTTAGAGAGGGAGGTGGTGTTGACCTTGCTTTTTGATGTGGTTTGTTCTCTCTTTACAAATGCATGGTCTTGGTCCCTGGTTATTAAAGGCTGGGTGTGGTCCACATACTGTGCTTGCTAACGCCGGGAGTTAGACAGTTCAGAAAGATTGCCAACAGAGGCCCAAGTCAAAAGGGTTCTCTGGTTTCATGTAGAGTCTTCTACTCCTAATCACGATTTAATCCTGCAGGCTTTGGATTTCATATCTGTAAGAAGGAATGGCTGTTTTCTTGGTGAGACATTCATACTTGACGCCTGAGACCCAAAGCCACGCTTTTAACCTTCCCTTGAGATCCTTTCTGATTGTGTAAACTTTTGAATTTGGAGATCTTGGATATCAGGAAGATAAATTTACATAGACGTATACCATAATTCCTGTTCCTCATATATTTCACATTGCATCATTTACATATGCTTTAAATATCCAATGAATTGTAATAAATGGGAACTCATAATAACACTGGTAATAAAATGGCTTATTCAGGTAATGCTGTTTTATTACAGTCTCATTATGATTATATAATCCTTATTAAAATCTGGATCAAAGTCGAATTTCTCACTGGAGGCGCTTCACAAGTACTTTAATAAATTCTATTTATTGCACAATCCCGGGGTGGATATTGGCTTTTATAATTTCATACAAATGTGTGTGATATGACATGGCATCCATCTACAGGAAATCTGTAGCGTGATCCCTTGAGAATTTGTAGCTTACTTTCAGAACTTTCTGTTCTTACTCTAGATTATTTTATTTGAATAGATGTTTGCCGGGTGGAATATGTTCATAGCATCATTTTTCATCTTTAGCTGTTTTGGATGTTTTGCCCCCAAATGGCCCTTTCCCTTAGAATCTCTTTCTGACAGTAGCTGGGGTCCTGTGGTGTTGATGAAGGCCAGAGAGGGTGGGTGGAGGTAAGCTGAGTGGACGTGTCAGAGTGATGGAGGGACCCAAGGATTGACTCACTGGAGCCACACAGCTGAGAACTGACAAAGCCGTCCCTGAGCTGGCACCTCCGGGTTAACTGGATGAGATCCAGAGCAAGGCAGCAAGAACGGTCAAAGGAAAGCCGTGGAGCATCTCCGAAAACAGACCCACAGCGAGGATGCTTGGCTGGGAAGAGGCTACATTGGGAGTGTCTACCATCATGAAAGAGACGGACCTGCCCCACCAACCATGGCTGCCTGGTCCAGGAGGCAGGTCCGGGAGCACACGTGCCTCACCAGCGAAGGGGGGCCTGCTTTCCGCTTGGCCCAGCCGGCGGAGACAACGTTACAAGCATCTTGCAGCCTTTTCCCTCTGTTGGATCCATGTCTGCTGGCACAGTGCTGTCCACGGAGGTGGTGCTGCATACGTGTTTGAAAGACGGAGTTGCTCTTCGTCGTTGTCAAGATGATTAACATTCATGTCTAGGGGTCGAGGGAGAAATCAGACTGAACAATCTTAACATCGTTGGAATCACTGCCCACAGCTGCTCTCCAAACAGGGAGACCCTGGACCCAGCCTGCCGTGTCCAAGTTCCAGCTCCAGAACTCCGCAGCTGGGTGGCCTCCTCTTGCCTTGGTTTCCCTATCTGTAAAATGGGCAGAAGGATCTGCCTCAGTGTCGCTATAGGGACGGAACGAATGAATATGAAACTGCTAGAAGGCCTGGCATGTCATGATGTTTGCTGTAAAATGTTTCCCAAATTAATTTAACTGAATAGATTTTTCCAAATGGGGCTCGCAGGCCATCCTTGGTGTGGGCTCGTGGAGGGCAGGGGGTCGATCTCATCCACAAGATACCGAGACCCTCCTGGTTCTCCCGGGCGGCCCTCAGGTGCCACGTGCAGACAGTGGAAGCAGCACTGCCTGAGTCCCCGCTCCTGGGGACAAGATGGGCCTGAGATGAGGCGGGGAGAGGAGGCTTGGCCCGGCTGTGGAGCCCAGGGGTCACGCTGTCCGGATGCAGCCTAGAAGTTGGATGTGGGAACGCTTCCACCGGCATCAGACAGGGAAGCCAATTTTAGAACTGCTTATTAGGAAAGTGAGGAGTATCCAGGATTCTAAAGATTGTTCTTATCTTCTGCGCTGCTCAAGTGTGGGGACTTGAGGAGATTTGGGGCCCTGGTCGGGGATCTGCAGCTGGAAAAAGCATCAGGTGGCCTCACAGAAGTGGCACCTGCAGCTGGCCCTGCGGCTTCCTGCCACCCTAGGCAGAGATGCTGATGAAAACCAGAGCCAGCAAAACCAAAACAAACCACCGGGCTCCATTTCTGCGACTGCGGAATACGGCCAACCCCATCTTGATCACCCACGGAGAACGGACCCCAGATGGTTCCACAAAGAGGCCGATTCCACAGGCGCCCCAGGTGGTGGAGTCTTCTCTCCATCCCCCACCCCCAGGTGGGACGGTGACCAAACTAAATCTCTGTTCTTACCTGGTCTTAATGCATAAAGGACATTCCAGATGTTGTGTGATGGTCCCTGCACCCTGACCAGCACGAGGGCCAGATACCGAAATGGAGACCCGTCATCAGGACCAAATATTAAAGCAGATCCCTACATCTCAGCCCTCCCCACCCCTCGAGTCAAATGCAACTCGTCTGTAGAAAGACCTGCTTCACATACAGGTCAATACGAAAAAGACCACGCAACAGAAAAAAAATGGAGAAGTGGGCAAAAGACATAAATGGGAAAACACAAAACAAAGTGGTAAACAGACATATCTAGAAATGTTTTACCTGCCTGGAAATCACTTAAAAGCAAACCAAAGTGCCCTGCTTGCTCATCTAATTAGCAAAAACCTAGAAGTTTGGTGTCATTGCTGAGAAGGCCCTGGGGAAATGGGGTTCCTCAGCGGAGCGCCATGGGATACGGGGCCCATTCTTGGGGGAGGTCAACAGGTGCATGAGTCCTGGTCTTCTGTCCTGGGGTCGCAGTTACCGCAAACACGGCGGCTTCAGACAAGACCCACTGATGCGCGCCAGGCCTGTGGGTTAGAAAGCCGGGCCCGGCTCTCAGCTCAGGGTCTCACGGTGCTAAGAGCACAGGTCAGCTGGGGCTGCATTCTGTTCTCATCAGGGCCGGGGTCCCCAGGCTCACCAGCTGGGGCAGAACTCGCTTCCTTCTGTTTCCCACGTGGCATCTTCCACAATGAAGGCCACCCAGCGAGGTGGGGCGAGGGGAGAGAGTTCCAGGGTGAGGACCCTGGGAGATTACGGGGAGGGGCCGCAAGGAGGAGGGACGGCCAGGGGGACGGTGTCGCCGAGCTCAAGGGGAAGCACGTTTTGAGGGGAAGCAGGGATCCACCGCAGCTGACAACATCGGGGCAGGTGACGCGGGGCAGGTGACGCGGGGCAGGTGATGCGGGGCAGGCCAGGGGCCCACAGGTGAGCGAGGCTGCCGGTCCACTGGTGCCCTGGGCTGAGGGGGTGTGCCCACTGCTTCCCTCTGTCCCCAGGAGCGTGCAGACCCTGCAGCACAGACCGGTTAGCAAGCCGTGCCCGGACTGAGTGCCCTGTGTCCCCTGGGCGTGGGAAAACCCAGTGACCTGAGAGGGCAGCTTGGTGCCAGCACCCCCAGCCAGCATGACCTCTGTTAGAGTCTCCCTGGCCGCCTTTCTCTGCAATCAGAGCTGCTCCGCGAGTGGGGACGTGAACAGGACCGCCTTCTGCTGCATTATTGAGGCCAGAACGGGTCTCCCAGTCTTCGAAGAGAATAAACAGGGTGAGGATGTGACCGTGGGTGTGAACCGTGCGAGCCCGGGCGCTGCAGACCTCACGTGTGCCAGGCCTAACTACCCCTCTGCGCTGGGAGAGGAGGTGGGAACCCCACGCGGCGTTAGACCTGTGGGGTGGAACCAAGGAAGCTTCTGGAAAATTAACCCCACGTCGCCTTGAAGGAGGAGAACAAGCCTCCCCGGTTCCCACACGAGCATCTGGCCTTGCCGTCTTTCCACCCAAAACGTATTTGGGGAGGTTTTTCTCGCCATCCTTTTGCTTTTCAGACAGGAATCCCCACCTGCTTTGGTTCACGAAGACAAATTGACTGAATGCTAACAAATTTGTTCTATTAAACATATTCAGAGGTAGGCAGGCATGAGATAGCACAACTCCACTTCTATCTTAAATCATTGTTTTAATCTAGCACTTGAATATCATCATTTAATTTGTACATCCAGCTGGAAATACTGATTTTTCAGAGACATTTATTCTGTCTATTATGTAAAATTCTATTTGCACTCTGCTATAGAAATATTACTTTGTGGCTTAAAATATTCTTGAGATTGTTCGATTTTTTTCCCTCATTTCCCACGTGCTCTTGCATCTCATGAGCCGGGGCACCGAGTGACTTCCCTATGGAGGTGGGAGGGGTCCGTGTGGCCCTGGATTGGGGTCCAGCCGAAGACCCAAAGGGAAAAATCAGTATCTGCTTGCTTGGTTTCCAAGACTATGTGTGTGCCTGGGTGTGTGCCTTCTGTATTCAATACAGTTGTTGAAAAGCTGGTAAACGGTGAAAAGCAGGCTTGAGACTTGACCAGGGCCGGGCGCCCGCCAAGCCCCCAGCCAGCCGTCCACAGGCACCTGCTCTGGAGACCCCAGCGGCTGTCATTGGGTTGGTTGCAGGGTCTGGACTTGCCGAAGTGACCCTCGGTGTCTGGCACTGATCAGGTTCTGTTTCTTTCCCTGAACTTCTGAGGTCTTTCCCCAAAGTTGCACCTTGTCTGGTCTCCCAAGGCCTCACCTCACGGGGATACCATAGAGCAAGGATGCCACCCCTTGTGCCAGCCTCCTACAGGTGTGACGGGCAAGCAACCTTCGTCCAGACTCACTCAGAAGTCACCGTGCCTGTCTGCAGGGACAGTCGGGTACGGGAATCCCATGCCCACTTCACAGTGACGGTTACAGTCTTATCCGTACGGACCATCTGCCCTCAACTGAGCCTTTCGTCCAAGAGGCGTCTTCGGCTTATGTCACTTGAGCCCCCACCTTAGTTGATCTCTCGTGACCCTGGCTGGGTGGTTATAGTTATTCCCATTTCACAGATGAGGAAGTTGAGGCTCAGAAGCAAGAGCTAATGATTTACGGACTTCCGTGGCAGATTAGAGGCCGACAAGGAACAGGTCTAATAGCCTCCCCTGGGTCTCCAGCAGCCCCATGGAGGGTGAGCTGAGTCACGTGGGGCCCTGGCCATGGGGACGCCCCCCGAGGGGCCCGCGGGGCTCGACCTTACATGTGCAGATCCCATCCATGGGCCAGTTTCTTGGAAATGGCTGCTAATACAAAGCGGACAGAACTGGACTTAAAATAATGGTCCTAACACCAGGCTTAGGAAAAAAATGAATTTGTAGTTTTCCTGAAAGCCTTTTATGTAACATATTTTTAGAAATAAATTATATGTGGAGAAGGTCAGAAGCAGAGCCATCATTTGTGGGACCCAGTGCAAAATGAAAACACAGGGCCCCTTCTTCAGGGTATTAAGAATTTCAAGACGGCAACAGCTGGGCAGTAAGTGCACTGGGGGGCCCTTGGCGTCTAGCTGCAGAAGCCAGAGGTGACTTAGGGAGGCGGGAGGGGCCCTGTGTCCCTTCTTGTTTGAGCAGCCCTTTCCCAGGTAGACGGGTCAGCCTAGTCTCCTCCACCCCTCCCAACCCTCAGCTGCACCTGTCCCACACCCACCCAGCACTCCCTGCCTCTGCCGGGCAGGTGCTAGAAGTGGGGAGGTTGGGAGCATTGGGTCAAGCAGGTTTCTTCATAGAGAGCCCACCCCTTGGGCACGAGCCCTGGGGGAGATGCACCCAGGCCAGTAGGACATCCTCTTGGGCCCTGACTCCTCCGGCCCCTCTGTCCTCATTGGGGGCACCCAGGCCAGCCCCACCCCACCTCTGGGGGGGTGAGTGAGATGCCCACCTCCTTTGTGTGCAGGGAACCAAAGGCTCTGACTCTCCATCCTCAAGCCCTTGATGAGGACACATGTCCCCGTCATTTCCAACAGGGCTGATTTGCTTTGCTGAAGTCTGGGCCAAACTATGATTTAGGGGCATCTGGGTGCAGATGCACCACTTCTAATTGGTCCAACACATATTTGCTGAGTCCCTGCTCTGGGCCCCCCACACTGAGCTGGACTAAAACACAGGCAGTCTGGCACACGGGAGGCCCCAGATTTGCCAGGGGAGCTTGGTGGGGGAGGGGGGGCAGGTTGGGCCGGGATGCTGCTACACTTCTGGAGGCTGGACTCTGGGATCAAGGTGTCGGCAGGGCTGGTGTCTCGGGAGGCCTCTCTCCTGGGCGAGCAGGTGGCCACCTTCTCCCTGTGTCCTCACCTGGCCGTCCCTCTGTGCAGATCCTAATCTCCGTCCTCATCTCTTCTTGTAAGGACAGAGTCCTGTTGGATTAAGGCCCACCCCAAGGACCTCATTTTAATTTAATTACCTCTTTAAAGATTCTGTCTCCAAATGCAGTTACATTCTGAGGTTCTGGGGGTTAGGACTTCACCGTACGAATTTGGGGAGGAAAGTTCAGCCCATAACTGCGGGGGTCTCTCCTGGCCAGTTGTTGGCCATGAGTTGGCTCAGCGTTCCTGTGACTCTTATCACATGCATCTCTCCCCCCCCCCCCCACCCCGCCCCATACACGTGCATCTGTAATCATGGCAGGACGAGAGGGGGCAGAGCCCACTGGCTCGGTACACATCTCATTGGCTGGAGCCGGTGACGTGGTCACACCTCCTTCCAGAGCCTGGAGGACAATTCTCTGAGCACTGGGACATCGGAGAGCAGCTCCCACTCCTCCCCTGCTGCCCCCACGTCCCGAGCAGCCTCAGCCAAGGTTGGTGACCCATTAGTTTGTGGTCAGCTGTGGACACGAGGGCAGAGCAGGACTTGGGACCCCCGCTCCGCAGGCGAGCACGCAGGAGGCTGGGTGGGCAGTGAACAAACGGTAGCGTATTTCTTATCCAGTTTTAGAAACCACAGTTAGAAAGCTCTTGCATGTGGTAGCACATTTAAAGAACTGACTTTACTGAAAGGCAAAACATTACATGAAAAGACCCATAACGTCCAGCCAAAAACGTATCCGTCAGTATGGCTTGTGCTCTGGAATTTGGGACAGTGTTGGAAAATATTCATGAAGCCACCCAGAGCTGTGTTTGAAATGGGAGACCACAGAATACAGGGGCACAAGTGCCCCAAATTTTGATGTCTAATTCATGGTAAGTTCACTCCCCTGTGACCAGCGGGGCAAGCGAAAGCGCTTTTCGTCACATAACTTCAGCTTCTGGTCTTGGGGTTTTGGTTCCGTTCATAAGCTCTGACCAGGGGTTTTCAGTGCACCCTATAAATGCTGGGCGCCATGGGTGCCCACAGAGATAACTGGGGGAGTCTCCTGTCCCAGGGATCATCTTACACGGCCACCAGTAATGAGAGATGATTCAAAAGAACCCTCCCGTTTGGTAGATGTTTCCTTTTCTTTTCTTTTTCTTTTTTTTTCTTTTTTAACTAATTACAATGTTGTGTTAGTTTCTGGTGTACAGCAAAGTGATTCAGATATATATATATATTCTTTTGCAGATTCTTTTCCATTATAGGTTATTACAAGATACTGAATATAGTTCCCTGTGCTATACAGTAGGACCTTGTTGTTTATCTATTTTGTATATAGTAGTGTGTATCTGTTAATCCCAAGCTCCTAATTTATCCCCCACTTTTCCTCTTTGGTAACCATAAGTTTGTTTTCTATGCCTGTGAATCTATTTCTTTTTTGTAAATACATTCATTTGTATCATAATTTAGATTCCACATGTAAGTGATATCATATGGTATTTGTCTTTCTCTGACTTACTTCACTTAGTATGATCATCTCCAGGTCCATCCATGTTGCTGCAAATGGCATTATTTCATTCTTTTTTATGGCTGAGTAATATTCCATTGTATATATGTACCACATCTTCTTTATCCATTCATCTGTCAGTGGGCATTTAGGTTGCTTCCATGTCCTGGCTATTGTGAATAGTGCTGCTGTGAACACCGGGGTGCATGTATCTTTTCAAATTAGAGTTTTCTCCAGACATATGCCCAGGAGTGGGATTGCTGGGTCGTATGGTAACTCTATTTTTAGTTTTTTAAGGAACCTCCATACTGTTCTCTATAGTGGCTGCACCAAATGTTTCCATGTCTTAATATCTGACTTAGGGATAAATTTTTCCAGAATGTTGATGGAATGCACGCATCTTCAAGGCCAGAGGGCAACGTCGGGAATCTTCATTTCTTTGGCAGCCCTTGATGTGTGGGCACTCAGTGGCTGCCGGTGATTAAGCTGATCCTGAATTGTTCCGCTAAGGCAGTAATCAAACGGGCCGCTTGGTTAAACGCCCTCCCGGCCTCTCCCCAGGCACTGAAGCCTGGCGCTTCCTTGAGTTTCTCTCCCATCCTGTTCCACCACAGCCTGTCAAAAACGGGAGGGCGGGTGGGAGGACAAACTTGACGACTGCTGCCTAGAATAGCTTATCATCTGCCATTTACCCTTGTGCCCCAGAAGGTGTCAGAAGGGGAACTTAGTGTGTTCTCTGTACCTTTCCAGAAAATAGTCAAATACCCCAGTCAGCATTAATTCCATATGTATTTGCATGGGTTTTTAATCAAAACACAGAATTTTCGATCAACTGCTGTCAACACGACTGTAGTCTATAGTTTATGCTTATGAGTTAATGTGTAGAGACTGTTTGTGAAATTGAACACACGGGAGGGGAATAAGACGCAGAGAGTTCACACCTCAGAACAGCGATGAAGCTCTGCGCGGGGCTCACCAGCCCCGGGTTCAGCCCGGCCGTCCTCAGGCTCCGCTGCGTCTTCCTGTGTGTCACCCTGTGGGGTGTGTTTCTCTGTTTTCAGTAAGCATACTGGTTAGCTTTGTATCTGTCCAAAGAATCAATACGACACTGAAAAGTGCAAATGACATAGCAAACACTGGGACGTCCACCGTCTAGAGTTAATAGATGTTAATAGATTTTTTACAGAAATAAGATCATTATAGGAAAGGTGACAACCCCTTCCGTTCCCAGAAGCAACACTTTTGAGTGTGGCATCGCTCCATCCATGCTTTGGTACTTTTTCTATATCGTACACATACAGAGATTATGCTAAATTTTTATGTTGACTTATTGAAAATGTGTGTACGTGGCATCACACCCTGGCATTCTGGAACTGGCTTGTTTTACGTGATGTTGTTTTTGAGATCTCTGCAGTGTCCCCCCTCTGCGCCTCCAGAGCACCTGAGACGGTTGCTCCAGATTGCCCCAGGGAGTTGGGTGTGGCCGTGCAGCTTGCTTTGGGCAATGAAATGTCCGTGGGATCATGTGTGTTGCGTGTGTAACCACCCCCATGAGGATGTTGAGGGCCCTCTTTCTCGTATGGAAATCCTCCAGATCAAAGCAGCGTGGAAGGCTGAACCACATCTACAGGGCAGCTGCTCCGCAGGGCTGCCTGAGCTGGAAATAAACTCCTCGTATGGGGTTTGGCTACTGAGACTCGGGGGCTGGTTGTTAGTGTAGCAGGACCCCCGCCCCCCCCCCCCCCCGTTTGGAATAACAGGGCCCGTCCCAACTCTGTGTCGTCATAAGCAGTGTAGCAGTGAGGACCCTCACGTGTGTGTCCTGGCCCTAGTGTTCACATCTCTCTAGAGTGGTTACCTGGATTTTCTGGGCCAAAGTGCAGTTGCATTTTCAGCTTTCCTGATGCGGCTGACTCGCTCTCCAAAGAGGCTGAATCAGCTTACCCTCCCACCGTGCACAAGAGAGTCCTTTCCTCTGAATGACCCCAGCACATTTGCCAGACTGAAGAGTGTGAATTCCGTTATTTCGTTGCTTTAATTTTCCCTAGAAGCCCTCTTTATAGATACAGTGTAAGTTGTGAGGCTGTGAAATACTAGAGTTCCCCATGATCATGCAAGTAACAACCCTTTAATGAACAATAATTCGTACTTTGCACAATATTGGGGAATTTTCTATGTTGACATAAGAAAAGAAGAAGCTCTTACCAGCTCAGTGAACTTTTGGTAACACACAGGGGATATTTTATAAGCAGAACATCTTAAAAGGGTCTTTCTGTTCCTTTTAATAATGACTTGCATTGGAAGGGCCGTCAATCAGCGCACATCCTGTCACTCAAGATGAGGGCTGGAGTAGCTCCGGCCCTTTGGAAGCGTCCGACATGACTCTACGAATGATGTTTCAATTTCCTGGGATTTGGAAAAGTGACAGTTTCTTGTGTTAGTAGAAGTTTGGATGGCAGGGTTGGGCTGAGCCATAAAACTGTTGCTAAATTCACGGATGTCACAGCTCTGCTAATTTCACAGCCGTAATAGGTTTCATTTGTCACTCGCGACACTGCCAAACTGAGCACTATTTTCTTTCTAACTTCTGTTATAAAAAGTTTTTTAAACCCAAAATGCTGAGGGCACATCTGAGCTCCGTCGGTGCTGAGACAAGGCTGAGACTGAAGAAGCCGCACAGCCAGGTGACCACACACAGCAGGGCAGCTGCAGACACTCACAAATCACAGCTTTAAAACACCGTTGTCCTGAACGCCGCCTGATTACACATGATCTCAAGAGTGTCAGTGGGCTTTTGGTAATGGGTCACAGAGTTGGTACCTTCCCTGCCCTAAAGCTGCTAAGAGGCAGGAAAGCTGAAAGCCGTTTGTCCGGGTGGGGCCCCTAAGGGAACCCCTTCCCCGTCACGTCACCCCCTCCGGGGCTGTGGAAGCAGCTCAGATGCTGACCTGGGCCATCAGCAAGGCCGCCTTTTCAACTGGGCTGAAAAGAATACGGCAGTGTGGCCTCCTCTCGCTCACCGCTGAGGCCCGAGGACCTCGGGAAGGGCCCCTCCTCCTCCAGGACCCGCAGCCGGCCTCGGTGCACACGGACCCACAGGTGTGTGATCCACCTGCTAGTGGGTCTCTGCGGAGGGAGGTCCTCACCCAGGGGCAGTTCTGCCCGCTCCCCCCAGGGGACATGGGCAGCATCCAGGGACAGTCTGGGTTGTCACGACTGCCGGCTGGATGCTGCTGGCAGCCCATGGGTGGAGGCCAGGGATGCACTCGGGACAGCCCCCCGACAGAGGATCATCCAGCCCCGGTGTCACTAGTGCCCAGGAGGAGAAGACTGCTTTGGGACGGCCTGCCCTCTGGGGGTGTGGCCTCTGCCATCAGACCTGTGCGCATTCTGGGATGTTCTGGGAAACAGAGGGCATCCCGGAATCTTTGGAGGAAAGCCCGTGTGGGATGCATGTCCCTCAGCTAAGACAGGACACGTGATGGACGGTTACAGTGTCTCTCTCTCTCTGTTGACGGTGATGGGACACAGCGGGGGAGCAGCCAGAACCCCTGACCCCAAGCTGCCTCGCTCCACCCGGGCCCCTCCCCAAGCCAGTACCTGACCGTGCCTTTGACCACCTCCCGTGAGAGCCTGGTGCCAGTTTGGGATCATTTTGGAGGAGAGAGCCCGGAACAACTGAATAAATTCGGCTTGGCCCACAGGCTGGAATTCCTACTCTGCTGGCAGTTTGCTTGTGAGACTTGCTTGGCCCCTCTGCTCCCCAGGAAGGAGAGTTTCTATGAACTATGAACTTGAATTTTACACTTAGGGAAGGGAAAATACGACTGGGATCTCGGAGTTTGGCAAATACAGGTGCTGGGTCAAGTCAACGCTCTGAAGAAGGAATTAAACACGTGGACGAATAAGGAGGATCCGTTAGCAAATGATTCTCGGGCAGGCCCTCCGGGGGCTCTGGGGCCCTGGCCTTGGCCTGCCTGGGGAGGGAGGAGCCAGGTGGTCTCCGGGGCCTGGCCTGGAGGCAGCAGCATCCCTGGGCCGCTTTCCGAGCCTGGGGTGGCGCAGCCAGAGGAAGACACCCGCGAGCTTGGCCGAGCGGCCTCGCGTCAGCGTGGCGTTAATTGTTCCCACGTGGGAGCAAACACAGCCTTTCTAAAAGGCCAAGCCGACCAACACATTAAAAATTACCTTTAAAATGCTAAAATTGCAGCCATTTCCAGCAAGTGTACATTTGGGAAGTGGTGGGAAACTCATGAAAGAGCAATTAACATCCATCAAAGGGCTGCTGGAAATTTACTAGAACTGAGGAGGCCCCTCAGAGGTAAGAGTCTTTTTCCCTGGGGTCTCTGCTGTCAGTCTGTCACGGGCACGGGAGGGACGCCGGCCGCCCACGCAGGCGTCCCCCCGGCCTCCTGGGCCTGCGCCATCCCCAGGCCCTGGCGTCGGATGTTGGGTCGTCCATCTGGGGTCCCCCAGACCCCACCCCGTCCTCCGCTCTCTTTTAAGTCCAGCCGACAACGTGGGTCCCCACTTCACAATCGCGGTTCAGGTTCACTTCTCTGGTCATCCTTCATCGTCCAGCTGTCGGAGCCCCTGGAGACCAGTGCCACCCATGCTCTGTCCTGCACGTGTGTGTGTGTGTGTGTGTGTGTGTGATGGGAGTGTGTGCGTGTGTATAGCGTGGCATGTGTGCACATGAGTGTGTGCTATGTTGTGTGTTACACAGAACATGTACGCTCTGGGCATAAGCCTCAGAGGCACACACTTTGCATTGTCAGCATGCACGGGGCTCACAGTATCTCTGGCATGTGTGACCTCAGGCTGTCTGCAGCATTTTTGAAAAGTCTCACCCACAGAATGCAGTTGACTAAGGTGCTAAGTCCTGCTTGCTTCTCAGGTGAGCGTTTACCTGAAAATCTAGGTAGGTCAGTAGGTTTGTGTTTCCCTCTCTGTTACAACAGAGAAAAGAGATTAACTGTGAAAACGGAGCTGATTTGCATGCTGCCTAGAGATGCCATCCTGAACAGGATACGGTGGCCCATCTGGGAGGCTGAAATACAGAAACGAAACTCACCAGCAGGACCCAGACCTGCTTTTCTTGGGGGAGTTTGCAGCCTGGCTGGAAATGCAGCTGAGATGTGCTGGCGGCAGCTGCTGTGCCCAAGAGCATCCTGCCAGGAGGCCGGGGCAGCGCCTGCAGCCCAGACACAGGTTCAGAGGCTGGGTGGGGCCTCAGCTAGGGGCCGTGATGGACAGCGCCGGTTAGGATGCTGTTGGATAAACGGTTACTCAGAAAACCAGCAACCGCTGCCCCTGACCTCCATCCTCCACGCCCTTCTCTCTAGGTTGGCGGCATCACCATTTACTCCAAGGTTCCCTTCATTCATTCACCAACTCATTCGCAAAACACATTCAGGGGTTTGTCCCTGGGGCTCCTGTCTGTAGGACATAGGATAGGACAGACACGCTAGCTGCCCTCAGGCCAGTAGACGTTTGTTCTGTCCCTGAGGCTGGAGCTCAGGGCCCAGTCCCCCACATCCTGCCACGAGGCTCTGACCCAGGGGCCCCTCTGCCCCCTCTCACACGGGCCCAGAGCACAGGGATGCTTGGCCCGTTTCTCACTGAAATCGGCTCCTTGATAAAGCGGGGAGTCTGCAGGGAGGGAGGACCACTCTTCCGCCCTCCGTGATTCCTGGCGCTGTTAATGGGGGTGATGGTAGCTGCCAGTGAGGGTTAAATGATTCATGTGGGCGAGAGGCTAGCTAGCACAGGGCCTGGCTCCGTCCCAGGAAGCACCCCATGAATGCCAGCATTGTTACGCAAGCTATTCTTGTGCTGAATGAAACACAATCACCAGTAAACCTTTTCGTTTTCCTTAAACTGGCTACATGCAGACCCTGTGAAGGCAAAGAACAAACACTCCCAGATTTCCTGCTACTGATCTAGAGCCTAATCACATTAAATCTCATGCTAGACCCACTTCACAGACCAGAAGCGTGAGTCTCAGAAAGGCTGAGGCCCTCGAGAGGCGGTTCAGGATCACAGTGAAGAGGCTGCATCCGACTCCAGGCTCAGCCACCTCTGGGCAGGCGGCTCTGGAGCTTTCTCATGGCCCCAGTGCTATGTCACCTCCCTTGTAAAATGGTCCTGCGTGAGGTTGTTACAGGACTGGGTGTGTATGCACAGGCACATATATAAGCTTAACGTACACACAAACCTGAGTGCATGTATACACATGCATACATGCTTATATACACGCATGTATATGTGCACTGTTCATATACACATAAAATGATAATGCATGGGGTTGTTAAAAGGACTAAGTTAGGGTGCATGCACATATGTACACATGCGCATGTGTGTATGTATACATATATATGTAAAAGGTGCATCTGTACACACGAACATACACACTACTTATATGTATGGACACACACCTATAAACATGCACATATACAACCCACATACAGGCGTGCACACATACACTGATGTGCACATACATGCCTGCTTGTTTGTTTTCTATACACGTGTGTGCATTGACGCATATGCATGTGTGTGCATACGTGCAGTGCTTGTGTGTGCGCGCATGTGCATGCGTGCCTGTGTGTGCACTTACACAGGTGTGTGTGCACGTGCACGTACTTATACCTTGTACCTGTGCATATTCTTGTGAGACGCTTGGAGCAGTGTCTGGCTGCCGGGGGGTGCTCAGCAGGGACCTGCCGTCCTCTGTGCCGGCGCCACTGAGCCGGGACCCGGGTTGAGGAGCGCCAAGGCTCCAGGGATGGAGGTTTAAGCCCCTCCCCACAGCTTACTTAGTAGCCTCACGAGGAGGGCTTCCCTGGGCAGATCATCCTGTCAGATGCGGGGAGAGAGGTGAGAGTTGCAGCAATGATAAAAATGTGATGGGGCCCGGGCAGGTGTCCCACCAATGAGCTGGCTTCTTCGGGGAGTCTCACCCTCGGAGCCTGGCAGGGTTTGCAGGGTGACCCAGGTCCTGGCCGCCTGTTAAGTGGGTTAACATTTGAAAAGCCTTCAAACAGCGTCCTGGCAGAGAGTAAGCTTTGTATAAATATTTGTAAGATAAATAAAAGATAAAACACAGCGTGCCGTTTGTGCTCAGGGAGGGAGAGGCCTTGCTGCCACCTAATGTGTCCTGTCTCCCGGCTGGGCCGTGGGCTCTGTGGGGACCAGTGCGCCCCGCTGGGGAGCAGGCGGAGGAGGGGCAGCGAGGTGAGTGCAGCGGCCACGCTTGCGGTGCCAGGCGTCCCTGGACAGGATTCCAGACCCGGGGGATCTTCCATACCGGCCTGTTGGGTGTCTGTTCCTCCAGTCACCTCCACGAGCAGGTGGAGCTGATCCCCACGGAGCCAGTGGACCGACCGCGGCCGCCTGAGGGGAGCGGGGATCAAGGCGGGCCCCGGGTGAGGCCTGGGCTTGTGGGGTGTTGTGTGCACTGACCCCTCGCCAGGGACACCGGCCTCCACGGGACACAGTTCTCTGTTGCTGGAAGGGCCAGGTGCGTCTCCAGGCCTGTGAGGGGTGAGGCGGGAGAACGGGGGTGCAGAGCCAGGAGGGTCCACTTCCCCTCACCCCCCCGGCACCTGCCACCTTTTGCTCTGAAACGGATGAACTTGGGCACCATGGTTTAGGACCGGGACCCAGCTTGGCTCGGGGATTTCTTTGAACACACACTGCAGAGGAGGTGGTTCCCTCCGTGCACCCACCCCGATCACCAGCCACACTATCATCACACCTGGAAGGTTCTTGGCCGTCCCCTGGTCCCCTGGTGTCTGCCACATGCACACTCCCCGGGGCTCAAATGTCATCTTTAAATATGGATCCTTTGAATTCGGATCCAGATGGGTCCACACCGTGACATCAGCTGAGGCTCTTGTGAAGTGCCTTTTGGCTGACGGGTCTCCCTGGTTTTGTCTTTCCGGTCTGTGGAGGGGGGGCAGTGGTCCGCCCTGCAGACCCCCACTCTGGGTGTGCATCTGTATCTCCCACGTGCTGTAACTGGCTCCTCTCCCCCCGAGTGCCCCCGGCAGTGGGAACTGGACCCAGAGGCCCCAGCGAGTCCACGGCGATTTGTTTTGAGGAAGAGTCCAGCTCTCTGAAGCGGCCAGACCTTCCATCAGGGCGTGTGAGGTCCGGCCCCCGTGCGCTTTTAGAAGTTAGGAATGATGAGAGATGCAGGGCAATGGAGATGCAGTGGGAGAAACATTCCAGGACCTCATAACTAACCACTGCAGATCTGTAGGAGCTCAGACCTGGGGTCAGAGGGCCCTGGGGGCTCCAGGCTCAGGCTTGGGAGGCAGGAGTGGGGCAACAGAGGGAGGGAAAGGGACCGGCCTTGGACACAGTCCTTGTGGAAGTCGGGCCGGGGTCGGCCTCAGAGGAGAAGGTGAAGAGAGAATCAGGAACGGGCGATGGAGGGGCAGAGCTGGTGTGTTTGTGATGTTCAATTAATCCCTCCCCGTACAGCTCCAGAATATTTTACATCTTATTTTTTTAACTATCATGCCAAATTCTTGGGGCAACATCTTTATTCAGATGGGTTGCGTTTTCATGGCTTAACGTCTATTAAAAAGTTAAAGCATGTTTACAGAATTTAAATTCTCAGGGTGTAGCAAATAAATTGGCTTTAAAAGCATTCGTTTTTAAGCAATTCAAAGAGAAAAGGCAGAGATTAGTAGCTTCTGACTGCACAGCCCAACCTTGGAAGATTTTAAAGAACAGTTATCGGGTACACCTCGACGCTTATTCTTCTAAAAAGAAATGTCACCGATTAGGAGATGGAAAAAGGAGAAATTGGGATATTACAAGAACTGGCAGGTGGTTGGAATGTTATCACCCAACTAATGGATAAAGGTGGCTCATTCAGGGAAATGAATTAGGAAGATTACGGAGCTGAAACCTTCAGCGAGAAAGCGCTGGGTGTCTGGTTCTATGAAATTACAAATGGCTTCGGCTTTTCGGGGGAGAGGCGGGTGGAAGCCGCACGGCAGGATGGAGATAACGGGGGTAGATTAAGGCCCACAGGAGGTATTTAAGAAGCATCATCCGGTTACACCAAATCTAGACTTTGCAAACGCATCTCCGCCCAGGAGAAGAACGGCAATATCTTCCCTGCTTTTTTTTTTTTTTTTTTTTAATTAACTAATTTATTTATTTATTATTTTATTTTTCGGCTGTGTTGGGTCTTCGTTTCTGTGCGAGGGCTTTCTCCAGTTGCGGCGAGCGGGGGCCACTCTTCATCGCGGTGCGCGGGCCTCTCACTGTAGCGGCCTCTCCTGTTGCGGAGCACAGGCTCCAGACGCGCAGGCTCAGTAATTGTGGCTCACGGGCCTAGTTGCTCCGCGGCATGTGGGATCTTCCCAGACCAGGGCTCGAACCCGTGTCCCCTGCCTTGGCAGGCAGATTCTCAACCACTGCGCCACCAGGGAAGCCCTTCCCTGCTTTTTAATGTCACGATGAGAGGCCATCTTCCTGCAGTCTTAAAAAACAGTGCTTCTGACCCCAAGGTTGAGCCAATAGCAAGTGATATAAAATACACCGTTACAGCCGCTGGTTAGAGCACAAGAGAGTTTCACGGGCAGGATAACAGGTGACAGATGGAGCATGCGAGGAGGGCGGGGGGTCTGAGAGCGCTCCGTGGCCGGAAAGGAGCGTCAGGAAGGCTCTTAGAAACCACAGACGCTGTCGTGGTATCTATCCAAGAACAAGGTCCAGCTCAACGATGCTAACGTGGGCGCTGTTTTTAAAAAACACTTCGGTGCTTTGAAGGAAGGGGGTGGGGGCAGGCTCTAAGGGAGGTGCTCGTCCACAGTTTGCTTTCTGCGTGGACAAACTTATAAATTCAGGACTTTCCTCGTGTATTTAAGGATCTGCAGCCCTTTCTATTCACCCCCTCGTCCTGTTCACTGAAAGGGCATCATCCACGTCCCTAGCATCTTCTTGACGCTGAGCGATGAAACAGCCAAGCTTCCAGGTCACGGAGGGCTGCACCAGCGACGTGGCCCAGCTTCCCAGGGGCAAGTGCTGAGCCCCCTCCTGCTGCCTAGAGGAGACGAGGGGAGCGCGGAGGGGAGTGGACTCTGAAGTCGGACAGGACGTTGGAAGCCGGGCTCTGCCTCCCATTCATGTGATGTGGGGATGTTGGATCCTCAGTTATAAATGCAGGTGGTAGTAGTTTATAAACCCCTCCTCCTAGGGGTTTATAAAGATTTCATGAACGGAGATGTGTGAAACATTGTAGGCACTGGAGAGTTGTTAGCTGATAAATATGTGATTATTATTTTGTGTATTTCAGCGCACAGCATACACTAAGCGCCCAATAGATGTGTGCCAAAGTAGGAAGGCTTCTCCTCCCTGTGTTGTCTGACCCTTCATCACATCAGCTCAGTCTTTTTCCTTTACTTTATCTGGCAAATTTCACTGGAGTATAGAATAGTTCGGAAAAGTCCACTGACCACTGGATTGTCACAGAGTGAGTTTGCACATATAGCCAGCAAGTGGATCGAGGGACGGGACCTTTCCAGCATCCCCAGAAGCCCCTCGTGCTCTTGTTCTGTCAATCCCAGCCCAGGAGGCGGCCCACTGCCCAGACCGGTCTCAGCACAGGTGACCTTTGCCGTTCGTGAGCCCCATGTCCGAGGGAGCACCCAGCACCCTCCGTGTTGTACCTGCTTCCTTCACTCACCCAGCCTGCGGGGAGGCGTAGCCCGTCCACTCTCTTTGCGGGACAGTGTCCTGTTGTGGACGCACCGACGGCACTGCTTCCCTGCCCAGCTCCCCCTCTGCCTCAGGCACCAGGCACCGTACCCAGAGGGGAAGCAGTCAGTTGCTTTCCGTCTTTCTGATTATATTCACCTCCGGAGCCATTTGTGCAGGGACTAAAACGGATTTGATGTGATGAATCACAAAATCGCACCCTTTATTCAAAAACCGCGTAAACAGCGATTCCGTTTGGGATGAATTGGACCCGTACGATGAGTTATGGGCTCATTAGAGTGGCAGAGCGCCTTCCTTTATCATATTAAGTTTATTTAAATCACACAGAATGTTCATTTTTAGAAACAATTCGCACCCACCTCAAGGAATCATCAGTATTGCTCCAGGAGATACGATACAATCCTGTTTTTAACGCGATGCACATAGTTTGCAATTGTGTGACAACTAGATTCCATTATGCCTTCCCTATGGGGACAGCCCATAAAGATTGATTACACATTAAAAATGGTGTTAAAGAAAGAGACAGCCTGTGTCTATTCCTGCCTGTGGCTCTGAGCGTGGCCCGTGCTCTCCCTGGCTCAGACGCCCTCCCTGCCGTGGTGGGATCGCCTTGGGCACCCCTACCCCCAGGGAGGCATTCACATTCCTCTGCCTTTCTTTGGAAGAGCTCTCATCACCCCAGCGTGTGCTTTGGTGACAAGAATGTGCACTAGGGCATCACTGAGTCCTCAAAGCTTGGAAATAAGTGCAGGATGATCTGGGCAGACGCAGGCTTTGTTCTCTTGCAGTTTCCCAATGTGTGTGCCCCGTGGATCCAAAAAGGGGTGGGGAACCACTCAGATCTTTTTATGATTAAGAAGAAAGAAATCCTGGAGAGAGGCTCTAGGGGTGGGGTGGGGGCCATCTGTCCTCTGTGCAGAGACTGTGTTCTGATAACCACCAGGACCCCTGGGTGCTCTTCCCACAGACTTTTATTAAATGCAAAGAGTCCTTCAAATGAAGTGGCCGGAGTCCAAACGTGAACGTGAATGTTTCTTAACTGAGCCACGATTGAGAACAAATGGACCACGGGAGCCCTCTTACCCGTCACAGGGAACTGCTGTGATCTCAGATTCCCACTTTGGGTAGCACCCCCCTGAAAACGTGCAGTCTGCAGCTTGCTCACCTAGCAGTACTGTTCACAGAGGCCAAGAATGTAAATCCTTGAAGTCCCCAACCTTCCAGCTCGCATGCCCCTTGGGTTTCTGCCCCTGAACAGGTGTGTGGTGGCTCAGCTCTGCCCAGGGATGTCACAGACAGGAGGCACGAGGCGTCAGGGCACCCCAGTCCTCCTTCCACGGCTCTGGGCTCTGCCTCAATTTGGGGCCTGATGAATAGAAATGTCACTGGAAATTGATTTTCCATTTAATCAAAAGAGAAATTTATTTCTGGGTCTCTCCAAATGTGAGGTCATCCCTTGATGAGCTGGTGAAATTTTATTAAGTTTTAACCTTGCTGTTGCGTGTTTCTGGGTGTTGTGTTCACGCGGGGCCAGGCTCCCTGTGACCCGTGAGCTGAAAACTACAAAGGTCAGAATTGGCCCTGTGGGGACAGAGGACAAGAGAACTGAGCTGGCAAGGGCAGTCTCACTCCCCAGCTCCTCTGTCACCAGGCAGCTCACTCTGGTTTAGAGGGTTCTGTGGTCTAAGCAGGGGTCGAGAAATGTTTTCCATAAAAGGGCCAGATGGTAAATATTTTAGGCTTTGCAGCCATGGAGCCTCTATCATAATGCCAACTCCGCGTATAGCCCCAAAGCAGCCATAGACAGTTAAGTATACAAATGGGGGTGGCCACCTTCCCACAGAGCTGCTTACAGAACCAGACCGGGGGTCCGATTCAGCTCTCAGGCCATAGTCTGTTGACTTTTGGTCCAAGAGACCTTCAGTTCTGTGTGACTTGACTAAGACAACACTGGGTGTGCAAAAGCAATTCAGTTCCAAGGTTGCCTTTGAGTGGAAGTAAGTTTTATGTACAGCAAGACCTGGATCTGCTTACGATAGATTCTGCTTATATATTAATTGAGTTTCTTAATGTGATGGCTGCTATCCCGATGGCTTAGAGGGGTGAGAGGAGATAAAATTCAGGAGCAAAATTGCTGCTCATTTACGGTGTTATTCCAAATCAAGCCTTCATTTTAACAGAATCGCCACACTTTTGGATGCACTCGGATTTCCAGGGTAGAGGGGACCATTGAGCTCTCCTGGATTGTTTGTGAATTTCTCGGATGGATGGCTCTGCTGGAATCCGCAAAGTCTTGTTAACAACATTAATGTGTAACTACCTGCGTTTCAATCATGCAAAGACAAACTCGGGCCATTTTGTTCTGGTGGAGCGTCACTAATTCTAGTTATACGATAACTATGCAACGCTGGATTTTAGAAATAGGGCCTCCGAGATCCATTAGTGGTGTGGTGCGCGTTGCTGAATGGATGTCTGTATTATCATCAAGGTAATTCAAAACAAATTTCAAGCTGTGACAATAAAATGGTTCTTGTAGTAGGTTGGGGTTTGTACAGAAATTGCCCATTTGAAGGAGACCGGTTATGTTTTCAAGTTGGAATTTTGGTGGACTAGTTTCACTTTTACTCATTTTCATTAATTTCTGAACATTTTTTTTTTACCAATGTGGTGATAGCATACCAGGGCAAACTGTGATTATTGGTTAAAAATGATATGGTATCTTTTCACCCCGTTTAGCCTGTGGTGGTTTTTGGTATAAGATTACACAGTTCTCCTCTATGTCCAGGACAAAGAGGAATACTCAGTAATCACACCAGGAATCCTGTCCCCGGGAAGAGTCTGTCCTGAACCTAGGACCATCCTTTGGAGATCCTCATGCTGGCTGTGCCTGGTTCTCAAAGCCCTATTTCTGTTCTCCTTGCCCATTTTCACTGCAGCCAGTGCCCATGGAGAAGTTAAGTTCTGGAGGAGAAGTGTGAGTAATTAGGTTTCCTCTTAAACCCTTTCTCTTGTTCTGATGCTGGAGGGATTGGAGAAGAGCATTTTACAGCTGTCTGTGGTTATAGGACCATCCTCTGTCCCCCGCACTCCACTGTGCCCTCTGCATCTGCCTTCCCTTCTCCCCACAGAGCCTCTCACAATGTAGTAGATGCTCAGTCAACACATGTACAATGAATGAAGGTCGCGGTCGGATCGTGTCCTGAGCGTCCCCGAGGGAGCCTTGACGAGAGCACCAGAGCCGGATAGGTCAGGAACCCCGTGCTCATCCTCTCCCCTTGCCCAGTGTCCACACTCATTGTCTTCATCACAAGCCATCAGCATCACTGACCGAATGTCCCCCATGACTCTATGTATTGCATTAACTCATCGAACCCTCCTTGTAACCACGTGGGGCAGATACCATTACTGTCCCCACTTCACGGGTGAGGAAGCTGAGGCACGAGGGGGGCAAAGCCATAGAAAGAAAGTCCACGTCAGTACTGACCGTGTAAAGGTGGTTGGAGAACTCCATACTGACCTGCATCCGTACGACATAGGGAAGGTCCTCTGACATGCACTGCAGCGTCCTCGTCTCCAGAGCTGCTGGAGAGCGACGGTCCCCATGGAGAGGGCTGTGGGGCCTCTGCATGGGCTGCTGGCTGCCAGTTGGCCCCGGCCTCACGGTCCCCTGGCTGATAAGTCACCACCTGTGCTAAGTGGCTTTAAAGACTAAATCCTGGAGCTTCCCTGGTGGCGCAGTGGTTGAGAATCTGCCTGCCAAGGCAGGGGACACGGGTTCAAGCCCTGGTCTGGGAGGATCCCACATGCCGCGGAGCAACTAGGCCCGTGAGCCACAACTACTGAGCCTGCGCGTCTGGAGCCTGTGCTCCGCAACAAGAGAGGCCGCGATAGTGAGAAGCCTGCGCACCGCGATGAAGAGTGGCCTGTGCTCACCGCAACTAGAGAAAGCCCTCGCACAGAAACGAAGATCCAACACAGCCAAAAAATATATAAATAAATTAATTAATTTTTTTAAAAAAAGGAAGACTAAATCCTTTTCTCCCTGTTGGGCAGACCTGAGGGAAGCTCAACAGGGAAGGAGTGTCTTTGCTCATTGGAACAAACGGCCTGTTCAGAGAAGGGAGGACCCGCGTGTCATGAGCAAGAGCCAGCACGCTGGTGACAGAGGAGAGGTGACATCTTCACAGTCTGATCTTGCAGTTAAGGATCACCGTAGTGCCCCCCGTGGGTTTCTCCATCCTTCTTCTGTGTACCGAGGGCCATGCAGCTGGCTTCCCAGGGTCCCCTCGCTTGCCAAGATGGTGCTCGTGGACAGATGCTGGCCCTCTGGGGGCGCTGAGACCCTCAGCTGCACACACTTCAAATGCAGACACCACATCTGAACCTTCTGTCCATTGACATCACCTGATTCAGTTTCCCAGACACCTGCTCACCTCCCTGCGCTGCCATCAGTTGTTAGGTGCCCTGAGTCCCTTGCAGTGTCTACAGAGAAGAGGTGAACCAAGCCACATGAGGACATTTTCTGCGATTATCCGGTCACCGGGTGAAGCAGGACCTCCGCGGGGCTGACAACCTTGGGAACCCAGGTAACGTCAGCTCCACAGTCAGCGGCTCCCTCACCTGTGGTTTTATCAAGCCCAGGATAACAGGCTCTAAGATCATGTACCTTTTAAATATATATATAATGTTTCGGGGGCAACTCTTAATTGATTCAGGTTTATAAGTGCATGTAACCGTCGTGGTAAAAGTTGTTCCGTGGATGTTTCCAGCTGTCATTTTATCCAAGGGGATAAGAGTGACAGCTCACACCGCCTGGGTCCAAGCCACCGGCCCACCACTTGCTGGCAGGTTATTTAGCCCTCCTGTGCTTCAACTTTCTCATTTGGAGCATGAAGATGACAGCACCTCCCACCCTGTAGGACTTGTAGGGACTTGTGTATACCCTCCCTTAGGTCCCACCTGGACAAGTCACTGGAAGGACCGGGGCATTTAAGAATAACAGGTGCCTTTGCTTCTGGACACAACTGCCCCTCCAGCCATCCCCACCCCTGAGACCCTGGGCGCATACGGACTCACGAAAGAATAACTGTTTCTTTTCGGCGTGACAGTAAAGACAGGAAATCAGATATCAGTTCTCTTTCCATCCTCTGGATCCGGGGGCCGTACATAAACCACACCCATATGGTGGGAATTGAGGCAGGGGCTGTGTTAGGGGCTTCTATGGGCTTAGCTCACTTTAGTCCTCTCTGCAGCCCTAAGAGGAACCACACTGTTACCCCATTTTACAGACGAGAAGCTGAAACACAGGGTAGGTAAGTAATTGCTCCAGGCCACACAGCTAGCAGGACCCAAAGCCTGCACACCCTCCCACCCCAGCCTCAGCCTGCACCTATCCAACAGAATTACGAAAGGGATCCCGTTCCTTAGGAATTTCCCATGAAAAGTATTGGGGATGGGTCACCACCTTTATTCTGATGGGCCCTGGCAGGGACTGACAATGGCCTGTGAGCCCAGCCTGGCCTGCTGCCTCTTCTTACAAAGTTGTCTTAGAAGACATAGTGTCCATTTGTTTTCTGTCTTTTTTTTTTTTGGAGTATAATTGCTTCAAAATGTTGTGTTAGTTTCTGCTGTACAGTGAAGTGAATCAGCTATATGTATACATACATTCCCTCCCTCTTGGACCTCCCTCACCACCCCCCATCCCACCCATCTAGGTCTTCACAGAGCACCGAGCTGAGCCCCCTGTGCTATACGGCAGGTTCCCACCAGCTATCTGTTTTACACATGGTAGTGTATTCATGTCAAACCTAATCTCCCAATTCCTCCCACCCTCCCTTTCTTCCCGGGTCCACATGTTCATTCCCTACGTTTGCCCTTCTATTCCTGCCCTGCAAATAGGTTCATCTGTACCATTTATGTAGATTCCACATATATGTGTTAATATACGATATTTGTTTTTCTCTTTCTGACGTACTTCACTTTGTTTGACAGACTCTAGGTCCATCCACATCTCTACAAATGACCCAATTTCATTTCTTTTTACGGCTGAGTAATATTCCATTATATATATATGTACCACATCTTCTTTATCCATTCATCTGTCAGTGGACATTTAGGTTGTTTCCATGTCCTGGCTATTGTAAATAGTGCTGCAGTGAACATTGGGGTACATATTGTCTGTGCTTTTTTCCTGCAACCATGGCAGAGTTGAGTCATTGTGATACAGTCCTTGTTGCCCACCAAGCCAAGAATATTTACTATCTGGCCCTTCATAGAAAACGTCTGCAGCCCCTGCTCTAATAACGTGGGCAGAAGAGAGAAACAAACAAACAACCCACAAACACTTAAGCTTTTGTCCCCAGGCTCAAGGATCAGCCCTTCTCCTGTTCTCGCTGCTGACACTCCCTCTTTCTGGGCAAAGTCTGGGACCAGGATGGTGGCAATGCCATTCCCTGGAATCTTGACCCACTCGGCTGCTGGTGCCTTAGTGTGGGGTGCCCGGTCCCTTCTCTCATTCTCAGAGCAATCACCACCTGGGAGAACTGGGGGGTCTGGTGGGAGGTGGCCGTGTGCACCCTGACCTGCAGCGTCTGGCAGGACCAGAGCATGGGGCAGCCCTCAGCGGCCGGGCCTGCGGAGTGGGGAGAGTCACCATGTAATGTGGCCATTCAGACTTGGAGTAGCTGAAGGGAGGGATCCAAAATCCATCCAGCTCCTCTCACCCTCCCACAGGAATGGGTCTCTGATTTGTTATTTTAATTAGGGGCTTTTAAGCTTTAATTTTAAAAGTTTAATAAGCTGTCTTTCTGTGTCAGTCATGGCTGAGCAAACTCTCACACGGTAACACATGCAGGCTCTCACCCGACCTGAGATCACTGTCCAGACAGGACCCCAGGCCCCGATGGGCGTCTCGGCTCCCGGTGGCGAGGCCAGGCCCGCTGCCTTGACCAGGGCCGTTCCCAGTGGCCGCAGGCACAGCCTTTATTGGCCCGTGACATGTGGGCATGAACTTGTAGGAACCTAAGCTTGGCCATGCGTGGCGCCAGCTCTGTTTTATTCCCGCAGTCCTCTTGCTGGCTCCAGGAAGGCAATGCACAAATAGCCATTTTCGAAGGCAAACACTCACTGTGTTACGAGATGGCTTCTGGTTCTGAGTACCCAGCGGATACTCAGTGAACACGTCAGGATGACGCAAAGGGGGCACCAGGCCAGATTCGCTGAACTGAACAGCACCCTTTTCCTGCTGAGATTCATCAGTGCCAATGTCCTGGCCAAACTGGTCTTCAGGCCCATTCAGGCACAATCAGCATGGAGGATATGATGCTGGAGATGCTCTGCACGGAGTTATGAAGGCACAGGGGCCACACACGGGCAGTTCACCATGAAGCACAGACGAGGAGCTGCGGGCAGAAGAGGGTAAAATAGTGTAAAATAAAAAAAAAAAAAAAAAAGGCTGCTCTTCATTGCAGTGCGTGAGCTTCTCACTGCAGTGGCTTCTCTTGTTCTCTTCCCAGGAAGCGCCTGGGAAGAAGGTCCCTGTGGACCAGGGCACCAAGGCTGGGATTCCAGGTGCACGTGGTATCTCCCTGCCTCTGCCCGCTGCATCCAACATCTTGCCGTCAACCTCGAGGGAACATCTGCTCCTGATTTTTCACTGCCGTTTGGGTCAGCGTGTTTGCACTGACCCAGGGCTTTGAGCTGGAGGGTCTGCTCTGGGGCGGTAGGGGCGCAGTTGCAGTTAGTCCTCACAGTCGTCCTGTGAAGCAGACCCTCTGGCCGCCCCGTGGGGTCTGAGGCTTGGAGAGCCTCAGAGCTGGAACCCAGGAAGGCAGGTCTCCCTCCGGGAATTAAACGGCTGCCTTTCGCAGAATGATCCAGTCCCTAGAGAAATGGGATGGTGGATGTTGTAGATCTGTGGGTTTGCTCCACGTGGTTTATTGCTGAGCCTCTGAGATGCAGCTGTGTGTCAGCATCTGTTGCCATGGAGATGAAGGGAGCGGGCACCTGGGAGCCACACCTGGCCCACGGCGGGCTTGCCACGCCTTCACCCCATTTGCTGCTGGGCTGCTTTGGCTCCAGCTATTCCTGTGCTGCTGCCCTTGGCTCTCGTGCCTGAGCCAACCCACGAGCTCACCCTGGGAAGGTTGTAGGGAGGCGCTCAGCCAGCTGTTCTCCGCTGTGAGCTGGTGTTTCTGTGGCCACCAGGTCCCGGCCGTCCCACCCACATGCCTGGCTCCTGGAGGCCCATCTCACTCAAGGGTTAATGTCCAGCGGCCACAGGTAAATTCCAGGAGCAGGTGGTGCAATGTCACGGCATCACGCACAAGACAGGAACTGCTTAGCCGGCAGCGGGGGCAGCAGACTCCTGGCCAAGAGGACCGCTCAGCCCCGGGAACAGAGGCAGTGCGGACACGGAACAGAGGGAAGGGCTCCCGCAGACGCAGGCAGCAGGTGCAGGCAGCTCTTCCCACGAGGGCTGCCCGACAGGAGCCCGCCACCGCCTGCATCCCGCTGGCACATCCTCACGAGGTGCCCGCTGGTGGGTGCTGAGCAGGCTCTTCTGCCGTTCCCCCCCCCTGCTGTGCACCCCCCCGTCTGCCCCGTGGGGGCGAGTCATCAGGGATGGCCCCAGTCCTCCCCCAGTGCCGGATGCCACCACGGTGAGCTGGGAGCTCTGCCTCCCAGGGTCCTGTGGCTGCCGAGGTGTCGCCCTGTGAAGGATGGGCTGATTTAGGGTGGCTCCTTGAATTAGGGGAGAGCATGCTTGTCGAGGTCATGGCAGCGTCTGGGAGCGTGAGGGGTGCCCCAGGGTGACTCACGTTGCGTCACTGACCATCACGACAGGGTCTGTCCCCCTGGACAGGCTTCCTGAGCCCCCCTTCTTTATCCCGTCCTGGGTCTGGGGCCTCTGGGCCCTCCTGGAGGGCTCATCGTGACACCCCACTGCCCTTGATTCCTGCAGATTTGACCCAGAACCTCTGCTTTAAGGGTAGCAAATCGAATTTAGCGTTTTGCCTTTCAGTTGTTTCGGTTCTTCCAAAGATATTGAAAGAAATTGAACAACAGTCTGATTTTCTTAGGGATCATTTTTTTTTTTTTAATTTTTATTTATTTATTTGTTTATTTATGGCTGTGTTGGGTCTTCGTTTCTGCGCGAGGGCTTTCTCCAGTTGCGGCAAGCGGGGGCCACTCTTCATCGCGGTGCGCGGGCCTCTCACTATCGCGGCCTCTCTTGTTGCGGAGCACAGGCTCCAGACGCGCAGGCTCAGTAATTGTGGCTCACGGGCCTAGTTGCTCCGCGGCATGTGGGATCTTCCCAGACCAGGGCTCGAACCCGTGTCCCCTGCATTGGCAGGCAGACTCTCAACCACTGCGCCACCAGGGAAGCCCTCTTAGGGATCATTTTTTAGCTTCTGTAACAATGATGAAGAATTGGATTAAAAATTGACTCTACAGCGGCCGAGTAAATATCCACCTAGTTACCGAGCGTGAGGGAACTGTGGCAATTGCCAGGGCAGGACACTTTGTGAGTTTTTAGCTGCGTCTCCTCCCAGCTGCCCTTCACTGAGGTGGGTGGGACACAGTGTGAGCTGGTGCGGGGGAAGCACTGTTTCTCTGGGCGGGGTCTACAGGGCCCAGCATCCTCCGGGGGAGGCCAGCACGACCTCGAGGAGCCATCAGTGTAACTGAGGATCCCGTAAAACGGCAGCAGGGTCCATATTTACCCACGCCTCACTAAGTCACCTTCTCATTTGCCAGTCACTGCTTGAGAGTCTAAGAGATTGAAACCCCAGAGGACAGCTGCATGAGGCCAGGTGTATTCAGAGAAGGGGTCTCTGGGGCCAGTAACAGCTCCCTTTTTTGAAAACTCTGGGCCCACCCAGACTTGAGTGAGCTTGGGGGTTGCCATAGAGTCTGCTAAAAGCATCCACTCTGTCGGAACAGAGCAGAACAGACTGTGTGTCTTCCGGACCCAAAGCGCACTGCACTATCACCAGCCCGTGTGTCGCTGGGCTGGGGTTGCTCTGCCTGCCCCCGGGAGAGGTGAACGCCTTCAGTGCTGGGATCCACAGGCACCTAAATCCAACCAAATGCTGTCCAAGAATCGCTGTTCATTTCTCTCTTAAAGCGGCCATCAGAGTCCCCTTTAAAATGGAGTGAACCTTTCCTGTTAGAATGTAGCCTTGTGGACGTGGCCAGACACGAGGATCCTCTTCCTCCCATAGTCTTCTGGGGGATGCAGTAACTAACCCGCGATCTTGCTGGTCTAGAAGATGCAAGACCAGTTTTTCAGGGAAAACACTCGTATCTCTGAGCCGGCGTGTCCCTGTCAGCACTGCTTGAAGGGGTCAGTGGTCACTGTGGGGCTGATGTGATGGGGAGTTGGTGGGAAAATAGGCAGTTGACCTAGAGCAAGTACAGCAAATATTGAAAGTACTCAGGGCCTGTCACTTGGGGAGCCTTGTGGAAGGTTCTAGAAGAGGCCTTATGAAACCATAATTCCACTTTAATGATCTGGACCCCGTATGATCCATGGTACCAGACAGAGAGGACGCTTATATACACACGTGAATACGTGTCTTACTTAAAATTCAGAAGGAGAGTCTTCAGGTGCCAGAATGACTAGCGCGGTGGGTGAGCGACACCCGGCACCGCCGCTTCCCGGCCAACTGGGAAATATTGCTTCAATTACACGCACACAGGCCTGGCTGCAGAAGTGGGTCGTGGGTCCTGGCAGCCCTGATGCTACTTCAGGCTAGACCTGTGTTGCTTATTTCCAGAAGCGGGATCTTCCGGGGCCACCTTAAGAATGGGAATGATTCAATGCAATCCCTATCAAACTACCACTGGCATTTTTCACAGAACTAGAACAAAAAATTTCACAATTTGTATGGAAACACAAAAGACCCCGAATAGCCAAAGCAATCTTGAGAACGAAAAATGGAGCTGGGGGAATCAGGCTCCCTGACTTCAGACTATATTACAAAGCTTCAGTAATCAAGACAGTTTGGTACTGGCACAAAAACAGAAATATAGATCAATGGAACAGGATAGAAAGCCCAGAGATAAACCCACACACATATGGTCACCTTATCTTTGATAAAGGAGGCAAGCATATACAGTGGAGAAAAGACAGCCTCTTCAATAAGTGGTGCTGGGAAAATTGGACAGGTACATGTAAAAGTATGAAATTAGAACACTCCCTGACACCATGCACAAAAATAAACTCAAAATGGATTAAAGACCTAAGTGTAAGGGCAGACACTATCAAACTCTTAGAGGAAAACATAGGCAGAACACTCTATGACATACATCACAGCAAGATTCTTTTTGACCCAGCTCTCAGAGAAATGGAAATAAGAACACAAATAAACAAATGGGACCTAATGAAACTTAAAAGCTTTTGCACAGCAAAGGAAACCATAAACAAGACCAAAAGACAACCAACAGAATGGGAGAAAATATTTGCAAATGAAGCAACTGACAAAGGATTAATCTCCAAGATTTACAAGCAGCTCGTGCAGCTCAATAACAAAAAAACGAACAACCCAATCCAAAAATGGGCAGAAGACCTAAATAGACATTTCTCCAAAGAAGATATACAGATGGCCGACAGACACATGAAAGAATGCTCAACATCATTAATCATTAGAGAAATGCAAATCAAAACTGCAATGAGATATCATCTCACACCGGTCAGAATGGCCATCATCAAAAAATCTAGAAACAATAAATGCTGGAGAGGGTGTGGAGGAAAGGGAACACTCTTGCACTGTTGGTGGGAATGTAAATTGATACAGCCACTATGGAGAACAGTATGGAGGTTCCTTAAAAAACTACAAATAGAACTACCATACGACCCAGCAATCCGACTACTGGGCATATACCCTGAGAAAACCATAGGTCAAAAAGAGTCATGTACCAAAATGTTCATTGCAGCTCTATTTACAATAGCCAGGACATGGAAGCAACCTAAATGTCCATCGACAGATGAATGGATAAAGAAGATGTGGCACATATATACAATGGAATATTACTCAGCCATAAAAAGAAATGAAATGGAGGTATTTGTAATGAGGTGGATGGAGTTAGAGTCTGTCATACAGAGTGAAGTAAGTCAGAAAGAGAAAAACAAATACAGTATGCTAACACATATATACGGAATCTAAGGGGAAAAAAAAAAGGCCATGAAGAACCTAGTGGCAAGACGGGAATAAAGACACAGACCTACTAGAGAATGGACTTGAGGATATGGGGAGGGGGTGGGGTGAGATGTGACAGGGTAAGAGAGTGTCATGGACATATATACACTACCAAATGTAAAATAGATAGCTAGTGGGAAGCAGCCGCATACCACAGGGAGATCAGCTTGGTGCTTTGTGACCACCTAGAGGGGTGGGATGGGGAGGGTGGGAGGGAGGGAGATGCATGAGGGAAGAGAAATGGGAACATATTGTATATGTATAACTGATTCACTTTGTTATAAAGCAGAAGCTAACACACCATTGTAAGGCAATTATACTTCAATAAAGATGTTTTAAAAAAAAAAATACCCAGCCTGCAGGCTGCTTTCCCAGGACCCGCCGCCTTTCCCTCTGGGAACGACGGCTCCCGAGGAAGGCATGTCGACTGGTTTCTACTGCACCAGCGGTATGTGTGGTCTGAATAGGAATTTCAACCCCAGTCCTAACAGGACCCCAGGCCTTGCAGTCCGTGGACACAGCAGGTGTGCGTTCTCTGCTGGCTCAGAGGTATTTATCCTGGCGTTCAGCCACTTTTCTTCAAGGTCGCCTTGACGCCCAGGAAAGAGCCGGGTTCATCTAGGGCAGAGGAGCTGGAGACTCCAGGGGCACCTGGGGCAGAGGGTGGGGTGAGTGCAGGACCAGCGGGGAGCGGGGCCCCCTGGCTTCAGGGGCCTTAGGACCAGGACCGGGGAGGTTTCCCCAGGTTCCTGCGAGAGCCCAGAGAGGCGGGCGGGCGTCCCCACTCGACAGGCCCCCTCCAAACCCTCTGCAAGGTGGTTTCTGCAGGAACGGGGCCTAGCTGACGGCTGAGGTCCGGGCCAGTTTGCAGGAGCCCGAGAGGTCCAGCTGCAGCTGAGGCTTTAGAAGCTGAAACTGAGACAGTTTCACTGCTGCAAGGAACGGCGGTGCTTTCCCGTCCTCCCCAGCGCCCCCTGCCCCAGGGACCTTTCAGAGTGGCACCTCCTGCCAGGGCCTCCACTGCTGCGGATGCCAGTGTGTCGGCTCCCTACAGAGGAGGAAACAGAGGCACAGACTCACAGGGTCTCACAGCTGGAAGGGGACAGAGCTGGATTCAGCCCCAGGTGTAGCTTCGCTCAGAGCCAAACCCTAAACGAGTGAAACAAACGTAAACAACGGGCTGGAACGAGCAGGAGTTCTTGTTCTGGGGCCGTGGCCTCCAGGAAGCAGGGCTGACGTAAGAAGGAAATGGCATCCTGGACACTTGGGTGGAGACCTCCTCTGGGCTTGGGGTTCATCACATGAGCTCTGAGCTGGGCTAATTTTGCTTAAAAATGGGATTTTCCTTTGTCCTGGATACCTGCGTGTCCCTTAGATAAATTGTGTACATATAACACATGACAGTGTATACAGTATGCATACGTGTCCTAAGTTCACCGCAGCACAGGTCGGAGTCTCTGCAGGTGGCCTTGCACGGGCGGGTGGAAGGGCAGGGCACTGGTAGAGGAGGGCCGGCCTGGGTGCAGGTACCTGAGTCGTGAGGCTGAGGGGAGGTGAGCAGTGGTGTGAGCCTGGGAGAAGCCTGGAAGGCTCGGGGGCAGTGGCGGGGACCCCCAAATCCTGCCTGCTGTCCTCAGGAAGACTCTCGGATCCGCACAGGAAGGGCGGCTCGGAGCCATGCGCTGGGGATGCCCCAGGCCCTGGGACGCTGCCCCCGCTTCTCAGGTAGAAGAAGGCCTTTCCCCACACCTGTGTGAGGCTGCTAGGACAGCATTTCTTAGTTTTAAACGTTCCGTATTCCCACCGTCTTGACTTGGTTTGCATCTCACACACCAGTGAAGAATCATTTCTGTGCACGATAAAGCAGGTGACCTCAAGGAAGAGAACCTTAAGACACATGGAATCCAGAGCTGGCGTTTTCTTGCTCTTCCAAGTCTGCTGTGTTTGGATGTGTCGTGGCTGTTGAGAAGCTTGATCTTCTTGTGAAGATCCTGCTTGGAAAATGTACCTGGTGCTCCACTGACTGAGGAGTGGATAAACTGGCTGGGCTGTAGCCACACAACGGAATATCGTACAGCCTTAAATAGGAAGGGGATTCTGACACAGGCTACCGCATGGGTGAACGGTGAGACCGTCGTGCTGCCTAAAATGAGGCAGTCACAGAAGGGCAAGTACTGTGTGATCCCACTCACATGAGGTCCCTAGAGGAGTCAATTCATAGAGACAGAAAGGAGGGGGGGGGTGCCTGGGGCTGGGGGCAGGAGGGATGGTGGGTCGTTGTTCAGTGGGTGCAGTTTCAGTTTTGCAGGATAAAAAGGTTCTGGGCTGTGCTGCACAGCGATGGGTGTGTAGTTAACACTGGTGTTCACTTAAACACTGTGAGGATGCGAAATTCTGTGCCATGTATTTTCTACCACGGGCTTTATTTTTTTTTTTTTTTTTCACACACACACACACACTGTATTTTATTTTTACAAGAGATAAATCGACTGACACCAAGCATTGTACATGGATGACCACAACAAAAGCAACAATGATTGCAATTACCAAACATGAAACACACTCATACTATGTCATAGTATTGACATTCAGTCCAGTAATCCTCCACTGTAACAGCTCCTTTACTTTGCAGTGAAAATTGATTTGTATATTCTTTGCCTCTGAGTCCTTGTGGAATTTTTTTTTTTTTTTTTAAATTCAGACAGAAAGTCACAAAAATTATACTCATCCTCATCAGTTCACTCAGTCCCATGTAATTAATTTTTTTTTTTCATCTTGATCTTTTGTTAGCACTTTTATGAGTTCATCAGTTTTTCATTAGAGTTCTGAAAATGCTTATTCATTCAGTTCAGCAGTACAGTCCGTTACCAGAAACCTGTACTTGTCAGAGTCTTTTCCATGTATTTCTTGAAGATGAAACCCTTTTATAGGAACATATTTGCAAAATCATCAGAGTACACCCAGAACTGTCTGTAAATGACAAAAGACTTAAAAATGACCACGGTTAAAGATTTGATGACAGTTCATAATAATGCAGTTGACAAGAAAATTAGTTATTTCTGAGATATACATTTTAAAGTAATAAATAGGATTATTACTTATAACATTATACCAGAACATATAAGATTTTTAGAAATTTCATGTAATGTCTGAAACATTTATATTAACATATTTCCATACATATTTCCATACAAGTACAAATATAAGATTTTTAGAAATTTCATGTAATGTCTGAAACATTTATATTAACATATTTCCATACATATTTCCATACAAATACAAATATGATTTTTAGAAATTTCATGTAATGTCTGAAACATTTATATTAACATATTTCCATACATATTTCCATACAAATACAAATATAAGATTTTTAGAAATTTCATGTAATGTCTGAAACATTTATATTAACATGTTTCCATACAAATAACCCAATGAAAGTTTAGTATTAGTTGTTTTGTTTGTTTTTTTATACTGCAGGTTCTTATTAGGCATCAGTTTTATACACATCAGTGTATACATGTCAATCCCAATCGCCCAATTCAGCACACCACCATCCCCACCCCACCGCAGTTTTCCCCCCTTGGTGTCCATATGTCCATTCTCTACATCTGTGTCTCAACTTCTGCCCTGCAAACTGGCTCATCTGTACCATTTTTCTAGGTTCCGCATACATGCATTAATATACGATATTTGTTTTTCTCTTTCTGACTTACTTCACTCTGTATGACAGTCTCTAGATCCATCCACGTCTCAACAAATGACTCAATTTCGTTCCTTTTTATGGCTGAGTAATATTCCATTGTATATATGTACCACATCTTCTTTATCCATTCGTCTGTTGATGGGCATTTAGGTTGCTTCCATGACCTGGCTATTGTAAATAGTGCTGCAATGAACATTCGGGTGCATGTGTCTTTTTGAATTACGGTTTTCTCTGGGTATATGCCCAGTAGTGGGATTGCTGGGTCATATGGTAATTCTATTTTTAGTTTTTTAAGGAACCTCCATATTGTTCTCCATAGTGGCTGTATCAATTTACATTCCCACCAACAGTGCAAGAGGGTTCCCTTTTCACCACACCCTCTCCAGCATTTGTTGTTTGTAGATTTTCTGATGATGCCCATTCTAACAGGAGTGAGGTGATACCTCATTGTAGTTTTGATTTGCATTTCTCTAATAATTAGTGATGTTGAGCATCTTTTCATGTGCTTCGTGGCCATCTGTATGTCTTCTTTGGAGAAATGTCTATTTAGGTCTTCTGCCCATTTTTGGATTGGGGTGTTTGTTTCTTTGATATTGAGCTGAATGAGCTGTTTATATATTTTGGAGATTAATCCTTTGTCCGTTGATTCATTTGCAAATATTTTCTCCCATTCTGAGGGTTGTCTTTTCGTCTTGTTTATGGTTTCCTTTGCTGTGCAAAAGCTTTGAAGTTTCATTAGGTCCCATTTGTTTATTTTTGTTTTTATTTCCATTACTCTAGGAGGTGGATCAAAAAAGATCTTGCTGTGATTTATGTCAAAGAGTGTTCTTCCTATGTTTTCCTCTAAGAGTTTTATAGTGTCCACTCTTATATTTAGGTCTCTAATCCATTTTGAGTTTATTTTTGTGTATGGTGTTAGGGAGTATTCTAATTTCATTCTTTTACATGTAGCTGTCCAGTTTTCCCAGCACCACTTATTGAAGAGACTGTCTTTTCTCCATTGTATATCTTTGCCTCCTTTGTCATAGATTAGTTGACCATAGGTGCGTGGGTTAATCTCTGGGCTTTCTATCTTGTTCCATTGATCTATGTTTCTGTTTTTGTGCCAGTACCATATTGTCTTGATTACTGTAGCTTTGTAGTATAGTCTGAAGTCAGGGAGTCTGATTCCTCCAGCTCCATTTTTTTGCCTCAAGACTGCTTTGCCTATTCGGGGTCTTTTGTGTCTCCATACAAATTTTAAGATGATTTGTTCTAGCTCCGTAAAAAATGCCATTGGTAATTTGATAGGGATTGCATTGAATCTGTAGATTGCTTTGGGTAGTATACTCATTTTCACAATGTTGATTCTTCCAATCCAAGAACATGGTATATCTCTCCATCTGTTGGTATCATCTTTAATTTCTTTCATCAGTGTCTTATAGTTTTCTGCATACAGGTCTTTTGTCTCCCTAGGTAGGTTTATTCCTAGGTATTTTATTCTTTTTGTTGCAATGGTAAATGGGAGTGTTTCCATAATTTCTCTTTCAGATTTTTCATCATTAGTGTATAGGAATGCAAGAGATTTCTGTGCATTAATTTTGTATCCTGCAACTTTACCATATTCATTAATTAGCTCTAGCAGTTTTCTGGTGGCAGTTTTAGGATTCTCTATGTATAGTATCATGTCATCCGCAAACAGTGACAGTTTTACTTCTTCTTTTCCAATTTGTATTCCTTTTATTTCTTTTTCTTCTCTGATTGCCGTGGCTAGGACTTCCAAAACTATGTTGAATAATAGTGGTGAGAGTGGACATCCTTGTCTCGTTCCTGATCTTAGAGGAAATGCTTTCAGTTTTTCACCATTGAGAATGATGTTTGCTGTGGGTTTGTCATATATGGCCTTTATTATGTTGAGGTAGGTTCCCTCTATGCCCACTTTCTGGAGAGTTTTTATCAGAAATGGGTGTTGAATTTTGTCAAAAGCTTTTTCTGCATCTATTGAGATGATCATATGGTTTTTATTCTTCAATTTGTTAATATGGTGTATCACATTGATTGATTTGCGTATATTGAAGAATCCTTGCATCCCTGGGATAAATCCCACTTGATCGTGGTGTATGATCCTTTTAATGTGTTGTTGGATTCTGTTTGCTAGTATTTTGTTGAGGATTTTTGCATCTTTATTCATCAGTGATATTGGTCTGTAATTTTCTTTTTTTGTAGTGTCTTTGTCTGGTTTTGGTATCAGGGTGATGGTGGCCTCATAGAATGAGTTTGGGAGTGTTCCTTCCTCTGCAATTTTTTGGAAGAGTTTGAGAAGGATGGGTGTTAGCTCTTCTCTAAATGTTTGATAGAATTCACCTGTGAAGCCATCTGGTCCTGGACTTTTGTTTGTTGGAAGATTTTTAATCACAGTTTCAATTTCATTACTTGTGATTGGTCTGTTCATATTTTCTGTTTCTTCCTGGTTCAGTCTTGGAAGGTTATACCTTTCTAAGAATTTGTCCATTTCTTCCAGGTTGTCCATTTTATTGGCATAAAGTTGCTTGTAGTAGTCTCTTAGGATGCTTTGTATTTCTGCAGTGTCTGTTGTAACTTCTCCTTTTTCATTTCTGATTTTATTGATTTGAGTCCTCTCCCTCTTTTTCTTGATGAGTCTGGCTAATGGTTTATCAATTTTGTTTATCTTCTCAAAGAACCAACTTTTAGTTTTATTGATCTTTGCTATTGTTTTCTTTGTTTCTATTTCATTTATTTCTGCTCTGATCTTTATGATTTCTTTCCTTCTGCTAACTTTGGGTTTTGTTTGTTCTTCTTTCTCTAGTTTCTTTAAGTGTAAGGTTAGATTGTTTACTTGAGCTTTTTCTTGTTTCTTTAGGTAGGCTTGTATAGCTATAAACTTCCCTCTTAGAACTGCTTTTGCTGCATCCCATAAGTTTTGGGTCGTCGTGTTTTCATTGTCATTTGTCTCTAGGTATTTTTTGATTTCCTCTTTGATTTCTTCAGTGATCTCTTGGTTATTTAGTAACGTATTGTTTAGCCTCCATGTGTTTGTCCTTTTTACGTTTTTTTCCCTGTAATTCATTTCTAATCTCATAGCGTTGTGGTCAGAAAAGATGCTTGATATGATTTCAATTTTCTTAAATTTACTGAGGCTTGATTTGTGACCCAAGATGTGATCTATCTTGGAGAATGTTCCGTGCGCACTTGAGAAGAACGTGTAATCTGCTGTTTTTGGATGGAATGTCCGATATATATCAATTAAATCTATCTGGTCTATTGTGTCATTTAAAGCTTCTGTTTCCTTATTTATTTTCATTTTGGATGATCTGTCCATTGGTGTAAGTGAGGTGTTAAAGTCCCCCACTATTATTGTGTTACTGTCGATTTCCTCTTTTATAGCTGTTAGCAGTTGCCTTATGTATTGAGGTGCTCCTATGTTGGGTGCATATATATTTATAATTGTTATATCTTCTTCTTGGATTGATCCCTGGATCATTATGTAGTGTCCTTCCTTGTCTCTTGTAACATTCTTTAATTTAAAGTCTATTTTATCTGATATGAGTATAGCTACTCCAGCTTTCTTTTGATTTCCATTTGCATGGAATATCTTTTTCCATCCCCTCACTTTCAGTCTGTATGTGTCCCTAGGTCTAAAGTGGGTCTCTTGTAGACAGCATATATATGGGTCTTGTTTTTGTATCCATTCAGCCAGTCTATGTCTTTTGGTTGGGGCATTTAATCCATTCACGTTTAAGGTAATTATCGATATGTATGTTCCTATGACCATTTTCTTAATTGTTTTGTGTTTGTTTTTGTAGGTCCTTTTCTTCTCTTGTGTTTCCCACTTAGAGAAGTTCCTTTAGCATTTGTTGTAGAGCTGGTTTGGTGGTGCTGAATTCTCTTAGCTTTTGCTTGTCTGTAAAGCTTTTGATTTCTCCATCAAATCTAAATGAGATCCTTGCCGGGTAGAGTAATCTTGGTTGTAGGTTCTTCCCTTTCATCACTTTAAGTATATCATGCCACTCCCTTCTGGCTTGCAGAGTTTCTGCTGAGAAATCAGCTGTTAACCTTATGGGAGTTCCCTTGTATGTTATTTGTCATTTTTCCCTTGCTGCTTTCAATAACTTTTCTTTGTCTTTAATTTTTGCCACTTTGATTACTATGTGTCTCGGCGTGTTTCTCCTTGGGTTTATCCTGTATGGGACTCTCTGCGCTTCCTGGACTTGGGTGGCTATTTCCTTTCCCATGTTAGGGAAGTTTTCGACTATAATCTCTTCAAATATTTTCTCTGGTCCTTTCTCTCTCTCTTCTCCTTCTGGGACCCCTATAATGCGAATGTTGTTGCGTTTAATGTTGTCCCAGAGGTCTCTTAGGCTGTCTTCATTTCTTTTCATTCTTTTTTCTTTAGTCTGTTCCGCAGCAATGAATTCCATCATTCTGTCTTCCAGGTCACTTATCCGTTCTTCTGCCTCAGTTATTCTGCTATTGATTCCTTCTAGTGTAGTTTTCATTTCAGTTATTGTATTGGTCATCTCTGTTTGTTTGTTCTTTAATTCTTCTAGGTCTTTGTTAATCATTTCTTGCATCTTCTCAATCTTTGCCTCCATTCTTATTCCGAGGTCCTGGATCATCTTCACTATCATTATTCTGAATTCTTTTTCTGGAAGGTTGCCTATCTCCACTTCATTTAGTTGTTTTTCTGGGGATTTTTCTTGTTCCTTCATCTGGTACATAGCCCTCTGCCTTTTCATCTTCTCTATCTTTCTGTAACTGTGGTTTTTGGTCCACAGGCTGCAGGATTATAGTTTTTCTTGCTTCTGTTGTCTGCCCTCTGGTGGTTGAGGCTATCTAAGAGGCTTGATGGGAGGCTCTGGTGGTGGGTAGAGCTGACTGTTGCTGTGGCGGTCAGAGCTCAGTAAAACCTTAATCCACTTGACTGTTGATGGGTGGGGCTGGGTTCCCTCCCTGTTGCTGTGGCGGGTCAGAGCTCAGTAAAACCTTAATCCACTTGACTGTTGATGGGTGGGGCTGGGTTCCCTCCCTGTTGGCTGTTTTGCCTGAGGCAACCCAACACTGGAGCCTACCCGTGCTCTTTGGTGGGGTTAATGGCAGACTCTGGGAGGGCTCACGCCAAGGAGAACTTCCCAGAACCTCTGCTGCCAGTGTCCTTATCCCCACGGTGAAACAGAGCCACCACTCGCCTCTGCAGGAGACCCCCCAACACCAGCAGGTAGGTCTGGTTCAGTCTCCCCCAGGCTCACTGCTCCTTCCCCTGGGTCCTGATGCACACATTACTTTGTGTGTGCCCTCCAAGAGTGGGATCTCTGTTTCCCCCAGTCCCGTCAAAGTCCTGCAATCCAATTCCCACTAGGCTTCAAAGTCTGATTCTCTAGGAATTCCTCCTCCCGTTGCCTGACCCCCAGGTTGGGAAGCCTGACGTGGGGCTCAGAACCTTTACTCCAGTGGGTGGACTTCTGTGGTATAAGTGTTCGCCAGTCTGTGAGTCACCCACCCAGCAGTTACGGGGTTTGATTTTACTCTGCTTGCGCCCCTCCTACCGTCTCACTGTGGCTTCTCCTCTGTCCTTGGACGTGGGGTATCCTCCTTGGTGAAGTCCAGGGTCTTCCTGTCAATGATGGTCCAGCAGTCAGTTGTGATTCTGGTGCTCTCGCAAGAGGGAGTGACAGCACGTCCTTCTACTCCGCCATCTTGGTTAATCTCTACCACGGGCTTTAAAAAGCCCCTGTTGTAGATGGATGGACGGGGGGCAGGAGCCCACCCTGGATGGGGGGCGGGGGGGTGGGTGCTCCCCCTGCAGGTCCTGCCACTGCACCGAATCTGCCTTCAGGGAGAGCGAGCTGACTGGGCAGGGGCTCCCATTTCAGCTGAGCTCTGAGCCCGGAAAGGAGACCCCTGTCCGGGAGAGACCCCCATCAGAGAGGGAGGTGAGGGAAGTGCCGTCCCAGTAACTGCAGGGAGGGAAGGTGGAAGCCTTATTCCCGGACGATCCCTAACGCCGGTCCGTGCTCAGGACTCACTTGGGCGTTTACCTCGCGATTCTCTCATTTCAGAAACAAAAAAAGTTGAGGATTTGGAGATTTTTGTGGAAATGTCACGTGGTTTGGCACTTTGGGAGGTAGAGCGGATGCTGTTGAGGGTGGAACTTAGGTCCGGAGCGCACGTGATCATTCCCGAACGTGGCCTCGACCCCGCGGGGTCCCCCTGGCACGTGGTCGTCTCCTGTGGGAGGCCCCAGAGGTCCCCTGGCCAGTTGCGAGCACGCCCAGGGCCACGCGGGCAGCCTCTGTGTCTCCTGGCCATGCAGAGCTATCGGCGCACACCATTCAGGGCGACCCCCAGACCCTGGTGCCCGCCGGGCCAGGAGTCAGCCCCCTGCGCCCCCATGCTCACTGCCAGGAATGCCGTCTTCTCAGCAGCAGCGGAAGAGGAAGCGGCAGCAGCGTATGTGTCCTGGGTCCTCGTACGGCAGAAATTCCCTCGTGCCACAGCTGCGGTTGTGTACATAAACTGCACACAGACACAATTGTGAGAAACTCAAACCCAGGACGGACAGAAGGGAGAGCTGTGTGCTGGTAACACCCTGAGCACCACCAGGAACTCGGCGCCCCTCCCCTCGCCCGCTCTGCCCCTCCCCTCGCCCGCTCTGCCTGCGGCCTCGCCCCCCGGGAGGAGCAGGCACGAGTTTTCATTGCTGCAGCTCCTGAGTCCCGCTCGGCCTCCCGGCTGATGGATCAAGGCGCCCACGGGGGCCCCGTGAAGCCAGTGGTCTGCGGGTGGACATTCCAGCCAATCAGTCCCCCCGCCCTGGGTGGTGCCCCAGAAATCTCTTTCTCACTGGCGGCCCCAGCTGGCACCCGTGGCCTGGGCCCCTCCCTCACCGAGCCCTCGGGCTCCCCACTCTCCCGGCCGTGGCCGAGAAGGCGCCCTCCCCTCCTCCCCGGCTCGGTAGCCCAGCGCATGTGTTAGATTCAAAAGAGCATCTCCTCGCTCGTAACCAAGCCAATGTTAGTATTTTCATTGGGGATCTTGCGCTGTCGCCACCCGAGCGGGCAGACACGTGCGTGCTCCTCCGAGCGAGGATGTGCTGGGGAGAAGCACGTGCGCCCCGAGTAGCAAAATGAAATGAAAACCGACGCAGGTATTTTACGTGACAGGGAAGCCAGGGAGCACACCAGGAAGGGCAGCCGCCGCCTTTACGTCGCTGCGGGAGAATAACGTCGTGCACAGTCGCATCCTCGGGTTCAGGCTGGCTGCGCCCCCGCCTGCATTTCTTCCCCAGGTGTGAATGCCACGGAACTCTTGTGGGTCTTATTTAATTATAGAGAAAAAGTAATTTTCAGTTTAAGTTGAAAAAAAGATATTTCAGAGCTTCAGCAAATGACCCGAGAAACAGTAGGTTCTGATCAGATGAGCACATTCTGACCCGGCAGTCGTTTGTCACGGGCAAGACGCCTGAGACTGAGCCCCGGCTTTTCCACCGAGGGACACGGATGTGTTCACGTCTCCGCTTTAGGAGCTGGTTGTATGCTCTTCTCTGTGGGCTCTGGCCTCGCCCACAGCGGCTCTGGACCGAGATTCTCATAGTTGTGCCAACTGCCATATGCCCCAGTGGTGGCCAGTTAAATGCCCGGGCATTGTTCCAGTGAGGGGAGAACTAATACAGCAGAGCCTTTGCTGGGGGAAGGTCCTCTCAGGATGGAGCAGGGATAACCACCCATAGGACGGCTCAGACACCTGTCCACGAACTCACAGAGAGTTCTGCCACATTAAACAGTGAGGCACTGGAAAAGTGTGGAAATGTTTCAGAAACAGAGCTCCATGTTTCATTAATCAAATTCTTCATTTAGGACTCTTTCATCTGTAGGTGGCCACACTGAACTCAAACTAGCTAACCTGAAAATGTTAAGTAGCAGAGGATAAGATCCAGGGGATTGCTTCAGGGGCTGAAGATGTTATCCTCAGGGCCTGGTTTCTCTTATTTTTGCCACCTCCAGTTTGGCTCCTTTTAATCAAATCGCTCCCCTCAGTGAGGCAAGTTGGCAATGGTCAATCCAAGCCTACCTGTTCCCCAGTTTAAGGAGGGGGGGAAGAGAGGTTTTTCCTGGCAGTGTTAATGCACCTCCCAGGATATGTGCTTATGGGTTACACAGCTCCAGTGCCAGGCTCAGTGCCACATTTCACAAGCATTTATCAGATGGGCTATCATGGTGGTAAAAAGACACAAATTTGTTCTCATGGAGTTTAAATATGTTAATGAAAGACAAACACTAACCAAATCTTGGAATGAAGAAAGAGCAATGAGAAGAAAGGAACATGAACCTATAGAGCAGAGGTCTGCAAACTATGGCCCTCTGCCTGTTTTTGTAAATAAAGTTTTATTGAAACACAGCCATGTCCATCATTTACATATTGTCTATGGCTGCTTTCATGCTACAACAGCAGAGTTGAGTAATTGCAAGTGACCGCGTGCCCCACAAAGACTAAATTAATTACTCTCTGGCCCTTTACAGAAAATGTTTGCTGACTCCTGCAGAGCATGGGAGACGGATGCATGCTTCCCTGGGGACACATGAACTGAAATCTCAGGAATAAATAGGATTTAACTCAGCAGAGACGTGGGAGGCAGGAAGAGAAGATGTGGGGAGGGCTGGGGATATAGGCAGGGGTTTTGGCTCTAACACATGGTGCTCCTCCTGGGATTACCTTTTATGAGTGGGAGGGGTGGGGAGAAAGGACACATGGAGGAGGAGATGAAGGACGGACCCAGAGGGTTTGTGCTTCCCCCTCTGAAGCGGCGGGCGTGGGCGCTGAGTCAAAGCTGCAGGAGGAACTGGAGCACAGCTCCTGGGAGCACGGCTTCTCAGTGTGGGTTGTATCTTGACTTTTATTATGTTTGTGTATGTGAACATAAAACAAAGCTTCTTCCTGCAGAAGACAGCTCATCAGACCCATCCTCACTGGGTTGAACACCAGTGGTGTCGTTAACCCCCTGCCACCATCCTTCTTCCAGCCAATGGTGTTTGTAGATGGCAGGTCGGGTTCAGGAGAGAATAAAGCACCCCTTGGTGCTGAGAATACCGAGCCTGAAATGGATTAACCTTCTACCTGAACCCATGTTCTTGGCTTCACTAGTACCTGTCTGACCAGCACCTGGACAGCACCGTGTGCGGATGTGGGTTGGCAAAGTGATGGCATCTGTACAACTACCTCCTCTTCCCCAACTTGAGGCAGACATCACTAATCAATCCCCACTGGGCTGGATGGAGCCTCGTGAACTGCTTAGCTCAGACAGCCACTGCCACCACTCAGCACCCAGAGAAACCCATCTGCCACCCTAGTCCTGGATGCTCAAAAACGACGGGTGAATGAAAGAAAGAGGGCTGCTGTGAAGCGCATTAATTTCTCTGTGGCAGTAAGTGTGCCCCTAAGCAGTTCGTCTGGAAGATTGAAAACGCAAATCTACAATTAGCCCCATTAAGCCTTGGGACTCTAGGGTGTTGGAAGATTTACTTATTTTTAATGCCAAACAAGAAAATCATTGCAAGAGTCATGAAGTGCAGTAGGAAATTAAAAAGCAGCATTCAAAACTCAGCGGATGGCTGCAAGAAGCACGAGGAGACGTTTACCTGTGGCATCACGCGGATTTCTTGCGCACTGACGCCTCTGCATTGGAAGGACTTCATCACAGTCCGCAGCAGCTGAGCTGAATCTCTCTTCTGCCCGGACACACCCGTGAGCCTAGGGTCTGGGTCCCTAGGAGGAGAGACAGAGCTTGCAGGCTGCGCGGGCTGGCACGTTTGGAAAGCGGCCTGCTGTTCTCTCGCTTCTGGAAGCCTCGGTTGGTGGGAGTAGGCGGCTCGCCTCGGTGATTAAATCTTGCTGGTGGTGGCCCTGGGCAGCCCCAGGAGCACCCGAGGAGATGCGTGTGTCTTGACATAATTAACATTTCTGATGACTGTGTTCCCTCCTTAGAAGCAGACTAGCCTGAGGCAAAGCTGTGAATAGGCGAAGCTTGTCTTCATTTCTCTCGCATCTCATCCCTTTTAATTTCCTTTCCCTCCTTCAAGCTTCTCTCCTTCCCCCGTCGCTGCACCCATGCGGCCTCCCAACACGGCTGGGCCCGACTCCCAGGGTGGCACGTGACACTTCAGGTCCACTCCCTGGAGCGCAGAGGCCCCGTGCCAGCCAGACGGAACGGCCTTGCTGATGGCCCACTGGGCGCCAGGCGAGGCGGGCAGGGTTTGGGCTTGGGCATGAAGTGTGTGTGCTGTGTGGCGATGCACAGACACACTCTTCTAAAGCGGTGTCACTTTTCGCTTTTGTCAGAAGGTTCTGTACCACAGCTTTCTGTGATTTCACTGGATGTAACTGCCGGCTTTCTCTTCAAATTAATGCAAAAGGACTGGGTGTGTTCTGGCTTCCCACGGGCTGGGCTTGGAGCCATATGTGACAGGTCCGGAAAGACCATTTACGGCTCAGCAAAGGGAAACAAGGTCTGCGGCTCAGCGCTCTCCACCTGCACCGCGACCTCACAGGACGGTCCTTGGAGCCATTCGGGCGGCAGCTCCAAGTGGCCATCCGCCAGGAACCCTCCTGCAGGTCGGGCCACCACCCTCTCATCACAGGTTGGTCTCCTACTTGCTGTGCAGTTCAAAGTCTGGGTTGTGAGGGACTCAAAACCAAACTCAAAATGCATCCAATAAGAGCTCATGTCCCCCAAGCATCCTTCCTTCCTCATCCTCCCGTGGCATCCCTTCCGTGACAGCCTGTTTCCAGTCTCCCCCATGCCCGGCCTGGGCCGGTCCCACCCTCCTATCTGCACTAAGATGCCACCCCCGCCCCACCCAGGGGGAGAGAGAGCAGCCCCCCCGTGGGTCCGGGGAGGAGAGGGGACGCTCTCTCTCCCCTGTCCCTTGGTCAGGACTGGGTTCCAGCCCTGAACCACCGTGTGGCTAAGGGGTGGGCAACGCTGATCATCCCTTTGGGGCCCAAACATGGCACTGGGGAGGGGGGCCTGTCACCTGAGAATGGGGGTGAGGGGCTGCCCAAAAGAGAGGCAGGGTCCCAATTGACAAATATGCATTACACTCACTCTTCCCGGGACTCCTCAGACTTGTGTCTGCAGGACCCCACCCCTGTCCACGGGAGCGAGCAGGAGGGCCACCCCGAGCCAGCTGACCTGGGAGGACTTCCTCCTGCATCTCCCCCCTTGGAGCAAAGTCCCAGTTTGCGTCCCATGAAAACAGAGCCCCGGTCTGGTTCACCTCCCCATCCTCTTCCCCATGCCCACGCAGAGGAGGTACCTCGCTGCCGGCACATCTGCACGCAGAGCCAGGTGACATCTGCCTTCACTCGAAAGTCCAGTCAAATTGACGTGTAAGGCTGGGCTGCTCACTGGGAAGGCTACTCTCCCTCTATAGTAGAGTTATTCAGAAGCTCTCAGAGCCAAAATGTACCTTTTTTAATAAAATGGCTAATTAAATTGCACATACTTTCTGAATAAAAAGAAAACTCTCGAATAAACATCTGTACACCAGAGGTCCATCCAGCCGCTCCGTGCATGTTGCATCTTTATCAGCTGGAAAACAGCCCATTTGCTGAGTGTACCCTTTCTGTTTATAATGCAACCCGGGACATAGGCCTTGATTTACAGACTCTTGTGCTGCTATAAAAAGGGGGGAATATCTGTATAAAGTCCAGGCAAACTCTATTTTTAAAAAAAAGATGTTTGAGTGCATTTTTGTTACCATTTCATGAGTGTGTGATTGGGACCTGTGCAGCTCAGACCCCCATGCCTTAATTGGAAGCGTACGGGCTCATTTCGGCTACGTCACCTGTACACCAAAGGCGATTCATTGATTTTTGAGCTGACACTCAAGAGGGGAAGTCAGTCCCCTGTATGTCTTCTACTGGCTGAAGCCGAGATGCCTTGTTGTAGAAGACTCGTGCGTCTTTGCCTGCAGACCATTGTCTGCGAGAGGTGCAGGAGCATGAAATGAGATCACGCTGACCAGCGGACGGTGGGGCTTCAGAAGTGGGCCAAGAGGCTCCCCAGCCCCACTTTGTTCATGTGAAGGGTTAAGCACTAGGGCCTTGACTCCCTGAGAGGTCAAGGTGACCCTGGACCTCACAGAGACCCCCTGAGCCCTGAACCACAGTCAATGACAGGAGGCAGCCCGTCTGGGACCCGAGGGCCTGGGGACATCGGGGTCACCGAAACGAGTCTGTCCAGGGCCTGGGTCCCAGGCCTCTTGTCCATGAGGGCTTATCCTCAAACCGACAGCCAGTGAACACACCCCAAAGTAAACTGAGGGGCCAACTGCTCTGCTAGAATTAGGGGGAGGGGAGGGGGTGAGTCTTCCAGGGTCATCTTGCTCTTTTCTGGCCTGGTTCTCAGAAGAGGCAGAAAGCGTGAGAGAGACAGAGACAGAGAGAGCAGGGGAGCCCACGGCAGCTGCCTGCCAGGGCCTGGCTCCAAATGTCCACGAGTGGGCGTGTTGTTGAGCATATTAGCTTCCTGTTGCTGCTGTAACAAGTGAACACAGAGGGGCTTAAAATAACACAGATATATTATCTTATGGTTCTGGAGGTCAGAAGTCCAGATGTCAGCAGGGCTGGTTCCTTCTGGCAGCTCGGGGGGAAGATCTGGATTTCCCAGCTTCTGGAGGCACCCAGTGTCCTGGACTCACGGCCCCTCCTCTGTCTTCAGAGCAGCAGCACAAGGTCTTCAGTTGTCACATCCCTCCTCTGACCCTCCCACCTCCTTCTTAGGAGGACCCTGTGACGGCACTGGGCCCCCCGGGGAATCCAGGGTCACCTCCCATCTCAAAGTCCTTAACCCCATCTGCTAAGTTCCCTTTGTCATGGAAGGCGACATCGTCACAGCTACCAAGGATTCGAACGTGGACATTTGTGAGGGCTGTTTTTCAGCCGCCACATTATGACTTCCTGTAATGCCTGGAATCTCTCCTTGGTGCTCATGGCCGTGGGCAGCATAAGGCCCCTCCCGTCACCACCCTCCCCCGCCGCCGTGGGGCTGTCTCAGGGTCCCCCGATCTCGCCAGCTGTGGGCCAGCCTGTCCTTGGGTCGTCTTGTCATCGCCGTGGACGTGACCCTGGTGATCCTCCCAGCGTTTGTCCTTCGAGTCTCAGCGAAAACATATGTACGTAAGCCCCCTCCTCAGGGAAGCCTTCCCGGCTGCCCCATGGAAAGAACCAGGCCCCCAGCTGGTGTGGGGACATCTGGGAGAGGAGGACAGGAACAGGCAGACCCGCAGAGAGGTGGACGCGCTTCTCCCACTTATGCCCGAGTTAGGACAGCGCTTCACGGGTGCAGACTGTATGCCCACACTGACCTTCCAGATAATAGAAGGACCTTTAATAATAACCTTTAATAAGCATCAGGTCAGGATACCCTCTGCTTAGGTCCTTCCCCTGGCTTCACCCCTGCTCCTGGAATAAAATCCCTACCCCTCTAGATGGCCCAGCCCCAACCAGCCCTGGTCCCTGGCCTGGAATGTTCTGTCCTGGGCTCTGGGTGCCCACAGCAGCGTCCACTCCTGCAGATCTAGGCTGAGAAGCTCCTTCCACCAGAGGGGGCTCGCTCACCCCCTTACAAGTCAAAATGCCCGCCTTGCCCACCTGCCCAATCACTCTGTTTATTTTCCTCCAAGTTCTTCTCACACTCTGTAATTGTCTGTCTTTAGCAGATTGATTTAGTCTATTTCTCCCACTAGAGAGCCCACTCGGGAGGGAGACAGCCTGTCTCACCCGCTGCTCTGTCCCCAGTGACAGCACGTCCCCTGGCCACAGCAAGATGAGGGTTTTGGGGGTTTCTTGGGTGTCCGATTTTCACTCGAACAATAGTAAAATATATAGTAAACCAAAGAGACGCCTGCGGGACTGTGCGGGGGTGGGTGCTTGGATGAGGGGGGCTGCGGGAATGAGTTAAGGGAAGAACCCCCGGGCGACAGAAGCAGTGACCCAGAGCCTGCCATCAGGTCACTGTGAGACTTGATGGGATGAGCGTCAGGAGGACGGAGCTTCCCCGTGAGGAGTGATGGCACTTCCCTGGGAGGTCACCTCCACGGGTGCCACCGACAGCCCTCTATCTCCTCCTCGAGCCTGCGGTCGGCCACTGCTGTGTGCAGAGCTCGCCCTGGGCTCCCCCCGCTCCTCCGCCTGCACAGCACAGATAAGGAAAATGGGGCCCAGAGCTCAGGAATCTTGGCTCAGGGTGGCCGGTGTGTTAAGTGGCAGTGCTGGAACCCAGCCACAGGTCTGCTCTGAAACATTCCAAAAAAACAGTTCTGCTGGAAAATGCCATCTGCATGGTTGAGTGTCATGTGGAGCGGCAAAGGCTCAAATCATGGGACCGCTGCTCATTTCCAGCTATCTCCCCTTTGACCTGGTAGAAATTCTCCTCACCCTGGGTCTTCCCTGCCCTTTCATGCCTCCCCCATCTTCTCTTTCTGTTCTGTCAATTCTAAACCCACCAGCAAATCACTTTTATTTAGTAGGGTCCTGTTTGGATGCAGATCTCTTATTTATATACAGGTGTTTATGTTTTGCAAAATATATGTTATTTATGTGTCATTTCCCCTTAATTTTCAATCTTTATATTCAGAGGACGATTTTTCTTTCTGATTATTTGGCCAAATTCAATACAATAGGATTTTATTGAAGATCTACTGTGGGATCCTCCTGGAATTTGGTGGAGCATTAGAGATGATGATGATGGTGATGATGATGGTGATGGTCATGATGGTCATGACGGTGATGGTGATAATAGTGATAATGATAATGTTGATGGTGTTGATGATGGTGGTGGTGGTAGTGATTATGGTGATGATGGTGGGTGATGATGATGGTGGTGATGGTCATGATGATGATGATGGTGGTGATGATGATGATGATGACGGTGATGATGATTGTCATGGTGATGGTCATGATGATGGTGATAACAGGGATGATGATGAAGACTGCAGCTAACACTCTTCAGCACTGATGGATTCCTTGGCACAGTCCTAAGACCTTTACACACATTAACTCATTTCATGCTCACAGTAGCCTTATGAAGCATCTTGCTTCTGCAGACAAGGAACGTGAGGCACAGGAAGTTGGAGTGACCTCCAGAGTTACTTGGGCAGTGAGTAGCCGAGCTGCAATCTGAACCCAGGCTGCCTGGGACCACAGGTCCTGCTCTCAACCTCCATCCGACCCACCTTTGTAGAACGCACCAGGTTATGGGAGACAAGACACACACACACACACACACAAGCACATGCACCTGCATCCTCAAAGCAATTAAATAACAGTTCAAAAATTATCCACTGTGTTCATTCATTAATTTATTCATCGAACAAACATCTGAGTGCCTACTGTGTGCTAATAAGCCTGGGGATAGAAGTGTGGACGAAGCAGGCATAGCTTACGGAGTTTGAGGCTAGAGGGGAAAGCTGCCCTCGCGCTGTCCCGGGTGCCCCACGACTGAAGAAGGAGGTGTGGAGAGCAGTGCCTGTGGGATTCAGGGTCCCAGGGTGACGCAGGGACTGGAAAAGGTGGGCATGGCTTCCTGGTATTGCGGTCTTCATCTGATTGCTGTAGAGAGACTGAGAATCAGGAGGCCTCAGGGCTTCTGGGAAGGAGGAGGGAGAAACCCCTGAGGAGGGGGTGGAGGGCCGGCGGCTTGAAGTGGGGCAGGGAGTATGGGGCAGGGGGACACTGCGATGGGGGAAGCCTCTCCATCCCTGCAGCTCGGCCCTTGTCTTTCTGCTCGCTTCCTCGTCCCCAGAGACCCCCACTGCCGGGTGGGGTGGTGCGTAGGTGTACAGCATCTCCTCCACTGGACTTTTATACTGATTTCCAAGTCGGTTTAACCGAGGAAATACTGACTCTGAGACCCGGGAAGAGAGCTTCTGTCTTCCTGTCGAGGTCTTGTCTTAGCTCATCGCATCAGAAGTGAGGCCTGGGCAGAGAGCGAGGGAGGTGAGGGCCGGTGGAAGAAGGCCCACTTCCCCCTCCTCCCCCAGCCAACCCACCACCGGCACCTTCCACGTCACTTTGTTCCTGGGGCACCAGCTGGCACTGCCTGGGTGGTTGGGTGTGGAAGACCCCGGCCCGGGGCAGGGGGGTGGGTAACCTGAAGGCCGACAGCCTCACGGTAGCCCACGCAGTTCTTAGCGCCTTTTCTGAACGAAAGCTAAGCAGCAGAAAGCAGCCACTTTCGCTGGTATTTTTTTGTTTTTAATTCATTTTTTAACTGCATGAGTAGCAGATGAGTGATTCCCCATCGTTGAAAAGTCAAGCCACGCCATTCAAGCAGCACCACATGTGATCGATTCTCCCCTGGAGTAACCGGTGCTTCCAGCTTTGTGTGTTTACTTTCCTGCGCAGTTGAAAATATACGTGAAAGTGCACAGATTTGTTTTGCATTTTAGAGATATAAACGATGTCATGGTGCTGTTACCTAGAACTTGCTTTTCTCGCTTCGGGGATCCTTCCGAGGTACGCGGCCTGAAAAGTACTTAGCAAAACACCTGTGTGGTAGCCGTTGTGGAAGCATCACCTGTTATTACTATTACCATTATTTGCAGCAAGCCAGAGTTGGGAAGGAGACGGAAGTGGGGCTTGCAGACTGGGAAAGCTCCAGATTTTTAAGGTGCTTTCTGAAATGGTTTAACTGAGTTAACACTGAATCCAAGGCCCGGGGAGAGGACCGACTCCTTCCTGTAGCCATCCGTCTTAGGTCCTGTGGTCAGAGGTGTCGTACTGTTTCCAGAAGCAGGGTCTGGGCAGGGAACCAGGGCAGTGAGGGGAGAAGACAGTGATTCTTGCTCTGTTCTATTCGGCTCACACGGAGGACCAGCCCTGCGCTCAGGGCGGTTCCAGGCCCTCGGCAGGGAGAGACGTGCAGAGAAAAGACCCTGGATTTATTTAGAGGGACCAGTCCCAGATACCAGTGGTCGTGTTTATACCTGAGCAATAGTACTTCCCCCTGAGGTGAAACCAAGTCGTCTGTTTGGACCTGAGGCACAGGTGGCCCTTGGCTTTCTCACCTGAGGGTCCTGCTTTTCCCTCCCCAGCCGGCCTCCCCCTTGGACACGCACCCACTCTTTTTCTCCTCCAGCTCAGGGCACTTGTATCTTTTATTCAACTTTCCTCCTGAAACTCACTCGCCCATGGTGGTTTTCAGTAATCTGGCTCCCCTCTTGGTTCTGCCTTTCCTGGAAAAGCCAACAAACCTTGCACCTCATAAATTTTAACAGGCTTTTCAACTGATGTATTTCATGTCTGAATTGTTTTATCTGCCTCACTTTGATTGTAGGCCCCAAGGGCTGAGACCTCGTCCTGTTTCATCTTTTGTGCAGCTCCAAGCACACTCTTGGCATCCCGCTTGTAAAAACACACGAGACGATAAATATATGCAAACATCTATAATTGTTTTATTTAGAGCCGTTTGACAATAGATCAGAGATGTGTGTGTCCCTACACATCTGAGACTTGAACACGACTTCATCTCTCGTCTTAATCTGTTCCTTGGGTATTAGTAATTTATAAAGCATGATTTATTTGCTTAGAATGTTTCTTCATAACTTTAAATGTGTGCATACTATAAAGGAAAAATTTAATCTCCAGTGTCTGATTAACTTTGTCGAACACGCTTCTTAGAATTATCTGTGCTACGTGGAGACTTACAAATAAGACTCGAATCATTTGTCTTTAAAAGCACAAGTCTTCCTTCTGCCTAAGCGTTAAGTGATGTTGAAACAAAAAGGTTCCATTTGGATTTAAGACAGATACAAATTAATCAGGAGTAATTTCTTCTTCATCTGAGTTTTTCAGTGTTTGTGGTTGGGAAATAATTGAGCTGGGTTTGTTTTAACCTCTTCATTTAACTTTGTTTCTAATGTATAAACTTTTAGGTTTTTTTTTTTTTCTGCTGGAAAATTTCTGTTGGTGAATATAACATGCCTGTAGCTTATGTAATTCAACAAGTGACATACAGAAACAGGTGAGCCCACAAGAACATCCAAAGCTTACCTGATTCTTCCTTTCAAAGTGTGTTCGTGGAACACGTAGTGTGTGCCAAGTAAAGTAGTAGATGATGCAAATCCAGGGGTAAAATAGAAAGACGAGGTTTCCAGCCTCAGGGACCCCCAGACTTTCGAGGGAGGCCATTAGAAAGCAGACGGAACACCACCATAAACAGAAACTAATCAGCACCACCAAGGGCTCCACCGGTGCTGAGACTGGTTCTCCCTGAGAAGGGGTGGCCAGGGGGCGGCTGAGGTTCCTCCTGCAGGAAGGAGAGCTGGGAGAGTGAGCCCCGGGCAGGGGAAGGACAGGTACAAAGGCCCTGGGGTGGGAGAGAACTGGGAGGCTCCATGGACAGAGGCACTGGAAGATTTTATACCAAGAGCGCGAGTAATTTGATGAAATGTTGCTTGTGTTCACTCCAGCTGCTGTAGGGAGATTGTGTGGAGGGATTGAAGGGAAGGGCGAGAGAGGCTGGCCCTTGTTCGAGGAGATTTGCAGGCGGGAGGACGGCTGCGATGGGGCCAGTGTCCGGATTTGGCAACACAGATGGAATCGGCCAGGAGGCCACCCTGAGCTGGGCGCCCTGAAGGCAGGTTTAGGTTTGCTTTTCGTATGATCCCAGGAGCCTTGGTGCGCCCCGGGCAGGTGGGGATTGTGGATGGTTCCCACACGCCTTCCCCGCCGCCTGCAGGGCCTCAGCGCCCAGGCAGGCGGGAGGATGCGGGTGTCCAGCCACGCCCTGGGGACAGGGGTGCACTCTCTCACCCCGTCGGTGACGGCAGGCTCAGGCTCGTGCCAACTCTCTGACAAGAACCTTTTTTCTTTAGAAAATAAATGGTCTCCATGCTACAACTAAGACCCAATGCAACCAAAAATAAATTAAATAGATAAATAAATTATAAATAAATGGAAGGAAGGAAGGAAGAAAATGTCTCTTTGCACATTTCAGTCCACAACAGTGGAAAGAACATTTGAAATCGTTAGATTTCTGGAATGCCTGGCCAGGAGAGGGGACGGGCAGGACACAGAGCCTTCCCCCTGCTGTGTTCTGACCACTGGGTGGCCTCTCGGCCTGAGGGCCCACACGGCTCCGTGGGCCCCCGGTCCGGGGCGAGGACGGTGGTCAGCACACCACCCACCATCCTGATGTTGTCACTCTAGATGTTGGGATACAATTCAAATACATGTGCCTGACCGTGGTGGGGTCCCGAGTCTCCAGGCTCCAATCTGAGGAATAAGGCCCATCGCCGCTCCGTGACCCCTCGCCATCGGGGTCTGCACTGCCCTGCGGGACCCGGGAGTGGTCCGGGACAGCGTCCGTCAGGGTCTCGAGGCTGCGGCTCCCCAGGCTTCAAGGTTGCCTCCTGCTGGCACCTGCTCCCCTGCCCCACTGACCCCCCCCAGCCCTGGCCCTCAGCCTGAGTTCTCTCCGCGTTGCCTGTTCCGTCTGCCGCCCGCCTCCCCCTTCTAGAAGGTACGCCCCGCTAGTGCGTGCACGGTGCCTGTTTGTCGGTCATGTCCTCAGAGGGGTGCCCGGCACCCAGGAGCTGCTCACTGAAGACTTGGTCAAGGAGTGAGTGGACCTGGTAGGTCCTCTTGGCTCCGGCACTGCGGCTGGGGGTTCCCCGCAAACAGCCCTCGTGCCCTGTGCCCCGCTCCCTGCCCCCAGCCTGAAGTCTGTGATGGATGTTAAAGAAACGGGTCCACTCCGACTGCGAACTGCAGGGGTAATTTGTGCAGGAGGGGGCTGCAGAGGGGTTGGCTGGCCTGGGAAGGCACCCGTGGGAAACGGCATTTAATCTGCCATCAGAAGGAAGAGGAGCCTTTATTCCATGTCAAGGAAGTAGCCTGTGGGGAGGACAGAGATGGGCAGGGGGCATGTTCCAGAAGCAAAAGAACCAGAAGGCTGTGAGGAGGGTGCCCATTCCCGCAGGCCCCGTGGGCACGAGTGGGGAGCAGGCTGGGCCACCGAGAAGAGGGAGCCCTCTCTAGGGCAGGAGGTGGGGTGGGGGGCAGGGGGCAGGGGATGGCGGGGTAGGGGCTCCGTGGGGAGCTGGGCCGGAGCGGACCCTTGTAGTCCAGGGGCCCTGGAGTCCCGGCGTCCAGAGCCGGCCAGGCGGGGGCGGCGACTCCCACGAGCTGCCGAGACCAGGGGCCGGCACAGAGGAGTGGGAGGCGACAGTCACATCCTCCTGTCAGCAGCACGGCGGCCCTGCCGTGTCAGAGCAGGAAAGTGACGCCATCAGGGAATGTTCTAGAAGGACGATTCTGGCAGCTGTGAGACCAGGTTCCTGAGACGAGCACATTAAACTTGATCTTCCCTCACCGCCTTTCATGCGTCCAGATAGCACAGAGCCGCCGGCCGCAGCCAGCTCCCCCCGGAAGCTGCGTTACATGACGCCTCTGACTTCACGGGTTTGTCAGCACGACCGTTCTCTGGGAAACGAGGAATTACTGGTCTTGCAAACTAACGGTTCCGAGGAGGCATTGAAGTGGGATCTACCAAGCAGGCCTGGTAGGGTTGCCTCTCTCCTCAGCAGCATTTCTAGTTGCTAGTTATGGGGCTCTTCAGATTTTTATTTATTTTTTCATGGCTCGGTTTTGGTAGGTTGGATATTTCTAGGAATATATCCATTTCTTCCAGGTTATCCAACTTGTTAGCACATCATTGTTCATAGTGTTCTCTTATAATCCTTTTTTATTTCTGGTGGCGTCCCCCCTCTCTCATTTCTAATTTTAGTTATTTGAGTCTTTTCTTTTTTCTTAGTCTAGCTAAGGATTTGTCACTACCAAAAAAAAAAAAATCAGCAAAACACAAAAGAAGGCAGCGGGAGAGGAAAAGAGAGCAATAAGACATACAGAAAACAGTTAACAAAATGGAAATAGCAAGTCCTTCCCTATCATTAATTACTTTAAATGTAAATGGACTAAACTCCCCAGTTAAAAGACACATATTGACTGAATGGATCAAAACAAAATAATGAAATCCAACTATATGCTGTCTTGGAGTGACTCACTTCAGGTGAAAGGACACCCATAGGCTGTTTTTTTGTAATGATGTATTTTGATTGCCTTCTCGTTTCCCTTTGTGTCTATTCTATTGATATTTTCTTTGTGGTTACTATTGCAGTTACATAAAACATTGTAAAGTTGTAACAATCTCACTTAAACTGATAAGAACTTAGCTTCAGTCACATATGAAAACTCTACTCCTTTACATGCCTGCCCACCCCCTGCCATTTATGTTACTGTGACACAAATTACCTCTTTTTATACTGCATGTTCATTCACATAGATTTACCTCTTTTTATACTGCATGTTCTTTTTATACTGCATGTTCATTCACATAGATTTATAGTTACTTTCTATGCTTTTTTTTTAATTCTACACTATAATTAAAAGTGATTTATGCTCCAACATTACAATACTGCAGGTATTTTATTTGTCTATACATGTACCTCCACCAGGTGGTTTTATATTTCATACGATTTTGCATTACTGTTGAGCATCTTTTTCATTTCAACTTGAAGGACTCCCTTTGGCATTTCTCTCAGGGCAGATCTAGTGACGAACTTCCTCAGCTTTTGTGTGTCTGAGAAAGTCTTAATTTATCTTTCATTTTTGAAGGACAGTTTTGGCAGATACGGTTTTCTTGGTTAACAGTTTTTGCTTTAGCACTTGATACGTCACCCCCTCCCTTCTAGTTTGCAAAGTTTCTGCTGAGAATCCACTGATAATCTTACAGGAGCTCCCTTGTGTGACAAGTTACTTTCCTCCTGTAGCTTTTAAGATTCTCTCTTTGTCTCTGACTTCTAACAGTTTGATTATAATGTGTCTCAGTACAGGTCTCTTTAGAATTATCATAGTTGGAGGTCTTTAAGCTTTTTGAATTTGTGTGTTTGTTTCTCTCCTCAGATTTGGGATGTTTTCGGTGATTGTTTCTTCAGATAGGCTCTCTGCCCCTTTCTCTCTCTTCTCCTTCTGAGGCTTCCATAATGCATAAATGGTTCCACTTGACAGTGTCCTGTAAGTCCCTCAGGCTCTCTTCATTTTTCTTCATTCTATTTTCTTTTTGTTCCTTTGACTTGATCATTTTGAATACCCTGTCTTTGAGTTCACCAGTCTCCCTTCTGCCTCATCAAGTTCAAGGTTGAACTCCTCTAGTGAATTTTTAAATTCAATTATTGTGTTCTTCAGCTCCAGAATTTCTATTTCTTTCTTCTTTATCATTTCTCTTTGTTGATGTATCATTTTGTTCATGCATTGTTTTCCTGATTTCATTTAGTTGTCCTTCTGAAGTATCTTTTAGTTCATTGACTGTGCTTATGATGGTTATTTTGGATTCTTTTTCTGGTAAATCATATATTTCCATTTCTTTAAAGTTGGTTTTTGGAGATTTAATGTGTTCTTTTTATCAGGCCACATTTCCCTGTTTCTTGGTTGGGATTTGCACATTTGGAAAAAAATGACCCCCTTTCTCATTCTTTATAATCTGGCTTTGTACATGGCAGACCTTCACCAATCCACTGGCCAGAGATTCTGAAGACCTCTCAAGGCTTTTTCTGGGGATGATCTTCTCTGGGCTGGTGCATGTAATCTCCTATTTGATACTTGCCTGTTTCTACTCAGGATTTCTCCCTAGTTTCTGTCTGTGGTACTTCAACCTCTCTGGTGCTGGACCGCCATGGAATTTCTTTTGTTTTCGGTGGCCTCCAACCCAGCTCCCTTACCTGTCAGCATTTAGGTTCAGGTGAGGCAGAAACTAGTCTTTCAGCTATTCCCCTAAAGAGTCAGAGTATTGGACCATGTTTCATTCCTCTCTTTCCCTCCCAAGGGAGAAGCCAAGAGTTGGGAGTTTTCACCAATCACACTCCTCTGTGCTAGGGGAGGGGCTATGGTGAGTAAATGTCATGAATTTTCCTGCCAGTTTTGATGTGGTTCTTCTTGGTTCATCTCAGATGCAGGACTCTCTTAACTGGTCTCTGGATTTTTCTCAAAGGCAGTTGATCTATGTATTGTTGCTAAGTAATTGTTCCCATGCGAGAAGAATGATTTGGGGCTTCCTATTACATTATCTTGCTGATATCACTCTTAAAGAGCTCAGTTTTGAATACTCTATGCTTGAGGGACAAAATCATCTTCTGATGTATCTCCCAGCATCCACACTCATCCCTGCAGTCAATGCCAGGGGTCTGCAAACTTGCCCTGTCAAGGACCAGATAGTAAATATTTTCAGCTTTGCTGCCTGTACTCAACTACTCTACTCTGCCATAGACAATATGTAAACAAGTGAGCGTGGCTGCATTCTAATAAAACTTTATTTACAAAATCAGATGGTGGCGGCAGGCCGTAGTTTGCTGACCCCTGATCCTTGTTCAGCACAGCAGTCTGAGGGATCCTGCCAAAGCCTGAGCCAGGCCCCTCACTGGTCAGCCCCCAGTACTTCAGAGAGTCCACTTTTCGCTCAAAGCAGAGTAAGATCTTTGTAACAGCCACGCCCCTCACCACCCACCCTCTTCCTACTCTTGCCATCACTCTGTCCCAGCCGCCACTGGAGCTGCTGCGTCGTCATGTGCTGTTCCCACCTTAGGGTCTTTGCGCTCACTGTTCCCACTGCCTGGAATGCCCTGCCTCCTTATATCTGCTTAACTGCTTCACTTCTGCAAACATTGCATGACCCTCCCAAGTCAGCTTGGGCGGCCATAACAAAATACCGCACACTGGGCAGCTTAAACGGCAGAAATGTCGTGTCTCACGGTTCTGGAGGTTGGATGTCCGAGGTCAAGGTTTGGTCTTCCCAGGCCTCTCTCCTTGGCTGGCAGATGGCCATCTTCTCCCTGTATCCTCACATCATCTTTCTACTGTGTGTCTGTGTCCTAACCTCCTCTTCTTCTAAGGACACCAGTGTATTGGATTAGGGCTGACCCATATGACTTTATTTAACCTTAATCACCTCTCTAAAGACCCTGTCTCCAAATACAGTCACATCTTGTGGTACTGGGGAACTAGGGCTTCAACATACAGATGTGAGGGGGCACAGTTCACCCCACACACTCCCTCTGAGGTCTGCCCTGACCACCCTATTTGGTCAGCAGCCCATCTCCTTACCTCAGTGCTCTGAATTTCCTCGTTCTGCTCTCTCCCCACTTAGCACCACCCCTGCTGACATCCAACAGGAGGTACCAGCACTTCTACAATGTTTTGTTCTCTGGGCTCTTTTATATTCTGAAAAATTATTGAAGACCCAAAGAGCTTTTGTGCAGACAGGTGAAATCTTTCCATATTTATCATAGTAAACATTAAAACTAAGACCTTTGAAAACTAGTTATTGATTAATTCATTTAAAAATAAGAAAAATAAACCTATTACATGCTAACATAAATAACATATTTTATGAAAACTAACCGTATTTTGCAAAAACAAAACCAAATTAGTGAGAAGAGTGGCAGTGTTTTACATTTTTGCAAATCTCTTTAAAGTCAGGAAAAAGACTGCTATATCTGCTTCTGCATTCACTGTGTGATATGTTGTTTGGGTTGAAAAATATATGAAAAAATTTAGCCTCACTCAGATGTGTAGATGAAAAGGAAGGGGTATTTTAATCATCTTTTCAGATAATGGTGGATACTCTCCTTTGATATTATACCAAAAGTTGATGTGTTAGTTTCTTAAAGGTTAGTTGCAGTGTGGAAGCTGAAACCATCTCATTGCACTTTTCAGACTCTGTTAAATTAAAATCCATTGACCTATGTTGTACTTAGAATTAATCTTTAACCGATGCATAATTTTATAACATTGTGGATTAGTCTTTTGAAATTGTTTTTCTGAGTTACGTATAACTTCAATTATATAATATTTTAAAAATCACGTTCGTTAATATCACCGCCAGTCTCATCTGAAAAGTCTCTAATTGTTGGGACACTTTCAAGCTCACAATGGCAGACACAAGTTTTCTGAAAATCTAATTTTTGCTTGAAAATTTTGTAATTTTTATCATTGGCAACAAACGTTGTCAGTTGTTTTCCTTGAAGTGACAGACACACTTTGTTCATTTGCAAGTGAATGTCTGCCAAACACTCGAATATAACTAACTAAAGTTTGCCTGTCAGTTGTTCTTTTAAGTAATAATAATTTTCCATGAAAAAAAGTGGCTAGTTCAGCTGGCAACTCAAACAGTCACACAAGTGCTTCACATCAAGACAAACACTTTCCTTCGGTATTTACTTTATCTGTACTTTCCCTTTCATCACACTGAATAATAAAAAGAAATATGCTTAAGAGTCAAGATTTAATAAAATTAATTTTTTCTGCTTCTGCTTCATCAAGGACATTCTTTAGTGAAATAATTTTTTCCCACAGTGAAGGCTTGGTGATGAAAAACATGATGACTTGATTACCCTGGTTCTTGCCAAGGCACCCACCATTTTACCATTTTATTTTAATAAAAGTTATATACCAAAAAATATACTCTTTCAAAATGTAAAATTCATAGTTTTTAGTATAGTCACAGAGTTGTGGGACCATCGCCATCAATATAATTTTAGAACCTTTTCATCACCCCAGAATAAACCCCACATGCGTTAGCAGTTGCCTCCCATTCCCTTTCTAACCCCCCCCCCTCACGGCGCACATGCACACACGCACGCACACACCGCCTAGACAACCAATCACCAATGTATTTTCTGTCTCGGTACATTTGCCTATGCTGGATGATTTATGTAAATGGAATCATATAATATGTAGTTTTTTGTGTCTGGCTTCTTTCAGTTAGCACACACACTGTTTTCAAGGTTCATGCACATTGGAGCATTATCAGTACTTCATTCTTTTTTATTGCTGAATAGTTTTTCATAGTATGATGTCATAAACAGAACAGTGGACCCCAAAAGAGGTCTACCTCCTAATCCTGGAACCTGCGGATGAGTCACAATATATGGCAAAAGGGACTCTGCAGGTTGATCCAGTTAAGACCTTGAGAGGAGGAGATTACCCTGGATCATCCAGGTGGGTTCAGTGTCATCGCGAGGGTTCCTATATAAGAAGGAGGCCAGAGGTCAGAGTCAGAGAAAGAGCTGTGACAATGGAAGCAGAGGTTGGAATGGTGTGGGGTCATGAGCCAAGGAATGCAGGTGACCTCTAGAAGCTGGAAAAGGCAGGAAGCAGATTCTCCCCTTGAGCCTCCAGAATGAACACAGTTCTGATTTCAGATTCCAGACTACAAAACTATAATAAATTTGTGTTGTTTGAAGCCACCAAGTTTGTAGTCACTTGTTACAGTAGCCATAGGAAAATAATGCGTATGGATGTATCACAGTTTGTTTATTCATTCTTCAGTTGACAGACACTTGGATTGCTTCCACCTTTTGGCTGTTATGAATAATACTATTAGGAATATTTGTGTACACATTTTTTGTGTGGACATATGTTTTCAGTTCTTTGGCATATATACCTAGGAGTGGAATTGCTGGATCATATGGTAACTCCATGTTTAACATTTTGAAGAACTGCCAAATTATTATTTTCCAAAGCAGCTGCAGCATTTTCAGCCCACCAGCAATATATTAGGGTTCTAATTCATCCACATATTCACCAACACTTGTTATCTTCTGGGGTTTTTTTAAGTTATTATTACATCCATTCCTAGTATATGTGAAGTGGTAGCTCACTGCGGTTTTGATTTGCTTTGGTTTTGATTAGTCCATAATAATGATGTTGAGCATCTTTTCATATACTTATTGGCCATTTGGATCTCTTCTTTGGAGAAATATCTATTCAAGTCTTTTGCCCATTTTTAATTGGGTTATTCATCTGTTTATTATTGAGTTGTAAGAGTTCTTTATGCATTCTGGATACAGGTCCTCTATCAGATATGTCATTTGCACATAGTTTCTCCCCAGGTGCTCAGACCTCTGATTTATGAGTGGTGGGTGGGGAAGGGAGCCCCAGACCTCTCGGCCAGGAGTAGCCCTTCAGCACAAGAGCCTGGGGCGTGGGTGCAAGAGGTGCTGAAGCCCTGCTCCTCCCAGGGAGAACCCACTGCCCTAAACGGGGAACTGTAGGGAGGGAGCCCCCTCTTCTTGGCCACAACCACGTGGAGTAGACTTTTCCTCATGCCCACCCGGAGGGGCAGGGGTGGAGCGGGTCTTGGCTCAAACGCCCAGACTCACACTGTTCCTACTGAGATTTAGCACGTTTTCCTGGATGAGTGTTTCTCTACTTGCTCTATGCTCTTAGGACAATTTCCAGAGATGTTAAATGGCTGCTTTTTAAATAACTTTTACCAGTTACATGTGTTTCACTGGGGAAGGGGTCTGTTCAGGTCCTCACACCTTCACTCCAGAACTCTCTGGGTGCAACATCTTACTATTATTATAAAAATCGTTGGACGCAGCAGAGCTCCTGAAGGGGTTTTGAGGACAGCTGTGAAATCACAGGGAACGGTGTGCCCTCCAGCGCAGACCTCCCCCGTCGGAAAAGAAGCATCCCGAGGACATGTGTGTTGTTTGCTGACGTCTCCCCAGCACACATCAGACGTTCAGGATTTATCAATTTATCATTTACCGAACGTCCAGATGGCACGTGGAGATGCAGGCTCAGAGGTCGGGAGGGCGGGCTGTGTTCAGGGTGGATGTGCGGGGTCACCTTCAGGGCTAGGCCTGCAGCCCTGGGAGGAGCCAGAACCCACGGGCACCCAAGAAGGGACTGACTATGTGGTTCATCTGCCGTGAGATTCTAGAATCCATCTCAGGTGACTGCCCTGTCACTGCCCCAACAGGAAAGGGGCATCACCTGTGCAATGGCTCACTTTCTACAGCAGCAGGAGTTCCCAAAACCGCACGTTACCCGAGGAGCGAACAGGCTCGGGGGACGCCTGGCGCAGCTCAGGGCAACCCTGAGTCCCTCCCAGTCCTGAACGTCTCCTGTATCTTCGCTCTGGCCGCTAAGGACAGACACGCTCCGGACTCTGCTTGTGTTCATACTTCCAGCAGGAAGGATGAATGGGCTGCTTTAGGAAAGGACCTGGACGCTGATGCCAGGTTTTAAACACAGCCTGTGCAGCCGAGCCCCGGGCCCCCAGGGCCGACCACACAGACACCTGTGGAGGCTGAGTCGTTTTCATTGAACCATAGACACTGATCCTTTTCAAGACCAATAAATAGGGTAAAGTTAGTAGCAAAATTTGAGGACTTTACATCCGTTATCTCACGACATCTTCACTGTGGTCATCCATCCATCCATCCACCCATCATCCATCCATTCACCCAGTATTTATCGAGTACCTGTTTTATGTCTGCATCGGCCACTCACTGAGGACGTAACCGTGACCGTGGGGCCGCCCGCCGTTCGGGGACCGTAATTAGGCCCATGTTGCACAAGACGAAATGGGCTCAGAGGTCAGTAACGGTCTGAGGTCGGCTCCCTGTGACCTCCCACCCCCTCTCCTTCAGGATTAGGGAACCCAAATGCCATTGTCGGCCTAAAAGCACTAAGGGGTTAACCGACCCCTGCTGCCAGCATCTGGCCATGTCCCCACCTGCCAGGCTCTGCACACGGGAAGGGCGGGATGCTGGGTGGCCTCAGACCCTGTCCTGAGCGTCGAATGTCATCAAAGCCCCGGGAAGTTCCCCAAGCAGCTTCCCTCGTGCAGAGTGTGCAGGCGGGGCCGCCCTTCCGGGGCTCTGTGAGCCGCCTGCGTGAACTCCGGAGCCCCTTCCCCGCAGAGAAGCCGGAGAAGGGAGGAGGGGCTTGCGATGACCCGTTCCTCCTTACTGTCCCAAACAAGTAAGAACAAGAAGAACTACACAGGAGTTAACCTTTCTTTCTTTTAGGAAAATGTTTTTATCGATTCTTCTTCAGTGTTTAAAGAGCGTTTGATGAGGTTCCTTGGCCCCGTGCAGAACGGAAGAAGCAGGAGCTCATTTAGATTCCGGAGACACCCCCCGTCTGTCTACGCTGCGTGGCGCGTTGTACACTGCAGACTTGTGCCGTGTGGGTTAATTCTGTGGGCTGCTTTGCAGGAGTGCATTGGTGAGAAAGATTGAACTTTTGGGGACTGGGCTCTGCCTCTGATTGAGGGCATGGCTGTGGGCTTGGGTGACGGGCCTGTTTCCCATAAACCCCCCCGTATAACGTCTGCCCGTAAGAATTCAATCTCTGTTGGCTCAGGACAGGGAGAGGCCATGCATTCCCCACCAGAATGTGTGAGCTTGTAGGGGAGTGATCCTCCGGGAATACAGGCGCTTTCCGTTACAGCGACAAGCCCCGGAACAAATGCATCCCTCAGCGCGAGGGAAGTTTGACCAGGTTGAGTTGAGAAATCTCCAGGGACCAGAATGGCATCAAGCACTGGGATAAAATAGCTCTGATGTCAGCCTCTAAAATTTTCTTCTCACTCCCTCTGAATACTTCCCGCCACCATGAAACAAAGGAATCCGAGGTATTTATATGGACAAGTGAAAGAGGCGCTCACGGTGTCCTCTCATTAGGATTTCACCCCGAGGCCGACACACCCTCTCTGGGCTTGCAGAAAGGGAGGTGTCCTGGTCCAGCAGCTCACAGGACACAGGCCGCACCAGAAGGGTAACAGCTCGTTGCCGGCGGAGGTGACAAGTCCCAGTGGCTGGAGGGGCTGCGGCAGGTTTCTTCCTAAGGGAAGCTCGGTCTTCTCCGTCGTCCTAGTGCCCCCGTGTCCGTAAGAGACGCTGGCTGGAGGAGCAGGGGCAGCAGTGCTGTGGCTGTAATAAAACCAGTAGCTACCCTTTAATTAAAGCCACTTAACATTTAACTGGGAAACACTAAAGTCATAAACCCTTCTTGGGCCATGAGCACCAGCTCTGGTCTGGGTCTGGGGCACACTGGTGACCTCAGCAGAGGAGGTCCTGGGAACGCTCACGTTTAGTAATAATGATGACACGTAATGTTCCCAGTGGGGATGGTAAGTCCCCGATGGGGCCACCCGGGCTTCCCTGCTTCGTCCGCACTCTCCCACCCCCAGCTGCTGCGCTTCTGGTTCTGAGGCGCTTGTGCCCTTGATCTTGTTGGCAGACAGTCGGAGCTGTGCTGTGATCCCCCTTTACAGAGCAGTGTTTTCAAATGCATACAATGAAATTCCTTGGATCACAAAGGCAAGCAATTATGTTGGAATGTGGTTATCAAAATAGGAAAAACAAATAGGTGACATAGAAGGGTATATTTTTATTAACCTGCTAAGTAACAGTGTCCAGTGGTGGGTCTAACACATTCTGAAACTTCCCAGGGGTGCTGACCATCAGTGATCTCTCAGGCCACCCACAGCTGCAGTGTAGGATGTGAAACCCGGCCACCGTGTAGGGCGCGCTGCCCACGGGCATGAAGGAGGGGAGTGCTGGGGGCAGGGGGCTGGTGTGCTAGCTTGAGCTCCAGGCACACGCCCCCAGGGCCGGACCCCTGGCCTAGAAGGCCCTTCCGTCTGCTCCACCCGTACCTCCGTCCACTCCTCCTTTGCTGTCCTCTCACTTGGCGTTTTCTCGAGCCCTGACAGCGTCCATCCTCACCATGTAGATCTTCCACATCCCCAGCCCACCGCCCTCCCCACTTCTGCCTGGATTTGTTCCCCTCTGTGCCCTGCTGTCTGGTCCTGGGCGACCTCTGTAGGAGGCCCTGGGGGGCGTCCAGGCGAGTGGAGGGGCTGATTACTTCACTGCAGGAGATGCGAACGTGTGGGGAGACGGGCCCTGCTGAGGAGGGAGGAGTCGCGGGAGAGGCCGGGCGCCGCGGCCGTGGAGCCCACAGTGTTCAGGGTGAGTGCGGGGGCAGGAAGGGCTCTCACGGGACAGAGACCAGGTGGCTGCGTGCGTGTTAAGTGGACAGCCCGGCCTGAGCCCCAGCCCCCGAGCCCGCAGGGCAGGCACGCCCGCAGCACAGCCCCACCTGGAATCAGGGATGCGCCGGGAGGGACTGCGGACCGCGCTTTCCCTCTGAGAGCACAGACTCCTGTGAAGCAAGCCCTGAGCTAATGAAAGAGGCGGAGATGGAGAAGCGCCTCGAATCTTCTCTGTGCCCCCTCCTTGATCACCACGGCCGCGGCTCGGCCTCCCCTCCCCTCTCCCCCCACCTTTCTCCTCCTGACACTTCCTCTCCCCAGTCCTGGTTGAAGCTGAACCCCGCTTCCGTGCACCTCGCATGACACCGGAGCCGCCTTTCACCCTGTGCGCATCGCTCGAAAAACGAAGGCAGGGACCCCGGCCACAGGACAGAGCATCAGCCGTTCCGGAGAGACGCTGCCGGTGCTGAGTTGAAGTGACAGGCACACGGGTTTAATGACAGAAAGTGTGAAGGCTTTATTGTAATTTAGGAGTGCTCACTAGTTGAACAGACTGTCTGCCTATCCGGAGATGTTTCTCAAAACCGGCTGGCTCCCAGAATTCCGCTAAGAATATGGGGCGGGGGGTTGGAGGGGAGATGTAAGAACGCAGCCCAGGCGCGGGGGTACGCGGTGCCGGAGCGGTGGGGCCGTGGCCGTAGGGCAGCAGTTGCGTGAAACCACAAGGGTTATGTCGTGTCGTTTAATTTTTGGCCAAAACGTTGTGAAAGAGGAGGGCAGTGGGGTCGACAGTCAGTTCCGAATCGCGAGCACACGGCACCTTCTGGCGCAGGAAGGATAGGAGCCGGCTCTGCAGCCGTGCTGTCTTCAGGCAGCACACATGTGTGTGATGGTTGAGGACGCAGACTTCAGTGCCAGGCAGGGATCTTCCACTTCTCAGCCACAGGGCCTTGAGCTGAGCCTCAGTTTTCCCATCTCTGTGGTGGGAACCCCAATAGTGCCCGTGTCACCAAACTGCTGTGAGACTCTAACACAGGGTAAGCACTCAGCCAGAGACACCTGTGTTAATTACTTTAATATAGCCTCACAGACCTTTTCTTTACCTGCTTGCTTGCTGGTGAACTCCTACTCATCCTTCAACGCCTTGCTCATTTGTCCCTCGTTGAGGCACCTCCCCTGCCTTCCACTCCTCTCCTGCCCCAAGTTCCCACACACTCCTGACCTGTGGCCCTGATGTCTGTCTTGCCCTCTCAAGGCCCAGCACACAGTAGGTGCTCACTGTACAGACTCAGGACAGACCCTTGGCTTTGTTCCTCCTGTGGCTGGTTCAGATGCCACTGCCTGCCTCCCTGTACCTGCCTAGGTGCCACCTCACCACCTCTGCCCACATCCAGCCCCGCCAGCTGGGGCAGGGATGGAAGCAGAGGTTGGACCCCTTTGGGTCATCTCTGTGGCAGTAGTTGATGCCCACTGGTTTGGTTCCGATGTTCCATCCTCTGCCATCGAGTTGGTGCAGAAGAAAGTTGAGGCTCCACCTTTTAGCTCAGCTGCATTCATCCTGGTGCCTGCTGGTGCCTGCCGTTCTCCATGCTGTTCCCTGCTGTGGAGTTCATATGTTTATTCATTCAGAAAATATTTGGGCAACTGCCATGTGCCACGTACTGTGTGTGCCAGGCCAGCAGCAATGGTGGCAGATAATAAACGATGCCTGGCAGGCCTGCCCAGGAGCTGTGGGGTCACTGACTTAGTAAACGTATGTTACGCCCTCGATGCTCTAAGTGTGATCCCTAGACCAGAAACATCGCATCAGCTGGGACCCTGCCCCAGACGTGCCGAGTCGGGCTCTGTGTTTTAACCGGATGCCAGGTGATTTGCGGGCACAGTGGAAGCTCTGGATGGAGCAGCTCTTGTGCACCAGATGCCATGTGGGTACAGAGGGCACAGGAGAGGGCAGCGTGCCTCCTGCTCTCGAAGCTCTCCATCTAGGTGAGGGGTAGATAAATTAAAGCCTCTGGGTGGGCCGCTTCTTCGTTCTTTGAGGCAGCCAAGACCTCGGTTGACCGCTCCTGTGTGTGGGGCCGCTGGGACGCGGCCGTGGACCAGAGCGCCTGTTTCCAGCGGGAGGTGGATGAGGAAGCCACAGCCTAGAAGTGCCCCTGGTGGGAAGTCAACCCAGGCCATGGGCAGAGAGCCTTGGAGCCAGGCAGCCCCTCTGCGGAGGTCGGCCGGACGGCCTGGCCACATGCGGATCTAGACAAGGACGCACGAGGAGAGGGGAGCACTGTGGGGCAGGAAAGCCTGCAGGCAACATGACGGAGCTGAGAGAAGCCTGCCCCTGGGGGGAGACGGTGCAGCAGGGATGGGAGGGGGACCCCGGAGGGACCCTGAGCAGGAGGACCTTCCCAGGCACTCACCCCAGGAGGTCCTGTCTCCCAGCCCCTCCCCGGCCCCCCAGGACAGAGTTCCTAGTGTGCAAAGTGCTGGGGACACTAGTGAGGCTTCCTGGAAGAGGTGGCATTTGAGCCGCATCAGGAAGCCTGCAGAGGAGTTCCCCAGCTGGAGAAGTAAAGATTCCGATTCCTGTAACTATTTCTGACAAGACAGCAGATAAGGCAAGAAAGGCCTTAGGTATATAATAAGCCTCAGGGAGTGTCCTATATGCGTGTGAGTATGCAGTACACGCACACACATCCACACGCGTGCACGTGGGCACACACACACAACGCACACACGACGGCCACAGTCCTCTGCGCTGGCCCTGACCGGCTCCCTCTTCTCCGCAACCTAGCAGAGACCACGCCATTCACACAGTGCAGCACGCTGATGTCACTGCTTTCTTCCCAATTAACTCTTGTGTCTGAAGCCAAGAATACAATGTTTTTAAGCCCCAGAGGAAGAATCCTGAGATGGTGACCGCCTGAGAGCGAGAGGCAGAGAGCTTCCGCGGAGGATGAGATGCAAACATGATTACGGCGTCTCCCCGCGGCCCTGTGCCTCCCGGTGCAGCTAATGAGCCTTTCTGGACGCTGACGCTGATCTCCAGTGAGCCCTGATCCCGGGATGCACCTCAGATAATTGCAGCAGAGCACAGGACCCAGAATGGGCAATATCTGGCCTCAGAAGAAATGCTTCTCTGGCCTCTGCGAGGACGTGCTCCCGGGCAGGGAGGCTGGCCCAGAGCCATGAGAGCTGCTTCTGGCACATTCAGGGTTCAAGGCTCAGAAAAGAAGTGGCCTCACGCTCCATGGTGGGGGCCGCGGGGGCCGGTGGGAGGAGCCCTTCTGTTTGGCGTTTGTTCTTCCTGACACTCCCCTTCCTCCACACGCGTGCACACGCACCCCCACACACACACACATGGACTTTTTTCATTTTTATTACCATTTTTTGGACAAGGCGTTTGACAAACGGCTGCTCCCCGACCCGGTGGCTCACGATAATGGTGTAATTACGGAGCTCCCGGTGAACGTTGCTGTGGGCGTCACTTCGGGCGAAACGGGGAACGAAGCAGGGATGCTCGTGTAATTGGGCAAGACGGGCCCGGGGGAGGGCTCTGGCCCTGGAACGCGCACGTCTCGTGACCCTCGTGATCGGGGCTGGGCTCAGGCTTCCCGCGTCCCGAGTGAAATTCCAGAGTGTTTTGTCTGACCACGTGGAAGGCCAGGGCCTGCCCGGTGCCTGTTTTCACTTCTCCATGAGATGCAGCTCCACACGCTCAGGAAGACCCGCCGCGAGGTCAGGCAGCGAGCCTGGAAGTGACGAGTCCTGCCCGCCCTTGGGCGTGGGTCAGCCCCCGAGGGGAGTCACTTTTGATGAAGGAGGGCCCTTGGGGACCAAGGGTGACGAGGCCCCTCCAGGAAGGCAGGACAGAGCTCTGCTGCCAGCTGGGTGGTGCAGGGTGTGGTTAGTGTACAGACTCTGTCACACGTGCACACACATGCACACGCACACACACACACCCCTTTCCCACTCCCTCCTCCCTTTCCTCTGACACCTCCGTCCCAGGGAACAGTGAGAAGGGCGCCATCAGGACCTGTTACCTGGCAGGCTCTGCACACAGGATACAGGTTTTGCCCACGAATCCGACATCGTTGCACCACCTTGATGTGATCCCGGTACAGAGAGGGAGTTAGCACGTTACCCAAGTGCAAACATGCCCCCAGCAGCGGTCAGTGCTGTGGAGATAAAGTGGGAAGTAGGGCCACGGTGAAGGCACTGGATCTGCCCGCTGGGATGGGGAGGCCCAGGAGGATGTGCTGTGGACCCAGACCCACCGCTTATAGGGAGGCGGAGTCTGGCCGTGATGGTCCCGCTGGCCCCGAGGACAGGTGGGCCCGTGATGCACCTGCACGCGCTGTTTGGCACACGGGCGCCAGAGCTGCCTGCGTGCAAGGTGGGAACAGCTGCCCTCCCAGCACCTGAGGGCCAGACCGAGATGGAAGATGTCAGAAAGCAGAGTGAAGCTTTGCGTGGCCTCCGTGGCTCAAAGTCCCGTCCAGTCGGTGTGCTGTTTACCCCACCCCACCCCCATCTCCATGTGGGCTGCCTGGATGGCGCCACACATCCAACCCGCAGACGAGGAAACAAGCCCCGGAAACTGAGCAGAAGAGACTAGGCAAATGGCGACCATCACAGTAAGGGCCGTTCTGCCTGCGAGTGCCCACATCCGGCAGCCTGCCAGGCGCCTGGCCTGCCGTCATCCTCTCAACAACCCTATGAGGGGTGGGGACTACCACATCCCCGTCCTTCAGAAGAGAGGACTGAGGCACAGAGAGGCTGCGTTACTCCCCTGGCATCACACAGCAGTGAAGGCCAGGGAGGCAGGATTGGTACCCAGGCCCACCTGGCTCCAGGCTTATCTTCGTGGCAACGTCTGAGGCTCTCTGCACAGCTAAAAAAGGGCCACAAGTGTCCCGTCCTCGCTGTACACGGAGGGGTGTCTTCCCCTTTTAATTCTTCTGGGCTTGTAATGCTTAGTATTGACAAAGAGACCAGGATGTGTCAGGAAATCGGCGGATTCACTGTCTCCTAATGTGGCTTCATCCTCTCCACGGCCTCCCTCCACTCACATCGCACACGCATTTGCTGGTGTCCAGAGTTATTTCTGGAAGGGAAATGAATTTCTAATCTGACTCGAGTTAAGTGACTCCAGTGACCTTATTTGGAGACGCCGGTGAGAAAGGGGATGACGCCAGACGCCACCACCTCCAGCTTGGCCTCGGGGTCCCTGCTGTGATACCTAAGGGGGCGGGGGGCGTGGTGACCAGAAGTGATTTTTCTAACTGGCCCTCGGGAAGCTGGGCCGAGGGTCTGACAGGCAGCTTGAGGCAGGACAGAGAGGGGACGGAGCTGCGGGGCTGGCCGTGGCTGGTGGCGGTAATTTGTCCATTTCCTGGTCTGTTAACCTTTACAGTCTTGTTTTAACACCATCGCTGATTTAATCTGCCTTAGCCACGCGACCTGAAACGCAGAGGCTCAGCTGAATACACAAAGGTGATGGAAAGCAAACAGCCTTCAGCCGAGGGCCAAATGGGTTTTGAGTGTATACATCATGGAGGTGGAATTTTCCCCTGGCCCCGGGATGCACTGACTGAGATATTTTCCTTTTCAACATTTGTTTGCTTTTTTCCTTTTGTAAGAATGCTAAGTAACATCGTGACCTTCTGGAATGCAAAAAGATTTTTAAAAATCGAAAAGCTTTTTGATTCCATTTGAGAAGAAAAATGTCCTATTTTGAAAACACATTTGGTGTCCACACTCAGTATTTATGATTTTCTCATGAATTATCTTTCTCATCGTCTTTTAAAAAATGGACATAAACCTAACTAACGTGGTCATGCAAAAAGGGGGAGATAACACACAAAATGGTTGGCAGCCATGAAATCCGCACTGATGTAATAAGATCAGTTAAAAACTGTGTGACTTTTTAAGGGAGTTTTCTGGCACAGGGACTCATGAAAGCCTCAGTGAGACCCGGAGGTGGGGAAGGACCAGCGCTCTCTTCGCCTGGGCCAGGTCTCCCTTGAGACCCATCTAGCTCCTGGCTGAGTTTTCATCTGGGCCCCTCAAGGTGGCCCGGGGAGACTTTTTTTAGGAATAAGAAAGCGGTTTCCTCGGGGAGGGGGGGGGGGGGTTGGTGCTGTGCATTCATCTCATGGCCAGTTTGGAGACCGGGCTCTGGCCCGAGTCTGACCTGCTAGGTCGGCCTCCCTCCCGACCACAGCACTCAATCAACACCTGCTCCTTCCTGCTTCCCTCCTGCTTTCCCATGTTCCGAGAACTCTCCACTTGTTAGGTTTCAAGCGTCACCGGTGTAAAGATGAGCCTCCCCCCGGCCCCAAGCCTCACCGTCTCCACCCCCGGAGTGGCTGCTGTGTCCTGGGCTGGAAGACGAGGGTTCTAGCCCTTCTGTGTGCAGCTCACTGTAACACAGATGCCCGGTCCAACACACACAATTTGGGGGAGGGCAGATTTATTTCTAAGCCGCACCGGTTGGCAGGGAGGTGTCTTGATCATGTCCAGAAAGTGCTAACAATAAATTTACCCAATGACTTCAGTCAAATGGGAAGTTGCAGCTGTCATTTTGAGAACAAAGAATGTCAATGGGTCCAGCAAGTGTCCTCCCTGCCAACAGGCTGGCCTCCTGCTTGTCCAAATGGAGCAGCCATGAACCCCAGCAGGTGGTTGCCAGCGCCTAAAGCTGCAGCCTGGACTCGTCAGCACCCTGGACAGAGCTCCCCAGCCTGGAGCCCAGGGGTCTCCGTGGCTGGACCCTGACTGCCCATCCCCCCCTGCCCCGCCCCGGCATGTGGAGCTGCGGCCTGATTCTGGAGCGTTGTTCTTTGCCCTTTCTTCTCACAGTTTTGCTTTGTGATGTGAGAAGTTTCGACATGGCCCATTGCACATTTCCTCGCTTCCTCTTCTTTTATTCAAGGAGTTAATTCCACAGACCTGCGTGCTGGGTGCTCACTCTTCAGTCACGGGTCCAACCACCTGCACTTACTCATCACTGCTGAGGGTGTCTGGAGGTATTTCCCAATGAAGCCGTCATGCGTTCATCCCAACAAGGGACAAGCATGACCTCCTGGGTCAGAGAACAGATGTCCACGTTCCGTGCAGGACCGGGCCTGGCCGCCAGGGCCTGAGGCCACTGCTGCAACATTTGCTCTGCAGCAGCTGCCTGAAGACCTGTCCAGCAGGACCAGCTGCGCAGCCCCGTGCCTCAGGGCAGCACTGGACATCGAGAGCCTTGCCCAGTTCCTCCGTCTTTTGCTAAATCCCAGACCACTTTCCCCTCTCAGGCTTCAGGGCTACATGGACCCCTCAAGTGGTCAAGTGTCCAGGGCATGCAAATATGGCTTTTGAAATTAGTCTAATCAAGCCTATAAAGGGAGGATGTCTCATTCTGTCTTAATTATCACTTTAAAACCAAACACACATGAATGTTCTTAAAGCTTCTTATTGCATTCTCTAGCACCTACTGACATGATTGCTGGAAGGACTTGGTTTTACATGCTTTGAAATCGCCTCTAGGGTTTTCTCCACTAAGAAACTTTTGCTTGGTGCCTGTATGTGGCTTTGCACTAAGCTCCTGACCTGGGAGATGTAAGCCCACCTCCACCCAGCGCCTTGAAGGTCTGAAGAGGGTGTTCTCTGTTTGTTTTATTTTGTTTGTTTTGCTTTTTATGTAGAGTACTTTTTGGCAGTGCTTTCCAAGTTGAAGCAGATGCAAAAAGAAGAGTTTGTTGGTGGCTCTACTTTAATGCAGCTGCAGAGGCGGGAAGGGGGCTGAAGGAGAAGAGATGGAGAGGGGAGACCTCAAGTTCTTGTACCTGATACACAAAGGTCTCGTCCTGTAGAAACCGGATGCGAAATAAGCAAACCAGTGGCCACGCTTGGGTACCTCCTGTGTTCTCGAATCCGGTGGGCATAGGGGATCTCTTTTTGCTTTGATGAACATTTGTCTGATTCCACATCTTTTCACATACTTAGTTCCCATTTGACTTACACCCCGTCTATGAATTCTCTACTTGTATCCTTTGCAATTTTAAAAATATATGTTGTTCCTGCCTTTTCCTTGTGGTTTTACAAAGGTTTCTTGGGTTTCATACACATTATTGATTTTACAAGGTGGAATGTCTCCAATATGGTACTCATGGGATGACTTTGTCGATTGTGGACGTTACTGAACGGAAGTCCTTCATTCTGATGCCGTGTTGAGCCTCTCAGGTCTTATTTAAAGAATCTCTCCCCACCCCCAAGTCACAAACTGTCCCCTCCTTTTTCCATTAATGTTACAGTTTTTTGTGTTGCACCAAGGTCTGTGACCTGCAAGGACTTGGCTTCTGCATTTGGTGTGAGGCAGGGGTTGCACACACATCTGTTTCCGGGCTCTCCTTTCTCTCCTTTCTCTCGTAGGTCTGTCTGGTCCTTGGCCATCTTGTCTTCTGTCTCATTTCTTCTGCAGAGAACTCAGCTCTCAGGAGCCTCTACCACTCTCTCTCTGTGTTGCGTGTGAAGCAGAAAATGACCTGGGAACAGCCCACCGCACCTCTAGGAGGGCAAGTAAAGGTGTGATCAGAGGTCCTGCTTGCCCAGAGCGACGGGCTTTTGAGCTACTGCTTCTCATGCACCTGCTTAGAGAATGTTCATCTGTTCTCCCAAGTGCTTCCTTGAAAAATACAGGGTTTTTCCTTCTCTCTCTCTCTCCCCCCACTGCTTTCTGTCTCCGTTTCACCCTCCCAGCCTCATTACCACAGACCCAGTCTTACCCCAGTGCTTCAAAAAGCTAACACACCTTTGGAGGGGTTTAGAAATCCGAGCCGGCTGCCCTCCAGGCAGAGTGAGCCCAAGGCTGTAACCCGAGTATCCAGAGCAGCTGCTCTTGAAGTGGTGGGGACCTCCGCCCCCCCATTACAGATCCCACCAGACACTTATTTGCATGTGTCAATCAGCAGAAGAACCTCAAGTGCAAGGTGGCGATGTTCTCACTCCTTCATATTTCCCCAGAAACATGCTTGCCTCCGAGTGAACATGCATTTCCTTTCATCACTTCCACACTGGTGTTAGTGAGAGCCACTTATATACTGTCCATCTCTGAGCAGAATCCAGGATGCAACACTAGAAAAACTGAAAAAAGGGGCTTCAAAAGAGAAATAAATCTAGTGAACTGGATACCTGAACCACCAGGGAAATCATTAATTCCAAGAGATTAAAAGGAGAGGGGCAGCTCGGCTAGGGAGTATCCAGCCGTGTGTGCCTTCGCCCCTCCTGCCTGAGTGTCTTGGGCTTCCTCTCGGACCGGTGTGTGCGGCCCGCCTGGAAGGGGGGTGGGGGGCGGGGGACGGGACGGGACTTGTTTGTTTCCCCACCGCAGTTGCTGGTGCTTGATTTTCCAGATGTGCTGCAGCTAAATATTTGCATGTTTGGGGTCCCTGTGATCGCTGAGCTGGCAAGTCTCCGATACAGCTGTCTCGCCCTGCAGAGGCAGGATGTGCAGGTCTTACTAAATGTATTTCTTGCCCCTGAAAGTCTTGGCATCTCCTAGTGATGGGAGTGCCTTTTGTTCCTCGTAAGGAGCCATTCCCCATCCCCCTGAGTTTACACTTATGAGGAGACTTAGTGCCGGTCCCTGGAGAGCCTCAGAGGGGGCTGGTCACCAGAGAGACCAAGTGGTTAGAGGGTTGGGACTTTCAGCCCCACCTGCCAACCTCCAGGAGGGGAGGGGATGGGGCTGGAGGCTGAGCTCTATAAAAACTCCAGAGCCGTGAGATCCTAAGAGCTCCCCGGCTGTGTGGGAAGGCTGGGGAGCCCGGAGACAGTGTGGAAGGTCTGCCCGCACCCACACCTTGCCCTGTGCATCTCTTCCACGTGGCTGAGCCGGAGAGGGGTCCTTTATAATAAACCAGCGAATGTAAGTAAGCTGTTCTCCTGAGTTCTGAGCCATTCTAGGAAATTATTGAACCTGAGAAGGGGGTCATGGGAACCCCCGGTTGATCACCCCAGGTGGCAACCTGGGACTTGTAACTGTGTCTCAAGTGGGAACGGTCTCGTGGGACTGAGCCCTGAACCTGGGGGATCTGCGTTCGCTGCAGGTTACTAGTGTCCAATGGAATTGAGCGGTTGGACATCAGTTCTGTTGTTGGGGAACTGGTTGGTGCCAAAGCAAACACTCCAGAGGGCGTGAGCAAAAAGCTACGGAAAAATTCAACCCTCTCGTTTTGGGAGGTGACCAGAGAGAGTGCCGGTTTCTCCTGTCGTCATGAGGCACTGTTCTCGCAGACCCCCAGGGATGGGCCACCTGCCCAGATCCCGCCCGATGCTCTCCCTCGCCTCCCTTCCCCACCCTCGCTGTGAGAGCTCCGCACCCCTGTGGTCTGTCTAGTGACAAGTTCAGTAAGAAAACGGCGACTTCTGCCCACCCAGAGAGTGCAGGAGCCGACGGGCACCCACCCCTCGCTGGAAGAGGCCCTTCGCTGTGTTGGAATTCCGTGTACTTGAAATGTATTCACATATTTTGCATGTTTTTGTAAGTGAGCAACTTCCCATGATGAAAAATATTTATAGTCAGTTAAACCTCAAAGTGCTCAAGTGCAGCTGATTTTATGAACTTTTAAGTCTCAGGCATTAATATTTCGTAAAGAAAAATAAGTTAATGAACGGCGGGTAGTTGGAAACTTACATGCTAAAGATACTGCCTGTATCGCTGATAATTCACAGTTTGGTGTTTTCTCTCTTCTCTTTGTAGTGTCTTAAGGAAAAAGTATGCATCTGGGCCCAGCCAGCTCTACATTTCCCAACAGACCTTGTAATTATTAATGTAGGGATTTGAGAGAGAGCAGAATTAACAATTTCTATAAAAGTCAGCATGTACGAAAATGAGGGCAACTGAACATTGCATTTCCAGACTTAGGATAATGGTGAGGGATAGTTCATCAAGTTGGGGAACTTTTTCTGCCACTATCATGGCTCCTCTCTTACCCGGCTGAGTCGGGGGCCGTCTCCTCTCCGAGATCCAGGAGCTCAGGCCCCGGGCATCTCCATCGGGGAGGAGGGGAGGCATCTCAAGTTGCCCCCGTGGCTACGGCCCCACATGCATGGCTCTGTCACTCCCGTGAGGACTGATCCCCCAGAGAGGTGATGGAGGGGGGGCAACCGAAGGCCTAGTGCCCAAAAAAGGGGTGGGCTCTGTGGCCTGGGAGCCACGGAAGGTTTTGTGTGAAGGAATATCTCAGATGGAGCCCTGCTGTAGGAAGATGCAGGCATGGCATGGTGCTGAGGTAGGACTGCAGAGGGGCACAGAGCCCCTTGACTCCTGGCTTCCTGGGCACTTCCTCCATCTCTTCTGGGATGCCCAGTGGAAAGGGGACTGCAGCTGGTGACATCTCTAGCCCAAAAGTCAGGAGGAGCTGGGCAGGGAATCACAGCTGCTTTCAGTGCTTGTCTTCTTGGGCTTCCTGTGGCTGAATAAGCTCAGGGATATGGGATCAGGAGGGCATCCTCGTGGGCGTGGATGTATAAAGCTTTGTGCCATGATAGCGTTAGAGAAGATGGATGGATGGGCAGATGGAGGGATGGATGGACAGATAGGAAAGAAGGAAAGAGAGAAAGAAGGAAAAGGAAGCGGGGGAGGGAGGGAAGGAAGGAGAGAATGAAGGGAAGGGAAGGAAGGAAGGATGGAAGGAAGGGAGGGAGGGAGGGAGGAAGGAAGGGAAAAGAATGGATGGGTGATGAATGGATGGATAGATAGGAAAGAAAGAAAAGGAAGAAAGGAAAGGAAAAGATGGATGAGTAATGATATCTAGCAGATGATACATAAATGATAGATGTAGATACAGACAGACAGATAGATGATAGGTATGATGGGTGGATGGATGGATGGATAGATAGACAGATAGATAGATGTGCAAATATAGCTAGAAGAATATAGAGGTTGCCATTTGCCAACATGTTCCATAATTCATTAGCAAAGATGTTTAAATTATTTTAATTTTAGTCCATTTAATTGAAACCAACATCTTCCATTTCCCACTGGGCTGCCTGGAGAGAGATGTTTGTTATCTGTTTGCAGAGAGTGGCCTTACATGTTGTAATAGGTCAGATACAAAAGCGAAGCATTTTGGGCACACCACCCCAGCAGTCACAGGAGCTACAAGCCCGTTTTCCCAGCCCTCTCTTAGTGAGAGGTCTTCCTCCAGGGAGCAAGGTTCAGCTTCCCTGTGTCTCCGGGTTTGTCCCAATTCAGTCTGGTCCCTGTCCCTCACATCTGCGGGTTTGTGGAGATTTCTCTGTTAAGTGTGTTTGTTTCCACGTGTTCAAGGGATCCTTAGCATCTGTTTCTGTTTTCCAGTCGCACTGTTAATATTTGCTCTCGTGCATTTCTCACTATGGCATCGCCAACATTTCTTCAGTCGAAGGTCAGTGTTGGGAACTGAGGTTTCTATAGAAAACCCAGCCTCGGGTAGAGTCTGAATGTAAGAAAAGAGCCCTCGAATGGACCACAAGCCCAGACTGGGGCGCTGGCTCACCGGGGCTGCCTGTTGGCCCTCGGCACAGAACGCGGCTGCCGGTTGTGTCTGCCGTCCTTGACTCCTCCTCAGACAGCAGTCCATCTCCTCTGCTGACAGGGAACATGCCGCGAATGAAAGTTCGTTAGTCTGTGGAAACATTACAGTTAATTGCAAAGCTAGTCCCCAGAATTGTCAAGTTCGTATTTCCATCTGTGCCTGAATGCAGTAATAAAGAATTATTTTGGACAGGTTAATTTGCCTAAAATACCATGCAGTCAGTCAGAGTAACAAAGTTGTTGACGCCTGCATCTGTCAAACAGAGCTTTCATCACTGCTGTCCTCTGGCTGCACAAGTTGGCAGAAATACAGCGAACAAGAGTGGCGGCTGCACAGGGAAATGTTATTCCAACGTGAAACACCCAGCAGCTGGGGGTTGTGCTGGTGAGGATGGTTTACAGTTCAGGGTCCTTTTTGGAAGTAATATGTAATCATTGAGATAGAAGGTGGCTTTAATATGTAATTCGGATTGCTGATATTATTTACATGTGTTAATTTTCTATTTTACTTAATTTGCCAGGGGTGAAAACCCTCTTTGAAATGAAGTATGTGTGCTTCTGTCTCAAGATCCCTAACACACATAGGTGTTTAATTTAAAAATAAAAATAGATTACGTGCGTACACTATAATTATTAAAGCAGGCTCCCTGTCAAAGCCCGGCCACATAGGAAGGCGTGCTCTGCAGGTGGTGGGCAGCCGGCGTTAATTTGTGGTGATCAATGAATCATCTCACAATTGGGTCCTGCCCTCTCCGGGAAGGACCAGCCCTCGAGCACTTGCAGCAGGAGAGGCGGGAAAAGGAAAAGTTTCACTGTGATGCTCTGTGTCCATAATTTCATGCAGGAGAGCTGGGAAGAAGTGACAGATGGGTTTGTGCTGTCTCAGTCCTGCTGACTGTAACAAATTCCACAGATAGGCAGGTGAACAGCAGCACTGATTTCTCACAGTCTGGCGGCTGGAAGCCCAAGGTCAGGGTGCTGACGGATTGGGTTCCTGGTGAGGACTCTCTTCCTGGCTTCTTGCTGTGTCCTTGTGGGGCAGGGGAAGAGAGAGGAAGGAAGCTTCCTCGTGTCTCTTCTAATGAGGGCACTAATCCCATCGTAGGGACTCCACCCTTGTGACCTAATCACCCCCCTGAAGGCTCCACCTCCAAACACCATCACACTGGGGGTTGGGGTCTCAGCTCATGAGTTTGGGGAACACATGCTCAGTCCATAATATGCTGCATTTAACATGATGCTACATTCTCTCAGCCCATGTGTCATAGAGGAAATACACTTACATCAACCACCTTAAGTTATCACCAAAAGTGTGTCCAGACATTGACATTTGTCCCCTGGGTGGGGGCAGAATCACCCCCGGTTGGGAATCTTTGCATTCGAGTTAGAAGTGATGGGAGATGGGGAGCAGGCTGCAGGGGTGAAGAGCTAAGCACGTGTGGGGTTCCGTGAGGGGCCAGGTCATGAGGACTGGAGGCCATCCATCACTTGGAAGCTACTTGGGGCAGTGGGATAAACATGAGCTTTCAGTGTGGACCATGATAAATTATCTAATGTCATTACACCAACTGGGGAGGCATGCCTTTGAGGCAAACTGATATTTAAAATAATGACATAGACATTTGGGTTGAGTGGGGCACAGGAGAGGTAGGGTCAGCTGAGAGCTTGGACTTGAGAGTGGAATAGACCTGGGTTCACATTCCAACCCAGCCTCGGGCCAGCTGGTGGCCAGATTATTGAACGTATTTCTGAGACCCAGTTTCCCCATCTGTAAAATCAGCTGGGTTGATGTGAGGATTAAATGGGATCGTGTCTCTCGGGGGCTCCCACAGTGCCTGAAGGTGGTGGAGTGTTGAGGACATCTTATCATTAGCAGACATCTTGTCCTCTTGTACTTGGGACAGGGGACCTTCCTGGGAGAACCCTGGGGATTTACCTTTCTCCACGCCAGCCTGGGACCCCTTCTCAACTCCCTTTTAGAACAGATATTGAAGGTGCTAATTCCATATGTGTCTTCTTTATGTAGAGCCCACCTTTTGTCCAAGCGTTTAGGAATACCACTACAATAGAAATGATTTCAAGAACAAGTTGAACACCTAAAAAAGCATAATTGCTTTTAATTAAACCATAGAAAGAGCCCAACAGGCTAACTGAGAGCCATATCCAACGGCCACGTTGTCTGTTTTGTACATTAGCATCATTTGTTGAAAGTGTGTCACAGCTGATCTTTAGGGAGGTTCTGACCTGTCACCATGGAGCCCTGGGGACCAGCCATCAACAGGAAAAGCTGTTTTAGCAAGTCATAGAGTGTAAAGTATTTTTGCAAACAAAATAAAATTTACTTAGAATCTAAACAGGAAACACAGAGAGACCACTGTCTTTGGAGAATCTGACTCTGGCGGGACATACACCCCAGTACAGCCCTTAGAGTAAACAGGCAAAGGCGCTAGAATCAGATGGCTTAGGTTCAAATCTGGGCCATGTCCTCACTCTGGGTTTTGGGGAAAGTAGCTTATTCTTTCTGCTGTTGCATTTCCTTATCTGTAAATTGAGGGTGATCATAGTTCCTATCTTGGAAGGATGAAACAAGATGCCCCAAGTGCCCAGTAAATGTTCCATGAAGCCATCCTTCTGGGCCAGAGGACAAGTGGCTGTCCTCATCATGGTGATTTCACCTCAGGAAAGGTCCCATCCCCATGCAGGGTCCAAACAAAGCACCACATTTATCCTTCTTTCCTAAAACTTGTCCCAAAAGCCATATCAAGGACTGTTGGACCTACAGTGTTCCATTGGCCAAGTCCCAGCATCAGGCAATGTTGACTTTGGGCTTCTTGGTCTTCAGATGCCGCCCTGGGAAGTAGACGTAGCCCACATTGGGGGACCTTGCACTCTCCCTTCCCAGCTTCCCAAGCAGGTGGTTGCAGACATGAGTGAGGGGGTCTGGAATTTGACTCCATCAAATGGAATCCAAGGCCGGTGGGTGGACGGTGAGGCCAGACCCAGGGGTGAGAGGATGAGGACAAAGCAAAAGGAAGAGACAGTGTCGACTTCGAGGCACAAAAATACTGCCAGGAAGTTGCCCAGGGGGAGCAGTGGGGGGGCTTCTCTGGTGAGGAGAAAATGAAACAAAGAGCTAAGAGGCGTGTTTGCAGAATGGGGAGGAGTGGGTGAGGCCTGGGTGCAAGGGAGCAGAGTGCCGGCTTCTTCCCAGGGCTGATCCGGGCACCCTCAGCGCCGACCCAGGTGACCCCAGCCATGCCGGCTGCAGAACTGCAGCCGTGGAGGCTCAGAGAGGGTCGACCAGTTGGCCAGGGCCACGCAGTAATGAGTTAAGCCCAACTCCTTGTCATTGCAGGCTAGCTGTGAGGCTCCACCCGAGCAGGCGGTGCTTTTGTTTCTGAGTCGTGGGGCTGGGGTCTTCCTGGGCCCTCAAGTTGCCTTTTGAGGTTAATGCATCACTGATGGGATGTGTAAGAATCTCCACGACAAGACCCGCTAGGGCAGGACCAGTGGGGAGTGTGTCTCCCACATGGTGCCTGGAGCCTCTGCAGGGTTCTCCTGATGATGCCAGGGTCCCCTGAAGCACCACACCAGGCGTGAGAACACGGGAAGAGCCATTTTTAACAAGTTTGTTTTTCTCTGGGTATTTAATTAGCATATTCATTCAACATTCAAATATTTAATGAGAACTTTTTCCTCTTCCATAACATCAGAAATCTCTGACATTTGCTGAACCGACTTGGCATCTTTATTAAGGGTTTGTATTTGAGGCGTCCACAGTTTTGAGCAGCCTGTGTGGTAGTTTGTTCCAAAAAGATTGTGTGGGAGTGGGAAGCAGGGAAAACACGGGGCTATATTAGGGTCAGAAATAATAATCATCTACTTACCATGAGAAACAAATATCAGCAGATCAAGGGAAACAAATCTGAAAGCAGTGAAAACAACATCATTTTAAAGAGGGAAAAAAACAGGGAATTTTGTTTGTTTTTCAGGGTTTGTGTTTATTTTTTAGGCTTGATGCTCGCAGCCTCCATGCTTAGAAAAGGCTGATGTTCTCACAGACTTCAGAGGGCCTCACCACGTGCTCGTCTCCTCAGCGCTGTGCTTGCCCTCGGGGCAGGGCAGTCTTGGTCTCATCGCCCCATTTATCAGATAAGGAAGTCAGGGGACGGCCCCTGGGGCGCTCAGCTTCCGCACGCCCTGTCAGGGGTCCCCGTCCCGCCTCCTCATGCAGCGCAAAGGGGGTTTCATCTCACTTTTGGGCCCCCCGCCCCATGGCTCTCTGAGCCTTGGAGCAGCTGCCTTCCTTCAGGCACCTCTAGGACTCTCCCATGCCAGCCGCCACCTGCCCTCACTCCCAGAGGTCCGTGCGTCTCTCACATGTGCTGTTTCCTCTCCCTGGGACGCCCTGACCAAGGTCGGGTTGAAAATACCGACAGTTTCTGTGCTCGCTTCAGAGACAGGCACCACTCGTGTCACCCTTTTGCTCCCCGCCGGCCCTGCGCGTACAGAACCGGGCGCCTTCCCCGGACGGGCTCTCCTTGGTGACAGCCTTTGGGGACTGCTCATCGGCATCTGGCTTCCCCACTGGCCTCCGGGGGCATCCATTTATTTTTTAGTTCATCCATTTGCCCATGTAACTCAGGCTTCATGAATTCATATTTTATTTGTATTCATTAAAGGCAGAGCATGGGCACGAGTGCTCCCACCAGGAGCCTGGTTGGTCTTCTGGGTACAGGAGAGAGACGCGTCCGTGGGCTGGCGGGGCCCCCAGTCCCACGGACCGTGCATCCAGCCTGGACGGGAGCAGGGCTGGTTGGAGAAGCTGCCCGGCTTCCCGGGCCTGGCACTGGGCTTTCACATTCAAGTGTGAAAAGCACGGATGCAGCAGAGCAGTGAGAACACGGGGTGGATGGGAGGACGGACGGATGGATGGGTAGATTGCATCCAGACCCTCCTGGTGCAGCCGCACGACCACATCCACGGCCGGATGTGTGAGGTCAGGAGTGCACGACGGACCACACACCCCCTCTCACCTCCCTGGACGGCAGGACGGTGTCTCGGACTTTGTTCATCTCTCCATCGTGGTTTCAGGCAGCGCACTGCATACAGTGGGGCTTCATAAATGCTTAATGAGTGAGCGCCGGCATGTGCTTCTCCACCAAGGCATCTGGCAAACGTGTTCGGGCTCTCTCTGCGGGCACCTCTGCTCCTGACCCAGAAGTCGGGGTCTCAGCTGGGAGCCTGAAGCTTGACTGCAGATCCCGAGGGGCCTGCCTCGTTTGCAGCTACGCAGGAAACAGGAGCGAGGGGTCGAGGGGTAGTTGCCCTGCTTGTCACGGGACAACAGTGGCTGCCGGAGAGTGAGGAGCTTCCTGGCTGCCGGGGGCTGGAGTCAGGATGCTCTGGCACTCGGCGATGCCAGAAGTGAAATAAAAAAAGATAATTCAGAGCCTGGGCTCCGGGGTCTCAGGATTAAATCCCCCAAGACGGAACAAGCTGTAATCAAAGGCATGGCGGGCCCTTATCTGTCCCCCATACGTGTCACCGCGGTGCTTGCAGTTGGCTTTAATTACTGATATTTCTTTTTAAGTTAAAGATGAATTTGAGACAGCTACGAACTTGGAAGGTTTATCTTCCAATTACAGGGAGACCTGTTGAAAATGATCACTGGAGGTGGCCGCGGGCTTCCCAGCCATTACCAGAGGTGGCTGAAGCCGTGGGGAAGAACTGGGGGCTGCGGCCCTCCCAAAAACTGCGGCACTGTCGACCCTGTGCCCTGCCTGCCTGGAGGTGCCGGGCATTGCGTGTGTCCCTGAGTCCCCTTCCTCATCGCAGCCAGACGGCCCAAGCCTCTCCAAGCTTCTCCGCTAGATGGTCTTGGGTCTTTACACAGGATTCTGCTTCTCTTATTGGACAGATGGATGCACCTTGTGGTGACCCCAGCATGGGAATCAGGGACACATGGACCCCTGGGATAGGGAGCTCTGTCTCATCCCAGTGTCCGCCTCTCCCTGGGCTCCAAGGCGGGTGACAGGCTCTGGGAGAGCTCCTGGTGCCCATGGAGGCCTGGAAGGAGGCAGCCTCAGCCCAGGACATCCTGCAGAGTGAGCTCGGAGGGCGAATTCACCCCAGATCCTTGAGACCCCAGCCACCATCCCCAGGCTTTCTCACCAGCCCAGCTAGGCTCGGCTGCAGTCCCACCTCATCCTCCCATCCTCCCATCATCCCAGCCATCCACCACCCATCTACCCATCCATCCGTCCATCCATCCATCCATCCGTCCATCCATCCACCCATCCTCCCAACCATCCATCCATCCATCAGTCCATCCATCCATCCACCCATCCACCCATCCACCCATCCACCCATCCACCCATCCATCCACCCATCCTCCCATCCATCCACCCATCCATCCATCCATCCTCCCAGCCATCCATCCATCCATCCATCCATCCATCCTGGTCCCAGTTGCCCAGAAAGGAGATGCTGTGGGTCTCCATTGTCGTCCCCAATGAGGCTCGACCCCGAGGGAAGCAGCTTTGGAATTCTGGAGGTCGGAACACAAGAAGGAGGTTTCTTCAGTGGCTCCCCAGCTTCACACGCACCCAAAACCCCCTTCTCCTGAGCACTGGCATTGAGGGTACCATCCTTCTGGCTCCCGCACTTCCAGACACCCCCCCATACCCCCAAAGCTTACCCGGCTGTGGCCTACCTCATAGACCTCAGGGCTGGTGGCTGGACAAAGAGAGCCCTCAAAGCTGCCACAGAGGGGTCTGCTTCTCTGCTTGGAGGTGGCGGGGGCTTTGGGAGTTCTGCCAGGGACAGGGGAGGGCCTTCTCCTGAGCCCGGAAGCCATGCCCTGTGACAGCCGTGCATAGCCAGCCCTCCTGGGCACAGACAGCAAGGCCTGCTGCTCTGCTTGTCAGAGCTGGCTTCTGCCCCGGGACTGAATCTGGGTGTCACTCTGTTATTTTTCTCTCATCTCATTTCCAATTTAAAGAGCTGGCTGCCCCTCGTTCGGACCCTCGTGCTAACGGCCACTGGCGACCTCCGTGGGCATGTGCCCTCTGCCTGCACACTAGGAGAGGGCTCCTGGAGACCCTGCAATGGAATGTGGGGGAATCAAAACCTTTGTCAAAAGGCAAAAAGTCGATTTCTATTTAATCTAGGAGACCTTGGCTCAAATCATTAAAAATTAGAAAGAGAAAAAGTTTATTTTTTAGAGAGAGACTTGCTAGGGCTCTTATTACATTAATAAGTCACGTGTGGTTTTTTAAACTGGGATTTTTGCTTGAATAATTAGTTTTCTCATTTACCAACTGAAATGGAATCTCCATCTCTGTTGAGTTCCTTAGTCTCCTGTGTGGGGACCCTGTCGGCTCCTGATCATCTGAACACGATTTTTGTGTCTCTCCCCCTGGAGCCCTTTTCGCCACTTTTCACACGGCTTTCAGCCCTAGCTGCGGCCCAGGCTGGAAGGCAGGGGTGGTGGTCACTGGTGCCCACCCGCTGCCACCCTCCGTCCCCCTTCACCACCTCCCCAGGGCCCAACCTCCCGACTTTGAGCCCACCCGTGACCCCTCCCAGGACATCTGAGACCCTCGGTCACTGGACGTGTTGGGGGCCAACAGTCTGGACTCAGAGTGTGACAAGTCAGATGCCCAGGAAGATTTGTCCAGGCTTTGCTAGAAGAGTCTGTGACTGGAGTCCGGGTGGAAGGGGTGTTAGCCCCGGCGCAGGGACAGGATCCCAGCCGCACCCCTGCCAGCCCGCTGACCTTCCCTGGGTGACCCCTGCACAACCTGGAGGGGCTAGTTTAGCTGACCCTCTGTTCTGAGCAACCCATGGTTGCAGGGAGAGCCCTGGACGCTCGTCCGCTGCAGACTCCTAGATCCACCCTGGAGACGGGGATCCAGTGAGTCTCCCTGTGGCTTTGGGGTTCTGTTTGTTTTCTGGCTTGTTTTGCTTTTGTTTGTTTTTCTTTTAATGCTTTTCTAACTTTTTTATTTTGAAGTGGTTGTAGATTAGTAGAAAGTTGCAGGGATAGTACAGAGAAGCCCGTGCACCCCTCCCCCAGCCTCCCCCAGTGGCTGTACCCTCTGCAGCCATGGTGCAGAATCACAACCCGGAAATTGACGCAGTTCTCTGCCATTTATCACACGTGTAGATTCATGCAGCCCCACGGCAATCAGACACAGAGCTGTAGCAGAGCCACAGCGACCTTCCTCTTACTGCCCTAGAGTCACACCTGGCCAGGCTGTGGGCCACTCACTTCCCACCCGATTTCCTCCCAGAGCACCTGCGAGCCCCAGCCTCTGGGGTGCACACACACCTCATTACCTGCTTGACCCTGAAGCTGTAGTTCTTCATAGTAACCGGGAACCATCCTCTCTCACTGGCCTGTGTTGAGTTTTCTGTTAATTCGCCTTCTTCCCTTCCTCTTTTTCATTTTATTTTTCTTCTATGTACTTTCCTCACGTCTTAACAAGCATCTAAACTTTATAAAATATTAGCTTTGCTCTCTTTCAGGATAGAGCATCTTTGTCATTAGAAGAAAAGTGACATAAAAATAAATAGCATGTTGACTATATTTGAATTGTTGCTAAACAAGATTGTCCTGCGCTGGGAGATATTGAATCTACTTTGGGGGAGTAATCGATTACAAATTATAGATTGTAAAGCCCAGGAGATGTCTCCTGAGCACACAATTTAATTCTTTGTTTCTCTGATGCTCTGAATTGCCCACCATTCCCTTCACAGCCTCTGAATCCCCTGAAATGTGTACATAATGAGATATAGAATCACATTTTCAGGCTGATTTTGGTTAGATTTGGTTTTCCCCTATTTGAATTATGATCATTTTCCCCTTAGACTTGGTCCCTCTCGGTTGGCACACTCCCCTCCTGGCCCCTGGACTCAGGATCTCACTAAGAATCACAACTGTGACTCAGCCCTTTCCTCGCTCTCGTGTCACCTGCCCTCTCTCAACTGATGTTCTTAAGTGGCTTCATCTGAGGCTCACCTTTGAAATGGACCAGGTTGCTTTGCATAACTCTGAATGCTTTGTAAGATTCATTCTCTAATTTAAGTCCTTGTGTAAGTTCTCAGTGCCACGGGGCACCTGAAAACTCTGGTGGCCCATAGAATAGATCGTTTCTCTGGCCGTTGTCAGCCATAGGCCGCCAGTGGGGGTGACGGATGCTCTGGGCTTTGGGCCACAGCCTCCACTCCATCCTCCACTCACTATGGAGACGTGCTCCTGCCCCAGCCTGGCGCCCGGACCGACTTGGTGATAAGGAGAGCCCGTTGCTGCCGACTTGACTGGCTCCGTGAATATGCAGCCACTGATCTCTCGAGTAAACTCTGACAGCTGACCATTCAGCTTACCACAGGCTGGGTTGTGAAGAGAGAGTTCTGGAACGTTTCCATCCTTTGAGAGCCAGCTTCCCCCTTCCTCCCTCTCCCAGCTGCAGTAGCGTGTGTTGGTTTTTCCTAGCCTCCTCCTCTCCCTGTAGGTTGTTGTATTAGCTAACATTTGAGTCATATCTTCAAGACATATGGTCCAGTGCAGGACACCCACCCCCAAAGAGGCTTCACTCAGGATGCTGGCACACGGAGACCTGACCTCAGATTGGTCTGGTGGTGACAAGATTCTGGATGCTTCCAGAAGAGGGCTCACTGCACCCTGGCTGGGGGTGGGGTGTGTCTGGCTTCTTGGTAAGTGGATTGGAAGCCAGATGACAGGGCAGGAGGCATGTAGGTGAGTATGCTTAGGTGACCCAGACCTTTCAGGAGGAGGGCAGAGCTACAGGAGGAACCCAGGTTGGAGGTGTTGTATGTCTCAATCATTGATGGCCTCAAAGGTCCTTCCATGGAACTTGGAGAGAGACAGTGAACATAGATGGATGGATGGGTGGATGGATGGGTGGGTGGATGGATGGATGATGGTTGGGTGGATGGATGGATGGTTGGGTACATGGTTGGAGGGATGATGAATGAATGATGAATGGATGATGGAGGAAGGTGAGGGTGAGGTCAGACAAGGTCCCTGCTCTCATGGAGCTCGTAGTCTAGTGGAGAGAGACAGTGAACATAGGGATGGATGGATGGATGGGTGGCTAGATGGATGGATGGATGGATGGATAAAGGTGAAGAAGTGGGGTCAGGGGCTTGAGGCTATTGGGGGAGTTGCAGGACAGCTGAAGATATGGGAAGAGAACAGCATCCACTGTGGATGAATAGGAGGGGCAAGCAGCAATACGGGCAGACCCCACATATAAGGTTTGATCTATGGACCTCCTGCCCCAAACAGACCCTCCTCCTGATCTCACAGCACCCAGCACCGTGCCGAGTATTTACTCCTCACTGCTCTCTGGAAATGATGGTTGAATGAATGAGTCATAAAGGGGCTTTCTAAGGAGAGTGTGTCCTGATAAACAGGAAGCCCTGTGCTCTGTAGAGCATCCTGATGGATTGGAATATGGCAAGTTGGTCTTAGAAGCAAAGGAGAACTACTGGTGTCCTCAAAGAGATGGAAGTTGTCTTAAACTCTGGAGGTACATTTGGGAGGGAAGTAATGATGGGGAAATAGGATATAGGAGAGCTGGGTAGAGGCGTCCGGGGGTGACGTGAGGTTGTGTGGAGACCAGCAGGGAGAGAAGGGCTCCCGTGGTGTTGGCTGGAGGACCCGGTGGAGCAGAGATGCCTCACATTCGGTTGAAGCCACACTGGGTTCAGACTCCCCTGTCTTCCTTCTCTTCCCATCTTGAGTTCAGTGCTTCCAGAAAGGATTGGTTTAGGGGTTTGCTTTGACATTTGGAAAGTTGCAGTGCAGAACAGAGGTACTCTGTGTGGATGTGGAAGCAGAGGGGACCCTGAAAACTGAACCTCCCTAAAAATTCCCAAAGATCTCAGGGAAGCTTTGGGCTTCCACACAGTGTGTGATGGGGGATTGGAGCCAATTCAGGTCCCAGCAGACGGGATGATAAAAATAATAAGCATCGCATGGTGTCCTCACAGGAGTGATGTGAACTACCTCGTGTAGAGCACAGAAGTGACATGTAAGGACGTCACCAAGTGTGGCTGCTGGTGGAGTGAATGAACGCATGAATGAATGAATGAGGAAGACCACCCACCTAGATCACATTTCTGTGCAGGACAGGTGATGTTCTACAGTATTTGGCAACCGTTCTGAAGCTCGTGCAAGGCGATGAATTGGAAATGCAAGAGGGGCATGAATTTATAATGTGGGCACCTTCCCCTGCTTCAGTGGTGGTACTCAGTACAATTATGGTCTCTGCTGTTAAGCGCCCACAGATCGCACGGGCTTCCCAGAGCTCTCTCTACATCATCTTCCCCCCAAGGGGGCAAGCGTCGGACCGACTACCACCTCCCTCAGCCAACGCGGCAATCTAGCCTGGCAAGTACCACGGAATTGATTCCTTCCTCCAATTGTGTCAGATTGCTGCCCTGCCATTTCCTTTGTGTGCTCGCTAACTATCCGATGTTCACAGTTCCCAACCTGACATAAAACCATCGACGATATTAATTTAAGCACATGACCTCTTCAAAGACATGATAAAGACGTCGGGCAGTGGGTCATCTTGATTAAAACTGGAGTTTAACACGATGGTTGGGAGTCAAGTATAAATCGAGCTTGTGCTTGTCCAAAATGGGCCATAACGCTGCAAAGTTCTAAAGGGAAAGGGATCATTTTCCTTAAAGATCCATCTTGGTCTCCTCTGGCAATTTGTATTCTTAATGCGGAGCCGAAGGCGTGAGCTTCTCAGGAGCTCTTGGAGCTGCGAGCAGCATCTTTATTTCTTGGTGGACCGGAGGTTAGCTGGCCAATTATTTTATGTCCTTTTTTATATTAAGAATACCACTGTGAACAGAAAACAGTCTGGTTATCTGGGCATGAAAATGCCCATCTTTGTCATCTTGGAGCCGTTCTGTCAGATGCTGAACCCAAACGCAGTTCTGTCTTGTCATAATTGCCTTCTGTTCGGTTTTGCAGTAATTACTTTCTCATAGGAGCTTTTGCTGTTTTATCTTCATGGATGGTTCACTTGGGAGAGCCGATGGGAGAAAGAAAGCCATAGATCTGGCGTCCCCGTGAAACTTTGCAGCTTTTGATGTTTAATGTAGATTTTGATAGAAAATCCCAGAGAAAATAGCAAGATCTCTCTTTAGCTGGAGGAAGGCATGTACTCAAAATCGTTTACTTTTCTCGGTCTTTGTGACATCTGAACAGTACAGCCAGGCCAGCCTTCCTGCATGGAAAGATTTAAAGCCAGCTCGTCCGAGCACAAATAGTGATTTTAGATGTGTCTCTGCCACCAAGCTCACCACGACCCAAATGGCCCCGCTCTGGTCCCGGTTGCAAGGGGCCAGCCTCCAGAGGTGAAGGCAAGCCTGCACTGGGCAAATGCAAATACAGCTCAGAAGGCAGAGCGCAGTGAGCCAGATGGTTAGACCAGCCAGAGGGTAGACCAGCCGCCTGGCCCTGTGCTGGCTGCCAGGACCAATGCCAAGGGCTGCCACTGTCCAGGATTGTCCGTGAGTTTAGACGCGTGTACAAGCCACCACCACCACCGTAATAAAGGTGAAAATAATCTCTAGAGGTGAGTCCCCGTCACACCCCGTGGGGAGGAGATAAGGGATGCTTCAAGGGGGAGAGGGATTTGAGACGGTTCTTTTAAGAGTTGGCAGGAATTTGCTGGCAGCGTTATAGAAGAGCCTTGAATACATACGTGTTTTTCCTACTGATAGAAAATTCTGCTTTTATCACCCAGCAAACTCAGCAAAGATTAATTAAACATGAGACATTGATTAATGTTTGAAGAGTAATGGGAGTCTGGGCTATGCTGTTGGTCTGTCTCCCGGCGAATCTTGGCTCTGTGTATACTAACGACTCCTTAATACTGCATGTTTCAGCTCCGGGTTAGGGGAAAGGAGTGAGAATCCATGCTGGGCACCAGGCAAAGCAGCTGCTCAGAGAACATTCTGTGTGCATCTCTGTCTCCCTAGGGAGGCCAGCGGGCGGCCTTGGGCCTGCGCCCTGTGGCTTGCAGGTTGTACCAGGAGGCCCACGTCAGTGGGTGTTCGGTTCTGTGTTGCCTCCTGCTTGTGCCACGTGTTTGGGCCACTCTTCTTGCCTCATTTCGTGCTGCCGAGGCTGGTGAAACGCTCTGGGCAGCCGGGATCGAGGAGGCCCTGGGGGGCAGGTCCTGCAGCGTCAAAAGGGGAGCGTGACGAGGAGGCAGCTTGACCAGGGTAAGGTTGCAACGTGCAGGGCCTCGCTGGGGCCTTCCACCGGTGGATCTGGGGGCGGTTTCAGACTTGTCCCCATTTCATGATTGGCGAGGAGCTTGATGAGATGACAAGGGTGGGGGATTCTTGCTAAACGCAGGCCAAGCAGTCAGATATGAAGGGTGGGGGGAGTCTCCGTAAACCAGCCCAGCCGGATTCTCTGATGGAACCCGACTCGGCAGGCCAAGGTCTAGGCCGGCTGGAAAAGAGGGCTCAGAGGACCCCAATGAAAGTTTGGTCAGAGCGGGAGCCCTGGCCCCGGGCACGTGTTTGAATCCTGAGAACAGACACCGTCATCAACTCCTGTAGATGTGGAGACCTGCACAGAGCCATTGGGGGTGGGGGAGTGAGGGTTCAGAGCTGGTCGTGGTGATCGCAGCACCCATGCCTCCGCCAGCCCACCGTCCTGCTCCGTCTCCCCCTGTGCCCTGGAAGTGCCAGTCCCAGATCTTAGCCATGAGTCACTTACTGAGCCCCCCTGCCCCAGATTGCATGAGAGGACTGTTGACCAAGGGGAGCCGGCCGGGCATGGCATGAGCTCCAGCAGGAGCAGGAAGGAGAGGTTTTGGGTGGGCCCCGCCCCCCGCCCCGCCCCCGCCCCGCCCCCGCCCAGACCCCGCTCAAAGCCGGGGAAGCCCTACGTAGGGGCAGAAGGAACTGTGTTCCTCGCACCAGGCCTCTTCCTGCGGCCCTGGTTCCTTGCCAGTTCCTGAGATGCTCTGTGAACAGGCAGCCTCCCACCTTCCAGGAACAGCAGAGCTGACAAGCCAAGGTGAAAACCAACCTCCCCCGTCCTGTGAAGGCTCCAGCAAGCAGGCACTTTAAGCTGGATCCCAAAGACAAAAGCATTCAGGGAGGACCACTGGAGCTCGTACGTTCTGGGAGGGCATTCCGCCAGCCGGATTCCAGCTGCGCCGTGGCCCCGAGGAGCCGCACGCACGGCTCCTTTAACCTCCTCTGGCTTAGGGACAACCCCGCCCCTGACGAGAACGCCTTCAGAACAGCCGAGGATTTCCAAGTGGCATAAAAGAGTGCGCAGCAGAAAGCGAATGCTAACACTGCCAAGTCAATAGACAGCGACCCGAGGCAGCCACCGGCTTCATTAACTCCAGAGGGAGGGGGTGTCAGAGAGGAAGTGTCATGCATCAGAGCAGAGTGGAAGCGCTGAAGGTGACTTAACGGGTTGCCTTGTCATGAAGAAATCATGACGGTTCCACCAGCGATGGTCCCTTGTCATGAAGAAATCATGACGGTTCCACCAGCGATGGTCCCTGGGAAATTCTGCTTCAATGGTACAGAAGGGAAGGACAGCCGCTTGGTCCTCAAAGAGCCCCAAGTCCCAGGAAGGGCCCCATCCATGGGACACCCACACCCACGGCTGCTCCACCCCTCTGCAGCTCACATCACTGAGTTCATTCCCAGAGGCAGAGACGATTCTGGGAGCTCAGTGGGTGTGCCACTTCCAGGTGTGTCCCTGACCTTGGGAAACCCCAATCGTATATCGCAGCCACATGCCAGCTTTGATGAGCCCTTTGACGGTATTCAATTAACATATTATTTTTAAAATATGAATAAACATGAATGAATAAAAAACAATGAATGAATTGATGCAGGCCCACTTGTCTTTAAGAAAACTCAATAAAAAAATATATAAATTTATATTTACAGTGGATACCTAGCAGGGTTTTTTTCTTTTTATTTGACAAATAGAGCCCTCCCTGTATTAGTCTGCTCAGGCTGCCATAACAAAATTCCATGGACTGGGCAGCTTAGACACAGAAATCCATTTCTCATAGTTTGGAGGCTGGGAAGTCTGAGGCCAGCGTGCCAACAAGGTAGGTTTCACGGTGAGGCCTCTCCTTCTGGCGGGTCAGCAGCCGCCATCCTGCTGTGTGCTCACGTGCCCTTTTTGAGCACAGGGAGAGACGGAGAGAAATGGAGACAACTAGAGCTCTGGCATCTCTTCCAATAAGGACACTAATCCCATAGGACCAGGGCCCTGTGACCCTTATGACCCCAATTAACCTTAATGACGTCCTTAGAGGCCCCATCTCCAAATGCTGTCACACTCAATTTACACCCAACATTTCTATCCCTTCAACCCAACCAGCTTCTTTGTTCCCTGGTATTCCGCTTTCTCTATGTTTCCTACAATTTCTATGGTCAGTTGCTTATAATACTTGATCACATCTGCCTTGTGGAACACTGGTTAAGAGTACAGACAGCCCGGTCTGGAATTCCAGCTCTGTCCCACACAGCTTTGCTCTGTGACCTCGGGCCTGTTACTTAACCTCTCTGAGCAGCAGTTTCATAATTTAAAATGATCTCTAACACTTCCTGGGTGCTTCACAGTGTGGGGAACTGTTCTGATTGCTGTATGTGCATCATCTCAGTACATCACCCCAAACCTGAACCAGAGGGTACTTCAATCATCACCCACATGCACACAGGAGGAACTGAGTCACTGAGAGGTTAGGTAACTTGCCCAAGGACCCACAGCCTGCAAGAGATGGAACCATGACTCGATCCTGGCCTGTCTGACCCCAGAGCTGTGCTCAAAACCAGAGTCTGGCCTCTCTTTCAGAAAATAGAGGTAACAATGGTTCCTTCCTTGTTAAGACCAACCTGAGGCTCAAATGTGGTTGTCTGAGTCTGTTCTGAAGGGACTGGCCTCGCCCCGTAGTATAGGGAGTGCGCTGCATGTTGTAACTGCCTATAGGGATTATTCACAAACCATGCCATCACTCCTACAAGGGTGTAATTGTACCTCTTCCCTCTCCCACCCACCCCCTAGGGCTGTACACGTAGTGTTGTGTGCGCAGTGAGGAGGGGGCTCATGAGGGATTCCGCCACCTAAAGCGGGGTCATTTTCTACCCGCTGCACCCCTGGTAACACACCCAGCTCCGAGGGTCACCCTCGGTCACCCTCCTGGACACTCCCCCCTCATCCCGAGCCCTGGCGTAGCCCCTTCTGCCGGGTGAATTGTTTATTTCAAATCCGCCGCGTCAGCAGAACAAGGGTTCTGAAAACATGACTCATGTGACTGTAAAACGTCAAGTCAGAGGGGGGATTTGCATAATAAAATGAAAACTGACAAATGCCAGATATTCGAGCTCCGTGTCTTTTTACCTCAAAGTGATAAAGGCATTGAACTGGGGAAAGGCAGGTGCACACAGGCGGTCGGCATGTCGCAGGGGCAGCTCCAGGCACCACAGGGAGTCGGCCATGAGTTCCTCACCCGCCTGCTGTTCCTGGAGGGGCGTTTGCTCAGGACACATGGGGAATGTGGCCAGACCCCGTGGAAGTGGCCTCAGCGGACAGTGAAACAGTGGCCATCACCAGAGGCGGGAAACCAAGGCAAGCCCTGCAGTGACGTCCCTGTCACTGGCTCGGCCACGTTAGTGCTCCCCGCACAGGGCTGCTGACCCCAACCTGCAGAGCCCGCGCGGGTGGCCGCACAGGTGAGCCAGCAGGAAGCCCGCTGGCCGTGACACCAGAACCACAGAGGTCGAGCACCCCAATTAGAATGTGCTCACTGTGGCCTGGGCCCTCCCAGCTCCTGCCGCCCCCAACTCTCCGCCTCCCCTGCGCCTTTGGTGGGGCACAGGCGGGCGGGGCGCAGGTGCAGATCACCGGCCACCTGCCCCCCATCAGTTAACAGCGAGTGGCTCCTGCAGCACAGAGAGAGGAAGCTTGTTTCACAGGCTCATTCCGCATCTGGGCCTTTCTGGTGGCCTGGAAGCTGGGGCGGGGGCACAGGTTTTCAGATGGGAGCCCCCTTCCCTCTCCAGGTAACTGGGAGGAAGGAGAGGGTCAGAGGGCTGGGAGCTGCCCGCAGCCGCTCACTGTCATGCGTAAGCACCCCCCCTCCATGAGAGGTGAGGTCTGGGCGTGACGGGGCTGGGGTCCAGTCCCAGCTCAGCTGCTCTGCTCCAGTACGACCACCAGGCAGGCTGCCGTGGGAAGGAAGTGCTGGTAACGTGTGTTCCCCACCCCTTTCTCGGTCTCCTTTTTTTTTTTTTTTTTTTTTAACATCTTTATTGGAGTATAATTGCTTTACAATGGTGTGTTAGTTTCTGCTGTATAACAAAGTGAATCAGCTATATGTATACATATATCCCCATATCTCCTCCCTCTTACGTCTCCCTCCCACCCTCCCTATCCCACCCCTCTAGGTGGTCACAAAGCACTAAGCTGATCTTCCTGTGCTATGCAGCTGCTTCCCACTAGCTAGCTATTTTACGTTTGGTAGGGTATATATGTCCATGCCACTCTCTCACTTTGTCCCAGCTTACCCTTCCCCCTCCCTGTGTCCTCAAGTCCATTCTCTAGTAGGTCTGTGTCTTTATTCCCGTCTTACTCCTAGGTTCTTCATGACCTTTTTTTTTTTTCCTTAGATTCCATATATATGTGTTAGCATACGGTATTTGTTTTCCTCTTTCTTACTTCACTCTGTATGACAGACTCTAGGTCCATCCACCTCACTACAAATAACTCAATTTCGTTTCTTTTTATGGCTGAGTAATATTCCATTGTATATATGTGCCACATCTTCTTTATCCATTTGGTGAGTATCTCGTTACACTCCTACAATGAAACAGGGTGGGGCCAGGGGCAGAGGCATGTAGCACGTGCAGAGGTAGTGATTGGAGCACCTCCCTGGGCTCAAGTCAAACCAAGGTCAGAGTCTTAGTTCCTGCCTGTGTTGAAAGCATCGTAATAGTAACAGTACCGGCTCTGGGAGAGACGTGTTAACGCGCAAAGTGCTACAATTGCCGTATCAGGGTCCGCTCTTCATTGTATTACTGTTGAAAGGCATTTCAGGAAGGAGCTCACAGTGGCGCCTAGGGCCTGCCTCACTTCTAGGATGGCCCGAGTATAACTGTAGTCACAGCTGTGCTGACCCACCCCGGTTAAACCTCCCCTGTCATTGGGACCCACCCTCCTCTGTTGCTGCGACCAGATCTGGACAAAGCCCAAGGGACACAGGGCCTTTTACATTCAACCGCCGACCTCTGGTGGGAGCCCAACGTCAAGGGGAGAGGGCGGGAGGTGAGGTCAAAGACGTGGGCCAGGCTCGGCTCTGCTGGGACCTCACGGGCCAGCTCTGCAGCCTGTATCTTATCCTAAATCCTTTAGCTCTCTTTCTGGATTCTTTTTTTAAAAATATCTCCCTCTTGCATGCTACTTCATTGATCTCATTTTTGAGATTCTAGAAGTTGTACATCCAGGTCACAGTTTATAAGTTGTCATAAAACTCCACTTCAGAAATGAAGAATTGACATTTTTGCCTGCAGTGGAGACAGGGAATCAAGGAACTCTGCATTAATTACAATACATTGCTTCCTGCAGGGAGAGGCTTGCAGGCTTGGCACCTGCCAGGAAAGGCTCAGGCTTCAGCTCCTGCTGGAGCAGCTGAACGGGGGCTCTGTATCAACGTGGGAAGATAGGATGTCTCAAAACTATAGGATGACTTGAAGGGAGCATCTGGGCTTGTGATTAGTTTGCAAGAAAAGCGGAGAAGCCGTCTGCAGCCTCTGTGATCTCTTACTGCCAGGATACTCCCGGGGCCAGGGACTCACTCGGCAGTTACGTCCAGGGCTGTGACGCCTGGGAGGAGAATGTTTCAGGACTTTTGCTTAGACTGTCTCACCCCCAGCTTGCTGAGAGATGGCCCGGCTGTGGAAGGGCACACAGCGCCCAGGGAGAGTTTTCTGGCTTTGTTGTCCTTGGTCCAACAGTGAAATTCACCGCAGAGGAAGTGGTTTCCCCCTGCCTGTGCTGCAGCGGCTGAGTCTCCCAAGGTTTATTTCCACACTTAAAGGTACTAATAACTACAGGCCTTTAGTGCAGCTAATTCAGGAATGAATATCCCAGCCCTGTCCTCCTAGGTGGCTTGTAGCATTCCTGGTATCCCAATCTCACGTGCCACCTCTTCTTGCCTTTTCCAATTTATTCTCCATGCAGCTGCCAGACCAGTCAATATTTTTGTAGTGAAAATTAGATCAGTCACTGCTTTGCTTAGAATCCATCAATAGCTTTCCATCACATTTAGAGTAAAGTGGGCCCCAGGCTCTTCAGCATGACCCCCAGGCCCTCCATGAGCTGGTGGCTGCACTCGAGCCTGTTTTCCCCCATGGTCACTGCATCTCCGGTTTCCCTGAGCAGGCCAAGTGCTTCCTAACCTCAGAGTCAATGACCCATTGCTACTGGAATGCCATTTCCCCTGCATTCCACCTGGCAAGCTCCTCTTCTCCCTTCAGGAAGGTCACCCCCTCCAAGAAGTCTGCCCTGACCACCTCAGTGTAAATTAGATCCTCCTCTGCCCCACCATGCACTATTCTCTCACAGCCCTGTCCTTTTCCCTCTGTGCATTTTCCCATTCAATAATGTATACTTATCATTCACGATGAATCTCTTCACCAGACTGTAAGCTCCATGAGAACAGGGACTGTGTTTTATTTACAACTGAATTCCTATTGCTTAAGATGATGCCTCGCACATAGTCAGCAATCAGTATATACTTTTGAATGAATGCTGCGTTTGCTATCTATGATGTGACGTGTATTTATGGATTTGAGTATATATAAGAGTAGTATATGTCTATGTACTGGATATCTGGAAACATGGACAAATGCTGACTGACACTGTCATTAACTAGCTCATCTTAATATTAGCCAGGAAGCTATATTATTAAATATGTCATCCTTTTTCTCCCAAAAAATATTTATTGAGCGTCTACTGTATGTCAGCCATTGTGCCAAACAATGGGATGTAGTCTTGATAAGAGGCCAGTTAACAGCTGCATAGCACAGGGAGATCCACTCGGTGCTTTGTGACCATCTAGAGGGGTGGGATGGGAGGGTGAGAGGGAGACGCAGGAGGGAGGAGATATGGGGATATATGTATATGTATAGCTGATTCACTTTGTTATACAGCAGAAACTAACACACCATTGTAAAGCAATTATACTCCAGTAAAGGTGTTAAAAAAAATTTTTTTAACTAAAAATAAAAAGTAAAACATGAAAAAAAAACTATCCTTTAGCATCAACATATGATCATCCACATGCTGTGTTTATACTATATTTTAAAAAGTTTATTTCCATACTTAAAGGTAATAATAATTACAGGTCTTTAGTGCTGCTAAGTCAGAAATAAGTAGTATTTTGTTAATTTTTCCAAGAGCTAACAATTAACTTAGTCTCTCTCACTAGTGTGAAATTTATTTCATTTAGACATTAGCAGGGCTTTTAGTCAACACATCCATCCATAGACTGTCTACATAATCATCTTCTTAAATGGCCCTCATATTTATTTCTACCCAGGACTAACATCAAACCTTTACTGAGGGAGGTTTTAAAACCAGAAACCTTACGGAGAGGACATTTCAGTTCTCCTGTGGTGAGTGAGTTAGAATTGTGGTTTTCCATGGCAGTGACTTCTGACTGCATCTTCGTATTCAGGGAAAGACAGTTGCCTTTCAGTGGGCGTTTCCCAAACTCACGGGTGTTGAGTCTTGCTTGGGTCTCCCAAACCTGTGTGCAGAACACACAGCCTCCCAAGAACAGGTGGATGCATCTGTTACTGCACTGCTTTCCTTTTTGCAGCTTCCCTACCACGTCACCTATGACCAGCAACTTATCTTAACAGGATCCCTCAGTACAGTCAGCCCCTCACCTGGTCAGTGCATGAGTGTAGACTCAAACCTGGGCCAGAACTCTGGCTTCACCTCGTAAGAGCCCTGTGACCTGAGACAGGTTACCCCACTTCCCAAGTGAACTAAGGGTCATCTGGTCAACCCCGCTATAGGGGACACCCACCAACCTCCTCTCCTCTAAGTTAGAGAATCCCCAATTATTTCTTTTATCTATGCTCATTTATTTTCCAATAATTCAATGATTTTAGTACCTCTCTCGGGCTTCTCTCTGTTTCCTTAGTCTTAAACACAATTGTAAAAAAATGGTGTTCCTCTTTTAATTCACTGAGCTCTGAGATTGTGGATGGTAGCAGTTCAGAGCTTTGTGTGTTCCGGGAAGAGACCTCAGCTCTGGGGTGAGAGGCAGGTCCCTGTAGCTGTCCTGCTGCCCAGATGACGCTCAGACGAGAGAGGAGACTCCCGTGACAAGGGGTGATGGGTGCTGGCGGCAGAAAACAGCTACTGATCTTCCGCGTATTTACTGAGAGGATGTCCTTGGTTAGGGCTGCAGCCTGTAATCATGGAAAAGAGAACAAGAGAACTGAATAATATGAGGTTTGAGTCAATGTCAACATTTTTTTTAATGTCACCATTTCTTTAACCTTTTTAAAGTACATAATAGACACTCATGGTAGAAAAAGTGAAAAATACGGAAAAAGAAAGAAAAATCATCCATAACCCAGTATGTATGCAAAACCACTTTTACATGGTTCCTTTTATGCATGCTCTTATTCCTATATATAAAAGAATATATACATATATTCTTTTATATATATATTTTATATATATATATATGTGTTCACTTACTGCAGTGGGGTTGTACTCTCTGTATTAAATAGTGAGGTGCTTGGTTCCTTAATAAACCATGCACAGCCGTCCATGTTATAAATTTACATCATCATTTTGTTTTGTTTTGTTTTGGCAGCATTGGGTCTTCATTGCTGCGTGTGGGCTTTCTCTAGTTGCAGCGAGCAGGGGCTACTCTTCGTTGCAGTGCGCAGGCTTCTCATTGTGGTGGCTTCTCTTGTTGCAGAGCACGGGCTCTAGGCACGCGGGCTTCAGTAGTTGTGGCACGCGGGCTCAATAGTTGTGGCTTGTGGGCTCTAGAGCACAGGCTTAGTAGTTGTGGCGCTTGGACTTAGTTGCTCCGCGGCATGTGGGATCTTCCCAGACCAGGGCTTGAACCCGTGTCCCCTGCATTGGCAGGCAGATTCTCAACCACTGCACCACCAGGGAAGCCCCGTCATCATTTTAACTGACTGGATTCAATATTATAGGGAAACTGTAATATGACCAATCCTGTGTGACTGATGTTTACGTTAGTTCTAATTTTTCAATATTATAAATAATGTGATAATGTGATAATTATTTATATATTTATTTTACTTATTTATATATTTATTTATTTTATTTATTATTTATATACTTCTTATTTATAATATTGAAAAATTAATGTTATCATTTTTGCATTTGTCTGTTATCTCCTTAGGATAAATTCTTAAAAATAGAATTATTAGGTCATAATGCATGAACATTTGTAGCGTTTTTATTAGATACTATCATATTGTCCTTCAGGAAAAAAATGGATTGTATGCGTCCCCACTGTTAGTGTTTGAGAAAAATCCATTCAAATCCATGGAATCTTGAAATTTAATTTTACCTGATTATTGTCCCCATGGTAATGCCTAGGACCTTAATTCATGGGGTGATTTTTCATTTGAAAAAAAAAACACATTTTCATTTCCTGTGCTTACTCCAAAGAAAGCTCAAGATTTTCATAGAAACTTTAATTGTTAATTAGTGCATTTACATTGTGTGAAAAGAGATGTGGTCTGTTTTTTAAAATGGTCATATGCATAATTATTTGATCTTTTCACCTTGCTCTTTTGTAATTTATTACACAGTTTTATTTATTAGGTGTGTCTTAACCCATTGCTGAGGTTCGTTTGGCGTCTATAACACTTACTAAAAATGTTTACCAAAAAATAACATAAAACAGTTAGTGAAATCAGGTAAAACAGTAAAATCAGGATATGAAATTTTATAGGGAGTGTGACCTCACCAATGAAAACCTTGACTAGAAAGGTCATTGAACCAGAGGACGGAACTCTAGGTGTTCTGGACAGACAGGGGGACCAGATCTGCCATGTGGAGCAGTGTCACCCTGGTCTGGCCGACCCAGCGGTGTCTGTGCAGATCTGCTCCTGGCCGCCCATGGGAACAGGCAACTGGGGTGGGAGGCAAGCGGGAACCAGGGGCTCAAAGAAGGACTTTTATTTTTATTCCATTTATTTAAGTTTTGCTCGTCTTCTTAATAAGAACGTTACATTTGTAACTGTATAAAACAGCGTGCATATATGTACATATGTACTTATGTGCGTGTCAGCATAGGGAAGTGGTTGGGAGCAAACATGGAAATACAGGCAAGGCTCCTTCCTGGTGGTAGGATTTTGGCTGTGATTTGTCTGCTTTATAATCATATGTGCCCTCCAGTTTCTTAACAGATACATTACTTCTTTAACAGAAGAGATGTATGTGTGATCATTTTTACGGTACACATGCACACGCGTGCACACACACACGACTCTTTCCTTTTGGCCTTTGGACGGTGAAATGGCACATGGGACCCAGTTCAAAGAAGTGTCCGTTGTCCCAGGCACTGCCTGTGCTCCCTGACCACAGGTGCATCCCCTGCTCTGGGAGGAGAGGCCACTTCCCGCTGGGCCCAGCTTCAGCAGAAGGTCTTAGCCAAGCAGGTCATCACATTCTTGGTCATGGGTGGTTTGTGCATTCCATTAGCAAGTCGGCTCTGAAAGCAGGTTTGTTTGCTCGCCTCCTCATTCGTTCATTCCTTCGCTCAGGTGCCTGGCTCTCTTCTAGGCACTGGGACACCACAGGGCACAGCCAGCCCAGGTCCCTGGGGTCCCCTCGCACGGTCCCTGGCACAGCCCAGGTGGACGCAGGCGGCTGATAAGAGCAACCGGGCGCTGAGGACGCATCAGCCTGGACCAGGCACAGCTTTGAAATGACCCTGTTGCAAATGTGTAGAGCCTGGAAGGTGTGGCATTAGCCCTCATGACGGTCACAGGAGACAGGAAAGCAGCTCATGCGAGGGCTGGGGAGGCTGCAGGAGTTGCCTCTAGAGTAAGGTCCTGCCTCGATAGAGGGATGGGGCCCCCGCAGGCCGTCTGACCTGCTCCTGGCGGGGGTTTGCAGCTTTGGGGACGGGGTTGGGCCGGGCAGATGCGGAGACAGACCAGGGCTGGGGTCTGCATGTGCTGGCCCGGTTCTCCCACCTCGGTCTCCAAAGGGCCTTGGCGGGAGGATGTGGTGAGATAAGTGCGCCCTTAGCCACCAATTGCTGGCGCCCCTTGTTATTTCTGCCCAGAAACACTCACCAGGGATGTGCCAGGCTCAGCTGATGATGGCCGAGTCCCGCGGAGGCCACGGAGACGCCCCAGCATCTAGAACATTCTTGGACCAGAGCAGGGCCTGACAGATGTGTGAGTGAACCATGTGGCATTTCAGGGACCAGTTGTCTGGCTGGGATTCTCCCGTGGGTGGCACGCCCCACGGCTGGCCCAGGTGGACACAGGTTTTTCTCTGTCCCACACCATGAAAGGGTTTTGATGCATGAACATGCAAACCTAACTGCTACCAAAACAAGGCCAGCTCTTCTCCATGCTCTGAATTAGGAAGAAGTAAGTTCGTCTCCCCAGACAGGCTTCTTCAGCAGAGTCTCAGATGGTAACTGGTGCACATTTTCATGAGTGTATTTCTGAGTGATTTCAAGGGTTTGGGGGTTATAAAGATAAACCCACAGCGTGACTTTCAAAGCAGCTTACGAATGCCTATCTGATGCTATTCGTTTTATGCCCTTTTCTCTCGCCTATCAAAAACCGTTCTAAAGCACCTCTGATGAGGCAGATAAGTTGTTTTCTAGTTTCCCAGATTAGGAAAATGTAGGGCAGGGGTGTCTGTGACTTGTTCAAGGTCACAGTAAAGGGAAAAAATAAACCACTACTGTGGAGAGCTCCAGAAGAGCTTAGATGTCTAATCTCTGGGTGTGTGTGTTGAGGTTCTGTGTGTTGCTGGAGGGACGTCGATCAGAGGGTCTCAAAATGAAGATGTTTGCAGAATACTTAATAATATAAACACGGCATTCGCCTCATAGTGAAACGTGGCATGGCATGGGATTTGTGATAGACCAAAACCAACAGTGTTAAATCCCTGCAAGTGAAAGAACCTAAGCATTTAAGAACATACTGATGTGCCTGCTTGTGGCGACCCCAGGCACGTGGCTATGGGCAGGATGCGTGGGAGGGAGTGGGGGTCACCCCTACCCACCCACGAGGTTCTGAGTCCGTAGGTCTGGGTGGGACCAAAACTGTGTGTCTAACAATTCCCAGGGGCTGGTGGTCTTGCAGTCACTTTGAGCACCACCATCTTGATGAACAGTCACTCTGTTAGTTGCTGTGAATAATTGGTGAGACCAGTGTGTGGGGATGCTGCGAGCCTGGGGCCCGGCCACAGGGGAGGATGGACTCTTGAACGCTATTGGATGAGACCCTGGAGACACCAGTCTTTAAAAGCTTGCAGCGAAGAGCGTGGCCACCTGCCTGCAGAGGGGCGTTTCCCTGCAGTCAACCGAGCGGTGGGGTCGATCAGCGCAGCCAACAGTCCTGGGGGCCCAGGGTGGGGGTCGGCTCTCTCGGTACAAAGCCCCGGGGACAGGGGTGGCCGCCGGGGGTGGAGCTTGCGGAGTCCACTGTTGGGGGACCTCCCGGAGAAGCGGGAAGCGGGGGAGGAGCGGGGAGCCAGCACACCAGGTCGCCTTGGGATCAGGAACAGCAAGGGAGATGCAAGGAAGATCCCGAATGAAGCCAGAGAAACAGCACCTTCCCGAGAGAGGAACAGGGATGAGTTACGGCGGCCACCTCCTCGGAAACCCTGGAGGGACACGTTTAAATTGTTGAACGATAAAACCCACCACCCTGGAATTCTGCATCCAGCAAAAGCGCCCTTCAAAAGTGAAGGAAAATAAAGACTTCCTCAGACAAACAAAAACAGGGAATGTCTCACCAGTAAACCTGTCTCGCAAGAAATGTTCTGAGAAGTACTTCCAAGCGAAGGAAAATGGTGTATGGGTCAGACACTCAGATCAGAGAAGGAACAAATGAAGATAAAGTACCATCTTTTATTTTTCTCATTATGAATTTTATGAATTGACCTTATAGAAGACTTTATTCAAAATAACAATAGCAACGAGTCAGTCTTGCTTGCCTGGCGGAGTCTTTTGCAACCAGCTGCCAACATTTAAAAATCTCCAGCAACAACCGTCAGGGGGCCGCTGTGAGGCCTGGCTGGTCTCCCAGCCTTCGGAGTCTGCGGGCCTGCCCCAGGCTGGTCGCCGGCAGGGTCCTCCATCCTTGTCTCCTCCAAATTGCCTCTGAGAGCAGATTCTAAACATCTAAAAGTGAATTCTACAAGTTCTAAAAGTATTTTTCAGAAGACAGCAGCCCAAAAGAAGGCGTGGATGGAACGGAACAGAGGAGAGGGGGAGGGGGAGGGAGGCACGGAGGGCCAGGCCTGCCCTGATGCGGAGCGGCCCAGCTGGCCTGAGACTCTGGCCGCAGCCCGGGGAGAGCAGGAGGGAAGCCGAGCTGCCCCACGCCTCCCGTGGTTCTCACCCACGGCCCACGTTCTCTCCCGCAGGGGCCAGCTCTCCGGGGCCCGGGCAGCTGGACGGGACAGGAAAGCCCCATCTCAGGAACCTTGGCCTTCGATTGGGTGTGTGGACGTCAACGAACCACCAGGCCTCACGACCTGGAGGGAGAAAAACGTCACCACACAAACCTGAGTTCTGTATCAGGGCCAAATGACGCCTCTTAGGAGGTCTTTAAATCCACCTGGCTTCTGATGAGTTTGTCTGATACCTTCATAAATGTCAGAGTTGGGTCTGGAAGGAAATTCTTTTTTAATAGCTGGAGAAAGGACCAGTGGTTGACACCACGTACATCATGGAGTGTGATGGCACACGGGTCCCCTCATCAACCTCATACTTGAAAAGGGTGTCAGGAGCCTTTTGTGTCTGTCGATCTCATAGCAAGTTGTCACAGAAACATCTAGCCACAAAACTAGTTCCTGCTTTGGGTCTGGACTGACCGTGTTTGAGTATCAGCCAGTGGTTCTCAGAACATTGATTTAGCTCTTACGATGAGGTCAGGCCTTTGGTTAGGCCCTGAAGGGTGGGTACACCTTATATTCATTCCCATTTAGAAGATGTAATTTGTTTGATATTGTGCCGGAGTTTGTCCAAGATCAACTATTATAGGAAACCAGGTGACCGGGACGTGGGACCTCTCTCCGCTGTCCTTGCAACTTCCTGAAAATCTGTAATTATTTCAAAGTTAAAACTTTTTTTAAAGGATTTAATCTGTTAAACCCCAGGTGTGTTGGGCTGTCACATCCTACCTGCCTTCCCAAGCCAGGTTCTCCTGGAACTTACCTCCAAGAAGTCGCCTCCGTGAATGACCCCCCAACACGCATGCACAGAACCCACTTCAGGGTCTCCCCGGTCCCCTGGGCTCCAGTCTTATCCTGTGCAGAGCTATGTCCATCTGCCCCTTCCCTGTGTCTCTTCTACCGTAAGCGCCATAGGGAGACCCCCCCCCAGCCACTTTCTACCCTTATCCCAAAGACCACCCTGGGCCTCAGTGGTCCATGCTGGCATATGGTCATTGATCGAATCTGCAAATGTGTCAGTGGTTGGGCTGGGGACAGATGTCTGGAGGGAGGGAAGGTCACCCCGTAGGGCCACATGGAGCAGAATCCTGCCCTGAGTGAGACGGGGGCAAATCGGGGACCATTTGAAGATAAGCGTGGCTCTTTTCCTCTGTAAAGCCCAAAAGACATTGGAGTGAGGCTCCAGGCTGTGAACCACACCCAGAGGGGAAATGGGATCTTACAGGGTGGCCGACCACCTGTGCACTTAGCAAAGGTGCTCAGTACTGAGTACTTCGAGGTACCTGAGTACTTCACAGGGGTGCTCAGTACTGAGTACTTCGAGGTACCTGAGTACTTCACAGGGGTGCTCAGTGCTGAGTACTTCGAGGTACCTGAGTACTTCACAGGGGTGCTCAGTACTGAGTACTTCGAGGTACCTGAGTACTTCACAGGGGTGCTCAGTACTGAGTACTTCGGATGCCTGAATACAGAGGTGCCCAGAATTCCCATCACCCCCTCCCTGCCAAGCCCACCCCTCCTGTGACTGCCCTTCTGCAGGGGGCTTGAGGCAGGTCCAGGAGGGGAGCCTGCATCGCCCTGGATGGATAACATACCAGCAGGCTCTGTGCAGGGTGCAGTGAGGGCATGAATGGAGAGGACCCCCAGGGCCCAGGGGCCATGGTGATGAATAACTCAGGTTCTCAGAGTCTATAAATAGCCCTCACCACAAATAAGAGCACCGGCCTCCCGCCTGGGGCCACCTTTGATGTTTCTTTCAGGAGAAGCCCTCTCAGTCCGGGGCCTGTTTCAGTTTATTTCATTCCCCATGCTCTGCTGCCCAGTATCCCTGAAAAGCTGCTCATTATGGAACTTGAAAAAAAGTTACATCTTGAGCTGTCTTTGGTGTTCTTCCTGGAAAAATTGTTTCCTGGCCAGGCAGCCTCTGCCTCTGGGCTCCGGCGAGGCTGGGACCCCTGGGTCACCGGCGTGGGGCTGCGCCCCCCCCAACCCCGCTTCCTGGGAGTCATCAGAGGACGCAAGTGGTAGAACTTCCGACCTGCACAAGCACCAAATTAGGACTTTAATTACATATGACGTCAGACAGGGGCTCCTGAAGATGGAGCCCCGGCCACGCCAGGAATTAGCATTTGGAGGTGAAGCCCCCGTTCGCTGTCTTCCTGCTCTGCCAGGGCGGCCCTGGAATGCTAGCCACAGGCGGCAGAAAGAGGAACTAGGGGCAGGTTCCTGGGCGCCTGGGCTGGCTGGGTCAGGACCCTCGGCCTTGTCGCCAGGCCACGAGGCACCGCGTGTGGCCTCCATCCTCTTCCTACCGCCCTGGCCCCGTACAGGTGTTTGGGGAGCATCCCAAGGGGAGGAACTGTGAGGAACTCAGGAATGGCGGAACTTCTTCCGGGAAACCCCAGCTTACCAGGATGCATGCTGCGCGCCTTGCTCTCCTGGGGGGGAGTGGGGGCAGTGGGTCACGAGGACCCAGGGCAGGCACGTGAAGTACAGGGGCACAGATGGAAGCGCCTTGAAAAGAAAGCGTTTGCTTTCTAATGCAAAGGCTCTTCCATCTGTTCTGACCACCTCAAGGAGAAAATGCCAGTTCTCAACAAATCTGTCTTTGATACTTGTAATCTCTTTCAAAGAGCAGGAATAGACCTCGGGCATAGAACTTCAGCCAGGAAGTAACCATCACAGCCACACTAGTAACATAGCAATGACAGTAACAATACCAGGAACACTTACGTCCTTTAGCAGACACTGTGCTAAGCCCTTTGGGGACAAACCCGTTAGTTCACAAGACTCGGTGATGTGGGTTCTTTTATTACCTCCATTTCACAGGCGATGAAACTGAGACACAGAGAGGTTAAGCAACTTGTCCAAGGTCACACAGCAAAAAAATCTCCAGAGTGGAATTTCAGCCAGGGAGTCCAGCCCCGGAGCTCCTGTTTGTAACCATGGTGCACCCTGCCTCCGGGCACTGTCTGGCCAGAACATAGTAACTTTCCTTTATTGCTTACAATGGCCCATTCTTTGTAGCAAGTGATATGATACTGGTTTTCCACCTAAGGGAGATTTAAAGAAGTGATGGAAAAGGGCGTGTGTATGTGTACATGTGCATACATGTATCTGTGCACATACATGTATGTGTGTGCACACCTCCATGTATATGTGTATGCATGTCTATGTGTCAATGCGTGTGTGCATTCGCATGTTTGTGTGCATGTGTGTGTGTGCACACCTCCATGTATATGTGTATGCATGTCTATGTGTCAATGCGTGTGTGCATTTGCATGTTTGTGTGCATGTGTGTATGTGTGTGCATACCTCCATGTATATGTGTATGCATGTCTATGTGTCAATGCGTGTGTGCATTCGCATGTTTGTGGGCACGTGTGTATGTGTGTGCACATATTGTTGCATGCACTGTGTGTGCTGCATGTGTATACACATATACATGTGTGTGGGTGTGTTTATATGAATAGACGGTGTAAAGAAAAATAACATGCAGATGATGTGGATACTATAACACAGCGAGGTACTGGGGGTGGTAGGAGAATGCAGAGGCATCTGGGTGGGTAGGAAACCTTTACGGAAATTTCCATGGCCACCTCTCTTCTCAGGGCATTTGGCAGGCGGGCCATCGGGAAAGTAAGTGGACCACATCTAAGTGAGTCTCTCTCCCTGAGCAGGTTGAGAATGACGCGCGTGCTTGGTTCCTGAGTTACACCCCGCCATGAGGCTGCCGGAGGCTGGGGGGTCAGTCCTCTGGGGCCTGGCCTCACACAGTCGCCACGTGGGTGCCCACGTCCCTGTTCTCTGTGAGAGGAGGCTGGCGCCAGGTCCAAGATCACACACAGAGCTGCAGGGCACACGGCGCACGTTAACCATCCTAGCTGGGTGTCTTCCCCCCTGAGATTTCTCCATTATTCATCTTTAGGGAAGTTGTAAAAACAGGGTTCTTCCAAATCAGACCTGATTTAAATTGCACGTTTAGATCATAGAAATGGCTGGGGGTGGAGGCAGCATTGGGAACACGCTGGAGCTTGTCCTGGCTTCCCAGAGCCACACTGTCAGCGGGGAATTGAAAGTGTCCAGGACGTGCTGTCAACATTCCCAGCATCAAGCATGGCTTTGCCATTTGGAATAGACGCAGCTGCACAAAGACGTGGGAAGAAAAGCGGGTAACAAGGCTCAGACGGGAAGGGGGGGGAGGGAGGGGAGGGAGGGTTAGCAGAGTCAGGGCGCGGTGGGCAAGGCGACCTCCGTGCTTAACGTCCATTCAGCCCCCAAGTCAATTCAGGGGAGGGATGGGGACACTCTTTGTGGTCAAGGTGTGCTACCTCCCCTGCAGCCGTCCCAGAGCTCTCCTGGATTCCCAGCGGGGCTCGGGCCTCCTCTCCGTGGTCCCTCACGGAGGGGAACGCCCACCTCTGTGCAGGGAATCTGCCCGTCCTTCAAGGCCCCAATCCTCCTCTCTCTGGAGCTGCCACAGAATCCGGAACACAGGTCTTGCATCGAGGACTCAGGCACCCCCTCCCCGAGGTAAACCCTGGTGCACCGACGGAAAAGGGCTTCCCTCTCGGGATCCTTCCGTGAGGTCCACAGAGGTGTCTGCTCAGTCCAGCCTCACCTCCAGCCCTCCACCCTGGTCCTTTACTCCAGAGAAGACGGCAGACACCCCTAAATGCAGAATCTTTTGTGGCAACGTTGAGTATTGGATTCCACAATGGCGATTCATCTTTTCCATGTTTGTTCAGAGGACAAAGGCAGCGGGAATCGAATGAAGTTTCTTGAAATTAACAAGTCATCAAATCTGAACAAAAACAGAAAAGAGGCTTGATAATTGAAATTATTTCTACCAGCTCATTAGTCTGGGGTTGAGTAAATACAAATCTTTGGTTGCTAAGAGATGGAGATTGCCAGGCAAAGACGTCGCTGGCAGTGGTGGCCGCTCGCCAGCCGTCTGGAGGTGGGGTATACAGGACAGTCCTGGCCGGGCTGCGTGCTGGAAGGAATGTGCGTGAAGGCCTGGAGGGCACACACTCTCTTGAGCTGATGAAAAGTCTCGATCGCACATCATAAACCAGAAGGCAGCAGCTACACCAGTGAGCTTGTGGTGCCTTGGCTTCCAGACCCAAGCAGCTGCCAACAGGGCATCACTCACTATAATCCAGACGCTCTTTCACCCGGGCACTGGCCAGGATGGACCACTCACTCCTGAAATGGCACCGGGAACTCTTTGATCACTTAAGTGACACTAAAAACAAAGCAGTCTGCGTTTTCAGCTGTGGGCTTGAGAGAAAAGCCTGTTGACAAGCAGACCAGGTGACTTCACGTTGGGGCTCCTCTTTGAATATGCAGTGAGTCCCTTCCCCCGGGTTCTGCCTCCTCTGAGATGCAAGATCCCTGTTGGATCCGCTGAGTGAGTGATAAACCCCTCCCATGAAGCGTGCCTTCGAGGGCTTACGGGGTCTGGAAAGATCACGAGCAGGGCTTCAGGATGGTAGCCAAAGTGAGCGGGTGCTCCTGGGCAGGCTTCTGTTTATTCATTTTTGATGAGGTGTGCGTAGCCAAAGGCAACCGAGCTGGCTTATGATACACGGGGTCACAGAACATCAAATTTATCTCTGACCTTTGAGTGTGTGACGCGCAGGCTGGCGGCTGCCGCCTGCAAAGTTTATACAGTGCTCCAACATGGCCCTCGGCGCGCTCCCCGGACTGTCTGTGTCTCCGAGCGATCTTGGCTGACGACAGGGAGCAGAGAAAACAGCGGGGGGCGGGAGAGAGAGGTCCCCAGAGGCCGCATGTTAAGGTCACGGGCTGGGAGGTCGGTTCATGCAAGTCAGGGCAAAGGCCGAGGCAGGAGAGGGGTCCAAGAGCCACCCCAGCCCAGCCGAGGTGGACGCTGAGGCCCGGGTACCAAACCACGCAGATGGAAACCGGAAGCCCTGTCCCAGCCTTGGCTGGCCGGCCGGCTTGCAGACGAGGTGACTGCCCCCTGCCCTCCCAGTCAAGCTGTGGATCCTGGCCTCCGAAAAGTGGGGTGGTCTTTGCCACGTGTGGTCCGACGGCCGCTGTGCTTCCCCAGAGGATGCTGCACGGACGGGAACAATGGGCTGGGCTGGGAGCTGCGGGTCTGCTTCATAGACCGACCTGAACCCCCTCTCCTCCCAGGAGCCCCGAGATGCTCGCTTCTGCCCTCAGTTGTGGAGTCAGTTTTATTTGTAGCCACAAGCCCTGGTGGTGTGACTTCCCCTAGAACGGCATGGGGGCTGGCCGCCGAGGCGCCTGGTGTGCACAAGGCTCTCGGCGACAGGGTCTGGGGTCACGGGTGAGACTTGGGGGCACCGGGTTTCAGGTCCCTGCACCCGCTGCTCTCAGCCCACTGGCCTCAACCCCCAGGGTCCTCAGCACGTTCACTGGCTGAGCAGGTGCTTAAAAGAGCAAATGACAGAGCAGACAACCGGCTCAGGGGTGCCCGTCACAGGAGGGAGGCCATGGTGGGAGCATTGCGTTTATCCTGAGACCACTGGGAGCCTTTGAGGGTTCTAGCAGAGGGCTGAGTTCTGGCTTCGACTGAACTTGAGTGGCCTCTGCTGTGGCTCTTATTCTCAAGCCCAGAGGAGTTGGAACGTGGTAAGAAAGTGAGAAAGGATGCCCCAGACCCCCTCAGAGAGCTACCCGGGCGTAATGTTCCCACGCCCCGGAGAGAAGCCCTTTCCTGAAATTCAAATCTGCCGCTGAGCCCGAAGGGGTCATTTTCCCGTGAATGCTCTTCCTTTTGCGTGGCAGAGGAGGGCCTGCCCCCTCCCTGCCGCTCCCCTCAGCCACAAAAGGCTCTAATGAAAATAACTTCTGGCAGCTGTGTTTATAAGACACCGATGTAGGATGGGATGTGACATTTTCGTATAAATAAAATGTATAAATCGTGCAGGACGCAGCTCTGGCTGCTGAACAGGTGGCCCAAGCGGGCTGTGGCCCCTCCCCGGGTTATCCGGAGAGGCCAGCGCCTTTCAGGTCAGGGCAGCGCCCTTTGTAGAAGGATCTGCTCTGATGACACGGGGTTGGCGGGGGGAACGTGGCCGCAGAAGGTGGAGCTGGCGGGACGCGGGCATCGGGCAGGGCTTTGGGGCTGCAGGCGACAAAAGCACAGCTCAGAGCATGGCTGCCACGGCAACACCCCGGGAGGCCCGGTTGGAGGGTCGGCTGGACCCGGCGTTCGGGGGGCCCCCAGGACACTCTGGCTGCTTCGCCCTCAGTTACTCCATCCTCGGGCAGGTCCCCCCACAGGCCAGTTCCCACCCTGCTGACTTCCGTCCTTGTGCTCCGGCCACCCCAGCGTCAAGAGGGAGACTTCTTGCTTCCCCCGTAGCTCCCGGCAAACACTGGGAATGACTGTCACAGAGCAGCCTCAGTGCAGCGTCGTCCCTGACTGCGACAGGGACGGGTGGCTTCCTGCCCGGCAGTCGCGGTGCTGTCACCAGAAGAGAGGGAGCCATGGAGAGCAGCGCTTATCCAGGAAAATGTGCAAAGTGCTTGCTTGTGTGTGTGGAGGCGATGAAGCAGTTCAGGAGGAGTCAGGCTGTGCCCCGTGTCCCTGCCGAGCTGGGCTGTCTCGTCCCGTGGTGCTCGGCTGGGTGTGGTAGGACAGGGGCCGAGGAGGTGAGCGTGCGGCCCGAGGAGGGAAGGGCTCGGGGGAGACGGGGGCTCCCAGGACGTGCGGGACGAGGCCAAAGACAGCGTGGTAGTAGTGACAGCAGGGGAGCAGGGCGCGTGCAGGTCACCCGCCTTGTAGCGGGCAAGGGGCTTTCCGGTGGGGCAGAAATGACCCAGATGGGGTCTTGGTATTGCATCCAGACTGAAGTCTGAGACAGCACCTATGGCAGACAGAACAGCGGATCTCAAAGAGGTCCACGTCCTGCTCTCCAGAACCTGTGAAGACGTCACCTGACGTGGCAGATGGGAGTAAATTAAGGAGATGATCCTGGGTGATCTGGGCAGCCCCGAAATGCCGTCCAAGGGTCCTCATACAGAAGGAGGGAGGCAAGAGAATCAGAATCAGAGAAGCAGACATGATGGCAGAGGTGGGGGTCAGAGGGAGGCTGGAAGGTGCTGGCCTTGGAAGGGAGGCAAGAATGCAGGCACCCCTGGAGGACAAGGGAGTGGAGCCCTGCCCCCCGAGCCTCCAGAGGGAACCAGCCCTGCCCACACCTTGATTTCAGCCCAGTGAGACCCTCGCAAGACTTCTGACCCAGAGGACTGTGGAATGACAAATCCGTGCTCTTTTAAGCCGCTGCGTTTGTGGCCAGGTGTTACAGCAGCCCCTCCGCACCTGTTAGCCACAGGCCTCCAGCTGCACACGGGGTCTCTAACCTTGAAGAAATGAGGACAAACAGCTCACCACCAGCTTCCTTTTCTCCAGCTGTCTTTTCACTGCATCCTTTTAGAAACTCCAGAGTGAGGATGACCTCAGAGATCCCGCTGGCTGCTGTGTGAACCTGAGATCTAGCGGTCGGTCTCTTTACCCCGTGTGCCTGGTGAGGAAGGGGCCGCTGAGAAGCCCGAGGATCCCACCGCGAGTGAAAGGTCAGATCTGATGTTCCAGGTGGACGCCTGCATCTTCGTCAAGGCTGCATTATCTCAAGAGCACATGGCTGGGGCCCAGGACAGCCCCACCATCTAGTCTTTGTTCATCCTTCCCCAGTGACTTGCCCCTCGCGGGCTGAGGAGGGTCTGTCGTCGGCACCGAGTTCATTAGTTTAATGATGTCTCAGGTTCACGGTGCTTTCAAGAGGCATCATGAAATAAATTCAAAATGGGCTATGGAGATGCCCCTGGGCAAATAATACACGCAAATCACCTCTCTGCCGAGGAGGAAATCAGACTCCATCTCTTGTCTAGACAGCGTGACAGAGCGAGATGGGCGTCAGGGAGCGTGTCCTTCACGAAACTCAGGTCCTCGGTTCCTCATCACGTGAAGATCCTCTTCAAACTGGCACCGACAGAAAGAGGACATTTCTCACACTTAACTTATATCTTAATAGAAACAAAAGGAAGACCCCAGAAGAAGTGCTTGATGAAGGAGCAAACCTGCTTTTCATGCCCCTTGAGAGGACTGTCCGAAGGGGTAGCTGAGGGGTGCTGCCCTCCTTGCAGAGGTGGGAGTTAAACGAAGGAGAATGGGCGTTAAGTAGGGCATCAAGGACAGCGGGGCAGACTAGGAAGAGCCTGAGACAGATCGCAGAGCCGGAGAAGCAGGCCACCCGGGGCTGGCGGAGGGAGCCCACCTCGGAGCAGAGCCGACCTGCAGGAATGGAACTTGACCGCTCATGCACGCTGCCTCTGCAGCTGTTCATTTTCAAGTGGCTACATTTAAAACATAAACACAAGTGAGATTAATTTCATACTATATTCTATTTAGCCCAATATATCCATAATTTTATTTCAATATGCAGTCAACATAAAAGATTATTAGTGAGAAATTTTTCATTCTTTTTTTTTCATGCCAAGTCTTCAAAATCCAGCATATGTTTTACACTGACGGCTCAGCTCAGCTCAGACCAGCCATGTTTCAAGTGGCCAGTGGCTGCCGTACTGGACAGCACAGCCCTAGGCCAGGGCCAGCACCCGCCCCATCCTTGAGCTAAATCCGGCCCCTGGCTGTTTTTGTAAATAAAGCTTTATTGGCATAGGGCCATGCCATCATTCACATATTGTCTGTGGCTGCTTTCGCATTTTGACAACCTGGTTAAGTAGTTGGAAAAGAGACGTCATGACCCACCAAGCAGAAAATATGCTCTCTGGCCTCAGGAAACACTGCAGACCTGCTCTATAAGGAGCTGGAGTAGGGTCTTCATTTTAAGGGCAAAGGCAGGGGCCGCGAAGGGTCTGAGCAGGGAGGGAGGCTCTGCCGTGCTGTTGGCAGAAAGCCCTCCAGCCGCCGGGTGGACAGTGTGTGGAGGTTGGTAGCAGGTCCAGGCAGCAGCGTGCCCCCCACTTTGGGGGAAAGGCAGCCACCTCAGGGCCTAAGGTCTGGGCTCAGCAAGCTCCTCCCGCCTTTCGGGGTTTGGGGTCAGACCCTGTGCTTCAAGAGGAGCCCAAGTCCGGTGTTCGCGGGTGCCTCACAGGCCCCGCCCCCGCAAAGCCCAGAAGCCCCGCCGTTAGCTCGCCTGTCTGGGACCCTCCAGACGCCTCAGGATGTAACAGAAAGTGGTTAATTGCGCAGCCAGGTTGGGGACCTGGGTGGCGGCCAAGCGTGGGTCGAGCTCTGGGGTTTCACCCCGCGAACGTGCGCGTGCGATGCCTCTCCATGAACCCACATCTTCCCATCAGCCCCGCCGCCACTCGCCTGGCGTCGGGAATAGGTACCTGGCTCAGGTCTGTCTGCCGCCACAAGTGAGCTCTGCAGCCTGATGATAACACGCCCCACAGTTCATCAGCGTCTCCTTTCCCGTTCTGATTCCGTCCTCTGCGGCTTCCCCCTTCCCCTGAAAGGACCTGCTTCCAAAGGCTTGGAAGCAGGGTGGGAAGGGACAGTGCCAGGTGGGGGTCCTGGGGCTCCCTCCCCCGGGATGGACCCCTCAGAGTGGGCGGGGCGGGGACGGCAGTCGGAAGAACAGCCAGCGGAGGCACGAGCACCACCTGCCTGCAGTGGGGGGGGTCGGCCGGGAGGCCCCGGCCTGGGCTGTTGTGCTGTCTCCGGCGGCTGCCCTTCTCGTTGGGAGTTACTGAGTGTGCCTGGCGCTGTTCTGGAGCCTTCCACGTACCCTGAGCAAACAAGCAAATCCGCCCCTGGGTGGAGCCGCGTGTCAGAAGGGTTTTGCAATGAAAAGAGGAAAAGGGGAATCAGGGCTGAGGCTGGGAGTGGCAGGGGGGCCACAGTTTCCAGTCGGGAGGCCAGGCCTGGTTGGGGTGACATCTGCGAGAAGTCTTAAACGGGGATGGGGGCGAGCCAGGTTGCAGGGCCTGGGGGGGCCGGGAGTGCTGGACGGTTCGGTGGGTGAAGCACCCCCGGGAGGGCTGGGACTCTCGCTCTGCGTGTCCTGGGCGCCTGGGAGAGGTCGCCGCCCACCTGCGGTTTGACGGGGTCCCTCTGGCTGCCGGGGGTGGGGGGGGCGGCAGAGCTGCCCCTTTGCCGTCGGGGAGGAGGGCAGACTCCCGGTGCAGATTCAGTTACAGGAAACGGGCATGTAACCTGCTTAAGAAGACAGTGTGTATCAGATACATTAGCAGTGCCGTTCACATGCAGCAAACGTGCTAAATGCACAGAACCAGGCAAGGTGCCAGGGAGGAAAACAGACCTTCCCTCTTCATTAGGACACGTCCAGCCAGGCTCCTACCTGCCGACACCCAGCTCGTCTTTGTTAGTGTGGTATCATCGGTGTTAATGTGTGGACTCAGAAGTGGCAGGACTGCTTTCTTCTTTAAGAAAAAGTCAACAGCACTTCAGACTTTTTTACTAAATCAGACTCTTCCAGCAGGGCCCCCAGCCCCACCAGGCCCACGTTAAGAGGGGTTAGCGCGATGTGGTCTACGGACCAAGAGGAGGTGAGAGATGGGAGGATGATAGATGGTGGATAGGTACATAGATATGTAAATAGCTGGTAGTTAGGTAGGTAGACAGATAAATAGATAGATGATGGTTTTCTGAAGATGTTAACTAGTTAATTAGTTCAGAATCTTGAAAAGTAAGTAAATACTTACAGAGCCATAAACCATGTAGATAAGCATTAAATAACATAAAATTGTGGTAGACGCCTTGGCATCCAGTAGCCAGAAAAGAGCCATTCAGCCGAGCAGTTTCGGGGTCTGTCCTGGGCTGCCACACAGAATGCTACATACTTAGGGGCTTAGAACAGCAGAAGTTCGTTCTCTCACGGTTTTGGAGGCCAGAAGTCTGAAATCAGGGTGTCGCAGGGCTGGCTCCTTCTGGAGCTCTGAGGGAGAATCTGTCCAGGCCCCTTTCCCAGCTTCTGGTGGTGCCATCAGTTCTTGGCATCCTGGGTGTCCTCGACATCCTGGGCTTGTGGGTATGTCACCCTGGCCCCTGCCTCCGTCTTCAAGTGGCCGTCTTCTCTCTTCCTGTCTCTGTGTGTCCTCACTGTCTCTCACGAGGACACTGCCATTGCATTCAGGGCCACCCTCATCCAGCATGGGCTCCTCTGGGTCCTTACCATCATTATACCTGCAAAGTCCCTGTGTCCAAATAAGGTGACACTCTGAGGTTCCAGACGGACGTGAATCTGGGGGACACTGTTTGATCCAGGACAGTGCACAAGAGAGCAGCATGCACATGTTTTGTCCCGTGGGTTCAACAGGTGCTTGTGCGGCTCCCAAGGAGAGGCCCTGGGTGTGTCGTTCCCGCCGCACCTGGTCCTGGCCGGGCAGCCCGGGAGGGGTGGACTCAGGCGGCAGGACCTGCCCGGCGCCCTTGCAGTTTGCACTCAGTGCTCTCCTCCCTCCCCGCAGTCCTCTGTCCCTCTGTGAAACGCGCCAGGTGACACTAAGTGTCATTCACGCCACCCGTCCTCCAATTCCCAACCTGCCAACCTTCCTGCAGCAGCACGGGGTTCTCCAGTTTGAGGGAGCATCAGGGTCCGTGAAGGGCAAAGGCTGGTCTGGACCCCGAGACTGGGGGTGAGTCCCGGGTATTTGCGCTTCTATCCAGTTCCCAGGGGCTGTACCGAGGGCAGGGCAGATAAAAGCACTGAAGAGGTCAGCGTGAGGCTGCGTAGCTCCTGCACGAGCCGGTGCCACCTCCCTGGAGTCCCCACGCCTCACCCTGCCTGAGGCTGGGGGAGCACCTCGCCCATCACAGCCCATCACGTCACAGCCCCTCCAGCCGGCTCTCCCGCCTGGCACACAGGACGTCAGATGGCACAGCAAGAGCCACAGCTTGCCTGGACTTGGAGGAAGAGCAGTGACCTGGGCAGGGGGCTGCAGGGCGCTGGGGTGGGAGGGGGGAGCACGGGCCAGGCTGAGGGACATGGGCACTAGACAGGGCGGGGAGACCTCCGTCTGCAGGGGATGTGGGGGCCAGCGCCCCCCGCCTCAGACCGAGTCAGTGCCACCTCCACGTTCTCACCTCCATCCTGAGCAGGTGCCCAGGCGAGGGAGGCGAGAAAATCAGGTTCAGAGACATCTCCCAGGCGTGGGGTGAATCAGAAGCAGGGCGATTGCTCCAGCCTGTTGTGACAGACCAGCCAAGGGGAAAATGCCTCCGTGAAGGCAGAGGCCGTAAAATCGGGATGAGAGAGGCAGAGATGGAGACCGAGAGGGCGGCCGAGGGGGCAGCCCTAAGAGGCTCACGCTGGTGACGGTCAGGGCGCCAGAAGTGGTGTCGGAGTCTCATTTCTAGAGCAATGGTTAGATACAGATGTTAAGAGTTCCAACAGCCTCAATCTGGATGCGTTCCTGGTGGTGCTGGCGGGTCCTGGCTGTCTGGGTAACCCTGTCTTCCACGACACAGGGTGAGACAGCACCTGCAAGAGCCCTGGCACCACTGCCCTGACCCAGAGTCCTCCGAGAGTCAGCTGGAGGGAGGGCTCGGCCTGGTCACCTGTCTCCCAGGGGACAGTCCCTCTCACGGAGACTCAGCTGATGCTTCTGAGGGACCACAGCCCCTGGGGGTGGGGGCAGGGCCGCATCCTACCTCCTGCCCTCCCCTTCCCACCCCACTTCTTCGGGAAGACCAGTGGGTCACTTTCCAGAAAGAAAAATGTGTTTAAACCAAAGTGGTCTCTGATACCCATTCAACCCGGGCATTTATTAACGAATCACTTGGCCGTATGATCAAAGGGAGAGGATTCAGATCCCCTAATATCCTTTAAGGAGACTTCACATCCTCATTGCTTTTTTTCCCTCTTTCAACTACACACAGTTAAATTTGAGATGTAATTTGATGTGAATTACCTGCAAATTATATACAGTACTTCACTACTAAGTAGCTTTTTGCAGGGCTCAGGATGCATTGTCCCTTTTGTCCAAGTCGTACAAAATACTCTTTCTGAATTGTTAAGACTCTCTGCCACGCATAAAAATGAGGCTTAAATCACCCAAAAAGTGGTCAAAATGCGATAGACGATTCTTTATAACTGCGTATACGATTTAAGAAATCAGTCCCCCACCCTCACTCCCAGGGGTGAGGAGAGAATGGGGTGCTGGCCTGTGCATGGGAGGGAAGCCGTGGTCCCCTAGAGAGGCCCAGGGTCCTTCCCGAAAGGCATGGGGCCCTGGCGTTAGGAAAATTGGGGTGTCCTCCACAGCCTGGGATGGGGTGCCTTTGGAGTGCCTACAATAGGGAGCTCTGTGTCTGCTTTTGGAAATGATTTCTTCATTAACAGGTCTTTGGTTTCCTGGCCAGGGAGAAGGCAGAGAGAGTCTTGAAGTTTGTCTTTTGAGGGTGTGGGTGGCGTGTGTTGTGATGTTGAAGCTGGTCCCGTGAGCCTGCATGAGCCGCCAGGGCCCCAGGGTGGCAAGACTGTACATCTGTGTCCCTGATGTAAGGGGGGGGTGCATGGCCCTGGTTCTGCTTGGCTGGTGGGGGCTGAGGACCAAGCACCCAAATCTCCATCAGCACTCACCGCCCACCAGGGGATCATAAAATCGGTAAACAAAAGACAAAGAGGCAAAGCTGAGGTTTAAAGTCATTGGACTAAGGACGCCACGGTTTTGTGAGATGAAGGAACCAAGTGGAGGTCGCCTGCTGCTGGGAAATGAGGACCTCGGCCCCCAACTCCATGGGGTGTCAGGTCCACCTGGAGGCCTGTTAACACACACATTTGCGGCTGCATCCCTGGAGTTTCCGATTTAATAGGTCTGAAGTAGAGCCTGAGGATTTTCATTCCATCACTTAACCACTGGACCACCAGGGAAGTCCCAGGATTTTCATTTTAAACAAGTCCCAAGTGTATGAGTCTTCTCTGGCTGCTGTAACGAATTATCACAAACTTAGTGGCCTAAAAGAAAATGATCATCTTGCAGTTCTGGAGGTCAGACGTGTAAAATGGGTCTCGTGGGCTGAGATCGAGGTGTTGGCAGGGCCGTGCTCCTTCTGGAGGCTCCAGGAGAGAAGCTGACGTTTCCAGCTTCCAGAGGCTCCCGGCACCTCCCTCCATCTTCAGAGCCAGACCGTAGCATCTGCCCATAGCATCTCCCTCTGCTCTGTCCTCTTTCTTCCAGCTGTAAGAGCCCTGATTACACAGGATCCTCCCCCCCTCAAGATCCTCAGCACCGTCGCACTCAGAGTCCCCTTGCCGTGGGCGGTGGTACAGGACGGGTCTGGGGACCAGAACGTTGACATTTTTGTGGGACCATTGTTCTGGCAACCACTCCAGTTGGTGCTGGTGCTGATGCTGTTGGTCTGGGACAACACTTAGTCCCCGAATCAGAGGGACAGGCTCAGTTCTGCCTTCCATTGATGCGATATTGGTCCCATCCCGGTTCTGTTTCTGGCCATCTGTCCAGTTCCCTGGTCAGGTCACCACGCAGATGGGGCGTCCAGACCAGTCCCTGCCCCTCCTCCGTGGCCAGCCAGCGGGATGCCCCCTCCCCCGGGGGGGAGTTCGGAATCAGCCCCTCCCCCCTCCGAAGCAGGGACTCCGCACCTGCTGCCCCCGCACTCACGTTCTCGCCACGTTTAAAGCGTTTCGTTCACTTTAAGCACAGAACAGGTAGCCTAGAGGAGTACGATGGCGTGTTCGGGTCTGGTTGCCCCAGGCCAGGTCACATCAACTTCGTCCTTGGATGAGGCTCTGGGCTGTGGCTGCGTTTGCCTAACGGCAGCGGGACAGGACTGTCCAGATTACGAGGACAGTCAGAAGCCGCCCCCCGCCCAGCGCTCTCTGAGCCACAGCCCCCGCGTGGCGGGAGACACGGGATACCCGAGCCCCAGCATGACGGAGCCGGGCGCCCGGTGGAAAGGTGCCAGTCACACCCCAACCCTGGGCCTTGATGGTGCCACTCCGCGCCCCGCCAGCTGCCACAGGTCCCTGAGTGCCCCGACCCTGCCTGGGTTTCCGTAGCCCCAGCGGCAGTTGGGGTCCCGAGGCCACTCCTCGGTGGACCCCATGTCTGTCCGGCTCAGTCACTGACTCCTGGAGAGCTGATAAAATGACGTACCCGCGTGGTTTCCAAGAGGAGTGTGGGGGACTCAGTAGGAACAGGGAGGGAGGAAATGGTCCAGTGGGCTTCAGCAGCAGTGGACCATCAGCGCTGCTGCTCGATGCATAATTGCCGGGCATCCGCCTCCATTCTGGGTCCTGGTGTCTGCGCGTGTCCCCGCCTTTATGGCGCTTACCTTCAGCGGACATAAGAGGGTAAGGGGTGGGTGGATAGATGGCTGGACGGATGGACAGGTGGACAGAAGGAAGGAAGGGAAAGAGGGAGGGAGGAAGGAAGGGAGGGAGGAAGGAAGGAAGGGAGGGAGGGAGGGAAGAAGGAAGGAAGGAAGGGAGGGAAGAAGGAAGGAAGAGACATCTGTGTGGACAAATGGATGGACGGATGGATGGATAAATGGAAGGAAGGCAAAGAAGGAGAGAATCGGGCATTAAGGATTCATTAAGGATAAAACAATAGCTGGAGGAACTGTGGGTTTTATCTCCCCAAGGAATGCCTGATGTTCCTGGCTTATTGAAGAGGAACCTTGGAAAAATTCCAGTTGATTCTAATCTGTGTAACACTGTATTACTGTCAAATTTGTAGGCTTTATGGCATTTGTCATGGGAACCTTTTTTTAATTGTGGGACAATATGCCCATAAACAAATATACTGAAAGTAGGTATTAGTTCCTCACCCAACCAGCATTACCCTTTCTTTGGAAAAATGCACTGAGTGAAAGGATGTATAAGAACAAATTGTGAATGGCTCCCTCTTGGCTGGTTTTCTAAAAATCCAGCATCTTTTTATATAGCTGTAAATGACAGATGGGAGTCTATTAAAATAAATACGAAGTCACCATGCCATTCAGGGCTGGCAACGGGACTCACCTCCTATGATTCTGATACACTGTTTTCTCCCTGGAATGTGTTTATGTGAATTTACGTGCTGGGTATAAATATGCAGAGCGTGAATAAGTACACACAGCTGTATTTTCCACGTCTGTGCGGTATAGGGCATATGATAAATCTTGAGACCCATATGTTAGTCTTGTAAAATCCTGATCTTTGAAAGTAGTGCATAATAGACATTAGGATGGCAGAGGGGAACGGTAGTCACAAGAGGAAATAATCCGTTTCAGAGACTGTTTCTGCGACACAGAAGAAGGATTGGGCAAAATCTCTCGTCCCCGTGCCCTGAGCAGCGTGTGTTGGCTTTTGGCGAGCTGTCCCCCTGCATCCCGCTGCCCTCACACTGCGGATCCTGGAAGCAGGGGGCAGACGCCCCGATGGGCGTGGGCTGGGCGGGGATGGGGGGATGGATACCTGCCCGCCTGCGGGCTGGAGGAACGTGCCAGATACCGAGATTTGTCACCGTCCTGCAAACGGGCCAGCAGCTCAGAACCTTGCTTGTAACCTGTCAGCTGCCAACGTAGTGAGACACATACTTGATGTAATGAAATTTTATCTTCAAGGCAATATTAAAGTGCGTTGGCTTGCACGCAGTGTACATCTTTCTGGAGAAGACGGGTCACGTGACACCAGCTCCCAGTTACAGGTCTCTTGCTCTGAGCCAGGCCCTCGGCTGAGTCAATGACCCTGATTAACAGACCTACTTTCATGAGAAGCTTTTCGTGCTTCAGCCGCGTCTCCCGCCTCAGACAGGTGTGATGAACTCTGGCTCTTGTCCACAACGGAGACAGACAGGAGGCCGTCCCCCTGGCGGGGTGGGCCGCTGGGGTGGTCCGGCCACTGGCTAGAGCGGGATGTGTCCACCCCTGTTCACGGATTCCTTACCAAGAATGGCTGACACCTCGTGTGTGGCAAGGATGTAGAGAGAGTCCTTCCAGATGAGGCCTGCGCCCTCGGACACAGAGCATTCTAGAAACCACCAAAGGAATGAAACCACTGACTTTGGAAGGGCACCCTCAGGAGTGCTGTCACTGAGGGCAGGGACGGCCTGGGAGGGTCCTCGGAGGGCCCCCCAAGCAGAGCCCCACGGAACTTTCTAGCTAAGGAAGCAGCAGTCATGGAACTGTGGCTTTGAGCCTCCTTGTCTTAAAAACTCACGCCCATGAAGTAGGTCTGATTTAACGTGTGTGTCTCAGACCCTTTTACAGAATACACTTTATCACCCCAAAAGGAAAGCCTGCACCTACTGCCCCCAACCCGACAACCACTGTGCCTTCAGTCTCTCCATCTCTGTGGATTCACCTGTGCTGGAGATTTCACCCAAATGCAGTCGTACCACATGCGGTCTTTTGTCTCTGGCTTCCTTTTCACTTAGCACAATGTTCATGAATCTATTTTTTAGCTAATATCGTTTCTTGAGAGCCGTACGTAAATTCCCACCGGCTTCAAAACCCGTCTCCACCTACTGATCTCGGAAAGCGTCCACCACCCCGAGCGTGAGGTGGGAGTGATAGCCCCCCGGCATATGATGGGGATTGACTGTGTACACCAAGCCGCTCCCACCCTGCCTGCCTCTCAGTGAACTCGGGGAATGTCAGCTCTCCCAGGAGAGAGCGCTTCCCTGGTCCCACCCCTCTTCCCTCGGGGTTGCCCTCCATCCTGCCGTCTGTGCTGACAGGGGTCCTTCCCATCTCCTTGCTTCTAGGCCGGACACAGCCTGTGCAGCTCGGGTCATTGACCCGATGACCCATTGATACGGTCATTTCCACCCTTGGACAGTATGAGACCATCTTCTGGACCACCTTCCACCGCCCTGATGTGGGGCACCCGAGACCCCACCCTCCTAGAGCTCTAGGATCCAGCCCTCCCGGGGTAAACCCTCACCCATATCAGAAGCCTCGAAAGTGCCCGGTGCGTAAACCTTCTGTCATCTTGGGCAGCGCAGATGGCCCACGGGTGGCACCCATAGGCCAGTTGACATTCCAGATGGCAGCACCCTGGGAGAAAAGCTTTTCCTTTCAAACCCCTCTCCCTCCTTTTATCAGAGATTTTGCAATTCTTGAAGATTCTGATAAATACTGAAGATAAAAATAAGACCCATTCTAGCACCATCAGAGGTGGTGGGATTTTTTTTCCAGTAAAGATAGACCACTGGCGTCTGTACCAATCATTTTACATATTTTTCTGCCAAGAGAATAAGGGTCCTGCCAGCTTTTCCTAAAAGAATCAGAATTTCCTTGAAACTCCTGGAGTTTTACAAACTGTTCGTGAATTTGATGACAGGTGGTTTCCCTGCAGAGCCGTCTCCCTGGCTAGGTGTTTGCCCGTCACCACATCTGCTCTGCTCAGGAGACCTGCGAGCCTGCTAGAGACTGATGTGTGTGTACCCCCAAATCCGTGCATTGAGTCCTAACCCCCAAGGTGACGGTGTTAGGAGGTGGCCTTTGGGAGGTGATGAGGTGGTGAGGATGGAGCCCCATGAATGGGGTTAGTGCCCTTATAACAGAGGCCCCGTCCACCAAGTGAGGACACAGCAAGAAGACGGCCATCTGTGAACCAGACATTGAATCCTTGATTGTGGACTTCCAGCCTCCAGAGCTGTGAGAAATAAGTTTCTGTTGTTTATAAGCCTCCAGCCTATGATATTTTGTGATGGCAGCGTGAACAGACTAAGAGTCAGAAGCAGAAGCCCTTGTGAGTGCACGTGTGTGCATGTGTTGTGCACGCATGTGCAAGCACCAGCCAAGGGTGATGCGCTGATTACCGACCTCGCTCGAGTCAGATTAAAGCCTCCTTTCGAAGCCCACTGGAGGCTCTGCCCCCCACGGACAAGATATCGCGTGGTCTCACCATCTCACGACCCAAGCACACAGCGGGCGGTGCTTTCCCCCGACAGTGGCCATAAACAGACGTCACTGTCCTGGCCAGCCCCGCCCAGTGTAACTGGCAGAAGTGGTGCTTGTCCAGCTCTCACTGAAGGGAAGCACCTCCTTTCCCGAGAGCCTCAGCATGACTGTCCCTCCTCCTCAGGGCTCCCCTACCCGTCTGTATCTCTGACACCAAATATAATCCACTGAACAGAACCGGACAGTGTCTTTTTTCCCCTCTTCCCCCCTGTGGATGTGACTTGTTAACAACAGTTTCTTGCAAAACCCAGAGTCTCCCACGTGGCAAACTAACTGTCCGGACTTGGAGGCATCCCGGGTCCAGGGCTCACCAGATGCACAGAGACCGGCGAGCAGCCCGGCGGCCCCTGCGTCCGCGGCCGCGGGGAGCAGAGGGCACCTGCTGACTCAGGCAGCCCTCTAATCAGCGAGCTTGCTTTAATTGTACCAAACAGCCGGGGAGGTATTTTTTGGAGTAGTTTTAAGCACAAAGAACAACCCTATTTAAAAATAGATTTTGGGGGCTTCCCTGGTGGCGCAGTGGTTGAGAATCTGCCTGCCAATGCAGGGCACACGGGTTCGAGCCCTGGTCCGGGAGGATCCCACATGCCGCGGAGCAGCTGGGCCCGTGAGCCACAACTACTGAGCCTGCGCGTCTGGAGCCTGTGCTCCGCAACAAGAGAGGCCGCAATAATGAAAGGCCTGCGCACCGCGATGAAGAGTGGCCCCCACTTGCCGCAACTAGAGAAAGCCCTCGCACAGAAACGAAGACCCAACACAGCCGTAAATAAATAAATAAATAAATAAATAAAAATTGTATAACTTAAAAAAAAAAACAGATTTATTTAAAAAAAAAAATAGATTTTGAGGGCTTCCCTGGTGGCACAGTGGTTGAGAATCTGCCTGCCAATGCAGGGGACACGGGTTCGAGCCCTGGTCCCGGAGGATCCCACATGCCGCGGAGCAGCTGGGCCCGTGCGCCACAACTGCCGAGCCTGCGCTCTGGAGCCCGCGAGCCACAACTACTGAAGCCCGTGTGCCTACAGCCCGTGCTCTGCAACAAGAGAAGCCACCGCGATGAGAAGCCTGCGCACCGCAACGAAGATCCATTGCAGCCAAAAATAAATAAATAAAACAAATAAATTTTTAAAAAATAGATTTGATAATGTGAAATAGGCGAGGAACCTTCAGGCAAACAAACTCACTTAAGATTCCTTAAATTCCCAAGTAAATGATTTGGAAATTCTTTCTCCCTTAAAGCCTGATCAAAGGGACATCTTGACCCGTAGCATTTATCTCAGGGAGCATCTGCTAGTGCAAGAGCAGCTGATGAAGCAGCATTCATTTGAAAAATAGAAATGCGGTCTATAGTCACTGTGTGTCTAGAGCATGAAAATATTTCCTAGAAAGAGAACTTGGCCCACTTCGTAACCACAGGAGAAGTGTGAGGGCTTTTTGGTTTGGGTTGGATTTTTTTTAGTATCTGATCCTTTCTTACAAGGAAATTAACTCCCGTTAGTTAAGGGCTATCAGTTTAGCTCTTATTTAGTTTCGATATTGCTAGTATTTCATTTACGTGATATTTAAGTTCAGCAGACCAAGGCCTGGACAAAATGCAGGACCTGCTGGCCAAGATGTAACCGAGTCTCAGAAGCCGAGTCTGCGGCCTGGGGGCCTGTCCTCCAGCCCTCAGAGCTCAGAGACCCTCTCCTAAGCTGGACTATTGCCTTAACTCTAGGGGTTGATACACGGCCTGGAATATTCTTATCCAATAGACGTGTCTCTCCGCCCTCATCAGATTAAGCATTTCTGCACACATAGTCACCAAATCAAGTTAAACTTACCTGCTCTGGTCCTTGTCCCCCTCCCTCCTCCCCCCCCCCTCCATCCCCCTTGCTCTCTCTGCCCCTTCATTTGCACCCCCCGATACCCAGCACCCGGTGCTCAGATGAACTTAGTTCTAAGTGATGTTTGCTGAGCACTTGCGGAATAGCCATCATTCGAATAAAGATTAAAACAACAGTAGACGGTCTTGCTTGGGCTTGGTGGGCCTTGCCCCGCTGGCAGCGCTCTGCCCACGGCACCGCGGGCAGGGCCTGAGTCCTCATCCCCATCCTCTCAGGCTCAGCATCAGCACCACGGAGGCCTGCAGAGGCCCACCGGCTGCAGGCCTGTCCCCCAGTCACTGCACGACTCTACCTCTTCCCAAGAGTGCCTCCTGAGAGCCTCCACCGTGAGCCTAGAACTCAGCGTCACCCACAGGACCGAGTGCTTCCAAGGAATCAATCAGTCTTTTTAATTCCGTCTTTTCTGATAACAAATGTGACACATATGATGCAGGAAAAGTTCGAACATGGGCACGTGTGGCATCCATGGGGAAATGTCCCTGTAATCTCAGCCGCTTAGAGAGCTGCCGTGAGTCAGGCGATAGTCCTCTGAGAGCTTATCTTCTGCATACAGTAAAATATGCGTAGACGTAATGGATTTTATTCTTTCAAAATTGAAATCCTTCTGGACGTACCTTTCAACTCTTTCATTCCCCAGCGTGACTTGGGCAGATACGCGGGCTCCGTGTTGGCTGAGTTTCTCCTGCTTGTGGGCCCCGTGTGTGGGTGGCCACCACTGACCCCCACAGCCTAACCAGGGCACCGGGATGGCACAGGGGCTCCATTGGATGAGGACCAAGGCTGGAGGCTGGGTGACGAGTGGGTGACAAGGGTGAGAGGCCGGGCGTCAGCAGTGACTGATTCCTGGAGGCTTCCAGGAGGTGGTGAGGCTGTGTGTGACCGGGCTGGCCAGGCAGGTCTGTGTACTCAAAGGCCAGTGCTCAGCACGTGGCATCAGCCCCAGGGAGGGGGCGGTGACAGCCGAGGGCAGAGGAGGGACCGTTGCATCCCCTTGGCTGCCCATCCGCCTGCCAAGCCTTCTTTCTGCAGGACCCTGTGGATCTCCCTGTACCCGCTCCGAGCGGTGGTACCTGAAGGGCCTCTCCAGGTGCACCTGGTGCAGGGAGAGAAGATGACCCCAGCTCGCCACCCCGGGACTGCCCAGCTTCCCCATACGGGCGGCCAGCTGTGGCTCGTGGCCCTGGTGCTTTGGTGTCAGTGGGCCTGGCCTGACAGAGGAGACGAGAAAGTGGCTGCGGGTTTTCCAGGTTTTCAGGACCAGGTGGTGGTGTTGATACAGATTCTGGGAGTGGACACACTCGCCAGGGCTCGGCCACAGGCTCTGCAAAGCCACCGTGGGCAGAGCATCCCTCCCAGAGGTGAACCTTCTGGATGATTCTTAGACTGATGATGACCCTCTCCTCCTGGGGGGATTCCACCTCTGACAGCAGCTGTAGGTGAAGGGACCAGACCCCGCCCCAGCCCCCACCCAGCAGATATGAGTGTGTGTGTGTGTGTGTGTGTGTGTGTGTGTGTGTGTAGGTACAGGTATAAATATATAAATATTTGAGTCCTTAAAATACATTAGCGCCCATTACAGCCTTCCTTGAATTTCTAAGTATTGTGTGAATCTGCAAAGAAAAAAGCCCTTTGTTTCTGCCAAGGAAGGGAAATTCTTCACCTTGTCTTGGTGCAAGGAAATTTCTAGACATGAGGGAAAATGAAGTCCACTGGGGGATAAAGATGTGTGTGTGTGCAACTTTTTATATTTGTTTTCATCACCTGTGTCCTCAAGTTTAATCAAGGAATTTAGAAGGAATAGTTCTTTATTTCCAGAGACATCAAAGGCATTTGATTTTCTTTCTGGTCAACATATTCCTAAAAGGATCTGTTTTAAACCGATAGACTGAACTCATGCTAAGGCTTAAAAGTGGAAAATAAGATGAGAAAAAGACTCAGCATCTATCTAAAATCACATGAATTTGCTTACAGTGGGTATGTATTGTGCCACGTTTCCTAATAAGCATTTATTGATCAGACCAGGAAATTTTCTCATATATGCACCCTCACCAGCAATTCCCTGAGCATTGGAGTGTGATGGGGCAGGGGGCAAATTTATAACAACTTTACACCATCGCAAAAACCCATCTGTGCTCCCTAGGACTCAATTTGCAGCCACTTACATACATTTCTGCCACAGTTGATCAGAAAAATTGATTTAGATTCTATTTTAATGCTCTATTTTCTACCAGCAAGTGCATGTTTTTTTTGCTAGATAGGGCCTCGGAAATGCCCATTGGATATTGGTCAAAAGTTAGCACATTTTTCTGAAAGCCTTTAAACGAATAGCGTCAGGAGGTTTATGAAAGAAGGATTTTTTTTCAGTTATCCAATCAAAATGATCCATGAGGGCAGCCAGCCCCAGGGAGACTAGGAAAAATGGTATTTGGGGTTTTGAATAGCTAGTTGAGGATCTGTTAACCCATCACCAGATCTGCGGGTCACTCGCTGGGCTCAGCAGAGTACGGTGGGATGGGTTTCTGCGATGGGGGTGGGTTTCTGCGATGGGGGCCGGTCACCTGTCCGCAGGCTCGCATGGTCATTCTTTTCCTTTGTGCGCTCCGTTGCCACCTGCTGTGTGCCAGACGCTGTGCTGGGACGTCGGCGGGGAGGACCTGGAGAGTGGGCAGGAGGGGCGACTGAGAGAAGTGGGCGTGCCCCACCCTCCGGGGAAGCTTTGGGGGCCACTTCTGCTGAAACCGCTTAGGATACTTTGAGCAAGGGTAGCAAACAGCCACGTGCGGACTCATTAGGGCCCCTGAGCACAAAGGCATCGCTTTCATTCTCTGCCCCTCGGAGCCCCTGCTCTGTGATCGCCCCCCGCCCAGCCCCCCGCCACTTCCGCGACTTCTATCCACTCACCCTGTGTCCTCGTGTAGCCCGTGTCGCTCCCTAGGATCGTACTGACTTGGGGTTTTCAGCCTGTCCAGCTAGAATGTTGGAGAGTAACAGCCATGCCTTGTCTGTGTCCACCCCCGACGCCTAGACAGACCCCACAGGCCAGGTGCCCCGGAAGGTAGGCGGAATCGGACGGTGCTGATTCCCCCATAACTGCACGTGAATGGCAGGATTCCGTGCTTTTCGTGAGAAACTAATATTGTCACTAGTAGCTCCAAGTTACCCTCCAACTGGAACTACTTCTCAGACACCCAGAATGGCATCCTCTTCTGAACTTGCAAAACAGAAAGACAGACGGGGGGCTTCCCTGGCGGCGCAGTGGTTGAGAGTCTGCCTGCCGATGCAGGGGACACGGGTTCGAGCCCTGGTCTGGGAAGATCCCGCATGCTGCGGAGCAGCTGGGCCCGTGAGCCACAGTTGCTGAGCCTGCGCGTCTGGAGCCTGTGCTCCGCAACAAGAGAGGCCGCAACGGTGAGAGGCCCGCGCACCGCGATGAAGAGTGGCCCCCGCTCGCCACAACTGGAGAAAGCCCTCGCACAGAAACGAAGACCCAATGCAACCAAAAATTTTTTTAAAATAATTAATTAATTAATTAAAAGAAAAAAAAATTAAAAAAAAAAAAAGAAAGACAGACGGGTTTCGATGGGAAGGAGTGAGCCGGTCTCTCATTTGTTTTGCATTTTTCAGGAACCGTGATGCTGTTTTTTGCAATCCTATTGGCCTGTTCACCTTCCCAGTATTGACGTAGAAGAGAAATTTATTTCTCATTTAGGTCAAGGTGAAAATATAAAGAGGAAAATGAGGAAATACCAACATTTAAATCATTTTTGCCAGATGAAATGTGAACTGGGATTTCAAACCAGAAAATGAAAGTGCTTTCCTGGAGGCCATGCTCCTTGGGAGCGCCAAGGACCCCCCAAGATAACAAGCTCCCTTGGAGGAGGACTGAATCAGGACCCTGGGGTATAAGCAAAACCTCAGAGGCGGGATGCCCCACAGATGTGCACCAGGGCAGGTTCAGCCTGCCTTGCATTTTGCAACCTCCCGCGTCCTTTAGAGACCACGGTCCCGCCGACCCCCAGCCCGATACCGTGAAGAGGAGATTAGCAAGCAGTTTTCTGCTTTGCACAGGGGCCACCCTCCGAAGTCTCTGCCGTGCACGGCGATGCACCGGGGATACTGCCGGGAGAAGCTAAGTGAAATGTCATACTTGCCGATCCGAGGCACCACGGACGAGCTGGAATGGGGCCTGTCGTGCCTTCAGAGACTGACAGCTAAATCTTTCATTCCTTCAGCTCCCAACATATGGCATGAAGTAGGGTGTGAAAGATGGATTTCTTTGGATAGGTGCAGAAAACATGTGCACCGTTTTCACTGCTTGGCTGTAGAGAAAGATCAAAACAGCCGTGTTTTCTGCGAGCAGAATTTTAATGCTCTGAAGCCATGCCTCCCTGGTAATGTTGGTACAGAACTAATACCTACTTAGAGTAATTAGCACTTTCACGACGGGCAGGGTCAGCCCAGCAAGGAGACACACACCTCCCTCGGCCAGAGGTCAGCGGGCCGGCCTGGAGAGACCTCCCTGCCCAGAAGCAGTGCCGTTCATTGTCCGCGCCATCCTAGGGACCAGACATCTGGTACTCAAGGTGGACCTGCAAACTTGCGCCAGGCCCCAAGCTGGGCTGCTGGAGCAGCCCTGGGGGTTCACGGTTTGGGAGAGATTGATCCCTGATCACCGTGCAGCCCCTCCTCCCGGCAGTTCTCCTCCGGAGTCTGAGCTCCATGGGTGGGGGGTGGTCACGGAGTAACCGAGACCCTCAGTCAGCTCCAGGCCCCACGAGGAGAGGCGTGATGCTGCTGTGTGTCGGGGGACAAGAAAACGGGGGACACTCGGAACCTTAGAACAGCGCCAACACGAGGAATGAAAAACGCCAGCAAAGCAGCCGCAGCGTCTGAGAGAGAAGCATCAACTTGGAAACGACTGACCTGACACCTGGCCGAGCCCTGAAAGTCCTCCTCCTCTGCCTTCACCCTGACCTCGCTTCTCCAACCCCCACCTCCTCCCGCAGGAGGACCACGGGGTTCCCGCTGCTTCCTGGGCGTTGGCCTTGGGGTTTTCTCAACACTCTACGAGGGTTTCCCAGCCTTGGTGCCGCCGACTCGTGGGGCAGGTGCCTCCTGGCTGTGGGGCTGCGCTGGGCATCACGGGACCCTGGCCTTTACCTGTTGGGTGCCACTAGGTCCACCCCCAGCTGTGACACCCCAAAACGCCACAGACACTGAGCTGAGAACTACCGCCCTGGGGTCGCCGTTAGGAAAAGGGAACCGAACCTTAGGTGCACAAGCCTGTCAGTGCCCCGGGACGCTGGTCCGCGTTGGAGCCGGGCGCTAAGCATCTGTAATGATTTGTCGCGGACGGCCGACCGAGGACGGATTGAGGAGCCGCTCTGCTCGCACACCCCCTGTGGGTCAGGGCATCCTGGGGCCTCGGGGGCCACGTCCCACTGAACCCTCCCCCCCACCATTCATGTTATACAAGCATGGCCCCTGAGTCCTGCTGGAGGACGTGTGCTTACATGCTCTGTGTCTGGAGAGAGATGACTCCTCCCTCCTCATTACAGCCTCGGGCGTGATTTATCAGAACCTCAATTGCGTTTACTTGGCTGGTCGCCCCATCCTCCTGTAAAGGTCATCGTGGCTGTAAATGCATGCTGGGGATGACTGATAAGGTTGGAGCAGAGAGGCTAGTCCCTGAGGCTCACACACCACCCCCCATGATCAACCCGAGTCCCCACATCCCCCGGGTGGTGTGAGACCCCAGAGGGCTGCAGGGGGCCGGGTTCGTCTCACCCTCTGGACAAAACGGCAGCCTCTTGTGCTACGTGCTGCTGTCACATCATTTTCAGCATGTTAGGTGTCACCAGTGCCCTTGCCAAGTTATTTTTTCCAGGTCCACCCAACCTTTGCTGCTCCTTCCACGCTTGTCTCACGGAGGTCACCGTGTCGTTAGGTGTTAAAATGAGATCAGAGCTGAGGATAAATCCGGATGAAAGAGGAGACCTGGGGGCACGGGCTGGGTGGGAAGTGAGCAGAAAGCCTGGGGGCTCCCCGAGGCTTTGCACTTCCTCTGTGGCCTGCGGCGCACGCTTCTCCCCAAGAAACCGACAAGCGCGTGTTCAGATGGGGGTGGGGGGTTGTTAGCATGGCAGGGCTGGCGGTCACCGCATGAGTCCTGTAGGGGTTCGGAGCGTGAGAAGAGGGGCCTTCGTGAAGGCCGCGGTGGCCTCTGCAGAAAACCCCAGCATGTCAGGAACCGGGAGACGTCAGGAACAGGGTGTCGGGCTGCGGGTCTCCCACTGGCTGGCGTCCTCCTGCTGCCCGCCGCTGCCTGGACTTCACTCTGCTGCCGCGGTGTAGCTCCAGACGCAGAACCGCGTGGACGTGGGGGTGCTGTGGAACCACGGCCGGACGTGCAGGCACAGATGCCACAGGATCACACGGGGCCTGGGGTCTGCACGCACGTGCCCGCAAGTGCCGACTGCTTCCTTTGGGGATCAGGAAACGTCAGTCTTTGCAGCATCCGAAGGCTCAGCCCTACAGCCCCCAGGCCACCGAGGGGGCGGCGACGTCCGCCTCTGTCGTGCTCCCCGCCCGAGTCTGCAGGAAGACACTCTGTATCACCCGTGTTCCTGCTGAGCTTGGTGGTGGGGATTAATCTCTGGGCTTTTAATTCTCTCCAACTGGCAGGCAGGTGCCCAGCTGGATCCCTCACGAGGTCACCAAATCCGCGAGAGGGGAAGATGGGTGTCTCCGAGAGCATCCCAGCGGGCGGCTCAGATGGGCATTCCCCCACACAGGTGGGAGTTCCGAGCCCAGCGGGTAATCCCCTCCTTCCCCGGGGAGAGGGAAGGGGGCCCTTTGGCAAGAGGACGTGGGGGCTTTGCTTCTCCGGGCCCCCAGGGGCCGTGTTACGTCCGAGCCCTCGTCCGGGAGTCCTCCCAGACCCCACCGCCTGGCTCTGCCGGCCGCGGAGCCTGCTACAGTGGTGCGTGCCGTCGTGCCTGCCCGCTGACGGACGTGCCCGCTCTACACATCCGGAGGGCAGCCAGCAGCCACGAGGAGGCGGTTTCTCTTCGGCGGTAATTCTCACCGCCTGGGATACACTCTTGGTCTGTCCTCAGGGCTCCTCTTACACTCCCGGGGGCAGGCCTTCGTTGGATCAGGAACCTGGATCTTTACTCCCATCCTTTACAGACTTCCTGGCTGGACCACAAGCCCGCGAGGGCGCAGGGATGTCCACCAGTGCAGGCTTGCTGCGTGGAGAGCGACCCGGCCTAGACCAGCTCCACTTGGGCCGGGTCGCAGCTGTCGCCCTCGCAGCTGTCTCGCCCGGATGTAGCGCAACACCGGCCCCATGGCAGGGGCTCAGGGTGTGCGCTACGCGAGTCTTTTTAAAGCTGGAGTTCGTTATCTCATAGGGAACCAATGCCTTCTTCGGAGTGAATATCAGCTCCCGTTTTTTGTAAAACACTTTCAAAGGATGAATTCGTCTCCTAGAGCTGCTGTGACAATGTTCCGCCAACGGGGCAGCTTATGCAACAGAATATGTCGCACAGCCTTCGGAGGCAAGCGTCTGAAATCAAGGCTTCCACAGGGTTGGTTCCTTCTGAGGCTGGAGAGCAGATCTGCTCCAGGCCACTCTCCTTGGTGTGCAGACGGCCGTCTTCTCCCTGAGGCTCTTCACTCATCTTCCCTCTGTGCACACCCATCTGTGCCCAAATCCCCCCTTTTTGTAAGGACACCAGTCATATTAAGTTAGGGGCCCACCTTACTGCATTGTGACCTCATCTCAAATAATTACATTTGCAGAGACCCAATTCCAAATAAGGTCACCTTCTGAGGTGCTAGGGGCTGGACTCCAATGTATGAATTTGAGGGGACACAATTCAGCCCATGAAAAGGGGTTTTGGCTGGGTCCTCCCTGGGGTGTCCCAGCACTGACCAGCTGCTGGGCTGTAGTTCCACCAGCTCAGCTTGGAAACTCGAGTGCTGCTGGGCGTTGCCATGACCTCCAAGGGATGACCAGAGGACCCCCCTAGGCCACGAGAGTGCGGACCAGCCCCGAAGGCATCGAGGTCCCGGGGAGAGTCACGTGGGTGGTGAGCTTCGTTCTGATTATGGGAAGTTGGACAAAAACAGACGCCAAACGAGGGGTCACACAGACCGGGTCTTCAGCACACAGATCTGGGGTCAGGCCAGTGGTTGGCGAGACATTTCCAGATTTGGAAAATCCAGGTGAACCCGGAACAGGGTCTTCTTCAGTCAGGAGAAGACTGCTTTCCTTCTCATGCTGGGAGCTTGATGTTATCACGAAGGAAGGGGAGTTGCTCAGGCAAAACAGAAGTTCATTCAACTCAGCTACGCCTTGTCTCCTTGTTCAAACAGTGGCGGGCCAGTGGCCAGAGGTAGAGCCAGGCTCCAGGAGGTCTGGAGGAACCCTGTCTTCACTGGACAGAGGCGAATTCTGCTGGACGGAAGTCAGACGACGGGAAGGAAGCATCCTTTTATTTCATTGTCACTTCCACCGTCCCCTCGGCTCTGTCTGGCCATCACTGAGCTGAGAGTTGGCCCAGGAGCAGCTGACGATGCTCTGTTCCTCCCCCATGGGGCCCAGTCAGCCTTCCTGTAGGACAATTTCTGAGAAATGGATTTTATCGAGAACCCAGAAGAGATGGCAGAGTAAGAGTGGCTTGTGATTACCCGCTTTGTGATCCTTGTGGAATTGGGCGGCCTGGGCGGGAGCTGAACTAGGGTGAGCGAGGCAGGGACCATCCCAGCGGATCCCTCTGCCCTCCAGAACATTCCACACCAAACTCCGCAGAACCTTGATTTGTGAAAGGAAAGCAGGGGCCATCCGCCCAGAGCAGCCTACGTGGCCAATTCAGGTGCAAGTATTTGTACACTTTGTGGGTTGTGAGTCCCCACACCTGTTTCAGTGATGCCGTAACTGTTCCGTCACCTTGATTCAGTTACAGCCGCGCAAAACGGACGCTTGTGGTTAAACGCATTTTTATTTATCTGAATGTGCATCTTAAAACCATGAAGGCTGTGCCTGAGCTGCCGCGTCCTGAGTGCTCCATAAAGTCGGGGACGGGCAGTGTGGCCTGGAGAAGGCCCAGGGCGTGTGTGCCCGCCTGCCTTAGCGTAGTGTCTTTTCCAAAGCGCTTTGAAGGATTTTGCAACTAACCTGCTGTTCCATTTGATGGAAATTTGTAGTTCTTGATCTATATCTGTCACTTTCCTCCGAAGCAGATAGGGCCTGGTTTTTCCCGACGACCTGTTCATTACACGAGGAGGTCCCCTAGGTGTGTGCCAGACGGGAAAGCATGTGCGTGCGTGTGCCGTGTGGAGGGCATTCAGTGTCTTCCTCTGCAAACCTCTGTGCCATATGCTGGGGGAGAGCAGTGATCACGGTAGACATCACCCCCTCTTGCCAAATGTATGGGCAGGCGGGGCAGAGGGCTTACAGAACTACCAGGGCCATTGGACGCTGCAGATGCCACAAGGACCAGGCTGACCATCAGACGTGGTCCCGTCTTCTCCTTCCTCATTGTGTCATGGAGCCCCTGCTTCATGCCGGGGATGGTCTACGTGCAGGAACCCTGACGTCATGGCGCTTCCTTCCGAGTTTGAGGAGACAGGTGAAAAACACAGGCAAAATGGAAGGTGGCAGTAAGTGTTACAGGGAAAGCGGGCCTGGCGTGGATGGACGTGGGTGATGTCTGAACATGGATGAAGGTGTCCTCGGAGTGCAATTCCATAGAGGAGCTGAGAGGGCAGCGTGGCTGGGAATGGGGGTGGGATGTGACCTTGCATTTGTAGAGTATTTAACCCAATCTTGAAAAGACGCCATTTGTGTCGGTGTCCATGAATCAGTGGGAGAAAGAGGAGTGAGGTTAGGGCAGGGGAACCCGAGCCTCTAAATCCTCCCCTTGTGTCCCCTCCCCCCACTCCTCCCGGAGTGGAACAGGCGGGTGCAGTCATCTGGTCTACCACACAGGACTCGGTGGCCCCTCTGGACCCCGGACTGGGACATTCCCACCAGACCCTGTGCCCTGGTTGGCCTCCCTCCCCTAATCTTTTCCTTTGTGTTTTGATTTTAAGCACATCGGAATGGATGTGGATTTAAACAATATTTACTCAGAGCTGCTCTACCTTGTGTTTTGCCATTGAAAATATTAATTGTGACCTTTCAGAACTCCCAATTAAACTCTTCCAATAAAATGAAAAGGTTGAACAAGCGTAAGCAGGGGCGGGAGTGGGAGCGGGGCAGATTTGTGCAGTGGGGATGCCACATGCAGGGTCCTTGCCCCTGGAGTGGCCAGACAGGTGGCCACGCCCCTGAGGTCTGGGAAACCTGGTCTCTGTCCCGAGTGTGGAGAAAGGCTGAGTCCAGAGGCCCATCCTCCTGACCTCCTCCAAGGCCAGGCTGTGAGCCCGTCAGAAGCAGCAGAATGAACCAGCTGGAGATCAAGAATCAGTGACTGAAATTAATCTCCCAAGGTCATTGGCGTCCTGGCCATTTCACATGTGGACCGGGGCCTCTGGTTCTCCCTGTGTGGCCACCAAGTGCCCAGTCTCCACAGTTGCTAGGAGGGATATGAACGCTACAGAATCCCAGCCTCCTGTCCAACAGGGATGCTGGCAGGAGCTGCTTCCTCCCTCCAAGGGGTTCAGGACCAGCTTTCTTGGTGGAGAAAGAACGCTGATGCTAATTCAGGTGGCTTGGAGTGGAAGAGGCCCGGTCGGCAGCGATAGGGGCTGCCTTTGTTAAAGTGGGGTGTGCCTTGGGCCGACTCTCTGCCTTGCCTCCCGAGCAGCGCCTGCTCTCCTCGACGCCCAGCCTTGTCCTCGGAAGAGAGGACAGCAGCCTGCTTCTGAGCACAGCCAGCCAGGGGCTCAGCCGTGGACCTGGAATCCAGCCGCTTCAGGGTCAAGGCAGACGAGGTCAACCGGGAGGGCAGGCAGCAGGGGCAGTGGGACAGGACGGAAGGGAGGGGGCCTCTAGGTGGGTGGGCTCACGTCCCACCTCCAGCTGGTGGCTGCCGCAGAGAGGCCTGGGTGTCACCAGATCTTTGGAATTTCCCAGAAAAGCTGAAAATCTGGATTTTTTTTTAAATGTGAAATTTGCCAGTACCTAATCTCTACAGCCTAGACCGGGGCTTCCCAGTCTCAGTACAGTTGTCACTGTGAGCCAGCTGATTTGTCGTGAGGCCGTCCTGTGCCTTGAAGGATACTTAGCTGCATCCCAGGCCCCCACCCACTGGATGCCAGGGACACACTCCCCAAGCTGTGACCCCCCCCCAAGATGTCTCCAGACACCGCCAGTGACCCCTGGGGGCCAAAATCACCCCCAGTAAGAACCAGCAATTTAGACTGTGAGTCTTCCTTTTGTGAATTCTGTAATAGACCAACCCAAAAGACCATATATGAGTTAATAGGCAGCTGGGCCCAGAAATGCACGGGGGGCTCAGAGGCTCCCCTAGTGCCCAGGTGTACCCAGCCAGTCACTGCCCCCCTGCCAGCCCCGTCCCCTCTGCCGGTGACACCTCAAGCCCAGAGCGTCCCTCTCCTGCCCAGCACCACACGGGCCTCATACCTACAGTGGGCCGGCTGCAGGCAAACCCACCACGAGCTCTGGGACGTTGCTTCATACAGAAACGCTTGTTCCCACCTTCTTCCCAGGCTCCCTTCAGATCCTCAGGGGGGGGCGGCAGTTACGGATCCCGTGAAATGAACAGAATACCGTTCAGCCACCTGGGGAGGCCATGCCCCTTCCAGCCAGAGAGGGGCGTGGCGGGTAACAGCCAGTCTGTGGGACCAGGCTTACCCCACACCGCAGTGAGCGGTCAGCCCTTCAGCTGCGGCTTGCGCGTTTTGTTTTATGTGTGCAATATCGTCCTACTCCCGGGCCGACCTCACCAAGCAGCAGGGGTCGCGGCGCTCAGAGGACCGTCCCCAGCAGCGTCTCCATCAATCTTGGAGCCCGTGGCCGACAGCCGTTCATGGAAGCAGCAGCTGTGTCCTCTCTTGCAACCTCAAGGGACCTTCCATCAGGAGACCCACCCGCATGGGGCTGGCTCTGACCCTCACAGGTCTGGACGGGGCATAAATACCAGGCGGATTAATGGTGATGTTGCCTGCAGTTCACCCCACCCGGGCTGTGAGCCGGCATCTGGTCGTCTCCAACATCAGACACTTCAGCAAAGTTTTAAATTAGGCAGAAGCCTGCAGAGTGGCCAGAAGGCTCCATTTGCAAGGGGGCTGCCGGGCTCTTCTGCACACATTTGTGTCAGCATGAAAAACTGCATCACTGACGGCCAAATCAAATACCCTAGTTGTGTCAAGATTCCCCAGATGTGATGTGCAGAGCTCAGAGCCCCTTGTAAATTCCATGTTGCTTCCTCCCCTTAAAGACGCCTGGAGATTTCTCCATCACGGAGCACCGGCTCAGCTGAGTCCCTCTCTTCCCCTCCAGGCAGAGAGCAAGCCCCCCCACTCCCTGTGATCCCACCCCAGGGGTGGAGGAAGAAGCCCCCCAGGCTGCCGCTCTTCTCTGGCAAACCTCAGGTGAGCTGCTCCCCCAGCTCCGCAGTGGGGGTCCCAGGACCCTACCTCAGAGCTGGGTGGCATCAGTCCAGCCTTTAGATTTCTTGCTGATCGGAGGAGGCTCAGGAGGGACAAGGGGGCAACCCAGGCACCACCCGTGAAGCTCTGACAATCGGCAAAAAGCTACAGTCGGCCTCATTTGCAGGAGACCCACGTCTCTCAAGAGTAATGCGTGTGGACGGTTTTCATATATTCGATACCATGAGGGAGAAAAAGGCATGTGACAAAAGGATGGTTTCTCGGGGTCTGAGAAAGTTTAGCTTCAGTGCGGGCTCCAGGGGAGGAAGGACAGACAGAGAGACTGGCCCAACTAGCAGCTGGGCTTCCAAAGCCAAGGACATGGGTGGTTGGGTCTGCGGGAAGAGACGTGAGCCGAGCCGGCGGAGCCCGTTTTCTCTCCAGTTCCACATAAAACGCACGCACTGCGTCACATTTAGAAAACTCAGGGCTGACTTCTCTTCGTTGTGGTCGCAGGTCAGATGAACAGTGCACTTCAGCAGAACAGGGTCAGTCAGATGTTGATGGTGAGGCTCAGCCCCGAAGCACATCATTTGGCCGTCAGCTCTGGACTTTCCCTTGAACTGCGCCACCCAACGCGGACTCTGCATCATAAAGGGAAGCCGAGCCTTTTATAAAGACGAAGGACTTCTGCACCCAGGTCAGCTGCCCACCACAGAGCTGTGATGGTCACGCTCCACATGCCCCCCCCCAGCCTCCGACTCGTGCTGGGTGAACGTGTGATGCAGGAATGTGTAGAGTGATGTAAAAACAAATCAGAAGAGGGCAGCTTGGTGTCCTCACCTGTGTAGAGCACACAGCATCCTGTCCTGGCGGGCAGTGAACAGGTCGCCCCATAAAAGGGAATGAAGTAGGAGCAGTGAGCATCCTTCACGTGCTCATTCTGGGGACGCGCGGTGCTCAGAGGGATTAGGACCCTGAGCTCCAGAGCAGGCAGAGCCGGGATCGAGGTCCAGCTGCAGGGCCTGCAGGGCTGGGGGCTTTGGAGAAGCAGCCCACCTCTCTGAGCCTCCGGATCTTCACCTGGAGAAGGGATAGAGCTCCTGGGAGGCTATCGGGAGCTTTCACTGAAGCATCTGCACCGGGGCCGAGAATCTGGCTGCCCCAGGCCCAGATGGAGGGTCAAGCGTTCCCTCGGAAGCACCAAACTCAGCCATCATGGCCCGTGGAGAGAAAGCCAGGCCTGTGTGCATTTCATCTCGAGGAGACAGAGTCAGGGAATCCAGAATCAGGGCCACACGGCAGCATCTGTGGAGCCCTTTTCAGAACCATGTCGGCCTGCAGCCTGGCCGTGCTCGGAGGGGGAGGTCAGCTCAGGGGACTCACTCCCCAGGGGCCCGGGACGGCTCGGTGAGGCCGGCAGCCCAGGTCGAGCCCCCGTCCTTGGTGTCCAGCTCTGCTGGCCGCATGCAGCGGACATCCCAGGGCTTCTTGCATGAATGTTCAGTGCTACTGTTTTTTTCCTGCCCCATGGGTGCTCATAGCAGGCACCTAAGAGGTATTTGTTAGCTGGGGTGCCATGGGAAGTGACCCCAAGAGAGAAGCCAGCCTCTGCTTTGAAGGCCTGACCTTGATTTGCAGACGGGTGCGGGGGATGGCAGCTCGAGCTGGCGGGACCCCCGACTCCCGGAAATCCCAGGCTGGCCTTCCAGCTCCTAGACCACCGTGGGCCCCCTCTAGCCCCCCTCTGGCTTTCCCCACTCCTGCCGAGAGTCGGGGACTCTCTCTCGCAGCTCCCCCTGAGCAGAGCTCGGGCCTCTCCTGTGCCGGTCGCCCCACCTCTGAGCAAACCGCGGGAGGACTCGCGGGCGGAACCCCAGGGGGCCAGTGACACCAAAGCCTCGGTGTGGGCATGTGGGAGATGGGCAGCCACTGCCCCTGGGCCCCCTCAGTCCCACGAGCTGGAGGAACTCCAAGGCAAAGGGGTGGGGCTGGGGGCTGGATCCCTCTTCAGGGAGGGTGACGGAGAGTTTGGGGTTCATGTGGGTCAGGCCAGGCTGGGCTCCCAGGACGTGGGACCGGGTTGTCCCCAGCAGTGCCCACATCTGGACCCGAGCCTCGCTGCCCCCCACGCCTGTCCTCCACACTCCACCATGCACGCCACCCCCTCCACAGTTCTGAGTGCCCTGTACGGTGTCCTTTTTCTTTAATTCCTCTTCTCTCTTCCAAGACATCCCCACCGTCTTCATGTCAGCCAGCCGGCCCTGAGGAAATTGCTGTGATGACTTAGCGGTACCCACTGCAGCCCTTCTATAGAGCTTCTCCTGATGGGCGGGCGCTGTCTGTGCAGGGACAAATGAGCAGGTGTGGTCCCTGTCCTGACCCTCTTTTATGGGAGGGTCAGAGGCTAAACATGTAATTCTGAGTACACAGAAAGCTGGAAAAAAAGGCAAATCCAGTGAAAATGAGATATGTATAATAGACGGTCCTAACCTTGTGTGGAACACTGTGTCTGTGCATAAAAGGAATGCGTAGCAATGCTGGTGTCATGCACTGGTGGAGCTAATTCTCACTAAAACGTTAGTGGTTGATAGGTTGAATGTCCTATTTCCCCAGGAGTCATTGTTTTTAATGGATAACAATTAAAATGTTGTTTCCTTAGGTCAGAGGGTCTGTTTGCAGCCATGAGATTCCAGATGGTTCTGTTTGGCAGTGGCTGGTGTTTGTGTTCAAATGCTGGGGACGTGGGGTAAGGGAGGTGGGGCCTCTACAATGCAGAGAGCCCAGTGCCCTGGCCACAGGGGGTGTTCTGTGAAGGAGAGAAGGGGTGGGAGTCGGGAAGGGGTTAGGCCAAAGGGGTGGCCTCCGTCGGGAGGCGGGGCTGGGGTGTGGTGAGACCAGGAGAAGGGAGAAGCCTGGCCTGGGGCTGGGCTGTGCTGGCCCTGCCCAGTGTGGATGGACTTTTCTGCCTGGCTTGTCCTCGGGGACGCACCCCCTTCTTCTGAGCGGTCGGTGGCTGGGTGTGTCCCGGGGCTCCCTCCCCACGGCCCCTCTCCCGGCCCCTCGCTGGGGTCCCTACAGCTCCCTCGCTCTGCTCTCTCCCAACACGCCCAGCTCTGGCAACTTTCCAGGTGTTTGTTTTCCCTGAAACATGGATGGAAACTATTTAAACAGAAGCGTTGTAGAGGGAGAAGCTGAGAAGGGGCCGCCGGGCCTCCTCCTTGGAAGACGGGGGCTGCTGTGGGCTCTGGGGCGGTCAGGAGTGATGTTGGGGACAGGGTGCTTCCCCAACTCTGCCCACGGGTGCTGGACAGAGAGGGGGGAGGGGCATGTCTGTCGGCCGCCTTTCTGAGACCAGACTGGCCTTGTCACACCCTCCCGGAGGGCAGCGGAGCCCCTCTCGTCAGGGCTGCTCCATGGACACTTCTGTGCTGCCCGCTGTGTGCCAGGCCCCGCACGTGGCCCACAGGGACCTGCCCCAGACGCCCAGGCTGGTTCACAGGGACCACCACCAGGGCCAGAGGCAGGCTGTCTGGGTGGAGGAGGAGAGAAGGTCCTGGATCGGGGGATCGGGGTTGGTATTTAGAGTATTTTGGAGGAGAATTGGGGTGGGGTGGAGAGGCCTGCCTTGCCCATCTCTTACTGGGAGCCCGAGCCTTCCCAGCCCGGAATTCCACCTTTCCATAGGAAGTGACCATATGGTACCACCGTGTTGTCGGTAACAAAAGTAACAAATCATGCCCCAGTTTAGTGGCTTCCAAAGCACTAGACCTTGATTACTGCACGGCTCTGTGCCTCCCGAATGCGGGAGCGGCTTGGCTGAGCCGCTCTGGCTCGGAGCCTCCCATGTGGTTGCAGTCAGGCTGGTCCCCCGATGGCCTGGCCAGGCTCGGGGATCCACTTCCAACATGGGTGACTCGCACGGCTGTCGGCTCGAGGCCTCGGTTGCGGGCCACGTGGACTCTCCACCGGGCTGCTTGGGCGTCCTCGCGGTGTGGCGGCTGGTCCCCCAGAGCACGGCGTCCCAGCAGGGTGGAAGCCGCAGTGTGCTTACGGCCCGGACTTGGAGTCCTGTGTGGTCGAGTCTGTCGCATCTCTAGAGCCCTGCTTCGTGGGGAGGGAGGTCCACCAGGACTGGCCACCATCTCTGGCCTGGCTGCCTCAGTGGAACTGGGAGAGGGCAACTGATGGCGTGTCTGCCCGGGCGGCCCCGGGGGCTGGTGCGGTGGGAGATCCTCCTTTGCTCTCACACCCTCTCTGGGGGTCCTGTCCCTCCTCCTCGGCTCCCCACCCCAGCACCTCTGCCCCTGGGTCAGGGAGCCCTCCACATGCCCCAATCTCAGTTCAGGGACACGTTTGCTGGGTTATTCCCACTGTGGTGACCCCTGACGTTATGCAACATGATGCCTGTGGGAGGATTACCGCACAGAAGCTATAATCCAGGTGAGGGGCCTGGCTGGGGAAGCGGGCTATGGCGTCTGCAAGGGCTGCTGCCGAGGGGAGCGGGCGGGCAGCTCAGCCGGGTGCGTCGCCTGCCCTGCGCCTGAGGACCTGCTGACTCAGACCCGGGCTCCACTTGAGGGGCCCAAGCATTGCTATCACCCGCGCACAGCCGTGGCTTCAGAGCAACAGTCAGGAAGAAAACCCAGTTGGAAGGGCCTGCTGCAGCCCACGTGTGCTGAGACACATGAGCTTAGTGCGGCCAGCAAGGCATGTGGATTTTTTTAAAAAGAACTCATCTTTTCAGAGAAATTTTAGGTTCACGGCACAACTGAGTGAACTGTGGAGATTGCCCATCCATCCCCTGCCCCACATGCACAGCCTCTCCTGTTAATCACATCCCCCACCAGGCGGTACCTTGTCGCAATCGATGGACCTGCATTGACACATTATCATTACTCAAAGTCTGTAGTTTACATTAGGGGTCACTCTTGGTGTTGTACATTCTGTGGGCTTGGACGAATGTATGATGACATGTATCCACCTTTACAGTATCATACAGAGTAGTTTCACTGCCCTAAACGTCCTCTGTGCGCCGTCTTTTCATCTCTCCCTCCCCGCTAACCCTCTGGCAACCACTGATCTTTTTACTCTCTGTATAGTTTTGCCTTTTCCAGAATGTCATATAGATGGAATCATACAGTCTGTAGCCTTTTCAGATTGGCTTCTTTCACTAATAATATACATTTAAGTTTTCTCCGTGTGTTTTCATGGCTTTATAGCTCCTTTAGTTTTAGTGCTGAGTAATATTCCATTGTCTGGATGAACCGCAGTTTATTTATCTGTTCACCTACTGAAGAACGGCTTAGGTTCTTCCAAGGTTTGGCAACTATGAGTAAAGCAGCTTTAAACATCTGTGTGCAGGTTTTTGGGTAGACGTGAGTTTTCAGCTTTTGGGGGTAGATACCAAGGAGCACAATTACTGGATCGTGTGGCAAGAGTAGGTTTAGTTTTGCTAGAAACCTCCAAACTGTCTTTCAAAGCGGCTGCACCATTTTGCAGCCCCACCAGCAGTGAATGGGAGTTCCTACCTCTTCTCATCCTCACCAGCATTTGATGGTGTCGGTGTTCTGGACACCGGTCATCCTAATAAGTGTGTAGCGGTATCTCGTTGTTTTAATTTGCATTTCCCTGATGACATATGATGTGGAGCATCTTTTTCATATACTTGTTATCTGTATATCTTCTTTGGTGAGGTTGATGTTAAGGTATTTTGCCCATTTTTTTTTTTTTTAAATGGGGTCACACATACCAAGTACCAACTGCAGCAGCTGGCACATAGGAAGCTTGATGTTTTGTTTTGTTTTGTTTTTAATTTATTTATTTTATTTATTTATTTTTGGCTGTGTTGGGTCTTCGTTTCTGTGCGAGGGCTTTCTCTAGTTGCGGCAAGCGGGGTCCACTCTTCATCGCGGTGCGCGGGCCTCTCATTGTCGCGGCCTCTCTTGTTGCAGAGCACAGGCTCCAGACACGCAGGCTCAGTAGTTGTGGCGCACGGGCTTAGTTGCTCCGCGGCATGTGGGATCTTCCCAGACCGGGGCTCGAACCCATGTCCCCTGCATTGGCAGGCAGATTCTCAACCACTGCGCCACCAGGGAAGCCCTGCCCATTTTTTTAATTGGGTTGTTTTCTTATTGTTGAGCTTTCAGAGTTCTTTGTGTATTTTAGATAATAGTCCTTTATCAGATGTGTCTTTTGCAAATATGTTCTCGTAGTCTGTGGTTTGTCTTCTAATTCTCTTAATATTGTCTTTCTCAGAAGTTTTTTATTTTAATGAAGTCCTACTTATCCATTATTTCTTTCATGGATCATGCCTTTGGTGTTATATCTAGAAGTTGTCACCATACCCAAGGTCACCTAGATTTTCTTCTATGTTACCTTCTGGGGGTTTTATAATGTTACATTTTACATTTAGGTCTGTGACTCATTTTGAGTTAATTTTTGTGAAAGATGTAATGTCTGTATCTAGCTTCATCTTTTGCTTCTGGAGGGATGTCCAGTTGTTCCAGGACCGTTTGCCGAAGAGGCTATCTTTGCTCCGTTGTATTGCCTTTCCTGTTTTGTCAAAGATCAGTTGACTATATTTATGGGTATCTATTTCTGGGCTCTTGGTTCTGCTCCACTGATCTGTTTGTCTAGTCTTTCACCAGTACACACTGTCTTGATTACTGTGGCTTTCTAGTAAGTCTTGAACAAAGTCCTCTGACTTTGTTCTTCAATGTTGTGTTGGCCCTTCTGGGTCCTTTGCCCCCTCTCCATATAAACCTTAGAATCAGCTTGTCAATATCCACAGAATAACTTGCTGGGGTTTTTTTTTTTTTCAGCTTTTTTTTTTTTTTTAAACTTTGGGTTTATTTATTTTATTTATTTATTTACTTATAGCTGTGTTGGGTCTTCATTTCTGTGCGAGGGCTTTCTCTAGTTGTGGCAAGTGAGGGCCACTCACCATCGCGGTGCGCGGGCCTCTCATTATCACGGCCTCTCTTGTTGTGGAGCACAGGCTCCAGACGCGCAGGCTCAGTAATTGTGACTCACGGGCCTAGTTGCTCCGCGGCATGTGGGATCTTCCCAGACCAGGGCTCGAACCTGTGTCCCCTGCATTGGCAGGCAGACTCCCAACCACTGCGCCACCAGGGAAGCCCCTTGCTGGGGTTTTGATTGGGATTGCAATGAATCTGTAAATCAAGTTGGGAAGAACTGACATGGTTGTTCTGACAATATTGAGTCTTCCTATCCATGAATATGGAATATCTCTCTGTTTAATTCTTCTTTGATTTCGTTCATCAGAGTTTTGCAGTTTTCCTCATATAGATCTTAAACATATTTTGTTAGATTTATACCCAAGTATTTCATTTTAGGGGGTGCTAATGTAAATGGTATTGTTGTTAATTTCAAATTCCACTTGTTCCTTTCTGGTATATAGGAAAGTGATAAACTTCTATCTATTAATCTTATATCCTGTAACTTTGCTATAATCGCTTATTAATTCCAGTTTTACAGACAAAAACAGTTTTATTTCTTTTCTCCCATTCAATATACCTTCTATTTCCTTTTCATTAACAAGGACTTCCAGTATGATGTTTGAAAATCAGTGATGATATGGGGCATCTTTGCCTTGTACCTGATCTTAGCGGGAAAGCTTTGAGTTTCTCATCCTTAGGTATGATGTTTGTTGTTGATTTTTTTGAGACAGTCTTTATTAAGTGGAGAAGGATACCCTCTATTCCTAGTTTACAGAAAGTTTTTATCATGAATGGATATCAGATTTTTGTCACATTTGTTTCTGCATCTATTGATGTGATCGTATGATTTCTTTCTTTTTTAGTCTTTCGATGTTATTAACTGATTTTTCAACATGGAACCAGCAGCCATGCATACATGGGATAAACCCACTGAGTCATGGTGTATAATTTTTGTACATGGTTGGATTTGACTTGCTGATATATTCTGAGAATTTTTGCATCTATGTTTGAGAGTGCTGATTTTTACCCAAACCAGAGGTGCTGAACCCTGAGCTGGTCCAGACTGCCCTCCTCCTTACCCAGTCCACTGGCGGCTCAGGCCCCTCTGCCTCCTAATCAGGTTGGAATGCAACTGCCCTCTTTTCTGTGCCGTGGCTCGGGTTGAAGGCACCTTTGTCCCCACCAGGGTGACGCCTGGCAGTGTCCACCACCCTGCCACAGCCAAGGGGCCCGTCTCCCTGCGACACCCTGGCCCCTGGGTCCTCGCCTGGATGCCTCTTGTCCCAGCCCCCAGTCCAGCCTCACACGGCCCTCGCAGGCCCTCCTCTGCCTGGAGCCAGCTGCTTCCCCAGGTTTGTGCAGCCCACCCCTTCCCCTCCTATGGGTCTCAGCGAAATGTTGCCTCTTCCAGGAAGCCACCTGGAATCCCCCAGCCAAGGCCCCCTTGTTCTCCCCCCTGGCTGCACGGCTCTGTCTGCCCCGCCCTCACGTGGGGCAGTGCTGCCTTTGCTGCGGGCACTTCTCGGAGTGGGATCACAGACGGCCACTGGCCCCCAGGCTGTTCATTACAGAGCAGGACCAGATAAGCATGCAAGTCGAGTGAGCATTTAAGAACCTGCAGCAACACCTGCAATCTTTCCCTGGTAGTTCATCTTTCCTGCATTTTACCAGAGTATCAGCATGGGATGGGGATGGAATTAAAGACCAAAACACTGGGCTTTCAGCAGGATGGATGGGGCAGTGCGGAGTGGGCTTTGCCCTGAGCCTACCTTCTCCCTGCACGCAGGCTCCCCGGGGTGGGGGCAGGCCCGGGATGCCTGAGAACACGTGCAGGAGGCAGGCCTGAGTAACAGATGACCAGAGCCCCGGTACCCGCCGCCCATCAGCCCTGCACCCGGACTCCGTGGCCAGCTGCCCACGTTATGAACCCGGGCGTGCCTGTCCCTCTCTCCAGGGAGCAGGAGCGAATTCGTGAGGCTGCGGCCAAGGCCGGCCACCTCCCGGCCAGCTGCTGTCCGCAGATTCGATCAGGGCTGTCGGGAACTTCAGCTTATTACTCTCTAATGACGTGTTGATGCTGCCAGCTCATCACAGGGTGAAAGACGAGCCGGGCAGCGCTGGTCCTACGGCTTCCTGAGGGAGTGAGGGCAAAAGGGCGCCGTGAATTGAGACATTTTTGGCGATGCCCCCCCAGAGGCTCTCGGCGTCTTCACAAGCCCAAAATAGCGGGTGCGGCTGAGAGGGAGGTTTGTCTCTTTTTTCTTTTTTCCACAGATGGCACAAGCTAATTATTCTCATTTGTGTAGCACCTTACACCTCTGTAGGCTTTTCTCAAAATGTTGGGAAACAGATGATCACGTCTGCCTTTGTAGCTGTGTGAGAGCTTTTCCATTAACAGGATCGGGCAGGACCATCTGCGTATTTAGTGGAAAGTTTGCCACCAGCAGCGAGTTTAAAACTTTGAAACAAGGTCTGAGCAGGGTGTTTCTCACCTGTGCGTGGGCTGCCTGGGAGGGGCCGGGACGCCGTCCAGAAGGCCGGTGGGGGGCCTCCTACAGCCCTCAGCGCTTCTCGGCCGGCTCACCTTGCCTGGGCTGATGATAACCAAGCCAGAGAACGTTCCAGAAAAAAAAACGGTGGTTGGAAGTCCCTCTACTGCCAGCTGGTCCTCAGACAAGTGAGCTCACCTCCCCGAGCCTCAGCGTCTGGGAGAAGTTGCAGCCGACGGGCTCCCGGGGCTCCCAGTCCTGGGAAGTGAGGATGGGGCGTGTGGGCCCGACGGAAGGTTCCGGAAGATGAAAGGCAGCACAGGAAATCTGCAGCCACACCAGGCCCTCCGTCTCTGTGCAGCTCCCGGGTCATCTCTCCTGTGGCAGAGAACCCCTCCGGGCCAGCTTCAAGTGCACGTTTACGCAATTCGTCATTAAAGCACCGACATCGCCTAGGGGACTTACAGCCCGCCTGCCTCTGGGGCCCTCAGGCTGCAAGGGTGGCGACCTCAGCAGGAGCTGGTGGGCCGTGGCGAGGAGGAGAAGGGGCCTGGGGGGCGCCGGTGTGGACAGAGTCGCATTCATCCAACATGTGTTTACACAGTGCTGTAGATGCGAGGTGAGCCGATTGGCTCAGGCTAACAGGGCACCAGACCCTCTTTCATTCACTCAACAAACGTTTGCTGAGTGCCAGCTTCGTGTTGGGGACCGTTCTCGGGTGCTGGAGACGTGAAGGCCAGGACGGCGGGCCTGACCGCGGGGAGCGGGCATTAGATTCCTGTGGCCGCTGTAACAAAGCACCACAAACGCGGTGGCCTAAAGCCATATCCGTGTGTTACCTGACGGCTGTGAGGTCGCATGTCCAAAATGGGGCTCCAGTCCCCCCCCATGCGGACAGGGCTGGTTCCTTCTGGAGGCTCAGGGGGAGCAAGTCCTTGCTCTGCCTTTTCCAGCTTCTAGAGGCCGTTCCTTGGCTCACAGCCCCTTCCTCTGTCTTCAAAACTAGCAGCACAGCATCTTCCGATCTCTCTCTGACCTGCTTCCCTCATCACATCTCCTTGAACTCTTGACTTCCTGCGCACCTCTCATCAGGACCTTGTGATGACATTTAGGGCCACCTGGATGACCCAGGATCATGTCCCATCTCAAGATCCTTAACTGAATCACATCGAAAAAGTCCCTTTGGCCCTGGAAGGTGAGGTATTTGCAGGTTCTGGGATTAGGACATGCGCCTCTTCGAGGAAGTTATATTTTTTTATGCTAATGAACTAATGGAAACAAATAGCAGAACCAGCCAACTCACAGGGACAGCCCTGGGACTTGTGACTGAGCAATTAAGCACCACGAGAGGGATGCTGGAAGGTTCTCTGCCACCAGGGTCCACTGAACAGAGTCGTGCTCTCATGTGGCAACCCTGGCCCCGTTTCCTCATCCTGACATTTCAGAGCAGCCTAATGTCTCCTCTGTCTGGGCAGACGCACAAAATATGCCCAAAAGGATGCTTTTAAAATGTACTCTGCACAGCCTGACAAAACACCTGCACCCACGTCCCCGGACAGTTGCCGGGTTCGAGGCCTGTGTAAGCTACGGTTTTAGGGCGCATCTTAGAATGCCGAGGTGGGGAGGCCACCCTGTCACAGGGCAGGAAGGTTGAGGTCCTGCTGCCCTCTCCAGGGGGTGGAGGGGAGAAGGGCTGACGCTGCCTGGGGCCCCGGCGTCTTCCGGAGCCATCCTGGGGAGGCACAAACCTGCCCCTTCCCCGAATCCCTCACCCCTTTCCTGTCTCTGTTCTTCCTGGCAAGGTGGGACCACGGGAACGCGGGCCCCCTGGGAGTTTGAGGAGAGTTCAGGTGTGACAGGAGGAAAGCTTCTCTTGGCGTCGACCACCAAACACAGAAGGAGGAGCGACTGGGCACCCTGTGCTGGGGCAGTGCCCGGACCGCCTCGCCCCGCATCCTGGGCTGCGCCGCGGTCCTCACGCTCCGGGGGTAGACGCGCCACTGTGTTACCTGTGCAGGTGTCGCCGGGTGGCCCAGGACCTCAATAGAATATTCACGTTAATCCAAACAAGAGCGGGTGCCCGGAGCTGTGCAAGCTGCTTGCCCCGTTCAGCTGGCCAGTGCTGGATGCCGGAGCCCGGCCTCGGGTCCACGGCCCTCCTGCTGCCCTACTCTCCAGGCAGCACCCGGGGAGGTCGGATCTCATCATCTGCTGAGTCACCGTCCCCTACACGCTGGGCAGCGGCTGTGAGACGCTGGCGGTCCCTGGAACTCGCACGGTCCCGTCTGGGCCCTGCCCTGGGTGGACCCCAAGTTCTGCAGGTGCGAGTGGCTCTCCCCGGGATGAAATCGGATGGGGAGAAGGGCCCTCCCGATAGGAAGGGTGGCAAAAGTGGGGGGTCAGTATCCAAGTCCTCAGTGTTACCTGTGGCCAAACGGGGAGCTTCAGTGGGTTCCTATCAGAGCTTGTTTTTGAGTCTTGGCCTTTCTTTTCATTACTAACGCAGAGAAAGATGCAGCTCACTCTTTGGTGCCTGAACGTAAAAGAACAGCTCCGAGCTGTAGCCTCATTGCAGAATGTTCCAAGGTACAAGTCAGCCACGAGGCCTGTTAGGTTTTTATTCCTCACTTTCAAAAACACAAGCTGTTTCTCTCCTCGAAGAGTATGTAACGTGCGAAAACATTAGGGATATTGCAAAATGGTTGCATGAAATAACTGTGGAAATATTTCACCAAAGCATTAACCTTCGCTTGCTGCCCTCCCCTCCCAACCCAAGGAGAGATGATAATTTCTCCGAGTCTTTATCTCGTGCCTCTATATAATTGCTGCTTTAAATCACAAAAGCCTTTAGAGTTATGAATGCAGAATGTGCAGAGCTGTATTTAGACGGTGCTCACCTACAAAGTCTCCTGATCCAGGCCCCCCACCACCCTCCCCGGCCCAGAAGAGAAACAATGGGGAACAGGCGGGACATCGGCGGGCGGCCTCAACCCCAAAGTGTTTGTGAACATCTGCGGAAATGTTGTACGACAAGCGGGGGCTCATGTCTTTCTGTTGGTGTCTTTGTTCTTTCTTTCTGAAGGATGGATAATTCCTGGGAGTTTGTGTTTCACTCATAATTGTTTTTTAAATTAAGGTACACTTTGCAGCCCTGACTGCTGAGATAAAGACGTGGCTGGTGGGGAAGCACCTTGCTTTTGTTAAAAGGAAGAAAGGTGATAAGACACTGCGTTCTGGTTACTTGCAGAGCTTAGAAATCAAAGCTACCCCTGTGCATCTTGTTGTAAAAGCCATTGTCTTGTTCTTTCGTCTTCCTTGCGTTTCTCTCGGTCACAGAAGGGGAGGCTGGGAGTGGAGAGCAGACCCTGGAGCTGCGGGGAAGGTGCACCGAGAGTCTTCACCAGCTTCCTTCTGCCCCCGGACATAATTATGCTGGGCTTGCTCTGTGTGCTACCTCATTGAATTATGGCAAAAACCCTTCAAGCCGGAGGTTGTTAGTTCAACGTGGTATCTCCCTTGTTGCAGTGAGTCCATGAGTCTGACTGTGGGCTACAGGCTCGTGCCTCACGGTTTGAGGGTGATTGTGCTGCGTCAGATATGGAATCAGAGAGGTTTAGGGAGAGCTCCAAGGCCACACAGCTCGTGCCGCTTGCTTCCAGACCTCAGATCTTGGCAAGGCAGCTCGCCGCACTCTTTTGCACCCTCCACGGTTGGTGCACATAGTAGGTGCTGATCACATAGTAGGGACCCTGAGATGAACTGCAGCCTCCTGCCCAGGACTTTCTCTTTTCAGCAGGCAGAAGAGTCTAGTCCAAAGGCTGCCTTTCTCTGAGAGATGCCTTGTCTTTCCAAGGAAAGTCCAGAAACATCTTTCGCCGTACTCTACCGTGCACTCGGCAGGAGCGAGGCCCACTGGGGACAGATTGCGTTTGGGCTGGGGCAGTGGGCTCGGTGGGCGTGACAGCCCTCTGTAGGCAAAGGCTCGGCCAGGCACGGATGACGCCAGGGGCTCGCCCTCTGCCTCCAGTCTTCCCCGTTCTCATTGCCTAAATCATCTGAAAAAAATCATTCCTGGTTCATTGACCTTTCTGCAAATTTTAATTTATACTCAGGAGTGAAATGTCACATAATTTTTATGCATTTGGCTGAGCTTCTCTGCCAATACGTTAAAAAAAAAAAACAATTCCTTATCAAGATTTCATGTCAAACTTGTACAAAGGGTAATTACCCCGGGATAAACGCTGCATTTGCATACAGCTCGTTGGGCAGGGCCCTGGAAGGGAGCGTTGGAAGGTCTGGGGAACTGGGGCAAGGACCGTGCGCGGCCAGGATCCATCGCCTCCAAAATGACTTCATTAACAGGCTGTTTTTCCTGCCGGGGTTTAAGCCACCACAGTGTAGCTCAGGTGGGCGGGAATCTGCAGAGACATTTTCCGGCAAGACCCAGCCCAGCGCCAGGCTCTCTCCCCTGGCTTTGGGATTTAATGGCCAACGCTATCCATCGGCCTCCATCAGAGAAACGGGTGAGAAAGAGTGGGCGAGGGCTCCCTGGGCCTCACCTTTCTGCCCAAGGTGAGAAAAGTGTCAGCATCACAACCTCCGCTTTCAGGGATCTTACAGTCTAATATGAGAGAAAGAACAAACAGAAAAGGCAGGGAGATCAGGAAGCCTCTGCCAACCTGCGTGCCCCAGGCTGAGATGAAACGGCAGTGGTTTTGGAGGCATCTGTTAAACCTGTTTCCTTAGATGCAGGACTTGCTTTGGGCGTGTATCGTTCTAATTGCCATTTTGTTTATGGTAGAAGAGAAATCCCAGCTGGGGATGCTGTGACAGGTCTGTACTGGGGCAAGGGTCTCACTCGAGACACCGTCATTACCTTGGTTGCTACGTGCGTGTTAACGCGTTACTGACAGAGTCCGCCCTTCTTCCTTCATCCCAGGGGGTAGGACGTCATTCCCTCCCTCCTGGGCAGTTAGGACTGGCCTCGCGCTCTGCTTTGGCCAGTGAACCAGGAGCAAGAGCAAGGTGCCTCCCTCCCGGGAGGGAACCAGGGAGCCAGTGGCCCCCATTTCTCAGCAGCAGATGCTCCCAGCTTGGCGATCACGGAAGCAGAAGAAACCTCTCTCAGGATTCCATAGCACAGAGCCTCCCCACTGGCCCACAGCGGCAGGTCAGGTGCTTTGGGAGCTGCTCCTTGCTTCGGCGTAACCCAGCCTCATGCTGACTGATACACCCTGAGTTTCCAATACGCATCTCTTCCAGTGGTAATAGGAATGGTTTGGGTCCAACCGTTTTAGGTCATATAGTCCCCTGGCCCTCGCAGGACCTCCCGGGCCCCTGGTCTCTAATGAGGATTTCCGAGGGAGCTACAGTGTGCACCGTGGCCACAGATGTGAAGCCGTGTTCCTACCCCTCCCCCACACTGGCCCTGGACCCGTGGCCCTAGGCGTTCTTTGGACGGTGATGTCGTGACCAATAAATAATGTGCTCCTGCTTCCTTAATGCTCTTCAGAAGCGGGATTAGGACCAGAAACAACCAAACAGGTGTCTCGGGTCTTTGCTTCCTTTGGGACGGTCCTTGGCCAAGGAAGGGGATGTTTGGGGAAGACAGTTAAGAGGAAGAATCGTGTTCTTTCTTTCCGTGTCCTGGTAGAATTCACTCTTCACCACCGAGCGTTCCTCGTCATGAACCTGGCGAATGTTTCCCTAGGTGCCGACCATCAGAGCCCAAAGTATGTCAGAGGGAGGCCCATCCTGGAAAGCGCTCAGAGCGCACCGCGTGTGGCCCCGTCCCTTCTGAAGAACTGCTCTGTGGTGCCCTGCAGGGCCTCGTGGAGCCCAGACCGGCCCAGGGCAGGGGGGCCTCAGGTCTCTGTGGGGCTATCCCTCTGCCCAGGGCGTCTTAGCCTGGTCGGATTAGCTCCTGCCTTCCTTCAACCCCTGCCCGGGATCCTCCACCACCAGGATCCCCCCTGGGCTCTCCCAGCACCTTGCACCCCGGAGTCCTCAGCAAGCTGCCCCCGCCTGAGCACCTGGCTGCATTTGCTCAAGGCCCACCTGGCCCCAGAGGACGTTTCCGTCCTTGGTTGACAGGCACCCCAAGGGTCTGCTCGTCTCAAGGGGGTCCCCAAACATCTCAAAGCCAAGTGTGACATGAATGCGTCCAGAACGAGAAAGCTCTGATGAGGGAAGACCCGGGGGAGGTTGCCGGCCGTCGGTGTGATTGAGAGGGGGAGGAAATGTGTTCACACTTCCTGAGTTCTAATTCCTTTAGAAAAATGTTTGGCCGCCGACCCACGTGTGTTTGCAGAGGGAGCAGCTGGTAAAGTTCAGGGGCGGGTTTGGATCCAAACGGAGACTGAAGATGTGCCCGGCGAGTGGGGCTGTCAGACGCCAGGGGCCCCGAAGCCGGTGCAGGAGGGCGGCCCGGGGGCTCTAGGCTGTCTCGGGCTGTCCCTCCCACCCACAGGGAGCGACCCCTCCCGGGGTGACAAGCGTGCCCCCATCTCGGCACTGGCGGCCTCAGGTCGGGGCCGGGACAGCCGGGCAGCAGCCTGGGTTCAGACCCCACACCCTGCCCGGACTCCAGGGAAGGCCTCTCCCTCGGAACCCTGGGTGACCCTGGAATTTGTGGGCTCCGAGAAATTGGGAGGAGGCCTCAGGCTTCCAGCCTCTGGGTGCCCGCTCCAGGCCTGTGAAATCCGCAGCCGTTTGCCCACCTGCAGCCTCAGAATCACAAGTCTTTCTGAATCACAGTGGTGGTTTCTATACAAATGAAGGTCGCTGCCCTGGAGATATCTCAGGTCCCTCCCAGTCGCAAGCAGAAGCGGAGGGGGTCGGGGCCCATCCCGTGGCCACACTGGCCTGGGGTAAGCGGCCCAGAAGGAGAGGCCCCTTTAGCACCTCTGTGGGGGGGGAGGTAAATGAGTTAACATGTGATCTGTGTTCTCATCTGTGCGCGGTGGAGGGGGCCCTGTCTGCACCAGCTGCCCGGGGCTGCCCCCGGCCATCACACGTGTGCCCGAGTGCGCACACCACTCCCTGGTGTGCGTGAGCGTGTGCCCCTGCGTGTTGCTCTGCCGCCGGCCCTCCTCCACTCACCGCCAAGAGCCCCTTCCGATGTCCCCGGGTCCCGGGCCTCCTGGCCACCCTCGCCCTCTCCGCACCTGGTCTGCCTGACCAACCGAGCCGCCCGGTGACACCTGCCCGTCCGGCTCCCTCGGCTGGAACGGCAGCCGCCCGAGCTGCACCAGGCTTGGCTCTGCCCACAGTGTCTCCCCTTTTTGGAGAACAGGGGCTTCCCGAGGAGCACGTGCCCGGCAGAGAGCAGCGTGCGAGGGGTCAGTACGTGGATGGACGGATGGACGGACACAGGTCGTGTGTCTGCTCCTTTCTTTGCCGGGTGCCGCGCGCACTGTCCCCACATGAGGTGCCCCCTCCCCCCCGGCGCTGGGAGGGGCTGCGGCCAGGAGGCTGATCCCACCTCTCTGAGCTGGAGTTGCTTGGAGTCACACGGCCAGACGTGGTCCCTGTGGTCACCCAGAGCCGCCCTCCCGAACCTTAACCCGGCCTTAAATAGCATGTCCTCCCTAGATGTTTGGAACAGCCTTGCGAGAGCTTTGAGAGGAGAATGAAACTGTGAATGGATGGGTCAGCGGAGCGGGAGTGCTTTTAAATGCTTTTAAAATACAGAGAGCAAGAAACAGCCCCCAGCTGCCCTTTTGGTAAAATGAAGTAAAATCATAAACCAGATCTGGGGGCCCATCCGGAGTCTCCCCTTCCTCCTGCCAGCCCCCCACCTGCAGAGAGGACAGTGGAGGAGGAGGGAGTGAAGGAAGGGGAAGTGGAGGAAGGGAAAGGAGAAAGGGGGAGGGGGAGGGGGAGGAGGGGAGGGGGGAGGAGAAGTGGCCTCTGGGGACGGGAAAAGCCATCTCTCTACCTGGGCCTTAATTGCAGATGATTTCATTAGCTCAGTCCTGATGAGCAGGAGCTAATGAGAGAGAGGCTGGCAGGTCTAAAAATAGCAGTCCTGCTCCTTGTGTTGTAAAGGGTCCCCCCCAGGGCCTGCCCCCCTGGCCTGCTGTCAGCCTCCGCTCCCTCCTCACCACCTCACGAGGGCCACGTTCAGATGTGATGGGAGCCCAAGAGGGGACCTGGCCCCAGGCCGCCAAAGCCAGGGCCCTGCAGCAGGAGGGGCTCGTGGACGGAAGGAGCCATGGAGGACGCTGCAACCCCACCTGTTCTTGTAGCAGCAGGAGGCTTGTCTGGGGCGGCCGGGTGCTGGGGCAGCGCCCCGAAGGAGACTAAGGCAGAAGAGCAGCCAGGAGCCCATGGGGTGACCACCAGGCGAGCAAGCTGTCCACTGAGCCCCGCCGAGGACTTGTCCACCCGGGAGGGGCCTGGCGCGGTTTCCTCTCGGGAACCCCCGCCCCCGATGCTCCTCAAACAGAGATCACCTTGGAGGTTGCCGTCCCCACTCTCTCAGTGCCCTCACCGGTAAAACGGGTGACAGCTGTCCCTGCCCAAGCTGTGGGGACGGTGTATGGTCTGGGCATGGAGTTTGGACCAACGCCTGGCAGGTGCCAAGACCTCTGTAAGCAATTGCAGCCGTTATTATTACAGTGATCACCATTATTATCTGTCACCAGGGCCCCTGAGAGACGTGCTAGCTTGCACTTGCCCGGCTTAGAAATGGTCATTCATGGCCAGCAACGCCGGCGGCAGTGACATTTCCACACCCGGGGACAGCGCAGGGAGCCCCTGGGCGCAGCGATGGGTGGAGCCCTGTTGGGAGCAAGGCTGCCGTCTTCTCCCTGCGTCCGGGGGCCACCCAAGCCTTATCCTCTCTCTTCCTGAACGTCATCGTCGGGAGAGCGGGAAGTTTTGCACCAGCCCAGTGCCACCCTCTCCCAAGTGTACGAAATTACAGCCGCAAACCTGACCCGCCCTTGTGGGTCGTCAAGACTGTCAGTACACGTGCGGCTACATTTCTCCTGGTGGCTTAAAATGTGGGTGTGGCCGTGTGTGTGTGAATGGACACCTGGGTATGGTTTTCACATGTAAAGCTCTTGGTAGCAAGAGCTGATGGAAAGAATAGGGGGGCCTCGGAAATAACTGAAACAACGTAGCTGTTGGGAGGAGTGATGTTACTTAAATAACGCACGCGATTCCCTCAGCCTGGTCTGTGTCCCTGGGGAAGGGCTCCAGGGCAGGGACGACCTCGGTCACGTTCGCAACCAGAAGGAAGGGGGCGCTTCTGGCACAAAACTGGGGGCCAGGAGCCCCCTCACCCTCAGCATGGGCTGTGCCACACGCTGGCCGTGGACCTGAGGGGGTCAGGTGACCTCTCTGTGGCTCAGTTTCCTCTTCTGAACCATGGAAAGCCCAGGACTCCTGACGGGTTTGTGAGGTTCGGGACGACAAGGTGCTCCAGGTGCCTCTCAGGACACCTGAGTGACAACCGCGTCAGGAGTGAACGAATGAAAACTCACAGAATGTTCATTAGTTCATGAAATGTTGGTCTAGATCTTCAATAAGATCACAGACTTCTTAACAGTCAAAAACCACCCCCCATTTTTCCAAAGAATCAGATGGACTCCTGGAATCTTGGACGAGAGAGTAAAGGTCTGGGCAGGGCCAGCCCCTCCAGGGTCCTCAGGAACCCCCAATTCCTGGAGCACCCCGCCCACATCCTTGGCCGTTAGCACGGCTCCCACATCCCCGAGATGGAGCTATGGACCAGATGGCCCTTCCTCCCTCCGGTGACGCTGGGCCCTTGCGGGAAGAACATCCCTCCCAGCCCAACTCTCCAAACATAGGAATGACACGCTCGTGGTCAGCCATCCTCCGGGGGTGAGCACAGCAGTTCAGCAGGGGGCCTGGGCATCTCCCACTCCTGGGCGTCTTGGTGGGTCTGCGGCTGGATTCGCCACCGTCACCCCTGCTAGCTCCCCTGTGAGTGCAGGTGGGAGGGTTTCATCAGAGGTGCCACCAACTTAAGAGCCACGAGCTCCGTGGTGATGGAGCGTCAGTGGGATTTACTCATGAGGAGCTCACACCTCCGTTCTGACTGCCACTCAGGAAAGACCTTTTGCATAAATAACCCTCCTCAGACCTGGAACCGCTGCCTTCCTCCTCCACCCAATTCCTATGTCTCCCGAGATTCCTGCATCTCTGTTTTCCTCAACAAAGGACTGTTACTTAGTCCCAGAACCTAGAGAAATCCCTCTCCTTATGTGGGCTCAGAACCATGCTGAGACTGAAGCCTCGTGGTGCAGTCGTGGCAGGGCGGGGGGCGACCAGCTCTGCTTCTCCCGTCAGCATCCCCGTCTTCACAGGGTGCATGAATATTAGATTAGGACCCCAAGAGCTTGTCAAGGCAACACTGGGGGTGGGAGTCACGCTGGAGAACACAAGTCGCTCAGACCAGGGCGCATGGTTGTTGCCGCTTTGGCTGATGTTTCCTGGACAGAGAAATGGATGTGAAATCAGGGGTGTTGGATCACGGTGCTGCATTCATTACCAAGGAAACCCAGAGGGAGAGGCAGGTTTCACACTCCCTCCCGTAGACGAGATGGCATGAGACAGGTTTCAATGTTTTGCTTTAAAATGAGACCTTTAACATTTCTGAGACAGTGTTTTCTCTGGAGACGATGTGTCTAATGGATAGTGAATATCCATTTTTTTAATAGACTTTATATTTTAGAGCAGTTTTAGCTTTATGGAAAGACTGAGCAGGAAGTACAGACTTCCATACACTCCCTCTCTCCCTGCACAGATTCCCCTGTTGTTAACATCTTGCATTGTTACAGTTAGTCCGGGACATTGTTACAGTTAGTGTGGGACATTGTTACAGTTAGTGCGGGACATTGTTACAGTGGATGAACCTGCACTGACACGCCATCATCACCCAAGGTCCATAGTCTACCTTAGGGTTCCCTCCTGGTGTTGCATGTTCCATGGGTTTGGACAAATTTGTAATGATACGTATCCATCATTACCGTATCGCACAGAGTATTTCCACCACCCTAAAGAGCCTCTGTGTTCTACCTGTTCATCCCTCCCTCCCCTCAACCCCTGGCAACCCCTGATTTTTTTAGTGCCTCCATAGTTTTGCCTCTTCCAGAATGTCACGCAGCTTTTTCAGATTGGCTTCTTTCACTAAGTATAATGCATTTACGTTTCCTCTGTGTCTTCCATAGCTTGATAGCTCCTTGGATATCCATTTTTGAAGCTAAGAGAAATGGAATCTGTGCATTTTCCAGATTCTCAAGCAAATCCTGGGTGCCAGAGGACCCTGGTGGTAGGTGCTGGAATTCGCAGTGGGGAGGACTGGCCCAGTGCCTGGTGGCCCAGCTTACTTGGCAGGAGTGGTTGGAGCCACGTGAGCAGGGCGATGGCCTTGGGGGCACAAAGGACGGCCCCCAACATCCTGGGGGAAAGGGGACCCTGAAAGCGGGCCAGGGCTGGGTAGGGGAGAGCAGTCCTGCACACAGAGTGGCGGGGGGCGAGCGGGATACAGGGCGGGATGGAACAGGCCTGGATGGCTGAGCCACAGACCACGCGGAGGGAGACCCGTGGGCAGCTCAGGTGGCCCCCCGTGGAGACACTCGTACCACCCAGGACACCTCGGAGTCTGCACCCCACTGCAGCAGGGCTCCCTCAGGGCCCACTTCCTCCCACGAAGTTAGAGGCTCTTCCACGCGGCTGGAGGCCAGTGGCGACAACACATTCTGTGTGCGCACGTGAAACCTGGGGATGACTGAGAAGACGTGAAGAATGCACGGAACCGATTGAGAAGGAATTGGCTGTGCTTTGCGCCCCCGTCGCTGCGATGGGAGTTTGGCAAAGAGGCACAGAGGAAAGTGGGGGGGGAAGATTCCTCGGGTCTGAGGTTTCCAGCAGATGCAGACGTGGCCCTGGTTCTTGCTGGAGGCTTCTAAGCAGGACCGTGAGGGGACACGGGTGCAGGGGCACGTGACTCCGCCTGTTCTCGGCCAAAGGCAGGGCCTCTTCAGGAAGGAAGGATCACGTCGTGGTTTGAACGCACATCAATTTTAAGTTTAAAGGCCCGGGTGAGATTCCAACCGCGCTCATCCTCATGGACACGTCCTCCGAGAGGCAGGGCACCACCCCCCATCCTCGCAGGTGACAGGGTACTGGAGGGCGGCGGGCAACCCCTTGCCCGTGGTGCTAGGAGACGTGCCACAGCAGGGCAAGCCGACCCTGAGCACCGGCTCGGGGGTCCTCTTCTGGGTGCGCCCCCCTCCCCATGATCCGCGTCGGCCCCCGGGGGTGCCTGTCCCCCACCTAGACTCGCGCCGTGTGGGGCTTCGCACAGACATCCTGCTTGTGGAGAGGGTCGGCAGGTACCCTCACACTTTGCTGGAAATGGCGCTTTTCCAACTTGTGTGAACAAATGGCCGCCTCGGGAATCTGTGCTGAGCAAAATGATAGCAGAAGAAAACCAGAAAACACAACCAGCCACAGTCTCAGGCGTCCATCCTGGCCCCGGGGCACCTTCCTGAGGTCCAGGCGCACCCACGGCATCTGCCGGTGACCGCACTCAGGCCGGCTGCTCCGGGGGTCCGCCTGGTGGGCAGACCAGTCCCGGGCTCCGTAGATGCAGGGTCTCCATCCATGACCGGCCTTCCCTGACTCCACGGGCAGGAGGGGTGGGGCTGATGCCCATGTGCGGTCAGGGGAGATGTCTGATTCGGATTGAGTGGAAAAGAGGCAAACGTAGCAACCTTTTATGTTTAAAATACACATTTCAGGAAAGAGTCTGGAAGGAGAGCCAAGGATGCCAGTTACCTGGGGCTCCAGTGATGCCCCGTCCGTCCCAAGGCTGCAGGGGGAGCAGCAATGTGGGGCCTGCGACAGCCCCTCCTCAGGGGAGTCCACTCAAGCACGACCCCCACGCCTGTCCCACATTAGTAAAACCCGCTGAACTTCTGTCTGCCTCTTATGGTCACCGTGCACGAGCAGTTCTAAACAATGTCCACCCCGCCCCTGGAGTGGACAGCACTGGAGTGAATGAAGCTCTCGGGAGAGAGGACTCAGCAGCTGGGATAAATCCAGGAAGGCTCCTTGGAGGAGGCGGCCCGCGTGGTAAAGGGCGTTGCAGAGCATTTCAGGCACGGGAAACTGAGTGCACTGAGGCTGAGCGCTTGGAGTATTTGGCCCACAGGGAGGGGATGAGCTATGGGAGAGTCAGGGTGCAAGTGAGCTTGGGGAGGTGGGTGGGGTGAGAACAGCCCACAAGTCCTCTCAGCTGCACCTGGAGGGTGTGGTCTTTGGGGCCACTGCGTTCAAGCTCTGCCTCCATCACTTTCTGGTTGGGAGACTGGAGGCCAGGGACACCCGCTCTCCGCCTGGTTGCCCATCAGTAGAGCAGAGGAGGATAAAGGTGGTCTCCTCCCTGGGGGTGGGCTGTGAGGGTAAATTTGAGGATACAGTGAAAGGCTGAGCTCCGAGTGGGGCTCTCGGTGGCCACTTGACCGTTCTCCTGTGGCTTTAGCTACAGTCAGGCAGGGAGGGGGGTGCATCACGTGCTTGGCGCCCACCTCCCTGAAGCCTGGGTCCCCGCCAGGGACAGGTCCTGTTCTGGAGAATCAGTGGGGGAAGAGGCATCCCTGGGGGCACTGTGCACAGAGCAACCCCCGCCGGGGCTGTGCTCAAGCCCTCCTCTCCAACCCTGACCTTTACCTGAAGCATGTGCTGCCCCTGGGGCTGCCCTGGTCTCCTCTGGCTGCCCAGCACCTGGCCGGTGCCCGGAACGTGGAGACGCAGTGAGTGGGGGATGGTGGACGGAAGGAGAGAGGGAGGGAGGGAGGCTGACTCCGCCGGGGGAACGTATTTACTCCCCAGCACAGCCCCAGCTACAAGCTCACCTCTGGCTCATTTGATCTTTCTCAGCGCAACTAACAAGAAAAATAATTTAAAAAGCAAAAGGGGGGACTTTGAGCACCACGGTGCACGTCTCCAGTATGCCAGATTCGGGGAGGCGCAGCCCCCTGCCCCCGTAAATGTCAGCAGGCTGCCGCCAATGCGGAAGCAGACCCGGGTGTCACTCACGCCTGTTCGCACGCAGCATGCCGTCACCTCGTTCTTCTCACGGAGCGAGCAATTAAAAATGATGAGGGTAGAGGGTTAAATGTAAACCCTCTTGGTGGGGGGGCCGCCGGGCTTCCTTTCATGGGTGCCGCACGTTCTCGACAGACGCTGTGGATAAGCATGGCTGCACCTGTCTGCTGCCAGCCAGCGAGATGGGCGCAGGGCAGAGAAAAATTTTCTAAGAAAGGGCTTTGCACTGTCCTGGAAAAAGGAAAGAAGCGGGTCTCTGCTGTTTAGCCGAGGGCCTAATTATGGTGCTACACAGGCAGAGTAGCGAATCGGTGTGATCTTCAGATTTCAGAACTGATCCGAGCCAGGACCCTGTGCCGCAGATTCTAGCACGTGGAATGCAGAGTTTTCACCTATGAGGTGTGCGCACCAGCTGCAAACGTAGGAATGCACAAAATTCTAAGAAAAACGGGCTTGCCACACGCTTTGCATTTTGGGCATCAATTAACTAGATATTAAAAGTGCCCAGGGCCCTGATGGAGAGCGCTGGTGTCTGTAACGACTCTGGGCCTGCGTATCGCGGGGACACATTCTACAGTGTCATCTTCTCTCAGCAAGTTCAGTTTGCTCATCGATAAAATGAGGGGCTGGAGGAGATGGTCTCTGGGGCGCCGTCCAGTCCTGACATCCTAGAGGTTTGTGACGCTCCTAGCAGGCGCTGGAGACCTGGTGAAGCTCTCGCGGGTCCCCGCGTGGCGCGGTACCCGGCACACAGACACGCGGCGCGTGAAGGCACGCAGGCAGCTGCCAGGATGGCGGCTCAGAGCCCCGCTTCGTGAAGCCTTCACCTCCCTCCCAGGCCCCAGAGCACTCTCCCCTCCTCTCCTCCGACGTCAGCGTTTCCCGTCTCTTTGGCCTGCGCTTGGGCCTCGAGGGGAGAGGCCGTGGGGAGGGGAGCTGGGGTCGTGGATCACGGCTATTTCCAGGGAGGTTTTGTGAAGCTCTGGGCATGTGCGGCCTGGGGGGCTGGGGGTCTTGAGGGGCAGGAAGCTGAGGCCGCCCTTCTCCCTGTCCTTCCAGCAGCCAGGAGGCAGGGACTCAGGGAGGCCCTGGAAACTGCTTCAGGGTAAAATTCACGTACATAAACTTCACCACTTCAAGTGAACAACAATGCAGTGGCGCTTAGTACATTCACGTGCTGAGCAGCCGTCAGCTCCCTCTGGTTCCAAAACTTCTCGTCACCCCGAAGGAGACCCCATGCCCATGAGCAGTCACTCGCAGCCCCCGGCCGCCACCCAGCTGCATCTGTCTACGCTGGCCGCAGCACCAGCCCTCCCGGGTGGGCAAGGGCCGTGGTGACGGCCACCAGGAGGCCCCACAGTCAGCAGACAGCACCCTTGGGGGATAAAGGGAGACACCCACAGGGACGCAGCCGCGCCCAGCGGATGACCCACAAGAGGCTCCCTCGGGGGGCCCAGGGCCAGTTGGGGGAGTCTGCAGTGTCCTGAGGCTTTGCAGGCCCTGCTGGCCTTGTCTCCTCTCCCCCTCCCCCGCAGGGGCTCCCTGCACCGTCTCCCTGGTAATGCATCATTGCTGGGTGGGTGGATGAATCATCTAGTTGAGGAACCCTCCCTGGATTCCTTGCTCTCTTTCCTTCCTTTTCTCCTTCTTTTCCTGGCTCTTGAATTTCTCTCTCCCAAGCAGACGACGTATCTGAAGTGTGTGCAGGAGTCCTGTGATCCACTGTAGCTAAATGTGGAGGATGTGCTTCTGAAGTCACAGCGGTGGACCCCTAACTCAGTTCACTGGGTGTTTTTATGGCTGGAAAAGGCTATGACCCTCTCTTAACATTGGCCCCGAAGGGAGGCCATCCCATCCGCTCAGGACACCTCCTCAGCCCCAGAGGCTGCTGGACCTTCCTAGAAACCCCTGGAGTGACACGGAGGCCCTTCCCTCCTGGCGGGGAGTTCCCGCACCTGGCCTGTCTCTGGGAGTCTGCAGGTCGTCCCACTGGCTGAGGACCTTCCTGGGTGCTTGTTTTGACTCTTGTTCGTCCCCAACAGCCTGGCTCCCGTCACACTGGCCCTGAGTCCTTGACAGCCCGCACTCCCTCTGCCCAGGACCTTTGCACGTGCTGCCGTGTGGCCTGGGAAGCTCTCCCCTGCCCCAGCTCTCCTCTTGTATCCCTCGGTGCTCAGCGGAAGCACCAGGACCTCATCCTCGGGAAGCCCTCCCACCGCACGTCTGGGTCAGGCTCTCTCAGAACCGGGCTCCTTCCTTCACGCAGAGCCCCCTGCCCCCCGCCAGCCCCTGGGAGCCACATCCGCAGTGTGACAACCCACCCCCGCTCTGAGCCCCATCTGGCGGTCACTGTGCTTTTTGCTGACTGTTGTGTCCGTAAATCAACACGAATGGATGGATGTTGGTGCCCCGGGAGCTCTGCGTGTGCAGCTGCCTTCACCACAGGGCAAAGGGTTCCACCAGGGGCAGAATCCGGGGGCGGCCCTGGGGCAGGGGAGGCCACAGGGGTTCCAGCAGTAACTCAGTGGGCCCTCAGGGGGCGTGTCGGCAGGGACACCAGGATGACAGACAGAGACTAACATTTACGCAGCGCGAAGGAACACGCATCTCGGTGACAGATGGCCAGCCAGGTGCGCCCCTGCCCTTCATCTGGATGGGCAATGTGCCAGCCCGAGGACAGCCAGCCCAGACTGCCGACCAGCCTCAATGCTGCTTTCCCGAGTTCCCGGCGAGGGGTGAGGGAGGGGAGGCGCCCTGGAAGACGGAATCCTGCACATAGTTGAATTTCCTGGTGCTCAGGCCTTCCCACCGTGTCCTGCTGGACGCTTTCCTGGGCGTTGGTCTCTCACGTGTGCTTCTCGAATAGCCATCGACGGTGCTGTTGTCACTCCAAATGCTGGGCCTTTTCAGGGTCGGGTCACATTTCAGGAGTAGGGCAGACGCGGGCGGGTATCCGATCTTCTCTGGACGGCTGCTCGGAATGAACAGGGCTTGGAAATGGAACCCGTCCTGTCCGAAGGGAGAGGCGGGCGCTGGGGGCCAGGCCTGGGCTGGGGAGGGGGAGCCGGCCCCCAGTTGTGCGAGCGGGTCAGAATGCCAAGTGCTGGCTGACCCCACACATCCCGCAGGGCTCCCCTCCCCGCCCCTGGGGCCCCCAGCCTGGCCCGGCCCCTCTTGGTGACCCCGTAGAAGCCTGTGAGATTCCACCATCTGTGCTGCCATTTCCCAGTCACCTCCCGCCCGGAGCCTCCGCTCCGTGTTCCCAGGTAGATCCCCAGAGCCAGGCACCAGGGGGCCCATAAATGTTTGTGGGATGAACGAGCTTGTGTGACCTTGGCCCAGTGCTGTGCTACCTGTCTCCTCAGGTGGGTAACACGGGTACTGGCCGGAGCGCAAGACAAGTTGGGTTCATGCAGCCTCTACGCTGCGCTGGCCCCGTTCATCCTTTTCTGCTGCTCCCAGAGGCCTCTGCTCAGAGAGGCCGCTGCTGGTCGGGTCACACACCTGGCGTCCCAGCCCTATCCCGAAGGGGCCTGCCGGTGTGGGCATGGCTGCAGCACACACCTGCGCCCGGAGCTCATGCTTGCCCTCCTCCGCGGCGGGCATCAGTGCATACACCTCCCCACCCTCCCGGGACCCCGCCCTCGGGCAGGTGAGTGCTGAGTGCTGCCCCCAGGGCCCAGGGGCCGCGGCCACCACCCCTCCAAGGGGACGGAGGCAGCGGGGGCTGTGACTGTGCGTGTTTAAACAACTGGACCTGATTTCTCTCGGGAGTTCTCCCATCTCTTGTCACGTTTGTTTAAAACTAGTGGAAGTAGTTAGCAAGCCGCAGAGACACATGGCGGGGCTGGGCGGTGGGTGACGAGCGCCCGGCAGGCCCCACGTCCCGGCCTCGGAGGGAAGGAGGTGCTGTCTCCCTCCAAGCAGGTCTCCTCCGCTGGAGCCTGAAGGAGGTTGTGACCCCGGGGCCTGCACATCCAAGCAGGCATTTTCTCCCCACAAAGTGAGGAAGACCTTCTTGGACCCTCATGCTGGGACCACAGCACCCGGCCAGGCCTGCGCAGGAGCTCATGAGCATGCGACGGCCTGGCAGCACCCTTGCCCCTAAAAGAGGAGGACATTTAACTTGCAGAGATAGAGGCAGACTCCAGAAATAAAGAGGATGCAAGAGGAGGAAAGGGGGTTGAAGAGGAAACAAAGATAGAAAATTGGGCAGAAAGTGCTAAGGTTGGTAAATGCCTCAGCACTGCTAGGTCCCAGCTACCTACCGCATTGCCTCTGAGCTTCCTGGTGGCCAAAGCGAAGAGGGAAACTGCCTTGGGGCAATTCACCAGAAAAAGGCAAATGGGCTTCTGGGTGACAGGAACCGTTTCTGCCCCAAGACCTCAGATGTGTCTCTGGAGAGTCTGCCCCTCGAGTGCTCGCTTCCCTTTTTTTTTTTTTAACATCTTTATTGGAGTATGATTGCTTTTCAATGGTGTGTTAGTTTCTGTTGTACAACAAAGTGAATCAGCTATATGTATACATATAGCCCCATATCTCCTCCCTCTTGCTTCACTTCCCATTTTTATGGCAAGACGTCGTGTTTGTAACCTTCTGAGCAGTGTTTGCATGTTGAGAAATTTAAACCCACGTTCCTCAGGGTTTCAAACGGGAGTTCACTTATTCGGAGCTAAAGTGCCATGAACACCCCTGGTGTCTCAGAAGAACAAACCTTCCTGATCTTTTCCTTTGAAAGAGAGACACAGCCCAGGCACGCACAGGAAGGCACTGTTCTGAATTCCCTTCCTTCTGGAAAGCTGGCACCCCAGCACCGCGGGCACTCGGAATGGCCCCCATCTCCCCGCAGGCACGTTCCAGCTCCTGCTTCCTCACTGATGAGGGCTCTGAGTCTCAGACATGATGGCGAAACCAGCCTCTTGGGTTGAGCCGATCAGACAAGCCTCAGTTGCACTGAAGCTGGAGGCTGGGTTCCATGTTGTCCCAAAGCCCCCATGCCTCTCCTCGCATGGAGGGCCCGAGTCAGACCCAGGCTGGAAAGATGTTAAGAGCACCCGCGAGGAGAGGCCCAACTTTATCATCATAGGTCACGTCTGGTGGTGCCACCTTTAATGTCCTGAGGGCTCCCGTCCACTGTGGACGTCTGTCCCCTGCAAGGTCCCAGGCTCCTGTGGACAGTACCCTGACCTTCCTGTTGGGGCAGCTCCTATGCGGGTGATTTTTTTCTCTGACAGCAGTGTCCACACTTCCCTCAAATGCCACCAAAGCTCTGCGCCTATTTTTTAAAAAATATAACTACACCATCACTTAATCCTGAAGAAACTCAAACCTTCCCGCTACTGTCCAATCCCATTCATGTTATTAGAAATTTTCTTTCAGAGAACAAAGGGCTTATTCATGTACTTTGTGCTAATCTCCCGGCAATCATAGAACTGTCATTTTTATCTTTGTCAATGACAATTGGGCATCAGAAATGGTTGATCCACTCAGTTTTTTGCTGATTTTAATTTGTTTACCGACGGGGAGGACAGGACTACAAAGGCAGTTTGGAATTTTCCTGTCACTTGAAAAAGAATGTGATTATTCCCTCACTGGGGAGGGATAGTTCCCTGGAGCTACAGCCCACTCCGCACCTTGGTTGCCCTCGTCCACCCGAGGACCCCTCTCTGTGAGCTCTGGAGTCTGTACACGCACGGAAATGTCTAGTTTCCTCACATTTAAAAACATTTTTATATTAAACCCACACGTGGGGATTGCTGGGGACTGGGGAGAGTCTGAAGTGAAGGATTTGAAACGAGGGAACGTTCTGTTATTTATTATTTCAAGGCAGCCAACAATAAAAGGTGAACGCAGGAGCAAACACTTATCAAATCTAACAGTGAGGAGCTTTTTTTAGTTTCTAGAATAAATAGTAATTAAATCATGTAAGCTGTAATTTCATGACAGTGAAATTGCTTAAAAAACCAATCCTCCCACCATAATTGCTGAGATACCCACACTTTTATAAATACTAGGTAACTTTATCCATCGTTTTTATCAGCAGAACGTGACACTGGCTGTTGGTGCCTCATAATTTACCACGGCATTAGGTGGCAGCTGCAAAAGCACACGTATGAAAAAGGCACTAATGTGATCCCGGTGAATGCGCGGCTTCCGAGATGTCTTTTCCTGCAGGGGGTTTACAAACGGTCCAGGTGATGGAGTCATTGGGAGGGGCTGACAATTCAGTGCCTAATTACTGTTTGGGAAACACAGCAGCGTGCCTGCCCTGCCGTGTCAGTAGACCATCCGCCTTCCACGCCTGCTTCCAAGTCACCGAGAAAGCTCTCGGCTGCCCCAGGGTCACCAGGGAATTGATTGAGGGTAAAGAAACTCCTCCCCCCACATGGCTCAGACTCAGGTTGAACCCAAAGTTGATAGTGACGGGGAGACACGTTTGCAGAAATGAGAACAGCTGTGTTTCAGAGAGAATGAACATGCATTCATTGCTTTTGGTCGATGTTCGTTTTTCTGAGGCTTCAGCTAATTCCCTAGGGGGTAGAGATAAAACCCAGTGCCTGAAGGTCGAAAAGTCAGTTAAATCACCACTTTTTCGAAGCTCATTGGAGACCAAGGACCCGCTGCTGGAAATAAGCTGTGAGCGGGCACCTGCCCGCCAGGCTGGTCCCCAGCGCCCTGACCTTCTCCCCCTCCTCTTGCAGTCAAGTTCAGCAGCTGCCTGGGGACCAAGGGGACACACTATGAGACCGACAGCATGGACTTCAAAGTCGGGGCTGACGGGACGGTCTTCGCCACCCGGGAGCTGCAGATCCCCTCCGAGCAGGTGGCCTTCACCGTAACCGCGTGGGACCGCCAGACGGCCGAGCGCTGGGACGCCGCGGTACGGCTGCTGGTGGCCCAGACCTCACCCACGCGCTCTGGACACAAGGTAAGGTGTGACTACATGCGGGGAGGGGGCTGGGTAGGGGTCCTTCCTCCTTCAGGTCACCGAGCAGAACCTCTGCAGAGGCTGACACTTGAGTGGGCGGCGTGGGCCGGGAGGGGGACCCCTGACCTCCCACCTTCCCAGGCAGGGCTGCCCACAGGCTCCACCCCCGCTGGGGGTAGTGCACAGCTGTCAGCACCCTTTTTCGGACAAGGGCCCCACAGCTCCGCTTCTCACCGGGCACCTCACCTGCCTGAGGCTTTTAGCCCACCAGCCCCGGAAGCTCCCAAGGCCTGGAGGGACAAGAAGTAAGACAGAGGCCACGTGGCTGGCCTTGCGAGGTGGCCAGAGTAGCTGGCGTGAGACTGATTCAGAGAGAGGGAAATGGGGAGGTGGGGGGGGGAGGGATGGCACCCTTCACATAGACACACACCAGCCACTGTCACCTGCCTCCACAGCCCTCCCTCCAGCTTCACCTCTGACTCGGCTGCATGGCCCTGTTGACCGGACAGGAGGGGTGAATTCACTTCCCCTGGTCCTGAAAGGCCTCTCAGCCCCACAGGCCCCAGGAATCCAGGACCAGACCCCTCAGCCCCCAGAAATCCCCACATTAGTTTTCCCGTGTCTGAGGGGGACCAGGTCTGCTTACCTCTGCCCGTCCCGTGTTTCGGCAGCTGCGTTGACCTCCGGCGTGAGGGATCCCTGGTCAGCAGAGAAGTTGCTGCCCAGCTGACCTGCATGACAGGTCCAGCTACACACGTCCACCTACATGAAGGGTGGACCCGTGGGGAGGGAGACGCCCTTACAGTCAACAGGAGGCCTTGGGGTCATCAGTGTTATGATGTGTGTGCGGTTCACCAGCAAAGGAAACACACCGGTTAAAGCAGGACAGGCCGTCGGGGACAGTATTTGTGGGTATTCCCTCGGAAAAGGGTTCGAGGGAAGTAGAGGGTTAGACCAAGTTGACCAGATCCCTTTCTACAGATTTGCCCAGAACCTCACAGGACTAAAGGGCTCGTTGAACCTCAGTGGGAGACAGTCTGCAAGTTTCCCCAAACCTATTTGACCAAGGAACCTTCTTAATGGGACATCTTACAAGGCAGGTGTCCCGAGGAACCCACTTTGGAAAACAGGGGCTGTGTTTCATTGTGTCTTGTTAAACAACATAGAGGTGGTTTTGGTGAGGAAAGGGAAAGTGGTGACTCGGTGGATAGCCTTATCTTGGTGGTGAGCTGACGCCATCGGGAAGGACGTCCTGAGTGCCCTCGTGGGTGCGCTGAACCAGGTGTTGAAACATGCTTCTAACAGGGGCGCCCCCCAGATCGTGAGCCTCACCTTGGGGATGTTGAAAACCTTGAGACACATGGATGTGGTTTTCCATTCCTTCCCGAATGACCGTGACAAGCCACACCCTGGTGAGAGGGCAGCATGGCCCACGCAGGGGCCCCTCCCTGTCGGCAGCCAGGCCAGGGGCAGCAGTGGGAAGGCTTACATCCCTGACTGTGATGCAAAAACTGCACCTTGTGGGCAAGGAGTAGGGCTCCCTAACGCCCGTGGATGGCCTCAGATAAAACGCATTAATTAAAAATATAGGGACTTCCCTCGCGGTCCAGTGGTTGAGACTTTGCCTTTCAATGCAGGGGGTGTGTGTTTGATCCCTGGTTGGGGAGCTAGGATCCCACATGCCTCGTGGCCAAGAGACCAAGACATAAAATAGAAGCAATACTGTAACAAATTCAGTAAAGACTTTGAGGATGGTCCACATCAAAAAAAAATCTTTAAAAAAGTAAAAAGAAAATAAAAATAATGACACCTTTTGTCAGGCATGTTAATGAAGCAATTTCTGATGCAGTTAATCCCCTTATCCTCCAAAAAGGGTGACTGCAGTTAGTCCCCAGGACACGTGAACCTCCAACCCCCCAGCAGGCAGGCCCGAGAAGCACCCGATCTGCAGATTCCACATCCCAGACTCAGAGCATCCTTGGGGGTGACTTTGTGGGGTTACACCCTGAGCACATGAAACATGACCCTGTAGGTGGTGGGCAGAGTCTCTGCAGCCCACCTGACCCAGTCCTTCCCTGTTTATTTCATGTCGCCTTCATTGCTGATGGCTCCCTGCTTCCTCCTTCTTCAAATCCAAAGAGCCCTGCCCTGACTTTCTAGGACCCCACCTAGACCCTGCCCTAAGTGTGTCCACATTGATCCTCACAACATCTCCAGAAGTGGGCACTGTCACTGTCCCCACTTTACAGGTGGGGAAGCAGAATCCTGTGACTGCAGCCTCTTTGCTGCATGGGAGAACCGATGTTCTGGAAAGGAGTGAAAAAATGACTTTCTAGGGACAGCTGAGCCCGGCATCGTAACGGAGCCTGGCTGCCGTGGATTGTCAGTTTGAATCAAGGCTTCTCCAGCTTACTGGCTGATGTTCTAGGACAAGCATCCAACCTCTCTGAGGTTTACTGCTCTAGAAAATGGGACAGCAATGTTACCTACATCCTATCCAAGGGTTGTCGAGAGGATTATGTGAGATAATGTGAGGTCAGGCAGGGTGCAGGCTCTATGAGAGCCCTGTCCCCAAAGAGGCCAAAAATAGTTGCTCTTATTGCTGTCATCAGCATGGTCCCAGCCCTCTGAGTCATGTGCTCATCATGGCCACTGGGCCCTCACCAGGGTGGTGCCAGGGGGACAGGGAGGAGGGTCTGTGTGGGACACTGGGTCACTCAGTTGATGTGCCCTTACAGAGACCAGTGCCAACCTTTGAATAATGTCACTCTGTGTAAATGGGTTAAGGTGATGCCAGATTGCTGGTGTCCTTAGTCATCTGCCAAAAGCAAATGTAAATCTTCTCCAGTGGAAAGTATCATACCAGACGTCAAATTATATCTCCTTTTATATACAATGTCTAGCACTCAACTGAAAATGACTGAAGGGACAAAACAAGATAAATAAAAATCAAGAGGAGGAGCAGATGATAATCAAAGACCCACAGGGCTCCAGGTAATAGTTATCAGATGTAGATTTTATCATAACTATGCTCACTGTCTTTAAGCACATTAAATGCAAGATTTTGACAGGATTGGAAGATTAAAAAAGAATTAATTGGGCAGTTTAGGACTGAAAAATACAACAAACAAAATTAAGAGCTCACTGGACAGATATATCTGCAGATTAGACACAGTTGAAGAGAGGATTAACGAAGCAAAAAACATCAGAAGAAATATTCAGGCCAAAGTGTAAAGAGATATCCAGAGAGAAAACACAAAGGAAAGAGTAAGAGATATTTGGAAAATGGTAAGAAGTTCTAACATGAGTGTGTTTGGAATATGAGGGGGAGAGATAAAATGGAGCAAAAATAATATATGAAAAAATATTGGCAGAAAATATTCCAAAACTGGCAACAGACATCCAAGCATAGATTCAAAAAGCCCTATGAACTCTAAACAGGATAAATATAAAGAAAACTGCACTTAGGCACTTTCTTAGTCCATTCAATAGGCTATAACAAAATACCATGGACTGGGGTGCTTACAAACAATAGAAATTCATTTCTCACTCTTCTGGAGGCTGGAGGTCTGAATCAGAGTGGCACAGGGTCAAGTTCCCATGAGGGTGCTCTTCCAGATTGCTGCCTTCAGACTTATATCCTCACATGGCAGAGAGCAAAGATAGGAGGCCAGCTCACTCACAACTCCTGTAAGGACACTAATCCTGTTATGGAGGCTCCATCCTGATGACCTCCCCTAATCCTAATCACCCCCGAAAGGCCTCACCTCCTAATATCATCCCATTGGGAGATAGAGTTTCAACAAAAGAATTTTGGGAGGACACAGTCCACAATAGGCATTTTAAGGTAAAATAGTTGAAAACAAAAGTCAAGGAGAAAATCTTGGAAGCAAATAGAAAAGACAGAGTTTCTTTGAAAGAGGAATAATTAGATGTAAAACTGACTTCTCAACAGGAACTATGGAGGTTGGAAGACAATGGAATGATATTTTTAAAGTGCTAAAGAAAATAGAATTCTATTATTCAGTAAAACGTCCTTCACGGAGTAAAGGTGAATAAAGACAGTTTTAAACAAATAAAAACTGAAAGAATCTGTCACAAGTTGTGTTCTTCAGGCAAAAATAAGATGATTTGAAGGAGAAAACCAAGAATGAGAAGATTAAGTAGATGGGAAAATACCAGTGTATAATTACAGGGTAATGTTTTGTGGGATGTAAAGAAGATGACTCAAATTCATGAAAAGAATGGCATAGATTTTGAGAAGGGACAAATGGAGTCAAAGGGATCTAGGATGCTTGTGTTGTCCTGGAAGACGATGGAAATATCAAACTAATATGATACTTGGATGAGACACATCATTAAGAGCCATAGTGATGGATACGTTACTTTAAGGTGCACATGAAACACTGACCACGACTGACCATAGTCTAGGTCCAAAAGTAAATCTTAACTTCAGGAGTTACCTAAAGTCTGCATAATGTCTAAATTAGCACTAAATTGATAAAAATGTATCTGTTATAATAACAGATATTTATTTCTCTTGGAATTTTCATATAATTCTAACACTACCATATATGAAGATCTTATGCTATAGCCGGATAATTTAGTATTAGTAACACAGCACTGGGCAGGGGACAGCTAAATTCTCCCTCCATTCTAGATGTATTTCTTGTTTAAATATTGTCACCTTTTTTAGTCTTCATATTTAGGCAGTATTTTTTAAAAGACCCTTAAATAACATAATTTGTCATTTTCCTCAGTAATCAATATGAATTTTCAAATAAACATGCTTCTTAAACAGTAAAAAAGAGTCACAGGATTAAGTTCTAACATAATAGATGGAAAATAGAATAATAAAACTTATCAATCCAAAAAAATGCAAGGAAAGAAAAGTGAAATGATAGAATATATGAGATATTTGTCTTTGAGTAAGATGGTAGATTTACAAATATATTATTAATTATAATAATTGAAAATAGATTCACTCATAATTAAAAGAAAACAAATTGACAGGTTATATTTTTAAAAGTCCAACTACATGCAGCTTACAAAAGATACATCTAAAAAGTATAAGGATAAAAAACAAATACCATATGCTAACACATATATGGAATCTAAAAAAAAAAAAGAAAAAGGTCATGAAGAACCTAGGTGCAGGATGGGAATAAAGACGCAGACCTACTAGAGAATGGACTTGAGGACACGGGGAGGGGGAAGGGTAAGCTGGGACAAAGTGAGAGAGTGGCATAGACATATATACACTACCAAATGTAAAATAGCTAGCTAGTGGGAAGCAGCCGCATAGCACAGGGAGATCAGCTTGGTGCTTTGTGACCACCTAGAGGGGTGGGAGGGAGGGAGATGCAAGAGGGAAGAGCTATAGGGATATATGTATATGTATGGCTGATTCACTTTTTTATAAAGCAGAAACTAACACACCATTGTAAAGCAATTATATTCCAATAAAGATGTTGAAAAAAAAAAGTATAAGGATAGAGAAAGTTGAAAGTCAAAGCATAGGGAGGGAAATACCGTGCAAATACTAATCAGAAGAAAGTTGGTGAGGGCTCTGTTGCTGTAAGAATGAAATTCGTGTGCACTTGTAACATGACTTCAGAATATTTGAGCAAAAATTGATAGAACTAAAAGGAGAAATAAATAAGTATACAATCCATGGTAAATTTTAACAAATATCTCTGAGTAAGGAATAGAACAAGCAGACAAAATGTCAGTAAGGAAATAGAAGATTAGGAGCACAGGATTAAGACGTCTGACATTAGTGAGATGTATATAAAACACAGAAACCGGCTGCTGCTAAATACAGATTCTTTTCAAGTATACCCAGAACATTTACCAAATTTAGCCATAGGCTGAGCCTTCAAGCAAAATTCAACATGCTTCAAAAGTTTAGAATCAAACATAGTTTGTGTTCTTACCTCAGAGCAATTAAGCTAGAAATCGATAACAAAGAAAATAACTGAAAAATCCCCATAGATTTGGAAGTTAAGTAAGTGCCTTCTTATTAACCCTCGGGTAGAAAAGAAATCACATGGAAATGAGAGAATATTCTGAACTGAGTAATAAAACTAGCTGGATGTAGCTGAAGTCACACCAGGTAGAAATGCATAGCCTTACATACGTATATTGGAAGATAAAGAAGGCAGAAAATCAGTGATGTTAACATTCACCTCAAGAAGTTATAAAAAGAACAGGAAATGAAACACTTTGTGTTTCAACACAAACAGAGGAGAAAATAATGAAACAGAAAATAGTAGAATCAACAAAGACACAAGTTGGTTCTTTACTGAACTGTAGACTTAGTAAGAAAAAAACCCTGCAAATAATCACTATCTGGAATGGAAAGAGGACATCATGACCAATCGCACAGATATAAGAAAGGTCATTTGCAGGCATTATGTACAATTTATACCAATATATTTGAAAATATACGTGAAATGGATAGCATTCTAGAATATAAAATTTACCAAAACTAACATGAAAGGAAAATCTGAACTGTTTTATTATTATGAACAAAATTTTAATTCAAATTTTTATCACAAAAAAATACCCACACCAGGATAGCTCCACTGGTAAGTTGTAACCAAGCTGTAAGGAGTTGAAACTCATCTTACAAGAGAGGTCACTTCCCCAACCAAATGTACACCATGCTGAAACCATCAAGAACCTTGCCCAAAGCCGGCACGAACCTTGAAAGAACAGTGAGAGAAAGGGTCACTACATGCCAGTCCACTCATAAATAGAGGGGAAGAAAGCCGAAGCAAAATATTAACACACTCAAATTCAGCCATGTTTACATGGGATATATAATGGCCACATTCGTCTGTTCCAAGAATGCGAGATTTGGTTTAATGGTTAAAAGTTAATCCAAGTAATTCAACACAGAATAAAGAATAAACATCACATGGTCATCTGAATAGTGACTGTTAAATTTAACTTCATTCAGGATGAAAATATTCTACAAATTAGGAAAAGAAGAGACCATTCTTAATCTCACAAAGGGTGTCCACAGCAAACATCCAGTCTACAGTCGGAATACTCGAAGCCTTCCTTGACATCAGAAATAGGACAAGGACACTCTTACATTACACGCCAGAGCTTCAAGCCAGTGAGGTCAGGGAAGAAAAAGAAATTGGAATAAATAGAACTAGCGTTATGTGTAGCTTATATAATTGTGAATGCAGAAAATCCGAAATGATCTGTAGATAAGTAATTAGAATTAATGAATGATGTTAGCAAGGGCGCTGGATGTAAAAGCGATTGCACCTCTACGGACCAGGAATAAATAGTTAGAAAATAAAATCTGAACCAGATACCAATTACAATAGCATTAAAAATTATAGTTATAAACCTAACAAAAAATTTTCAAGGCCCTTACATATTACTGAGAACAATTAAAGAAGATCTTTAAAAATAGAGGGATGTGCCCTGCTCATAACATAAGAGACTTAAAGTTGTGAGGATGTCAATTCTACCCAAAGGTTTCTATAGATTCAATACAATCCCAACAAAAATCGCAGGATGTTTTTTCTTTGCTTGTCTGTGGAAGGGTTAAGAGCTGACTTTAAATTTTTAAATAGAAATACAAGGGGCCAAGAATAACCTAGAACCACACAAAGATGGGAGGACCTGGTGTTTCGGACATCAAGACCACAAGTAAAGCAACCAGTTTCTCGACCTCACCACTATTGGCATGTGGGACCCGATCATGCTCTGACGTGGGCCGCCCCGGGCACTGCAGGATGTTCAACAGCATCCCTGGCCCCCACCCCCTAGATGCCAGCAGCACCCCAGCACCCCCACTTGCACCCAAAGCTGTCTCCAGTCATTGCCAAATGCTCCCCAGGGGCAAAATCGCCCCATCGGAGAACCACGGAACTACAGTAATTAAATGGTGTCGTTTGAGAGCAAAACAAATGGAACAGAATAGCCAGCGCAGAAAGAATACTTAATGTTTTAAAAAATCGTCTTCATGGAGGTTTAACTTTTATTCAACGCAGTTCACCCACTTCACATACACGACTTGATGAACCTTGTCAAATGCACACGGTGCCAACACTTGATTTGTTTGAGTGGCACCAGATGGCAAATGCCAGAAAGCTACAGCCCACAGGTCACATCTGACCTGCCACCTGCCTTTTGATGGCCTGAAAGCTAAGAATGGTTTCTGTATTTTTAAATGGTTGTATAAGTGCCTGTATTAATATCCTCGACTTTGCTTCTTGGCCTACAAAGCCTAAAATATTTAACTATCTGACCCTTTAACAAAAAGCCTGCTAAGCCCTACTTAGAATAGTGGGTGAGGACTATCTTTTCAATAAGTGATGCTGGGCCAGTCGGGTACCCTTAAGGGGAAAACGTGAAGTGACCCTGTACCTCACTCCACACCCCAGATCAATTCCAGGTGGATTGTAAATCTGAGTGTTCAAGACAAACCAAACAAATGGAAGAGGATATAGGGAGTGATGTGTGGGGAAAGCTTCCTTATACACAACCCATGAAGCACGGGGTATCCAGGGCAGGTCGATGATTGGACCTGGTTACAAATAAGAATGTACTCATCAGAGCACGTACTTAAGAAAGTGAAAAGATAAGCCAGAGCCAGAGAGAGGATATTTGTGACCCTTAATGACTGACAAAGGAGGCACGTCCAGACTATATAAAGAGAGCCTCAAATCACTACATAAAGACAGATAACCTAATGATAGAAGAAAAAAGAACACAGGCTGTCCACCAAAGAGAAGAGCCAGGGGGTGGATCAGTGTGAGGGCCTGTCAACCTCAGCAGGGCAATGCAGATTAAAGCCGAAAATCCACCAGAATGGCTAACCTTAGAAAGACTGGAAATACCAAATATTGGTGAGAACGTGCCGAAGCTGGAGTTACCGTGTGCTCTTGGTGGGCGTGCATAATGGTGCAGCCTCTCTAGCAACAACGGGCGTTTTCATTGGAAGTTGAATATACGTTTGCCTGGTTGAGAGGAAAACTGTTCCTCTTCTCACACTTCTGACACCAAAGGTGTAGGTTTTCCACCCCAGCCGGTTCTCTGACTTTCCGTGGACACCAACTAGGTGTTCTCTAATTTAATTCAGTTCTGACACTCGCAGCCCGGAGTCAGCGCAGACCCCACAGGCTCAGGGTTCAGTCCCAAAAGCCCACCCCGCTTCGGGCATCAGTTACAAGTGGTGGGTCTCCAGGTTACTCGCTTCCGCCCAGCTTGGTTCCCGCGACCCCCACCTCAGTTCAATAATTTGCTACGATGGGTCACAGAACTCGGGACAACACTCACTTACTATTCCTGGTTTACCATGAAGGATATTATAAAGGACATAGAGGAGCATCCGATGAAGAGTTACATAGGGCGAAGTCTGGAAGGGTCCCAAGTGCAGGACTTCTATCCCTGTGGCAGCGATGGGGTGCACTACCCTCCTGGCACGTGGACGTGTTCACCACCCTCGAAGCTCTCCACACCCCAGAGTTTAGGGATTTTTATGGAGGTTTCATCACGTAGGCATGATCGATGAACTCGACCTCCAGCCCCTCCCCTCTCCCCAGAGGATGGGGGGTGGGTCTGAGAGCTCCAAGCTTCTAGTCATGGCTTAGGCTTTCTGGTGGCCAGCCCCCTCCAGGAGCCCACCCAGAGTCACCTCACTAGAACAAAAGATGCTCTCTCACCCAGGAAATTCCTAGGGACCTAGGAGCTCTGGGTAAAATACTCCTGTCAGCCCATCACTGCAGAGATTACAAGGGTTTTGAGAGCTCTGTGTCGGGAATGGAGGGCAAAGGCCAAATGTGTATTTTTTATTATGCTGCTGGTTTCAGGTACAAGCCCAACGGAAGTGTGTACACATTCGTACCAACAGCTCTGCACCAGAATTTGATAAACCTGAAAAGAACCCAAACACTCATCCTTGTTAAGTTGGATAAGTACCTGGTGGTGGATTCATACAGTGAATTCCTATATAGCAGCAAAAATGAACAAAGCAACAGGATGGGTAAATCTCACAGACACATATCGAGGGAGAGAGGGCAGGCACCCAGGCAGGAAAGTGCAGACTGTGAGATCAGACGTGGACAGCTCAGAATGCGTATACAGCTGCGCAGGGGACCGCTGTGGGAGGGGAGAGGAGGTGGCCCTGGTGGGGGCCTGAGGGACGTGAGGGGGTCCTGGGGGCAGGTGTTCATCCTGTGATCATTCGTGTGTCTGTTCACTGATGTTTCAAGCGCTTTCCTGCATGTCGTTTCTAATTCACGATTTTCAAACATTTTTTAATGCGTGCAGAGGGCTTCCTGGCTGGGTTTGGAGAGGTGGGGAGCTCAATGAGAATGTTGCCAGCAGGAGTTGTGTTAGCAGAAGTTTCTGGAGACACAAGGGCCTCCTTCAAAGGAGCCATTTGCAGCATTAAAAGTCCCGAGAAGCTCTTACCAAAAGGAGCCTTGAAGCAAATCCCTGGAGGAGGGCGCGAGGGGACCCCCTAATTTCCTGGTTCTGTAAATTCCATCTCTCCCGTGTCAAGGTCCCGTCAAGCGCAGTCTCCCTTGTCCGTTATTCCAGCGACTGTGGAGCCAGCAAAACTGACAGCTTTCCAGTTAGGTGAACCATAAAAATTTGGCAACTTCTCCCCTTTTCCTTTCCTTTCTTAGCAACACTTTAAAGGCGGTCTTTTTGTGGGTAATACAAGCAGGGCTGGAATCTGGAAGAACATTTTTGTGTGCAGTCTTGCAGGAAAGCTGATAGCAATTCAATTAGAAAATGTAAATGAGGTCACGTATTTCCCACGGGAGTGCTGAATCGCCCCCGAGGAATCAGAGCAATATTCCAGCCTAACAGTAAATACTGAAGATAAAGTTCCTCGCACCGTTGTCATCTGACTGGCTTCGGTAGCGTTTGGAATTGTCAATGGGACCTGTGGGTATAGTTTGCAAGAAAGAAACTGTTGTTTATGAAACTAATATTGGGTCTTAGAGTGTGTCAGCATCTATGAAAGATAAACTCAGCTGAGCGTTACCCAGCAGCCGGACCAGGCCCAGGTGCTGAACCGCCTTCTTTCCTTGGGGTCTCTGCCTCCCCGGGTGGATGGGCTGAACTTTTCCCCCCAAAGTCCCTGTGTTGAAGTCCAAACCCACAGAACCTCAGAATGGGACTGGGTTTTCAGATGTGATTAGTTCAGGTGACGTCCCTAGGGCGGACGGACCCTAATCCAACATGACAAGTGAGCTTATTAAAAGGGGAATTTGGACGCAGACACGCTCACGGACAGAACTTCGTGTACAGATGAGACAGGGATCGAGGTGATGCTTCTACAAGCCAAGGAACCCCGAAGATTGCCAGCAGCCACCAGAATCTAGGAGAGGGGTTGGGACAGATCTGCTTGGCCCTCAGGAGGGACAGCCCTGCCACGCCTGGGTCTTGGCCTGTGGCCTCCGGAACTGAGACATGAACGTCCGTTGTGGAAGCGCCCCAGTCTGCGGTGCTTTGATTCGGTGACACCAGGGCACTCAGTCACCAGGGGTGTGGCCGGTGCCTTCCAGCTGAGGTGGACGCCCGGCCCTGGGGGTGCGCCGACGGGCCCAAGGCAGCCTCCCGAAGACGGGATGCGAGTCTGGAGCCCGGCATCCAAGCCAGCGGTCCCGATGCCTCTAGTTCTCTCCTCACCTCTGCTTGCCTCTCCACGACCGGCGAGGATGAGTCTTGCCAAGACCCCGATTCTTTAAGCCCCTGGGGTCCATCACCCCCATCCCCACGGTCTGCCCCCTGCGAGTGGGCAGAGCCCATCTTGGTATCATGGACGCCCAGGTTGGTTACAAGACAATGGAATGGAGAGGGCCTGGTTGAGAAGCAATTCCTGCAACCCCCTGGCGGTGCAGCCCCTAAGGAAAGTCTGGCCCCCGAGCGGCCCTGCGTCCCAGCGTCACCCGCTTTCCATGAGCGCCAGAGGGCTAGTGGCCGCGCCTAAACGCCTACACTGCCGACTCGGAGTTTCAACCAAAGGGGGCCCGTGGGGCTTTCCACGCCAGGCGTCACCTTGGGAAAGCACCTGAAGGTCATTAGGTGGAGCCGAGTAACAGAGCGCACACCTTCAGAAAGTAGCAAGACGGTCCTTTTATGCTTTTCCAAAAGACAGCCTCAGTGTGACTGAGAAACAGCAACTCCCAGAAAACAGACAACAGTGTGGTCAGCGAGCTTGCAGACGGCCGTCCACGTGCCTGTTTTCCCCGGGAGGACGGCAGCTGCCTTAGTGAGTGACAATGACCTTCTCGCTCCTGCCGGTTCAGATGGTGCCGCCCAGGCGGGCCTGCTTCAGGCGCGGGCTTGACTGCCTGGGGGACGGCGGGAGAAACAGGTGTTTCCTTCTCCACGTCAGAGACCGCGCAGCTGCCGGGAAGGAGGCTGTCCCCTGTCTAGAGTCCGTGGTCATGACCACAGCCCGGCGGCCCGCCCCGGCGATGGGCGATCGGTAGTAGATCTCAGCGGATGCGCGGAGCTCCCCAGAAGAGTGCAGCGTTTAACTGTGCCAGCGTGAAGGCGCGAGTGATTTCTAATTGCTGGAAGGCGCGTTTTCTGCAGCTGTGGAGAGCCGCCCTCGGGCGGGGCTGCCGGCGGCCCTGGGGTCGGCAGGAGTTACGTGGTGGAGGAGGTCCAGCTCGGGCTGTGTTTCAGGCTGCAGACGGCCTTGAGCGAGTGTCGGGGTCAACCCTTCGTTTTGCCGAAGAAAGGAGCCCAGGGTCCCACAGCCCATGGAGAAAAGCATCGTGGTCGTTGGTCACTTTCCCTGGCCTGTCCCAGGGTGGGCTGGGGTGGGTGGGTCACAGCCTGGGGCACCGTCTCACGGAGGTTTGAGGGGGACGAGGGAATGAGGGTGACGGGTGGGTCACTGACTCCCACTGCCGGGGGGAGCAAAGGGCACGAGAAAGAGGGGCCACTGCCAGGCAGGGAAGCCTCGGACACGCAGGCCGGGGGAGAGGAATGGACTGCACGATCCTGCCCTGTCTCGTTCTGTGGGCCAAGGCGCGAGACCCCGAGGGGGCAGGTGAGCGGCGGGTGTGCTCGAAGGACTTTGAGCCCCGAGAGTCAGAAAGATCCCACGTCGCTCCCTTGGTCACTGGGTGAGTGAAGGCTGTTTGCATGTCCCCGCCGGACACTTTCTAACGTTCTAAGATGCAGCGGCATCACCGGGAATGGTCCCACGAGGGCGGCGACAGGCCTGACCACTGAGCTGCAGCCACGGGGTGGACTAAGGGGGGGTGCCTGGCGGTGGGGCTGGGCCGGGAGAGGGTAGAGGCGGCCGCTGTGTCCTGGGGGTCAGGAGGGTGACATCTGAGTCGAGACCTGAGATGAGAGAAGCCAGCGTTCCCACAGAGGGAGCATCCGCGGGCTGGGGGAGGTGGCCGGGCAGGTCCCTGGCCAGGCGGCCCTTGGTCAGGCGTCTGAGTCTATTTTAGGGCGTGTCAGGGCCCCAGCGAGGGCTGAAAGCGGGGGAGGGGGAGGTTCCTTCTGCTGCAGCCCCGGGTCGGCCAGCACAGCGCTCAGCCTGCTTCCTGCTTGTCTCTGCAGGGCTGGTTTGCTAAGCGGGGTGGAGGCCCCCAGGGGCCGGCCCAGCTCCGTCTCCCGCCCCATGGGGTCCATCACCCCTCACTGCTGTGCTCTGGCCACTGTCCCATCCCTGCCCTCGGAGGTCCCGCCACCCAGTACCCCTGCCTGGATCCTAGAATCTCCCCTCTCTCTGCTTCTCCTTTTCCTGAAACAAAACCAAAGGCTCAGAGGGTACGAGGCCACGCCCACCCCACCAGATCCACCGCTTTGCCCCCATGTCCCTATGGGGGTGATGTCCCGTCACTTCTGCAGGACCTGCCCCGCCCCCAGCAGTGCTCTTCGCCTCTCCTGCAGCAAAGCAAGCGCTGTGATGTGAGTACAAAAAAGAGAGGAGAGAGACCCTCCCTCACTGCCTGTCAAACGCTAACCTTCCTCCTGACCAAAGCCTTCCAGAATCACCCACACCAACAAAACCGACCATTTTTCTCACTAATTGACACCAATATGAGTGACGCCACTCGGTCCCACTGCTAACAGCTCCAGGAAAAAGTCATACATTTTGGCCTAACTTGCTAATTTAATTTTTTTTTTTACTGGGATTGTATTTTTTTTCTGTAAACTACAGAGTAATTTCATTTACGTTGCTCCTGGCAAAACATAATTTTCTGGATTCTCCAGAGCCAGTTCCCAGCCAGGGTACTCACAGGAGATGCCTGGAGACAGCTTGGCTTGTGTCAACGGGAGGAGTGGGGGGCGGGGGGGAATGCCGCTCAACACCCTGCAAACGCGCAGGACACCCCCCAGAGGATGCCCTGGGTCCACACGTCAGCTCGAGCCAGGCAGGGGCAGGCGGAACTGCCCAGGCGCTGGGGGTCCTTGCCGTGCGGGGGGGCGAGGATGGCCGAGCAGCCTGGCCAGGCTCGTGGAGGTGACACACACACACACACACACACACACACGGTGGGGCGGGCTTGTCTGAACATTCGGGCATCCCCCCAACTTCCTTACCGTGGCCCGTAAAGCAGACACGTCCTCGCCTGTGCTCCTGTCCATTACACCTGCATCCTGCCTTCTCCCAGGGCTGCACAGGTGGGCACATAGTCTTGTGTCTTCATTTCTGGGCGGACACAAGGCTGAAGAGGGCAAGGGGTGTGCTCCGAGCGTCTGTTAAAAGAAGTGTGGTTTTGACACTACTTAAGAACGTGAAGCCTTCCCTTGGGATGATGGTGATGGTTACAAGTTTCCTAAAGAACCGCGTCTCAGCTGTTCCCCCAGGGCTGCTCCCACCCTCGGAGTCCCCGGCCCATCTGCCTAGGACACGGGGGCACTGGGTGCCAGGGTCGCAAAGCACGGACAGCATCTACCCTCCATGTCAGGGCACCCCCTTCCGAGCCGAGGAGCAGGGAGGGGCCGAGGGAGTGGCCTGAGTTCAGTCACAGCCCCATGAGCCTGGACCAGTCCCCGGACCTCTGCCCAGGTGTGAGTGAGCACAGCACCCGCCCCTCCCTTCCTGGGCTGTCATGGGCGTGAGTGAGCAGGCGGGAGGGGGCGTCCGTCCCTGCCCCCTGCCCCGCACACAGCGGGCAGCGTGTACAGGAGTGTTCGCTTAAGACTGTCCTTCCAAATATAGATGCACAAGGAAATAATCATGCTATTTCATTCAGGAAAACTTTCTTTGTATGATTTTTATGGGAATTTTCAAAACAATCTCCCCTTCTTAGAAGAGATCGCAAGTAAGAAATACCGTAGTGCTTTGCAGGGCATAGATAGGGCATTCGTCTCCCCTATAGTGTCGTGGATGTAAAAAAAAAAACCCACTAAGTGCCTTTTCAGAACCAAACTCATGCAAATGTTTGTTTAGAATGGCTCCCATGCTCTATTTGTTAAAGAACGGAGATATCTTTCTGTTGTTTTATTTCGTGTTTGTTGAATACCGTTTTATTCTGTCGGTCCTCAGCTACCATGGAAACCAGGCAGACGGCTGCAGACAGAACCCTAGTTAAATAGTTTAAATATACATGCTTGCAGGCAAACAAAAAGTACCATTTTTCAAATGTATATTGAAAGGGAAGTCGAAGGTAGAGAAATGAACTATCTGTATAGATTTTGGTGCCTCTTTTTTTTTTTTTATGAAATCTAATTATCCTCCGTGAAAGTCAGTTCTGGGTTTGACATTTGGGAGAGTTGAGGAGTGGGAGGATGCCGTTTCCCTTATTGAAGCATGTTTAACCCAAAGCTATAAGGAAGCAATGAAAGCAGGAAGGCTGGTGAATCAGAGACAGAGGAGAGGGTCGTAAACAACATTGACATTTGGGGAATGAATCTCATCTACCCTTGTTGCAGCATAAGTAGTGTTAGCCCACAATGCAGACATGGCATGTCATTCCCCGAGTGTTTCATTTTGAGTACAGACCCATGAAATTCGTAACCTGGGGGCCCCAAGCCCTACATTGGTCGTGTTTCCGTGGCTGGGACGAGCCACCTCCTTCCCCAACATCAGGGCCACCGAGAGGGTCAGGTGAGACTCTGTGAGCGGGTCTTGGTCACTCTGCATGTAAGAAGGTGCAGGAGCCTACAGGGCTGGACGCTGGACGCTGGTTGAAAGGAAAGGGGTCCCGGGTTTATGCCCCAGCGATGCTTCGTGCGGTGGGACACGCGGGCTGGTTGACCTTCGTGGCAAAAGAAAAGCAGCCCCGGCCTCATCAGGGCTCCATCCTGAGGGCCTCCCCTCCCTGCATCTCGCAGGAAGCTCAGTGAAGGTGCAGGTCCCGGACCCCCGTCCCTGAGCTGCACACCCACTGCCCAGAGAGGGGCTGGATGCACTGCGCCTGGGCACACGGCCCAGTCTGGAGACCAGAGAGCAGGGAGGACCAGGGAAGTTAAAAAACACAATTCCCTCCCGCCTGCCCATCCCCTGCCTCCACATTCAGGGTCCACGGGGCTGCACTGCCAGTCAGGGAAAGAAGATTGCACAGGGCACCTTCCCAAGAAGGCACTGCCCTGGGTAATGAAGGCCCATGATTCCATCGGTGGAAGGGCCGGAAAGCTGACCCCAAGCCCCTTGGTCAAGAAGTGTCCTCGTGGACGTTGGCGGTCAGCTCGCCTGGTTGGCACGTCCCACGGGGAACTAACTTGAAAATTTCCCCATAAATTTAGCTTTTGTTGAATTGGGGGGACTTGTGTTCATGCTCTTTTCTCAAAAGTGGGGGGAGTTTAGGGTGCTGAGGCAGGGCGGCACAGGACCCCACGGCTGCGTGGGAGGGCCCATGGGGGGTCAGGCTGTCATCTGTGACCCCATCTTCGAAGGTCAGGGCTGCCAGGCGCTCCTTAGAAACGCACCGGGATCTGGGAATTTTGAAGCCGTTTTCATATCCACGTTGCCTCTTGAGGGCAGTGGCTTCTGCTGGGCCATATTCTCTGGAGAACAGTGGAGCTCGCTGCACTTTGCAGAAGCGGCTGGGCGTCCGTGGGGTTCCGTGTATGGGGTGAGGATAGGGGTGTGTCCAGGGCTCGGGCCAGAGGGGTGGCTTTGGTGGTGGTGGGTGCAGGGCACATGCACAGGACCCTGCTTTTGCTCCCAGGTCTTCAGAAGTGGCAGGTGGGTTTTTGGACTTTTTGTATCTTGTTCATACTTTGCCCCAACTGCGCCGTGGGTGCAGTTCTTTTTAGTCCCTTACAGTTTCTTTGTATCTGTTGCTCAAGGAGACGTCTGTCCAGGTGCAAGCCCTGCAACAGAGGGTCCCGGGTCCCAGGTCCCTGCCTGTCTCGCAGTGGGACGCGTCACCTACACTCCCGCCACCAGGAGAGGTGAGCACTACATGTCGCTTATTCGCTGCTAACCAGCTGTCACCCTCCTCGAACCCTGATGACTGGGGAGGGACTTGCTGCCGTGAGGACAGAGTCTGGATTGTTTATATTCCCTGCTCAGTGTCACTTGTGAGTGTTTTATGAGTCACCTATTTGCTTGTACTTGGCTCTTCATAATTCTGTGTTCCTACCAGGCGAGTGGTTGGGTGATAGAAAAAGATGACAAATGATAACTTTTTGCATGTAGATTGGAGGAAGTACATATGACTATCGTCCTTCCCTGACACTTTCCTCTCTCTCTTTTTTTTTCCCCCCTTTTTCAAAAAAAGGAAAAAAAAAAAAAAAAAGAGGCGATAATTTAAAACCTGCCCCAGGTCAGTTTTACATTATTCATCTTTCACTTGTGAATGATGATGGAAAGGAAATGACCGAGGTTCTTCCTAATGTCGGGGAGTCCCTGAAGACCTCACCTAGAAGTCACACTTGATTACGCTCATAATCAGACACAGAGAGCAACCTTCCTTACAAGGAGAGCAGGCCCGGGCGGGCACAGGGCTGCTGGGAGCTTAAGAAAATAAGATAATGTGCCCAGTGAGGAGCTAAAAACAAAAGCCACCTCGGGAAGGTGGGTGTGCAGGTCACTGCTGGGCTCCAGGTTTGGGCTGGGTGCCAGGAGAAGGTGGGAAATGATGACTTTTGGGGGAGGATGGCAGTCGTGCAGCTTGCCTGTGAATCTGGGGCCTCGGCCTTCCCATGAGAATGGAAGACGGTCCTTGTCTCCATTCCTCCCCTTTTCTCTTGAGTTCACTGAACTGTGTTCCTGAGTGTGGGGGCTTTGTCACTTTGTCCCTGGAGAGAGGATGCCTACGCCAGAGACTGGTCCTGAAAACCTGCCGAGAGAGGAACGCCGAGCCCAGAGACGAGGTGACCTAGAAGGATCTTAGACCCCCGTCCTGGGCTCCGCAGACCTCCACGCGCTATAGGCAGAGCGGGGGTACACACCCCTCGAGGGGGACCAGCCCAAGCAACCGCACAGGCACGGGATGGCGTTTTGTCTTTGCCAAGTGTGAGTCCGTTGGGGCAGTGACTCTGTAGCTCACCTGTATCGCTCAGGAGCGAGACCACCGAACCCCCCAGGTTGTGACGTGAAGAAGCTACACTCCAGAAGGTACCCCAGCCTCCTGCCCACGCCCCAGCTGCCCCCAAAGTGCAGAGCTCGTCCAGCCCCGGAGGGGGAAACGGAGGCCCAGAGGCAGGAAAAGGCTCATCCCGGGTCCCAGGCCCGGCGCTAGGACCCCAGCCTGGGGAGGCCCCACCCCTAGTAAATCACCATTTCAGGGCATCGTCCGCAGAACGAATCTGATGCTAAGCCTGATTGGTGAAGGCTCAGTGGGAGAGGCTATCTGAACTGAGAGATGCTTTGTAAATAAGAGCTGATTAAGAAGCAGACGGATTTAGGGCCTCACGAATGAGCGTCTGGCCTCTACGTGGTCTGTACCTGGGAGCCATGGCCCCTACCCTTCCTCCGCCCTTTTTGGGAAAGGCCCGCTGCGGGCGGAACAGGACAGACGCGTGTCCTGAGCGGTCCTGGCCCCTCAAGATGCCCCTGTAAAAGCCCGTCTGCCACCCCTTCCTGGGGTCAGGGCTCCAAGGGGTCCCCAGGGCCCAAACGCCGGCACCCCCGCTGCACGCCGTCCCCCGCTCGGCGGCTGCTGGTCGAGTCCCACCTACTCCCTGGGGTGGGCTGGGCTGGGCTGAGAGCCCCATCAGAGGACCAGGCGATTTCCCCAGCGCTCGCCATCCTGCAAACCCGCAGGTACCAGCTTGGCTGGCTCCAAGGCCAGCGCGGCAGTCGGGACCCTCCCCGAGCCCCACCAGTTACAAGACCTCTGACCTGGGCTGAACTGTCTGTGAGGAACCAGTGATGTGGCACCTGGCCAGCCCGTCAGGGCCGGGCTGTTGGTTTTGAGAAAATTGTGACACGTTACATACACAGAGAGAGACAAACAAAACACACACGGATGTACACATGTACACACATGCATGTGTATATGATACATAAGCACACAGGCACGTGCACATATATGTGTGTGCACGTGTGTCTCTATGTGCCTGCCCCTGTGCATACATGCGTGTGCCTATATAGGCCTGTAGGTGAACATGCACATGTATATCAGGAGCATAGAGGCCACATTCATGTTATCACCCAACACCTGCCATCGCTGGCTCAGAAACACGGGTGACCGGGGTGCAGTGGGGAAATCGGCAGCTGTCGTCTGTTCGGAAATACCTTCGAGAGTGGCCAGAAACATGATTTACCATTAGTATGGTTACGCGTCGGGGTTTGCGTGCCGCACTCTGAACGGCCCGAGGCCCTCGCGGGTCCAGAAGCGCGTGCTCGCGCCATCAGGTGACGGGTCATTGTCATTGTCGCGTTCCTCCCCCAGAGAAGTGGGTGTGTCTTCCCAGCTGAAGCTAGTGCAGGTCTGGCATTGATCTTCGCCAGATTTTGTTATTACATTTGTCTCACAGCTTTAAAATAGTAGCAAATATGTGCAATTTATTTAAACAACACTAGGGAAATTAACGCCGTGCAAGCTCAGCCTAAGCAAATGAAGACAAAGCAGGTTTTTAAAAGGAGAACGGCTCGATGAAAACCTTGAAAATTCTGAGTCTAAAATTCAGAGGCTCCGGTGAGCTTCTGCAGGTGCCCAAGCATCAGCGGGCGAGGCAGACCTGCATCCTCTGTGCCGCACGTGGGAGACGTGGGGGGAGCCGGGACGGCCAGGCTCCGCCTCCCAGAGGCCGTGCTTGTGGCCGGGACCCCTGCCCCAGCACCCCACACACACGCACGCAGACGCGCTCAGAGCAAACACCAAGCGGGTCCCCTCTGCTGAGGCAGGCGCCTGCGCCGGGTGACCCTCGTTTCCTGTGAGGCCGGGAGCCCCCGCAAGGTCGTGCGTCTGTGGCGCGTGGCAGTCCCCTGGAGGGCTCACTGAGCACACACGGCAGGCGTCAGCACAGAGGTGGGGAGTGCAGGCGGGAATCTCACACTTGGCATTTCTCACTTGGAAGCTGACGCCGCGGGAACTCAGAAATGCCTCTGCTGGTCCGAGGTTTTTCACTGACGTCGTTGGGCCTCTCCGATGGGAACGTCCGTGTCCGCCCAGCCCACCGCACACTGACACGAGGACCCGTAGAGGGGATGGGGCCTCATGAAGAAACCCCAGAAGTGAGGGGGACACGCAGATCCTGCCTCTGCCTAAAGAGCTGTGTGGCCTTCAGAAGTTACCTGGCCTCTCTGAGCCGCCCGGTCGCCTCCCTGGTAGAGGGGGGATGACCTTCCTGCAGCCTTGGCAGTAGGGAAGACGCAGGCAGAGACGGTGCAGAACGCTCAGTGCCCACACGGCGTTGGCTGCCCCTGACACGTGGAGAGCACGTGGAGTTGTCTGCGTCCTGGCTGCAAGGGGGGGTGTGGCCAGGACCATCCTGAACGCTGTTCTGTGATGCTCATCGAGGAGCCTAGAGATGACTCCACCCCTGTCATCAGGAGAGATGCAGGGTTGGTCACAAGGCAGCATCTGTTAGTTTGACTTGAATAGACGTTGAGAGAATGTCATGTTTCCGTAGAAATCAAGGCCGCTGGGGATGCACACACCTTGCGTGGATCCTTCTGATGAAGGATGGGAAGCGACCTAGGGAAGCCTTTTGGTTTTTAATTGCTGCAGACTCTTAAGTGCAGGAGCTCAACACGAAAGACAGCTGGGCCCCTGGTGGGGAGAGTCCCAGAGGGGGGTCTCTTTGGAGTGTGGCTTGTCCAGATGGATTTTTCCATTGATGTAGCATCAAGTTTTGGCATTCAGGACTGATACTTTTCTTTTTTTTAATGAGTTTTGTCTACGTGTGTCTAACTTATTTCTATGCAACTTTTTTGCAAAAGGGAGTGGGGAAGGTTCAACGGGCAGTGCCAAGACCAACAGGTTCTCACTGGGTGGGAGCTCAGCTGGAGGGTGGGGACCCCGCCATGATTGGAGAGGGGCCGCCGCTGCCTAGGGCCTCCAGCCAGCTCTGTCCTCTCTGGCTTGGGCTGTCCTGGTCCGAGGTCTGTCTCTGCCCCGTGAGCTCTCATATGCTCCTGGCTCTGAGACTCGGAGTGACATGAACATCAGCCATGAGGACGGTGCAGAGGCGGCCACACGGGGCACCTTGAAGATAAACATGGAGGCGATATAGGTGTAGATGTCTCGTGTATATGTGAGTCCTGTTGGCTCTTCTAATTATACAATTTCATGTACATTATAACACTCAGAAATACAGAAAGGTAAAAGGAATAAATTAAAATAAAAACTCACTGGTGACCAGAGAAAACCAGAGTTTACATTTCTACATATTTCCTTCCAATCTTTTCTCTATCCTTTTAAGAAACATGGGGACTTATGCTGCCTGTATACTTTGGTGCCATTTCTCCACTTCCTATTGGTGTATGGAATTTCTTCATATCTTCGAAGAGTAACTTCTTTTTTTTCTTAATACATCTTTATGGAGTATAATTGCTTTGCAATGCTGTGTTAGTTTCTGCCGTACAACAAAGTGAATCAGCCATATGCATACATATATCCCCATATACCCTCCCTCTTGAGCCTCCCTCCCACCCTCCCTATCCCACCTCTCTAGGCCGCCGCAGAGCACCGAGCTGATCTCCTTGTGCTATGCGGCTGCTTCCCACTAGCTATTTTACACTTGGTAGTGTATATGTGTCGATGCTACTCTCGCTTCGCCCCAGTTTCCCATCCCCCCGCCCCGTGTCCTCAAGTCCATTCTCTATGTCTGCATCTTTATTCCTGCCCTGCCACTAGGTTCATCAGTACCATTTTTTTTTTTTAGATTCCATATAGATGCGTTAGCATACGGTATTTGTTTTTCTCTTTCTGACTTACAGAGAGTAACTTCTAATGACACGTGGTATTCCAAGATACGAACGTAGTGTAATGCATTTAACTATTATTTACTACCATCAGACTTCCAGAATTTTTTCCTGGTATTTTTACTATTTCACATATACATAATGTTATTATAAAGACAACTACAATGAACATCTGTATTTGGAGGGTTTTGTCCACATGCAGTTTCGTTGGGACAGATTTCCAGCTGTGGAGTTACGGGGTCAAAAGCGAGGACCATTTTTGAGGCCCCTGATAGTTGTTGGCAGAATGCTCCCCCCAGCAGTGAGGAGCCCCACGGACTTCAGAGCAGCCGACATTCAGTCCCGCTGGCTCCCGCCAGGCATGGGCTCTTATCAGTCTAATTTCCATAGCAACCCTCGGAATTCAGTGCCGTTATTACCAAGCCCGTTTTATGAAAGAAGTAGCTGGAGCTGAGAGAGATTAAGGGACTTGCCCTGTGTCACATGAATCTTTGGTTGCAGGTAAACATAAGACACCAGGTCTGTTTAACGCCAAATCCCACACCCTCAACCATCACCCTCTGCTGACTCACTCACAACACGCTCCTCAGGGAGGAGGATTCATTTTGTTTACTCTTGTCAGTTTGATGGGTGAGGAGGCTATATTGCTTTAATTTGCGTTGTTTGATGACTGGACATTTTTCATGAGTTTATTGATCCTTTGTATTTATTTTGCTGTTAATTATCTATTTGTGTCTTTTTCCTGTTATAATAAAGTTCCAGTTTTTTCTTACTGATTTGTGGGAACTCTTTATATAGTCAGGCTCTTAGCTCTTTGTCAGATTTGTTGTAAATTCATCAGTTGCTTTTAGGGTATGTTTTCGTAAACAAGGGTTTTAAGTTAAAATGTATGAATATTTTCCTTTGTAATTTTTTCCCATTGTTTTGGGCTTAAAAAGCCCTGATGTACTGGTTAAAGAGTCAGCTATATTTTCTTCTTTGTTTATGGTTTCTTAACCCCCATTTAATCTGTAGTCCATTTCTTTGTAGAGATGAGGGTCTTGCTAGATTTTTTTTCCCTGACACGTCCCCACTTTTCCCAACACCATCCAATCTTTCCCTGGATCTACGATAGTACAAATTCTAACAGATGCCTTTTCCTCTGCAAAACCTAACCAGGCTTCTTTTCCTCTTCTCTCCCTTCCAAATAACGCTGCAGAAAGGAAAGAAGAGTGCAGCCCTGGACCCTGTCCAGCCGCCGAATGACACGCTGTTGCCGTGGCCGCAGCATCAGAGCTCCAGTGGGCTGAGGCGGCAGAAACGGGACTGGGTCATCCCGCCCATCAACGTGCCAGAAAACTCCCGCGGGCCCTTCCCACAGCAGCTGGTGCGGGTAAGTGGAGACCCTCCTGCCGGTGGGGAAGCTCTCGGCTTTAACCCCTGCCTCTCCCGGGATCTCGCGAATCAAGTCTGATGGGCTCGTTCCTGGAGCCTGGGACCGGCTCTGCACTGGGTGTCTAAGAAGGTGAAGAGTTTGCCTTTTCAGTAATGAGATGAGTAATACACAGAACAGAGAAGAGTCGGAAGGGCAGTTGCGTCCTCCAGGGTGGACGGGCTGCTTGCGTTGGGTCCACTGTCCCCGGTTACTGTCCAGTGGCTGCTCTGGTGCGTGGAAGGGGATGGGACGGAGGCTTGGGTCGTGGCCTTTGACCCCTGACACCTTCCTTTGGGTCTGCACGTTCACACTTCTTCCCGATTATGACTAAGATATTGAATGGAGAATGATGGCTTGTCCGCGCTGACCATGATCTTGGTGAAAAGTCAGAGGTGCTGAGGCTGAGCCTGAGGTGCCAGGGGGCAGTTCTGTGTCCCTTCCCTTAGGGTCACCTGCTCCCAGCAGCCACCATGAGGCGGCTTTTCCTCAAGGACAGAAGGACTCGTTTTACAAATTTGTTTTTCAATAATCAGGGCCATCAACTAGCATCATCTTCCCTTTGAAGGAAAATTGCAGCCCAATCTGAGCAACAATTTGATAAAGTGGTGGTGAGAACCCTAGTAAATAATCCCATCTGTGGCGGGCGCCTCTCCCCATCTGTGGAGTTAGGGCCCCTCGAGTGTTATTAAGGCGTCGGCTTCATTCCTTGGCCTGATTGGTCTGTTTTGTTTCCTGTTCTTTTTGATGCAGAAAGCTGGGGGGTGGGTATTAAAATGCAGAGATGAAGCAGCAAACCTCGCAGGGCCCCCCAGGTCAGACACCCCACCATACACACCACAGAGACGTGTCGTGACTATCGCCCTGCCTTCACCACATGTGATGCTGTGACTTAGTTTCCTCTTTGTTCCTGTTTCTGGCCAGAACTCGTAAAACCCATGCAATTTCCTAAATGATAAGAGCGAAAAAGATGTCTGCAGACATCCATAGCAAACCCCTTCTAGCACACCTGAGCTTACATGCATGAGAGGACTTTTGGGAAGTCCCAAGGGAACCTAAGGCCGGGGCTAGCCACCAGGGGTACCAACCCTGTGACTGCAGGGCTGGGACCTTCACTTTCCCCTTCCCCCTGCCGCCCGCCCCAGGAGGGAAGAGGGGCTGGATGTTGAATCAGTCACCAGTGGCCCACGATTTAATCAGTCGTGCCTACGTAATGAAGTCTCCGTAAAAACCCAAAAGGACGGGGTTCAGAGAGCTTCCGGGGGGTGAACACATGGAGAGTCAGTGAGAACGGCACTCGGGAAGGGCGTGAAGGCTCCGAGCGCCTTCCCTCACCTCGTCCTACACCTCTTCCATCTGACTGTTCCCGAGTCATACCCTTTACAATAAACCAATAATCTAGTGAGTACACCGGTTTTCTGAGTTCTATGAGCTGCTCTAGCAAATTAATCGAACCCAAGGTGGGGGTTGTTGGAACCTCAGATTTACAGCCAGTCGGTCAGAAGCTCAGGTGACAACCTGGACTTGGCAATTGACGTCTGAAGTGGGAGCGTCTCAGGGGACTTAGCCCTTAACCTGTAGGATGGACGCCCTCTCCGGGTAGATGGTGTCAGAGTTGAGTTAAATGGTAGCACCCCCAGCTGGTGTTGCAGAGAATTGCTGGATGTGGTGACACCTCTGGTATCAGAAGTGCCGTGTGTGGCAGTCGTGGAAAAAAGGAGGAGCAGGAGGGTGTGTCCAGCTCAGCATATCACCAAACACAAGTGTGTGTGCCCGTCGCACGGGGGAGGCCAAACAAACCAAAATGTCGGAGTTTGGAGCAGAGAAGGGTTTACTGCAGGGCCAAGCAAGGAGAATGGGTGGTTCATGCTCAGAAACCTCAAACTCCCTGATGGTTTTGGGGGAGAAGTTTTTATAGGCAAAACTTGGGGTGAGGGCTGCAGGGTGTGTGACTTTCTTCTGACTGGTTGCTGGTGAGGTAACAGGACGGGGCTCTAGGAATCTTGTGCTCAGCCTGGAGCTGCCATCCTCCACCTGGGTGGGGTCCTCAGTTCCTGCAGAAGAACTGAAGATACTGTTACGTATATTCCTTGAGCAGGAACCAGGATCCTGCTTTGATCTCTGCACTGTAGTGTGATTGTTCCCCCTTTGTTTCTGCATTCCCTTACTTCCCTGGTTAGCAAGTGTTTGAATCTGCTCTTTGGTATTCAGGAAGGTCTAGGAGACTGAAGCCTTTTTCCTGCAAGTAAGAAACAGGGGACATGGAAAGGCTTTTGTGACCAGGAGGGCCCCATAGGGTCCTGCTGAGTTTCAGTCACACAGAGCCACCCTCCTGCCTCAATCCCCTGGGATGGGAGTTCACTTCCAGAGCCATCACCCGCCCTTGAGCGGCCTGCCTGGGAGGGTGAGATCACGGCGAAACAGAGGTGAGGGCTGGAGGGAGGCACTCAAGCATCGACCCCCCAGCCGGGGCGCAGTTTCCCAGACTGAGCGTCCTCCAGGCCGATGGGCCAGGCCCAGGGCACAGCCCATGCCGATGGGGATGCCGGTGACTCGGTTCTGGGGCCCCCACCAGCCCTCGAGGCCCTTGCCGCGTCGGACTGCCACCTGCCATTTACTTAAGATTTTCTCTAGTAGTTCATTTTCATTATAAATAAATTTATTCTAAAAGGAGGCTTTATTAGCTCACAATTGGAAAGCTGGAGGTATTTGTTACGACGGAAGTCGACTGTAAAACAAGCATAAAGCAGAGAAAACATAGCTCTTGGTAGTGGGGGGGACATGCAAGTGTTGACGTGTCTTAGATACACTGGAGCCAGAAGCTTCCTCTCAAGTGTCATCAGGATTGAAAGCAAATTGGACAGGGAGTCAGGTTTTCACCGTGCGAGCCAGTTTTATTGAAGGCCTTGGGCTGTGCTCCCCAAAAGTCATCTCTAGTAGAAATTTGTCCATCTAACTCAGGGATTGTCAGATTTTTTTTTTTAACATCTTTATTGGAGTATAATTGCTTTACAACCGTGTGTTAGTTTCTGCTTTATAACAAAGTGAATCAGCTATACGTATACATATGTCCCTATATCTCCTCCCTCTTGCGTCTCCCTCCCACCCTCCCTATCCCACCCCTCTAGGTGGTCACAAAGCGCCGCGCTGATCTCCCTGTGCTATGCAGCTGCTTCCCACTAGCTATCTATTTTACGTTTGGTAGTGTATATATGTCCATGCCATTCTCTCACTTCATCCCAGCTTACGCTTCCCCCTCCGCGTGTCAAGTCCATTCTCTACATCTGCGTCTTTTTTCCTGTCCTGCCCTGAGGTTCTTCAGAACCATTGGCAAACTTTTTCTGTAAAGGACCAGGTAGTAAATGTTTTAGGCTTTGTGAGCCTGCCAACTGGCCTCTGTTGAAAGTATTCTACTCTGCCTTTGTAGTGTGAAGGCGGCCCTCGGCAATATGTAGACCAACGGGCGTGGCTGGGTTCCAATAAAACTTTATTTACAAAAACAGGCGGTGGGCCCGATTTGACCCGCAAGCCAGATCCACCTCATTTCCCAAACTCCGGGAACGTCTGGCTGAGTCATCCTCACCAATACTCACTCTTGGCAGGAACCTTATAGTGATGGATGAGTTTGTAATGAGCCCTGAGGGGGCGTTTGCTCACTCACACACTCACACATGTGCATTTGGCAGGCATCTTACCGCCCCTGGGATACTCTGTCATCCTGGCTCTCAGAGCTTTCTCAGAGTTGATGATATGGGTACCGACACGAGGAATTTCCGTCCTCTGTGCCCAGTCACACCCAGGCCTGTGAAAGGTCCCAAAAGGGGAGAAGGCCACTGTGGGCAGAGCCCTTGTCCTGCAGGGGTTCCCGAGATCTGCTGGGTCGCTTGGTCCCGCCACGTCTGTCCTCTGCCGTGTTCTTTCAGCCTGGCCACTTCCGGCGGCCCCGAGGCAGAGAGGTCGGGTCTGGCAGTAGGAGAGGGGAGAGCCGGCTTCCCCCGACCAGCAGGCACTCGCCCCCACGGGCCTGTGGGCGTGTTGAGGGGGCACAGTCTTCTCACAAGGCCACGGTGACGTCTGTGTGCCCTGATGGGGGACGTGCACAGCTGTGAAGCAGGGAAATGAGCCCCCTCCCCAGTGAACACAAACCTTGCAAAATCCGGCAGGAGAGCAGCGACGGCGGAGCTCTCGGGCCCCTGCACATGGGGCTCCTGAGGACCCTCCTTGCCGGGGATGTTTCTGAGCTGGGGCCGTGGGGACAGGCGGTGCAGGCGTGGCGTCAGGCGTGCAACGATCCACATGCCGGAAGCCGGCAGCCGCTGCCCGGACTCACTGAGCGGCAGCCCCTCCTGTCTCCTGGTCCGCAGTGTTGCTGTGGTTTGGAGAGACCGTGTCCTCTGCTCCTCGGACCCCCCGACGCGTCCGCAGCCCCCGGAGGGAGGCTACCTCCCGGTGGACGTCTGCTCCCACGCGGACTGCAGGGAGCGCTGACGCTCTGACGGGCATTCCCACAATTTCGGAAACCTAACAGGACAGAGGTTTATTTCTTGCTCCGGGGAAGGTCATTTGGGGGCTGTCACGCGGGGCGCCAGAGTGAGGAGCGCAGGATCGGCTGGGCCTGGACGCGGGAAACGCCATTCCCGCCTGAATTCCACTGGCCGAATTGCAGGGGACCCCGGGGAACACGGCCCAGCTCTGTGCCCAGGAGGAGGGGTACGTGTGGGAAACGGCTGCGTGCTGCCCCAGTGGGTTTCCCCAGACGAGAAAGTGCGCGTCCTTTTGGCTCGAAGGGCCCCATTGCGCCAAGGAAGGGGGTGGTCTAGGTGAGCCATCAGACCTGACTCACCTGCCCTTCTCCAAGCCGGGTCTGTCTTTACCCCACTGTCCCGCTGTACTTGCTCCGTAGCACTTAGTACAGTCTGACGTCATGCCTGCTCTTTATGCATCCAAGGACAGGCCTCCTGAAGGCAGGGGCCCTGCCTGCATCTCTGTGCTGTAAACGACAGGCACTACGTGTGTCGAATGAATGAATAAATGAATGAGGGAGGGAGTGATGGCAGCAGTCCCGATGGGGGACGCTGTCCCAGGCACCCATGGGCTCACACAGCATGCTGGCCGTGGCATGTGGCATTTGGGGGGGGGGCGGATCTTGGCACTGCTTCCCCCGGAGTCAGCCTCCAAGCTGAGCTGATCCTTATGGGGAGATGGTATCTCCAGCAAATGGAAAATGGAATCTCCGTTACAGTTTCTGTAAAAGATTTGTTTTCCCAATGGATTCCAAGTCATTACGGGAGAACTCAGCCCAGAAAGTCATGCAGGCAGATGCACACGCGCGTGTGCACACACCCCCTCCCACTTCACACGTGCACGCACACTCGTGTGCTCACCGTCTGCCCCTGCACCCACCGTCGCTCCTCCTCCCCGCTTTCTCCCTTAAACTCTTACGGAGCACAGGCGAGGGTTTGGGGTGCTTTTCTACCCAACTTGTGTCTGCAGGAAGTCGATGAGTTTCCTGTCAGTGTTTTTTAGGGGGTGGGGGGCTGCTGCCCCGAAAGAAGCCCAAATCACAGCAAGCGTGACTACAGCTTGATGTGAGTGGGAAGCTGAGCGTGGCGCTCTGGAGGTTCAGCTGGGATCAGCTGCAATTCTGTGCTCACCAGGGCGTTTCCTTCTGATAAGATACGTTAAATGAAAAAGCAGGAGGGGTAGCAGCCGGCAGAATGTTCTTCCCAAAGAACCTCTGTTACTTACAGGCGTTTTCCTTGGAAAGAGTATCTTGTCTCTTCGAGAGCCTTCGCTGGGCCACGCAGGGGGAACAGACCCTCGCTGAGCATTCGCTCCGCCCGGCCGAGGGGGCCCTGAGCAGGGCGAGGCGGCTATTGCTGGCAGGGCTGCCGGGAGCCGGGACGTCCCTGGCGAGGCCGCTACGCACTCCCGGTGCCGCGCCCCCCAGAACAGAGCGCGCTCTCAGTGAAGTGGTGAGTGAGGAGATGCAGCCGCTTCACGGAGATAGTGCTCAGAAGATCCAGGCTGTCCTCTAGAAGGGAGGAGGAACCAACTCACAGTCGCTAAGCTGATCCCCTGGGAAGCTGGATAGAGGCTTTTCATCATGGGGGGATCACGGGGAATGGCAGGAGGGGACACCCGGCAAGGGTTAACAGGAGACCTTGCCGCTCCCAAATTCCAGCCCTGGGCTCTGGGCAGAACAGTTTGGGGCCATCCATGGGTGCCAGGCACCGTGCAGTCACTGGGGACTCAGAAGGGACAGAACACAGAGCCCTTTTGCGGCCTCAAGAGCCACCAGGCATCAGCTTTCTGCCTGTCATCCAGAATTTGGTCCCTTCCCACCTCGGTTAGGATTCCTTCACGTGTAGACTAGAGGAGGGTTTTAAAAAGACACTTGCTTTTCTAGCATGGATGTTAGGTTTGACTTCTGGCAAGATTTAGAATGAGAATCAAATCAAACTTTTAGAAAGAGGATGCACTTCTTAGCTGAGTCTAATAAAAATTCAGAATTTGTTAACTTGAGAGGTTCTCCAGGGCGACTGTAGAAATCCACTCCAGGTGATGAGGAGGGAGGTAATGCTCTTGGGAGACAAGTCCTTGAATTTTGGAAGTTGACATTTTAACAGACAAGAAGTCATGCAGACCCATCCTCGGGTCCCTGCCAGAGAGCCTGGCAAGGGAGCTCTAAATAGAAGACTCCGGAAGGAAGTCCTTACGTAATCGCTCAGCATGAAAGATGGCCACTTGGAAAAGGCGAGCAGGAGACCCTTTCTAGAGTAGGGAGCTCGAGAGCTCGGCGGCAGGTGGCTTGGAAAGGGTCGTAAAAATCAGCCCCTCACATCTGACAATCCAGATGATCTTGAACCAACTGAAGTCAAAAGTTTTCTTCACATTTTCTTGACAATTTCGTTCCCGTTTTGTGCATGCGCACCACATAGCCTCACATCCAACCACAAGTATTTATCGACCTTTTGTGTAAATGGAGGATGATCTGGGTTTGGGGGACAAGAGCTCAGGAGCTAGTTTTGTGATGAAATGTGCCCTGGGCTGGGGTCCGCATTATGAGATGGGTGACAGGGAGATGGTGAGTGAGCCCGTATCTGGCCCAGGGTAGACTCTCCATAAATATTCATCGGGTGTATAAATATATGTGATGGAGCTGGCTGAATTTTAACTCAGTGTTATCCTACAAAATGTTTGCTGGGTGACCTAGCAGTGTAACTGTCACTGAGTCCACCTAGGAACCTATTTTCTGGTACTCTGAAGGTGTCCATCCATGAGTGAATAACTGACATGGTCATTATGCACCTTCTCATGGAAGAAAGTGACCTTTCAAAGCACGATGTGTGTGTGTTGTTCCCCTTCCAGCACTTCCCCTTTGTCCCCAGGAGAAAACCTAACCCTGGAGCACATCACACGGGACCCCGTGATGTGACTCTGCCCCTTGCTGCGCCAGACTCCAGCCTTGCTGGGCTACTTGTAGCTTCCCGTCCTGATTACACCCTTGGTTACCTGGAGTCCTGTGTTTTCCCCTTGTACCTGACAACCCCCACCCTGGCTACTTCCTGCCTCCTTGAAGAATGCCCCATTTCTCAGGACCAACACGGGTCCTCCCCATTGCCTGCCATTGTGGTAGAGTTTTTGACACTTTTTTCAGTGATTATAGGTCTGTCTCCCCAGTAAATGTAAAGGTCCTTGAGGGATAGTTCACCTGTCAGGCACAGCAGCAGGGATAGAGTAGATGTCATTAAGTACTTATTGAGTGAATGAATGATACGACCATCATGCCCACCTATACTAGTCAGCCTTTCACAATCATTATGAAGATGGTTAGGTTAGATAAACAATCCTTGAAAATAATGAAATCAGAAGTTCTATTTCTGGTAATGGTGGAGTAGTTTATATCAGACTAACACTCCTCAAATAACAATTATAAACTCTAGGGGAAATTCTTTGTTAAAAACTATTTGAAGTTACTTGAGAGTGATGAATAGTAGGCAGAAACTGTAGGGGACTCCACCCATGAAAAGAAAACAGCACTGGGTGAGACCTGTGTTTATATGGCTTTCCCTTTGAGAGCACCCCCCAATCCGTGCTTGCCTCAAAGTATGGCTAGATCTCACGAAGAAAACCAGTCTTACTGGCCAGAGGAGTTGGAAGATGGGGTTTAGCACTGACAAAGCAGCTGGAATGTGAGGGGATAAATCCTATAAAATACGTAGCCACAGATGGAGACTCCCAGATACACTTATAAGCTCTGTCCGGCTCCTTGGCTACCCCTTAAACTGTGCACGCACAAGGAGAACTCCAAAGAACCCAGAGAAAGGCAACAGCTAGAAGATTGAAAGCGCAGAGAAGAGACTTCAGCTGCTGCCTATGGCAAGGTAAACAGAGTTAAATTTCAGTCCAACCAAGTTAACAGCCTCCAGAGAAAGATAGCAGAACCAGATTCTCTGTACAGTATCCTCTACAATGATTACAGTGATCAGTATACAAACAAAAATTACTAGACATGCAAAACAAAAAGGAAAATGTGACCCATAATTAGGCAAAAACGGCTCATAGAATCTAACCCTGAGGTTATCCAGATACTGGAATTAGCAGCAAGGCCTTTAAAATATCTCTTATAAATAGGCTCAAGGACTTAAAGGAAAATATGGTCAGAATGAATGAATACATCAAGAATCAGAGCAGGAAAATGGAAACTCTAAAAATAGAACCAAATTGGCATGGTAAAACTGAAGAGTATAACATCTCTAATGAAAAACGCACTGGATGGGCTTACAAGTAGATTGTAGAAGGCAGAAGAAAGGTCAGTGTGTCAATCGATAAAAATTATTTAGTCTGAAGAATGGCAGGGGAGAGGATTGAAACACACAAGAGTTTCACTGGGGCAAAATTAAGTGGCCTAACGTGTGTAACTAGAGTCCCAAAAGGAGAGGAGAGATAATAAGATAGGGAAAAGGGTTGACATTTCCCCAAATTTGATGGAGAAACAAACTTATATATCCAAGAAATTCAGTGAATCTCAAGTAGGATAAATACAAACAAAACCATACCTTGATTATAGTCAAACTGCTGAAATTCTAAAACTAGAGAGAAAACCTTGAAAGCAGAGGAAAAATGCAGCACAAACAAAGGACCACAGTGGGAACAAGGGCTGGCTTCTCTTTAGAAGTGATAGAGGTCTCTGGGCAATGACATTTTCAAATTGCTGAATGAAAAGAAACTATCAACCAAGAATTCTGTATCCAGAAAAAAAAAATAATCCCTCAAAATTGAAGGTGAAATAAAGGCATTTCTGATCAACAAACTTAAGGAACTCATTAGCAGCAGGCCCACATTAAGTGGTAAAGGGTGTCCTTTTGGCTGAAAAGAAATGACACCAGTTGGAAATTCAGATCTACAGGAAGGGATGGAGAACACCGGAAAAGATAAATGTGTGGGTTAACATAAAAGACTGTATTTTTTTTTTCTCTTGACTTATTTAAAATACAGCTGACCATTTAAAACAAAAGTATAGCACTGTATTGTTGGGTTTATAAGCCTTGCTTGTTGGGGGGCGCATTGTCTGATGCACACTGCAGTGTAACTGGGACTGGCCCCTCTGGCTGTACACCTCCCCCAGGTGCCTGCGGGCCCTCCCCCAGGTGGACGTTGCCCTCCTAAATTTCAGCCTACCTCCCTTTCAAGGAGTCGCCTGGGAGCAGGTTTCAGGCAGACGCAGCTGCTTTCTAAGAGGCAGAGGCTTCAGATGCTCCAATTCCTAACCTCTCTCGTGGATCTTTAAGGCCTGTTCTGCAAAGCCAGAAACGCGTGTGGGTGAGTGAAGAAGAAGAAGTGGATTTTCTCAGACAGAAGCTTCTGGGAAGAAACTGAGAGCGGGGCTTGCTCCAGGAGTTTGCTTGTGTCTGGGTTTTCTCCCCCATAGATAGATCTTAACAGATTGCAGAAATGTCACCTCTGCCTTCACCACACCGTCCACTGTTTTGAGGGTCACTGGAACAGAAGGAACCAGAAACAATTGAGGAAGCGATTCCAGGGGCACCAACTCATCCCCACCAGGAGACGTACCTCCTTGAGGAGGTGCTCAAGTATTTGGAGAAGCATTTTCGTAGAAACAGCAGGACTCCTTCCCCAGTGAGGGGACGGGGGTGCCCATCACGTCACCTGCAGTGCAGGGTCCACCCCCTGCCCCGCCCCCTGTGGGGAGGGTCTGGCACCATCAGCCCCCACGTGGGTGTCGGTTCTGAAAGTGCAGCCCCAGCACGAACGTGCCATCGGGGGTCTTCCATGGCAGCCTCCAGGCCTCCCTGGAATTATACACCCAGTCGAGACCTGCGGGGAGCGTGCATTGTCCTCGCAAAAGCCAGAGGGACACGAAGAAAGCGTCATTGAACGATTCAGCCGCCTTGGGTTCTGTGATTTAATCAATCACGCGGAAGAAACGTACAGATCCCTTTGTGTTTACCGGTCCCTCATCTGAGCAGAAAATGTTCCCTTTCTTGAATCGCTTTAATGGCTATATTTATGCAGCTGAAAGTTCCTTAAGAAATGAAAGTAAAATCAAATTGCTGCAAATGCTCAGATAATTTATCAGAGAATATTCAATTAGAATATATTAATATTTTAGATTTCCATCATTAATTTAATATTCAGAAATTTAATTTAGTCGTTGAATCGCTGTAGCACCCTGGGTGGATGGGAGTTTAGGATGAGGGCTCCAAGCACCTGCCGAGCATGGTCAGCTCCCGGGGGTTCCCCAAAACCGTTTCCTGCCAGCCAGGGTTCTGCCTCGGCCCCAGGGCCTCGTGTCTGCAGACCAGACGTCGTCCCCAAGTGTGGGCACGATCCACGTGTATGGTTGGGACTCACCGTCAAGACCGGGGAGGAGGTTGGGCTGATCAGGGCTTGGAATATTCCATAACTCGGGGAGCAGTGCCCCATAATTGAGGGAGGACGTGTCTGTGAGGGTGAAACCTGCTTCTCCCCCCACCCCCAGCCGGCAGGACTAGTTCATCGTTCTTTTACTCCCAGCTCACCTGCAGGTCAATGTGGATGTTACCGGGGAAACCGACGTCTGTCCCCTCAGGTTCCCACACTGATGACTGTGGTCCTGGGACTGCTGCAGGGTGGGCCTGTGGCTAAACTTCAGAGGAGGTACAGGCTTTGGAGTACATCGGGGCGGGGTTGCCAGTGGCCCCTTCCTGGAAGGGGCACCCTTCGTTCCTTGGTGTGGCTGTCTTTCTCGTTTGAAATGATGACAGAAGGTCGTGGTGAAGGTCATCTGTTCATCGTCACATGTTCGTTAAGCCTGCACGTACATACTGAGCACCCCCGCGGCTGTTCTAGGCTCAGAGGACGCACAAAGACACATATGAGGCAGAGAGAGCCCAGCGCTCCCAGAGTTTATGTTCGGGGAGAAAGATAAGCTACCGATGATTACATATTAGGGACCGGGGGTGTGGGGTGCAGGTGGAGTTCCCATCACACGGTGGCCCAGAAGCCTCCTCTGGTGCGAGAGCAAATGCAGTGGCAGAAGAACCATGGTGATACCGAGGGGAAGAGCTTTCTAGGCAGAGGGAACAGCAAATGCAAACGCTCAGAGTCTTGGAGAAAGAGCCAGGAGGTCAGAGTGGCTGAATGGAGATGGGCAGAGAGAGGGTGAGGGTGATGAGGTGGGAGAGCATCAGGGCCAGGTCACGAGGTGCTTGCCCTTCAGGGGATGAGCTCCAGTTGGCTGCAGTCCCCACCACCCCCTGATGCCTCCCTCTCCCTGCATCACTGTACTGGTTGGGCCCCATGGGCATGGGGCAGTGTCCCCACTTTGGGCTGCACTGAGCAGCTCTAAGAGAAACAAGCGCACAGACATCCCCCCAGCACGTTCCTGGGAAAGACAGGACGTGCTCCTGGGCACAGAGCATCAAGCAAGGGTGCGAGTAGAACACGGGGGCCGGGGGCCTTGGACCTGTCCGGTGGGATTGTCAGGGTGAGGGCCCGGTTAGAGCGCTTGGATTCTATTTCGGCTTCTCAGGAAGCCTGTGGGCCGTTCACAGTAGGTATGTCAGCAGGAGCGCCAGGGCCTGTTGCAGGAGAAACACCCCCAAATCTCAGTGCTAACTGCACAGCGGGCTGCTGGCCCTCCCGCCCTCCTTCCCCCCGGCGCGGCTCCGCAGTCCAGGCTGCTCCCACCTCCGGCACCTCCAGGGCAGGGCACAGCTTGCCGGCGAGGTAAGCACCGGCCTTTAACGCAGCCACCTGGAAGTGACGTCACCGCCATGCCACGTCATTGGTCCAGGCAAGCCACGTGGCATGACCTGGCTTGCAGGGGTGAGAGCGAGCATCTTCGCATGAGGAATATTGTGAAGAGAGCCGGGGCCAGGCCGCAGGGGTGAGGTGTGATGTGCTTCAGGTTTTGAGAGAGGGACGAGGGGCCCTGTGGGGCTCTGCTTCTGGGAGGAGAGGACAAGAGCAGGACCAGCCCCAGCTGCCCTGCAAGGCCTCTTCACGGTGTAGGGTCTGCTAGTTTCCACACGGCCACTCGGGCCAACCTGGGGAATGAAGAGAGGCCGTGTCTGCTCCTGCGTTTGCGCTGCTTTGGGGCATCTGCTGCAGGATGACCCGATGCTCGTGACCCTCAGAGAATGAGGGGCTCCCTTTGGTGGCTCTGCGTCCACCCTGTGGCCAGGGGCCCTGGAGCTTCCGATTCTCAGTGCGCATGTGATATGAGAAGCAGCTGCAGGGTGACCACCAGAAGGACACACACCCCCGGGGTGGTCGCGGACCGAGGAGGGAGAAGGCACAGTGCAGCTTTCTTTGTCTGGGACGTCTCCAGGCTTGGGAGGGAACTGACAGCGGAGGACACCGCTGCAGACAGAAGCCCATCTCTCCAGGGTCGTCCAGGTGCCCATAGCAGGTGCTCCCTGGACCCGAGAGGGAGAAGCCCTCGGGCCGTCTGCCTTCCTGAGATGGCGACAGGAAACCCTCACCAGGCACCGCGGTCCTGCAGGAGGCCCACTCGTGTTTCTGGTCCTTGCTGTTTCCTGCTAATTACTTCCAAACCGCTGACATTTAATTTTGAAGACTCTTTTTCTGAATTGAGCGGAACCAGGCTGGGGCGCGGGGGGAGAGGGGGGGCATCTGTCTCCACAAAGCTCTCAGCTTGAGGACCTGACTTCCACTCACCAAAACAGGGCACGGAGACACTGGCTCAAAAGCAAAGCCAATCAGAACAGACAGCGTCCGGGGAGGGTCGTGCTTGGGAGCTCGGGCTGCCTCTGAGCTACAGGAGACAGCAGCAAACAGCGCTGTGGTTCCAGCCGCCCCGGTGATGCCAGAGCAGTCAGACTTCCGTCTCCAGAGTTATTCTTTAAAATGACGCCCGAGAGACAGACTGTGTTGACGGCCCGGCTTGTGGCTGGACTGCTCTGGGCTTTGTTTGCTTCTGGCTACAGCTCCGTCCAAGAGCGGCTGGGTCTCAGGCCACTGCGGCCCCAGGCTCAGGGCCCTCTCTGTCTCAACCGTCAGGAAACGGCCTCAGAGCTGGGCTGTTTTAATCGAACCCGAGAGGCCTAAAGAGGCATTTGCACCTGCACTTAGGTTTTCAGCCTGCTGGGCTGCTTGGCGATTGAGTTAGGTGTTTGATTTGGGCTTTGGGGCTTCGTGAGCTGTAAATGCTTATTTAAGTCAAGAAGCTGATTTCGTTTTCCTGAAAAGTGGGGAGATAAAAACAAGAAAAGCCCTGGAGCCTCAATGTCTGTTTGTTAAAAGCAAAATTAAGCAGACCACTAAGCAGCCTCTCGAAGAGGCCTGGACCCTCCAAGGCACCCCCAGGCCCGGGGAGGGCGCCCCCCCCGGACGAGGGGCCAGCAGCTTCCCCACCCACATGCCGCTTACCTCTCCCTGTGCAGCGCATCACGAGGACGAAGTGGGGGCTCTTACCTGACTCGTGGCTTCAGGAACCGTCTACACACGTGAAACAGACTAGGGAAGAGGGCACGGCTGCTGTGTCCCGTGTTTCGGCAGAAGCCACGAGGACCGGCATTTACACAGACCCAGACCGGGGACCCAGCGGGCTCCTCGGTCTCCAGCGCCACCAGCTGGGCCCAGGAGGCCCCGAGGCTCTGAGTGGGCAGCCGTGGGCCCCCCAGGACACCCAGATGATGATGGATTCCCGTGTCACATCATAGCTTGGTCCACGCTTGGGCCCGGGAGCACTGAGCCCTGGTGGCTACTGGTTCTATTAGTTTGGTTTCTTCTGCTCCTAAAGAGTGACAAGGCAGTGGCCCAGGCGTGTCCTGGCACACCAGCGGCCACTGGCCTGACATGGCCTGGCGTCTGGGCCTCCTCCCGATCCCCCATCAGATGAAAGGCCTGAGGTGGACCTGGCTGGCTGGTGTGAATGGCAACTGCCCACAGGATAGGATGCCCCCAACCCCACCCAGCCCAGCCCCCACCCGCTCCTCTGGACTCCACACTCAGGCCTCCCCTAGTCCGGCAAAGCTGTGCACACGCATGCACACACATGCACACACAGGCACGCACACACACACCTGGATCTCCACATTGGCCCAGAGGACACTGTTTACCATACAGTCCTCAGCCTGTGGAGTAAGGGGTGATGCCATTTTACTCCCACAGGCAGGGACTGATGCTCAGAGAGGTTGAGTGACTCGCCCAAGGTCACACAGCCAGGAAACAGCAGAGCAGGACACCCACCCAGACCTGCCCCCAGTGCAGGGGACCTAAGTGATCAAAGCCCTTTCCTTCTGGCCTGTGGGGAACGCCTTGTCAGTGGCCCAGCCGACTTTGATGAACTGCTTACAGCCCAATGCTGGCGATGCCACACAGGGCAAATCCAGCTTGGGTTCTCCCCTTGGCTCTGTGTCCTGCAGCCCCCTGGGCCCACCCCAGACTCCCACCTCCCATTTCCCCGGAAGGGAAATCCTACAGAAACAGACAAGGTCCCCCTCGCCGTCTTCCTGGGCCCTGCCGGCCCTGGCTGGGGAGGGGAGGACGAAAGGGAGGAGGGGGTGGGATCCCATTACCTCCCGGTCGGTCAGCCCCAGGAGCGGTCGACCTGGAGAATGCAGCTTTAGTTACAGGCTGGGCCTCGGCGCCCAGGGAGCTTCAGCCTGCAGCTCAGCCCGCTGGTGGCTGGCATGTGAGAAGGAGAGAAGGACGGAAAAAAGAGAAGCGCCGAGCAAGAGCTGTTTGCAGGGGCTTCTGCTAAAGTGGAAAATCTTCCACTTCATCGAGAGATTAAGCTTCATGCCACTTTCCCAATGGTGACAGAAGCGCCTGTTGGGTTTGCTGGGAGAGCGCCATATGGCGCTCAACTCCGCAGCTCCGTTAAGTGTCCCCAGTGTCGGAGGGGGCGCCCGCAGGCGTGAGCCACCCTCCCTCCTGGCTGCGCGGAAAGTGGGGCCCCAGCCCAGGGCCGAGGGGCGTGTGATCTGTAGGCCGGTGACCGGGGGCCGGCAGGCCAGTCAGTGGGGGAGCCGCACAAGTTCCTCCACGCCGCCGTGAGTTGAAGGGAAACTAATGTCACCACCGATTAGAAAGGTTCACGCCATCCTGTGTTTTTCCTGTGAAACACGGCAGAGCCTAGGGCGGGAAATGACCACGAAAGAGGCTAAAACATCACAGCAGAAAGGTAAACATTTGTCTTACAGCGGAATGTGTTTCTCCAGAGCCCAGGTTTTTAAATCAAGCAAGTTCTGGCTTATGTGGAGCTATGATTGTATTTAGAAATAATAATAATAATAACACACCTGGGAGCTGATAAAATGCCGGTGCCAGGCCTCTCAGAGCCCTGCTCTGATGGAGACAGGCCGGGTGGGATCCAGGACGAGCCCCCAGGTGGGAGGCTGGGGGCCAGGACGCAGACCTCCCATAGGGCCAACTGTGGACCCCACAGGCCCTCACACTCGGGATGCTGTTTTGCTAAAAAAAAAAAAAAAAAAAAACAGGCTGGAAAGCGCAGCTCCAGGGTTGGGGAAGCCAGTAAAACTTAGCCCAGCTGACCCGTCTCATTCAGAACCAGACGCTGAGGTGTGGCAGCCGCTTCATCGAAGTCAAGGACCCCTGGAGATTTCGCTGAGCTCTAGCCCTTCTTAATGCAAATTTTAAAAGCTTTTAATGTACGTTAAATACATACCAGCTACTTGTCAGAGCTGTGGTTATGGAGGATTAATTTTATAGCTGCTATATTTCTGATCAACTGTTACATATAATTAGCCCCTATAAATGTTTCTAAATAATCAGATCATATTTGAATAGTTTAAATAAACTAAATGACTGTCTTACTGCTTCTATCAGGAAATCACGTTTAAATTGGGAAGTGCACAGAGGCAGGTCTGTGTGTCTGGCTGGTATAAGTGTGGAGTTGGTTGACACCCAGCTGTTACTCTCCAGGGGAAAAAACGGTCAAATATGTTTCGGAACGTAAGAGGATTATTTTTTAAATTCCCATGAATGTCAAGAGGATTCAAGCAAGCCATAAACGTTCCTGAGTCAAGATTCTCTAAAGGCTTGTGGGGACTTTGTGGGTCGACACTCATTCTCACGCTCAGCTTTCGCGGCTGGCACTTGTGCCCGGCAGCCCCGGGCCGAGTCCCAGTTTGCTGTGTGTGGCCCCTCGTGGTGTCCGGGGGCAGAGGCTGGCACGCTCCGTCAGAAACGTGGAGGCCCCCCGCCGAGCCGGGACAAGCACGCTCCCTCTGGGGGTCCCGCTGGGGGGTGGTAGCTGGGGTTTCTGCAGACGGGGCTGGGAGCTCAGCGAGAAGTTTCTGCCAGCACTGTCGCCCAGGTCCCTCGAGCGCCCTCTCCCTCCAGCCGCTCGCTCCGTCCGGGGGCCTCCTGGAGAGACCCTTGTGTGAGCATCCTGTGCTCAGAGGGCCAGTGAACCATGACTCCGGTCAGGGATTTCCCAGGTAAACGCGGCTTCACCCGTGTGGTCTGGTCCAGAGCTTCTTGTCTGTGGCTAGACACCATGGAGACTCTCCTGGGGCAGCCAAGCCGAGGGGCACTCGGGGGGTCAGCCTCGGGATCTGATCCAGCTCTGGCCCTTCGCAGCCGTGTCCCGGGGTGGGGAGCACGGCCTCCCTGGGCCTCAGCGTCCCCTGTAAAGCAGGACCCCTCTATGGGTCTGCGACGGTCCGTGTGAACTCTTGGCACTGGTCCAGCACCTCCGAATGGAAGGAGTGCTGGGCCCCTCATCTTCCCGCATCCTCTGCAGGCTCAGGGAGAATCCTGGCCTTTTCCACCTTCTGGAGGTGCCTGCATTCCTCGGCTCGTGCGTGGCCCCTCCTCCGTCCCCAAGGCCAGCAACGCAGCGTATGCCCCTTGCTGCTGCCTCTCTCAAATCCCCTTTCTTCGGTCGTGTGAGGACCCTTAGGGCCTGCCTGGCTAATCCAGGATCATCTCCCAGCCCAAGAGCCTGAACGTAATCACGTCTGCAAACTCTTTTTTGTCCTGTAAGGTGACATTCATGGATCCCAGGGATTAGGACCTGGATGTCTTTGAATAGAACACCTGGTCCTGTTCAGCTGGTCAAAGGCCCAAAGTAGGATGCTGGGGGGCCCCTGTAGCTGGAGTGAAATGGAGGTTCCGTCTGGTCTCAGCCCCTTTCCCGCGATGCTCTTTCACCTGCTCTCCCAGAAACAAGGAAGCTCACAACATCTCACCTTTACTAGCCTCCCTAGGAGCCGAACCCATGTGACACCACCCCTGCTCTATTCAACCCCTGAGCCCTGGAGGAGAAGTGTACTCTGACCCACCTCTGTTCCCAGCTGAAGCAACAGGCTCAGAGAGGCCAGGGTTCTCACTGGAGGTCACACAGCTCGAAGCACAGAGCTGGGCTTTGAATCCACAAAGTCTGTCTAAAGAGCTCCCCCGTCATGCCTGGCAAAGTGTGCGGGGAGCCCAGAGCCCCCAGGTCCGGGGGGTGCCCCATCATCCCTGTTTTCACCATCTCCGAGTTAGCAGTAAAGAAATGCATTTCTTCTGCAGGATATTTCTTTGAAGGAAAACTTATTTGGGGAAAGAAAAACAAGCTTCTCTGTTGGAGGGAATAAAAAATGGGAATCTATGCTTGTGTTTTTCACTTGCTGTTTCAAGCTAATCAGCTTGAAACCAGCTCCAGGACGGCTGCAAACAAAGACAGTGACTGAGTCCCCGGGGCAGTGAGGGGCTGAGGACCTGCTAAGCAGAGACGCCCGTGTGGGTGGGGCAGGTGACCTGAGGGGTGCAGGGGAACCGGAGTCTGCCCTCCACTGGTCCCTAAGCGTCATTACTGGGGTGGCCGGTAGGGGTGCACCCTGTGTGCTTCAGGCTGGGTCCTGCACTCCCCTCCCGTCTTCCTTTGCACAGTGCCCACAGCCTGAGTCTGGCTCGGGTGTTTCTCTCTCGTCCTCCATTCGGGGCGGGTGTGGCGTCCTCGCACGTGGCAGGTGGGGCGGAGGGTCTGTGTTTGCGTTGTCACTGCTGGAATCCGACTCGCTCTGGACGGCAAGGAGCCTCCTCTTGTCTCCACGCCCCCCTCCTTCGCCCATGCCCCGCAGGCTTCGCATGACCACCTGCTAATTAACCAGCCGTCCGTGAGCCGTCCCGTCTCTTCAGTGAGGTGTCCGATGGCATCCACCACATCCGTGTGTCCGTGAAGCGCTGCAGGGTCCCCTCTGGGTGGCCCCAACAGGCTCTGACCTCCCGATGCTTTTGGACCAGCAAGGAGCTCGCTCGCCGGTACTTGGCATGCCGGTGGCGATCCGTCCAGCCAGCGATTACCGGTGCCACTGAGAGGGACACGCAGCCAGAAAATCTGTCCAAACCAATTTCCCCAGGCTGCTTATTTCAAAGTCTGAAAATCCCTAATTCCAGGAGGCAGGCGGTATTTAAATTTAAGCTCAGTTCCCGAATGAGATCTTTGCGTTCACCTGTTCAACTTTATTTGGAAATACGAAACGGTAACTTGATTACATGTTAAGGTGGCTTTGGCCAGGGGATTGTAGCCGAAATCTCTGTTCCTCTGAGCTTATCCCCCGATGATGGAATCCATCCAAATTAGGAACTCGGTTCTTCTGCCGCTAGAGAAGCATGGGCCAGGCTCAACCCGGGCGTTCTGCAGGCGGGGCATCCTGGGGCACTGTGGTTTCTCAGGGTGTCATCTGTGGTCCTAGGAGGGGGACACGGCAGCTCCTTTCTTGGCCACAGAGGAAGGGCCATCTGTAGACTTTAGTCTCGTATTTCCCAGCCTCCCATCAAGGAGGGAGGATTATTAAAGTGTCCAAATGAAAATCCGTTACAAGAGAAGCTGCCATTTCCAGAGGTTCTGCAGCTTAGAACACCCAAAGCTGAAAAAACACAACCACTCGGAGATGGGCCACGTGCAAAAGAGCAGCCCCACAAGCCACGCAGCATAATGCCCGTCCCTCTGTCTGTCCGGTGGCCCCAGGAGGCACAGCAGACGCTGTACAGCTAATGGATTGTAAACAAGTTAAACTTTCTGTTTTCTGCATGAGTCTCTTGTCAGGGAAGTTGCCAAACCTGAGAATTATCTTGCCAAAAAAAGGTGCATGTTCTCCAAGTAAGCTTGTTTTCTGTAAGGGGTGGAGGGATGATTGAAAACAGATACCAAGCTGGGGAGACATCGTTCAGGCCGTGAAAAGCACAGCTCGCCAGCTGTCCAGGCTGCTGTTCAGGTGGTCTGAGAGGGGCCGTGCTGAGGACTGGACAGAACTGGTATTTCCTCGAGCCGCCACTGGAGGCCCGCGCTGCAGAGACGCCTCCCGTGAACAGTCCCTCTAGTCTGGGCTGCCCTGTGCACGTGAGGAAGCAGGACGGGGCAGGCAGCAGAGAATGGAGAGCAGAGGGTCCCTGCAAGCCCCCCCCGACACCCCACCCTCTGCGTGCCGGCCTCTGTTCTGGCCTCCAGCCTCACACCTGCCGCCGACCCCAGTGGAGAGGTGAGTTGCACCCAGTGGGCAGCTCTCCCTTCTCTTCCTGAAAGTGCTTGGTGCGCCTTCCTTCCTGAAGCCCCCAGACCCTGCCTCTCCTGACGTGCGTGTCCTAGGCCAGCCTCCCTCCTGTCTCCTGCTTGGACCCGCCCACCGCTCACCCGGAGGCTAGTTCAGCTTTTGGTGTGTCGGGCTTGAGTTGGGTGGCCCAGCGTGGGGACCCAGCAGATGGGCAGCGGCAGCAGACTCAGAAGCTCAGGGCGAGGTCTGAGCGGTGGGGGGGCCACGTGGAAGCCGCTACCACCCAAGTACAGAACCACAAGGGCAGAGGTCTGGAGCAGAAGAGTCAGGGCTCTACCTGCAAGTGGCAGAAGCCAAGTCTCACGTTTAGGGCGCACGAAGTGGAATGAGGTGGGTCAGCTTCAGGCACGGCAGGATCTAGGAGCTCAGGCGACGTCTGTGTCATCAGGTGGCTTTCTCCTCATCCCGTGGCTCTGCCATCCTTGACGTTAGCCCACCTCGGCAGGGCCCCCCAACCCCAAGGCCCCGAGCAGCACAGGGCTCACACACCCACCGCAGTCCCCAGTTCTGTGGAAGGAGAGAGTATCTCCTCCCAGTGGCTCCAGGAGCAACCCATGTCTCTGATTGGCTCATGCATCTGCCTGGCGAGGAGGCAGGAGGACGCAAGAAAGCCCCTGGGCAGAGGGAACAGCGCCCTGGACAAGCCACCCGAGGGTGCATGTGCTGGGGGAGGGGCACCGTGGGGGGGGGGAAGGGGGCAGAGGGGGCAGAGATGAGGCCAAGGGGGGGTGGGGCTGGATGGGGGGACCCATGGGGTCAGGTGATTTCAAGGAGCTGCAGCTGGATCCTAGAAACAGCAGGGAGGCCACTGGGCGGCGTGGGCCTAACTGCCCTGTGACCCGCCCCATAGACTCTGGTCCCGGGGCAGCCGGAGCCCTGGGGGGTTTTAGAAGCTGCCCAGGTGACTCCAGTGGGCCGCCAGGGCTGCCCCAGCTCCTGCAGACTGAGCCGTGTCCCCGAGTAAGACGTGGGTGGGTGCCGGGGAGCTCCCCGCCCCCCGACCTCCTGTCATCGTGCCGGAGGCAGGGTTCCCATCACTGGGTGGGGTTTTCACGAGCGGGGGCAGTGAAGGCCTGTGGCCAGGCCCCCTGGGACGTGCAGGACCCACCCCACGCGGAGGAGAGAACTCTCCCAGGGGAAACCCGCAGGACTCCAGCAGGGACTCCCAGCCGTTTGGTTTGTTACTCACATTGGAAAAGAAAGGCTGACAGTCCCTGACAGCGTTTTCCCAGGAAGCAGCCGTTCTGTAAATGAAGGGAAGGCCTTCCCGGGGCAGAGCTCCACACCCCTTCGCCACCATCCTCAGCCTCAGGCCCTGGGGCGGGCGGGGCGGGGGCGGAGAGCGGGCAGGACGCTCCGTGTCCGGAACACCCACCCGGAACCAGCGCCGTACAGGGCCCTCTCCGGGGGTCACTGCAACAGTTCTTTCCCAGGGCTGAGGAGTGCACCCGAGGTCTCATGCCCGGGACAGAGACCAGACTCCACTTCCACCCACGGTTTAGGAAAGTGCGAGGATGGGCTGCACCCCTGAAGTCAGGCACCAGAGCCCTCACCTCACGGACCTGTACCCCGAGGACTTAGGAGGTGCTCTGCTGCCATGAAAAACCATAATGCAGGGTGGGGGGCAATTCCACACCCATTTGAGGGTCTGAGGGAAGTTCCAGACCCTTTCCCCAGAGAAATGCACACACGTGCACAGGCACATACGTACACACGCACGCAAGCGCGCACACGGGCACCAGCAGAGCCGCGGAGGCTCCTGTGGGCGTTGGACGCTGTAGCAGCGTCTGGACACAGGTCAGGCAGGCCGTGAGGGCTGCTGGAGAAACACTGCGCTGCCTGTCCCTCCGGCAGCTCTTCAATTCCTGGGGTGAGGGTCGAGGGAATGAAAGGCAGGCCCCTTCGTCTCCGCGGCAGAGCTGCGGGGTGCCCGTTTCAGCCACACGCGTGTACAGCGCCTCTCTGCGTCAGGCTCCACGAGGCCAGGCAGGGTGGTGGGGCGGCCGTCTGCCACCCACTCCCGTCCCTGGGAGCGATGCAGGGCCACACTGGCCCCGAGGACGTAGTTAAGTGCCATCTTCCGCCAGGTGACACCCGATGCCCGGGACAGAGAGCATCGGGGCTCCTTGAACCCAGAACCACACTTTCGAGAGGGGGAGATCTTATTTTAACTACCAAGAAGCCCTCTAATAACGGGTTGCTAAGAAACCACCACAGCAGGTGATTCTGAAAACGGAGGAGACGTTCGGTTCCTGATGTATGGGTTTCCGGGGCCGTGGAAACGCCCCCCACCAACACACACACACACAGACACACACAGACACACACACACACCACACACACCCAGACAAACACACCACACACACACACACACACACACCCGCACACAGACACACACCCACACACCCACACACCACACAGACACACGCACAGACACCGCGCACACACACCATACACATGCACACAGACGCACACACACACTACGCACACACAGACACACACACACCACACACAGACACACACACCACACACAGACACACACACCACACACACACCCGCCCAGCTGAAGCACTGCTGGGGTGTGGGTAGCTCTGGGAGGGCCCAGGAGGTGCCTGGTGGGATCGCCAGGCTGAGGAGTGGCTGGTGGGGAGAAACCGCATCGGGGAAGAAAGCGGGTGATGTTGGCAGAAACAGTGGGTGTCGTCAAGGCCACAGTCGCTGTATTCCAGAACCGCAGGGGGGGCCAGGCTCACTCTGCCCAGCTGGTGTCTTTGAGGGGGTTGGGGGGGTCTTAAAACAGTCAGGCTGTTGACAAGGATTTTCTGTGCTGTGGACAGAAGCCTATGTGGACTCCAGGCCTCTGATGACAGGGTGTCGGGATCAGGGTACCAGCGTGGCCGAGTTTGAGGCTATTCAGGCTAAACTGATTGGCTCCAGAAGCTCCCGTCCGCCCCCTCTGCTCCCCGCAGGGAGCCCGAGGTCCCTGGGCCCCTGCCTGTGGTTTGGCAGATTCGCCATCCGGGAGGGAAGGTGGCCACAGGCAGGTCTTGCGTGCTGTGATATTTGTGTGAAGTAGCCACACAGTAATGACCTAAAGTGTTCAGGAAAATAAACAGAAGCAAGAGGACAAGACGCGATGAGAAATTACTGAGAGCTCTTCAGGCTCAAACGACACGACGGAACAAACCGGGAAAGTGTCTTGTATCAAGAGAATGACCAGATATCCAGGGATTTTGCACATAGCACTTTATCAACCCCCAGGATGTCTGGAGTTGCTCAGTAAAGCCAGAAAGCTCACAGCCAGTAATGTCATCTGTCATTAGGTTAAATCACATCCACCCAGTGGTAGGCTGGCGGGCATGGCGGGGTGCAGGCGCGGGGCGCTCCAGAACCATGCTGGGTGGAGTGGGCTGTGCTGGGCGGGGCACGACCCCAGGGTGAAAAAGGCCGGTCAGCCAGCGAGCCCCGATCCAAACAGGAGTGCGCCCGAGACTGGCAAAGGCCATGAGACGTACTCCTGCCGTGTCTAAGGCGCCGGGAGATCACCTGTGGCCGCACACTGGTCGTGGCTGCGGTGGCTTGGGAACCTTGCCCAGACGGCTAAGGGAACGGGTGCCACCGTGCGGGCAGAGCGGCGAGGGCACTCACCCCACAGAGCCCTGGGTCACGAACGCTGTGTCTCCGCCAGTCACCCGGGAGTCTGCACTTCCAGAATCGTGACTCTGATTTCGAACCTAATGGGTACATCTGTTTTCTTGGCCTTGTTTCAAATGCAGCAATGCCAGCTGCAAAAAATACAGCTAAGTCTCCGTGCAAAGACACATTTATAACCACTGTACCCAGTAGTGAGAGAAAAAGCCTCCATTTAGACCTCATTTTGAGACCATGGGCGCATTAAGGACCAGCTCTAGATCTTAATGATGTGTGGGGTTTTCTCCGGTCCCGGCTTTGCCCCTCCTAGAGCTCATGCGTCTTGGAACATTAAAGGGATACGTGCAGAATTCGTTCCTAATGTGATTTGAAACAGAAGAGCAAGCGGCTCGGTGCCTCAGAGCAGCTTCTCAGTTACCACTCCTCACTCCTGATGTTTGGAGCCTACTGTTTGCCTCTGAAGTGTGAGCTGCCGTCCTGCGGCTTCCCTGTTTACCGTCAGCCTGCGAGCCGCAGGGTCGAGACAGCCAGGGAACGCGCGAGGTCTTTCACGACTCACCTTCACGCCTTCTGCCTCTGGTCAGATACCACATATGCTGCTGTTTTCCTTATGGTGTTACTTAAATCAACTCACTTGTCATATGAAATAAGTTCATTTTAAAGGACACTTTATGTAACCATTGTCTAATGAAAAGCCCCCATCACTAGGCCCAAGGAGAACAGACCCCCCCCCCAAAAATGGCAGCAAAATGATGTTATTGTTTAAAGGCAGTGTTTGTCCATCCACCACCGAAAACCGTCTCCAGCCCCAGCAGGGAGGCACCGCCACCACTTGGGAGATGCCAGGGTCAGGGAGGGCAGCCGTGTGGTGAGTGGTCCTGCCGGCTTGAGACCTTTAGCTTGGGGTGAATATGTATGATCGATTCCACCAAATGAGGCTTCTCCCTTTTCTTCGACTGTGCAGAAGTGTTTCTAAGAATGATGTGCTGTCATCACCAGCCCGTCTTTCCAGGGATGGCGGGCTGGACGAACAATGGGTGTGATATGTCAGCACGGCTCAGAAATCAAATTAATCTAGGGTCTTCAGTGTTGTGGTGAATTGTAAATGACACCCAGGAAGACACCCTTACCTGTCATCTTCACCGTTTACATAACTAAGGCCGATCCCCAACTCGGAGGCACCTGGAAACGAGGGACCTCTTCTCAGCGATCAAGGTCCCTGGGTGCCGATGACTGAGTGTGATTGTATCCGTGCGTCCGTGACACCAGGACTAATTAGCATTCGCACAGAGGAAGAGAGGCAGAAGCTGGTGCGCGCAGAGGTGTAGCCCGATCCAGTTGGAGGTGACGCGTGAGGAGGCCAGAGAGGGAACTCGTGTTTTAATGCGTGAGGACTTGCGACAGAAAGCAGGCCTTCTCTGACCTTGTGTTCTTGTGTTGTGTTGTGTCTTGTGTTCTTCATGGCTGGGTTCCTCGGGGACAAAGGCAGAAGCTTGAACGCAAACGTTACAACCAACACACAAGACAGACGGGCGTCCAGGGGGCAAGGGCAGTGATGCTGGAGGGCAGCGATGGGGAGCCTTCGACTGAACCCGGGGGCCGAGGGGAGGCGTGTGGACGTTGTCCCACGTCTGACGGGGCATGTGGGGATTTTATGAGGGGAGGGAGACCAGGTGGGTTTTATCTGAAAAGACCATAGTGTCTCTTGCGGCAATATTTTTGCACAACCCCGGGGACTGCTGCTTGTGCCTGGGGGCTTGGAGGGATGGGCCTCCCCCCTCCAGCAGGGTCTCCGGACAGAAGCAGAGAAGCAGAAGGGCGGCCAAGACCAGTGGCTAACGGCCCCTGACCAAGCAAGATGCGGGCTGACCCCAGGGAACGGGAGAGGACAGCGGATGCAGAGATGTGAGGAGAGGATTCAGGCCTGATTGAAATCCACCCCTCGTCACGGGCCTGCAGGGGAGGCTGTGTTGTGGCTGTTACTATTTTATCATCATTCTGGCCCCTGTGTGTACTGTAGTGGTTTGGCTTGCAGTTCCCAGTATTCTTCTTTTTTTTTTATTTGGCTGCGTCGGGTCTTCGTTGCTGCGCGCGGGCTTCCTCTAGTTGCGGGGAGCGGGGGCTACTCTGTTGCGGTGCGCGGGCCTCTTATTGCGGTGGCTTCTCTTGTTGTGGAGCACAGGCTCTAGGCATGCGGGCTCAGTAGTTGTGGCTCACGGGCTTAATTGCTCCGCGGCACGTGGGATCTTCCTGGACCAGGGCTTGAACCCATGTCCCTTGCATTGGCAGGTGGATTCTTAACCACTGCACCACCAGGGAAGCCCCCCAGTATTCTTTCCAGCAAAAACTGACTCCGGTCAAGGGTGGAGGGGGAGGGGAAGTGTAATTAGTGTTTAGTGGGTACAGAGTTTCAGTTTTGCAAGGTGGGAATGTTCTAGAGATCTACTGCACAACAGTGCAAATGTGCGTAACACACTTTTACATAAACTATACACGTAAAAATGGTTAAGATGGTGGATTTAACATTGTGTGTTTTTTACCACAATAAGAGAGAATTGCTGTGCAAAGCAATAAAATAAAATGAAATGAAATCTAAAAACCCCTTATTTAAAAAAAAAAAAAAGAATTTGTCTTTTAAATAGAAACGCTGAGCCAGATTCAAAGCTCTTTCTTTAACTTGGCGAGTTTTTCTAGAATATATTTCACCGTAACTCTGAACTGTAGTGACACTGAAACGTTATATTCCTACTTTCTCTCAAAACCCATTTTTTAAGTGAAATTAAATTACACCCCACAATCCCACTACTTGAGGTCGGAATCAAATAGAAATTGAATACAACCTGCCCTGGGGCATGTGCCTGGCCTGGATTCTCAGACCCAATTTGTGACCCCCTCTGTTCACTCAATGGGCGTTGCCAGGAATCATAAAAACCGAGCCACTCCCGCTGGAGATCAGAGTCTGTGTGCGTCCCCCCTGGGCTCCCTTCTGCACCCCCATCCCCTTCTCCTCCATCTCTGCCAAGCCCCTTCCCCAGGCCCCTGCCAACCCCAGAGCAACCCCAAAGGCTGTAAACACATCTGACTCTGAAATCATCCGTTCTCTGCAGAACCGAGCAGGGCCACCGTTCCTGAGAACTTCCCAACCCTGGCCGCCTGGGTCACCCCCGGGGCCTCAGAGCTTCTCCGCAGAGCTGCTGCCCCCCTCCCACACTGCTCTCCAGGGTGTGACCCGCCTCTGCACTTTCTAGGCTGGGCTTGCTGGGGGCCGGAGATCCTGACATTATCCTGCTCTGCAAATTATGCCGCATTTGTAAAGGGATTTGTAACAGGAACTGGAAAGAAGTCAGTCACATGAGCTCACGCGCCTCATCCCTGCAAAACCGGCGGTGATGTGCTGACAGCTGCTTCATCAGCAGGCCCGGCTCCCGCCTCTCAGGCACGCCGCTCCGGAGGAACACAACAGAAAGCGCATTTCTAAAAACCGCAAACATCCCCAAACTCTTAGGGAGAAAATAATACAACTTCTGCTGAGGATGTGATCCAGGTGGAAGTGAAAAGTTGCTGGAGGAAAGATCCAAACGACTCAGGCTTAAGAAACGAGATTTTCCTGAGACGCAGGATCCGTACTCCCGGCATCTCAGGATGGCTTCATTCAAGGTTGTGAATAAATGCGCGTGCTTGACTCGCACAAAATCACCCAGAAGGGAGCGCGGTGACCATTATTCGCCTGTAATAAAGATCAGACTTTGGATGATCTGAAGCCAAGAGAAACCAATAAATAGCTTTTATGCCTTTGCGACGAGAAAAGGACACTCACCACACAGCAATGAGCAAAGCAAATGGTATCAACTGGTTGAAAATGGAAAAGCAAATTGGAAAATGGTTGTTGCCCAGTCCGAGAGGTCCTGGGATTCCTGGGGCCCCGGCCTCACCACCGTCCTATCGAGAAGCCCAGCAGCTGCCCACGCGGGGGCCCCTTCCCGGCAGCCTGCTGCCCGGCCACCTGTCCTCAAGACTTTCAACTTGGGCTTTGCATCGAAGCCCTGGCGGTTCTGCCATCCACCCACCCTCGTGTCTTTAGCGGTCTCCCCCGCTGGGGGCCTCTCAGGCCCTTTGGCCTTCTCAGTTCATCTGCCCTCAAGGGGGCTGCTTCCACTTGGCTGGGGCTTAGGTGCATGTAAAGGCTGGGGGAGCGTTATCAGGAGAAGAGGCAGGGAAGCAGGATGGGCAGGGGAAGAAGCCGAGCAAGGATGTGGTCTCAGCTGGAGACCAGCCTCAGCCTGGTCCCGGGAGCCAAGGAGGTCTCCAGCCCTGCCCGCCCTCGTGCTCCGCAGCGGTCACGGCCATGGCTGCCAGGGTCGGGGGCAGTAACTTCCCGTGGGAGGGGGCTCCGCTGGCCAAGGGCAGCTCCCCAGCCCCCGTTCCCAGCAGCTGGAGGAGGGGCCACTGCCCAGGGAGGTGGGTCCTGGCAGAGCGCCAGCTCCACGGGCATCTGCCTCTCTCTTTGGTGTGTTTTCCAACGTCCCAAGAGGATTCCTCCTGCCCCACGTGGCCTAGATCTTAAGTCAAACCATCCCAAACATAGCACTGAAATTTGATGAGAACATTCCCCACGCTTGGTGCATAATTCAGTCACCAACCGACAGATACCCTTTGTGTTCAGGTAGAGGTGGTTCATTACCGACCCGAGGCCTTTGAGGGAGTCCAGGGAGTTAGGACTTGGGCGTGTGCACTTCCCAGGGTTTGCGTCATGTGCAGAATGCACCGGGCCTCCTCCGCCTCCCCCAGCTACCATACCCCAGACGTGTTAGAGCAGAGCAGAGCTTCCAAGCCGCTGCTCTGTGCCCCAGGCCGTCACAGCAGAGAGAGGCCTCTTCAGGCAGGTCGACTACACTTGCAGAAACAGACTGGGAAAAACCACATCCTGGTAACAAACAGGACCTAACGTGCTGACCAGCAGGACGGCTCTGAGGGCCCAAACTGCAAGTCAGGATGCCACCGCGGCCACCTGTGCCTGGGTTCCAGGGGCTGCAGGCGCCGGCGTAGACTAGAGACCGACCCAGAGTCACGTGTGCCGCCTTCCTGCCCCAATAGAAGGAGAGCCATCTTAAATCATTGCTGCTGCGGATTTCAAACAGAATTTCTAACGTCCCTGGCAAACCCCTTCAGTTTTGAGAATTAACAGAGTAAACAAGATTGCAAGGGGAATGTTTAAAATGTGCTTCGAGCTCCCTCCAGCACTTCAGAGGCCCCCAGCCTCGTTCCCGTCGATCCGCTAATGAGCCTGGGTTCCTACCCCTCCACCCAAGCCGCGCGCCCTGGGGAACCCACACGGCTTCTCGCTCCCTCAAGGAGTTTTCTTGGCGATAACAGTGCCCTCTTGCTGGGGTGCTCAGGGGCCAAGTGCTGTGCCTCACCTGCGCCTTTCACCTGGTTCCCATCTCCCAAGATCAGATGGAGTGAGTATCTCCATGAGGACCCTGTGATCCTTCTCTTCACAGATGAGGAAGCTGAGGATCAGAGAGGCTTAGTCACTTGCCCAAGGTCACACAGCTGGAAGGCAGCAGCTTCAGATCCAGGCCCGTCTGCTGCCAAAGCTGTAGTGGGAACATTGCGTCAAGAGCACCTGGCGCCCTCGCCCCAGCATCTGGGCCAGAGGAGCTGCCGGTGCCGCATGCCCGGTCCACCCGACTCCGGCCGCCCACAGCGGCAGGGATGGCGCCCGGCCTCTCCTGGCTCCTGCCAGCCTTTGTTTCGTTTCCTCCACCCAGTAGTGTGACTCTCTTCCCTGGGCACCTCCTCCCTGGCTGCCTGGGGACCCCAGAGCCTGGCCGACTGTCCTCTCCAGTACGGTGGATGATGGTTGCCATGGAGGCTCCAGCACGACCCCTATCGCTCGCGGCACGGACACGTGGCTTGTGGGCCAGAAGAGCCCCCACGGCATGGGGAGGGCTCAGCATCTGGAGCTGGAGCTCTGGGTTCACATCAGGCGCCCCCTCCAGCGTGTGACTGTGGGCCACCCGCCTGCCCCTCTGGGTCCACTTCCTCACCTGTAACATGGGGATAGTAACGGCCCGCCTCATAGACGGGGTGAGGACTGACCACCCCTCCGCCCACCCAGAAGAATGTCCCAGGAATTATCTCTTCTCACCCGCACCCTGTCACCTCAGCTCATAGAAAAGCAAAGTGAGGCACAGAGACTGCAGTAACTTGCCCGAGGTCACACAGCTAGGATGTAGGGGCAGGGCTGGAACCCAGGCCAGCCGAGCAATCCTTGGGACCCTCCCCAGGGTCCGAGGCTGCTGTCTGCCCTGGGAGCCGCATCCTCACAGCTGTTTTGTTTGGTTTCTGCCGCCTCTCACTGGTGAGCTGGAGGCTCCCAAGATAACTGGCAGAAAACTCCCTTGTGCAAGAGACCCAAGGCGGAGCCCCCGTTTCGAGAGAATGTTTGCAGTGTGCAATTAAACCCTGCTTGGCGGTGATAAGAAAATGAGCCCCGTTGGAAGGATATACCGGTAAATACATTGCTAAGATGTTGGCGAGTGTGTAAGTGGTCCCCTCATTCATTCACGGTCCTCCTCATCCCGGTGATCGAGCATCTTCCGTGTCAGCTGGTGAGCGTGTAATCAGCAGTGTCCGCGAGTGCTCCGGGCCAGGCACCTGCTCCCGAGTGAACATCTGGAAGGAAGCACATGCTCCCGCCTGGGGCCCCGCTGCGCGTGGAGCGGTATTAACACTGACACTTCTTTGCCTGAAGACCCCCCCCCAGTGGAGGTCGGTGCTCCTTTATGCCCCCCACTTCCCCGCAGGGCCCTCCCTGCCCAGCGGCCCAGGGCACCTTTGCGACGCACACGGCTTTCCCATGCCCGTGTGAGCACAGGTGTGGGCGCTGGGAGGGCAGCTCCTCAAACTGGGATTTCTTCCAGGCCGTAAATCGAGGATCCTGTGCCTGCTTTTGCAGCAACCCGGGACCTCTGAAATAATTGATCGCATGCCAGAAAATTCTGCAGCCTGGGTGCACTTGAGTTCACAGGAATGTGTGAGCTGGACACAGCACGAGTCCGAGGGCAAGGGGCGGAGAAGGATTCGGGGCAGAAAGGGCTCGTGCCACATGACCCGAGAAGTCCTTCTGACCCGAACACCGTGGCTCCTGGCCTGACCCCTCCTCCCAGGGGAGGCCGTGATGGATGGGGTCGCAGTGCCACGGCACACCCAGGTCACCCCCTACCCCCCGCCCAGGGCAGTGAGGCCACACATCCTGCGCACCACGCTTTGTGACCTTGGGGTGTCTGTCCAGGCCCAGGAGTGACCCCTGTGGCAATTCCAGCAGCTTCTGTCCTCATGAGCTGGGAGGGTGGCCCACTGCTGCTTCCAGAACAATCAGAGTTCCTGACCTGATCTTGACCCCTGACCCCATCAGCGCAGGAAGGCTCTGAGATACAGCGGAGTTCGGCCTCACTCTTGGACTTCTGGAGGGTAAACGGTCTGAAATCAAACTCCTCGGTACTTAGGAGCCCTGAAGACCCCGGTGGACCCCCCAGAGTGGAATCTATCTTTGCAGCAAAGTGTTGCGGGGTCGGGGACTTCATAAAGCTTAGCGGTTACGTTCTCCGTCCTCGGAGGCTGCAACCAGGGGATTCCAAGCTAGAAGGAAAATAAACCGAAGGAACACTGGTTTTCTGATTCTAAATCTTTGAAACTGTTAATCCCAGATTATCGAATGCAAAATACGCCCCGGACAGAAATGGAGGCTCACAGCAGGGGAGGTTTGGAGGTGGGAACTGGGTTGTCCTTGGTTCTCCTGGCTGCCTCGGATACCTGTGCTGATTTTTTAAACTCCCACTTCTCTCATTTACAGAAGAGGTTTACGGAAGCAATTTCTCTTGGCCTCGGCACAGAGGAGCCTGAAGTCACCTAAAACCTAGGGACTCGGGCGCCTCCGTTTGGGGAGCAGATGGGGGCTTCCCAGGGCGGCCCCCGGGGGTCCTCCCGGAGGCTGGTGAGGCTTTGCTCTGGAGCACAAGTCCCACGGAAGGGCAGTCGGAGGCCCGAGCTGTGATGTGGGAGCTTGTTCTGCAGCAGCCTTGGGAGGAAGCAAGCCAGGGGGCGGGGAGGTTATTGAGGGAGGGGCGGCCACTTTCCCAACCTGAAAATCCACATGACATGTTTGTTTGCTTTCACCATCATTTGCCCAATAACGACATCTCCCTAATGTTCGGGGGTAAAATACTCAGCAGAGTGAACAGCTTTCTCAGCAGCTCCCTGATTTTCTAAATACAAAAGTAGAGATTCTGATGGCAGCGTTCGGCTGAGATTCTCAGTGAAAAAGGATGGAAAATTCTATTTTCCACTTCCTTAAACACCAAATTTATTTTCTTTTATCCTGTGAGATGTTAATTTCTATAATAACAGAGGCCATGTTTTTGCCAACCGGAGACATGAAAAGTAGCAGCTATTGTAGATGCAAACCATGCCCTCAGCTTCTCGGGACTTATGCAAATGACTGTTTAAACCCAAATGTGACCTCTTGGCTTCCTGCAGTCGGTGAGCCGCTGGTAAAAGACAGAAATCTGTCCCCAGGCAGGTGGGAGCCAGTGGAGTCTGGAAGAATTGTGGGGACAACCCTGGCCATCGCAGTTTGACAACGGGCAGAAGTTCTCCTAGCTGACAGCAGGTGCGGTCACTCCCCGGAGGCACGGCCGTGACCTTGCCGGCTGGACCCTCTCCCACAGGCTGCCCTCTGGTTCCCCACACCGTCCGTTCCCACCGGGGAGTCTGGGCTCGTTCCTAACCCCCGTCTCTGCCACCTGCACTTGTTTCCCTAAGAGACTTCAACGTCATAGCAGCAGCTCGTGCAGGAAGGGCCCCAGGTCCTGCAGGGGCCTAGGAGCATTTCACACCCCAGGGGCATCTGCTGGGGACCCAGGACCGGAAGGTGGTGCCCAGACTCCCAGTAATCCAAGCAGAAGCCTCGCGTGTCGTCCTAATTAACGACACAAATAGCCGTGGGTTCTCAGAAGCTTCTCCTGCTCACGGCCTTTGCTGGTAGGGCTGCTTAGGATGAAGAAGGTAGAGCCGTTGGGGGACCCACGGGAACTTCCTGAGGTTGGCGTTGTAACAGGAGCCCCGTGGCTGCACCCAGATGCCCCCTGCTGCCTTCTCCTGCCTCGATGGGCCTCTGGGTTCCCTCCTCTGTCCTCAGCCCCACCTCTGAGGTCTGGGGTCTTTGGACCTGCAAGGACTTCATCTCCGTTTCCCAGCAGGATCTTCCTTTGCAGAGCATCTTGGCCAGGCCCGTTAGGGACTGAGGATGAGCGAACTTGAAGGTGTGTCAATTGCAACCGCAGGGAAACAGCATTGGCCTTGAAACTGTCCCCTTCTGAGAGGGGGACCCAGAGAGAGAGAGACCGAGAGCGTATTGGTATTTGCGTCCACTGATCGTTTCTCAGGTGTATTAAAACACATCATCCTTTCCCCCCCGCCACCCGCCGAGGAAGATTCCAAATGCATTTGTATTCTGCAGACCCCTTAACCCTGTGATTGGTCACATCTCCTCCAAATACACCATCAAGAGTATCGTCTGCGTTTCTGAAGGCGGCCGAGCCGGAGCGCGACTCTCACGTGTGATGACACCCCCCCCACCCGCCCCCAGCCCTGTTTCGCCAGGATCTAGTACTTGTGTACATCAGTTAGGAGAAAGCACCACTTTCCATCCCCCTGTGGGTTTTTTTCCCTCCGCTGCTGATTGGTATAATTTATATGAAGCGCTAAGCCCCCTGCCGGGCTGGGACTGCTTGTGATATGCGTATAATTACCAACCTTCTCCCCAGCTCTGTGTGCTCAGAGGAGGAAAGACATTTCTAAAGGAGCTATTTTAGTTGTACTGATGAAATGCATATTCATTTACGGGGTGGGGGTGGGCTTGGTTATTTAGCTGTTACTGAAACGCACGCTGGGCTCTCGGGGACAGGACCGCCAGGCTGGGGACACGTGTTACCGATTTGACTCTGTGACCTTGAGCCATGGCAGACCTGCTTTGAAAGGCTGTGGGTCAAAGTCCTGGGGCGCCAGCTCCTGGTATCTGGGGTCCCCTTTCTCCTACGAGGTCTGCTGGTTTTCTCTGGGGAATGTCTCCGACCTCCCTCCCCCTCCCTTCCTCCCCTTGGCTGCACCTTGTTTCAGACTTGGGGGTCCCCATCTCCCCCCAACTCCATCCTGTCTTCACACTCATCTCCCCCAAGCCTTGCCTTCCCCAGAGAACCCCAAGGTCGTTTAGGGTCCCGAGGGCACCGGGCCTTAGAAATAGCTGCCATTTCTCCGGGGCCCCCACGTGCCGGGCACTGAGCTCGTGTGCACACGTGTTTCATTCTAGGATTTGTAGCTGTTGTGAAAGCACCGGCACCACCCGCCTCAAGCTCCACCTCCTCCTGCCTCTGTGACCCCGTGATTCAGCCCCGCTCTTGTGCTGGCTGTGATCCTTAGGATGGGTTTGCAGTTTGAAGGAGGAAAGGAAAAAAATCTTATAATTCAGTTCAAATTTGCAAACATTTAGTGGACCCCCTATGGCCTGGGTACAGTGTACCTGAGAGAGACACGAGGAAGCAAACATCACCCAAACCCAAAGACATAAGCACGAATCCAGTAACCACAGCATCACAGGGCTGTGGGGGGAGATGCAGGGTGGTATGGGGCCTCCCTCTCTCAGGACGTCACACTCCAGAGATAACATGCAAGCCTCGTATGTAATTCACATTTTCTACCAGCCACATTTAAAAGAGTAACAATGAAGATGTGCAATTAATTTTTTTATTGTGGGTAAAGACATAGGACATAAAATCTGCAGTCATAGCCATTTTTAAGTGCACAGTTCAGTGGTTTTAAAATACATCTGTAATGTGTGCAACCCTCACCTCCCTCCATCTCCAGGGCTATTCTCATCCGGCAAACCTGAAACTCTGTCCCCATTAAACACTAACTCCCCAGCCCCCAGCCCCTGGCAACCCCCTATTCTGCTTTCTGTCTCTATGAATTTACTCCTCTAGAGACCTCATAGAAGTGGAATCATACAGGATTTTTCTTCTTGTGACTGGCTTATTTCACTGAGCAAAATCTCTTCAAGTTTCACCCATGTTGTAGTACATGTCAGAATTCCCTTCCTTTTTAAAGCTGAATAGTATTCCATCGTCAGGATGGACCACAGTTTGTTTATCCATCACCCGCGATGGACACTTGGGTTGTCTCCACCTTTTGGCTATCGTGAATAATGCTGCTATGAGCATGGGTGTGAAATTAGATGTAATAGCGCATTTTATTTAACTCAGCATCTCCAAAAATGCTGTTTCAAGTTGAAATCAATATTTTAAAAATTGGCTGAGGTATTTTACAGTCTCTTTTTTTGGTACTAAGTCTTTGAAATCGAGTGTGTTTCCTCTACTGACAGCAAACTCAGTACGGCTCCGTCACATTTCAGGTGTTCAGAGACCACCTCGCTGTATGGCACAGGCTCAGCCAAAGGGGGCTCTAATGACTGAGGAAGAGGACGATGAAACCAGGGCCTGGGGCTATGGTCAGGCCCAGGCTCACCTTGTCACGACCTCAAGGAGAAACCCCACCTCCTCCCTGAGGGGCAGCTGTCCCTCTGCCGTCGCCCCACGGTGTCACCATAGACACCTGTTACCTGTTACGGCAGGTAACACCCCGGCCCCAGTGCCCACGTGAGTCAGGCAGGGACAGCAGTAGCCGTGCCTCCAGGGACAGTGGACAGGAGAAAGGTGAGGCCACAATACACAGGTGCCAGGACGGTGCCTGGTCCCCAGGAAGCACTCACTGCGGGGGCTGTGCACGGGTGGGGTGGGGGGGTCCCAGCCCAACTGAGGGGACAAAGAAAGCCAATCTGTCTGGGACCATTTGAGCCACACGTAGTACCGTACCTGAAACAGACCCACACATCCCCACGCCCATGCCCGTTAGCTTTGCCTGAACCAGAGGAGGCCTGATTGCATGGCTCTGAATGTAATGAACTTGGGGTTCTGAGCAGCTGCCCGAAGGCATGGGGTCCTGATCTGCGTGCACACAAGGGAGGCATACGTGGTCCCCTCAAGGTCACATGATGCCCTTTAGCCTGAGAGGGTGACCCGCTGGCAAGGTTATCAGCAAAGGAGTTGTTCATTTAAAAAGTATGTAACATTCCAGGGGCTTCCCTGGCGGTCCAGTGGGTAAGACTCCGCGCTCCCAATGCAGGCGGCCCGGGTTCGACCCCTGGTCGCAGAACTAGATCCCGCATGCATGCAGCAACTAAGAGTCCACATGCCACAACTATGAAGCTCACATATGGCAACTAAGACCCAGTGCGGCCAAAATAAATAAATAAATAAATTATATATATAACATTCCTTAGATTTTTTAAATACAGAGAAATAAAATAAGAACAAGAAAATAGCTTCTACCCCCACTCAGATGCCCATCATTGGCCTTCTGTTTTAAATAGAAGTAATATGTGAACATGCTTAGAAAACTCTTTTGAAGGTCCATAAAGTAACCAAGTAGAAAGTAGAGGCCTCCTCCCTCCCTCCGCTTGCTCGTAGCCTTTCCTAATTTCTTTCACAAAAGAATCAGCTGATGCGGATACACATGCATGTATACTGGCAAGGGTCGGATGAGAAACTGCATCTGTGAACGCCATGCTCCACGAGCCCCACCACCACCGTGCTGTGGTGCCCATAGCTGTTGGTTTTGTCTCCTCATGGTTGAAAGAGGGCTGCCAGTGCTCCTGCCATGTTCTCCACTTGAAGAAACAACAGTAGTAACTGTCTTTTCATGCTTGTTGTCAGGAAAGCAAAAGAATCCCAGGATTTCCCCTCCAGACTTTCCTTCATGTCTCATCCTTCAGATATTGGTCACAGACCACCCTGGGCTGCAAGGGAGGCTGTGACAGCAAATGGTGGCAAAATTCCAGCCTCTTCGGTGGGAGGCAGGGAAGGAGAAGGGGGCTTACCGACTGGGCTCGGCCACCCTCCCGCGCATGTTCTAGAGCACGTTCCGTACTGCCGGCAGGTCCCTTCCCAACTCCTCTGGCTTCAAGAGTTACTAGAAATTTTTTTTCCTTCTTCATGGAGGAAGGTGGGGCTTTGTGATTTTATTTTTAGATAACATCTCATTAATAATTTACTTATTTGCCGTGACTGTGCCTTCAGACTCCGAGGCCAGTGCTCTAATGTGCTGGTGAATTATGTGTTCATTATGCAAGTACAGCAGAAAGAGCGTCTTGATGCCTAGAAAAATCACTCATGTAATAAAAACCTTTGTCATTTATTCATTTTAATACAATAACCATCTTGCCTCGTGTTGTGAGCGTTATTACGGCACCTCTGATGACAGCAATAACATGAGGAGACAATCATTTTTATAGAGCAGAGTTACTGCCATGTTTAGATTATCAGAAATTTTATTACGGCACTAAAATGAAAACTGATAAAGGAAAAAAGTAGGCTGACACACCTGTAGTTCCCAGGGTCTTCCTCAGAGGCGCGACTCAGCCATCAGTCACCGAGGTATGCAGAGGTACCTCCTCTGTGCACTGCCCAAGGACAGAGCTGGCGGGTGGAAACATCTCTGAGGGAACACTGGAGGGTGTGTCCCCTCAAAGCCCCGACGTCCCTCACAGAGGATTTCACTGGGCTTCACAGGGCTTCAAGCATGGCCGACCAGAGGCCACTGAGCTTGTCAAAATGTCCACCTGCCCATTTGTCCTTCTTCCTGACTGACCAGGGCCGCCTGCCTCCAGTTGGACCCCGGACATAACAGGAGGCTGCAATCCCCCCATGATCTTTGAACGTAAAAGTACCAGAGCAGCAGGTTGAAGGTCACGCTTCACCCACCCAGCAGCCAGCCCCACTGTGCAATCTGACTGTCCATCGTGGCAGGGAGAGAAGGCGGCATATTATCCAGGCTCCTTCAGAGAAACAAGGCCAGTAGGGTGGACGGATGTAAAGAAAGAGACTTATAAAGAAATGGCTCACGCCAAAGCAGCAGTGTGGGCTGGCAGCCTGGGGACACAGGAGAGCTGCCATGTGGACTAAGTCTGAAGGCCGTCTGCTGGAGAATCCCCCCTTGCTTGGGGAAGGCTGGTCCTATGTTCTGCTCAGGTGTTCAGCTGATTGGAGGAGCCCCACCCGCTTTAGGGAGGGCAATCTGCTTTCCTCAAAGTCCAGGGATTTCATGGTCATCTCAGCCAAAATGCCCTCACAGAAACACCCAAAAGAATGTTTGACCAAATATCTGGGCCCCCCGTGGCCCAAAAAGTTGACACATAGAAGTAACCATCATGGGTGGGGATCAGGGCCCCAGGCTCCAGGAAGCTGGCTCCGGTCTTGCGGCCCCTCGCCATCCCCAGGACGTTCTCTTTTCTCACCACCACCCCCAAAGGGTGAGTGGTCTTTCTCCACAACACAGGTGGAGTTATGGTGGAACCAGCTGAGTTAAATCCAGGGAATGCCACAGGACGCTCACTCCCCACTACACTGTCACCTGGGACACCAGGAGGAATAAAGCAGGTCTAGAAACTTCTCCAGCTTCAGAAACATGCACTTGCTGCTGAGGTGCATCAATTTCTTTTTTCCTGGAATTTGCATTTTGTATCGTCATAGAAGCAGGATTTAGAGGCAGGAGAGGCATGTGTAAGAGTCACACCAAACCCTCACCTTACAGACAAGGAAATAAAGGGCCAGTAAGGTGAGGAGACTTGCCCAGGTCACCCAGAAGGTGTCACCAGGTGAGCACCCTGGCCGTGGCTCCCCACCCACACAGCCTCCTGCTGGATCCAGGGATGCTTTCCTGGGGCCTTTTGTCACTTGTATGAGATCCTCATCAAGGTGAGCAGAGATGCCAGGCCTCCGTCCAGTGTCCCAGGCCCGTTGGCTGAACTCACCACCCAAACACCTGGAGAATTTCTTCCCTGGACCATCTGACACTCTCCTAGTTGCAAACACGCTGGCCTCAAGGTACTAAATACAGAAAATTCTAATTCATCACAGGAAGGTTACACATCTGCAACTTGTGATATTGGACACAATGTCTAGAATCCTTCTTGAGAAGCACAAAGTCTCAAGCTGTGAAAGCACTCAGATACTCTACTCTGTTGCCCCCCAATTATGCTTGGATACACCTGGGGGATATACCTCTGCGGTGCATTCGTCTTTCTCAGCCTGGTTAGGTGACTCATGCGTTGTATCTCTTGGTCTCCCTCCTTTGGGGCAGGTGAGCCCCTCATACCGTGATGATGGTGGTGGTGCTGCCGATGATGGTGATGGTGAGGATGATGGTGGTGATGAATAAAATGGTGATGATGATTGTGAAGGCGATGATAATGATAATACAGGCGATGATGACGGTGGCCGTGGTGCTTCTGGTGGTGGTGTTGATGAGGGTGATGATGGTCATCATGGTAATGATGACGGTGAACTTGATGGTGATGGTGATGATGGTAAACTTGATGGTGATGGTGTTGATGAGGATGATGGTGATGATGGTGATGATGATGGTGATGATGGTGATGATGATGGTGATGGTGATGATGATGATGGTGGTGATGGTGATGGTGATGATGATGATGGTGATGATAACGATGACTGCAGTGATGAAGGTGGGTGGTAATGTGATGAGGAGGAGGAGGTGATGATGGCGGTGATGGTGGTGGAAGAGAAGGAAGCAGTTGCAACCACCATATCTTGAGCACTTTCTATGAGTATTCTAAATTACAAACATCTTTCTTTTAATCCTCTTGACAGTTTTGATGCAGTAGGTCCCGTCATCCCTTTATAGACGAAGAGAGTAAGACAAAGATCAAACCTGTCCACATGGGCACTAATACGTGGAATGAGGATTTGAACTCAGAACTATTTGCATCCTTAACCCGTGCTTGTCATTGTTGATATAATATCTTCACCATGAATTTGTGTGTTTTGTATGCAGCCGAATTGCTAAATCCCTTGATGTCTGCTTAAATATTTGGCAGCATCAGAATAAATACATGTAGCACATTTATGTTGCCAGTTCACGTAAAGTCTTAAGAAAACAAGACATGCTCTTCTCAGTGAAGTAAATTTACATCAAAGCAAAAGGCTCAATCAATAAATACTCTGCAGTGGAGACATGTAGTGGGGCAGCTGTCTTAGGTGGAAAAGGTGTGTTTTATTGGAAAGATTGGAAGAGACAGTGTCCTTAGGGTAGGGAAGCAGTTGCTGGAGGAAGGCAAGTCTCTAAGGACCGTTACTCTGTTTGCCACAGTTGAACACATCAGCTTGTTTTCCTTCTCATTATGATTTTCCAGCAGATGTCTGGAGCCACAGGTCCCCTGGGGAGAAATCCCATGGTCCTCTGCAGCTCTCAGATTGGGGCTCCGTTTCATGCCAGCTTTCCTCTGGACCTCAGGGTGGTCTCATCATGCATCCAAAGGCATCTCCACTGCTGCCTTGCCAAGTGCGGGTTGCTGCCGGGTAGCTGGATCCACAGATAACTGGTTTGACTTGAAGTGAGTAGTAGCTCCAGAATCTCATAGAGATGGATAAGGATACACAAAAGATGCTCTCCCTCCCCCTGCCCCCACCCCTGCACTGTGAATTAAGTGAACTGATGATGGTAGAGAGGCAGAAAGGAATTAAAACATAGAGACTCTTGGGGAGTATCATTACAGGGTCATGGGTCTTACCGAAGGAGGTGAAATTCTCATCATTTTCTTCCCTGTGCTGAGCTGTCTGCCTCTGTTAGAGAGTCTGTATGTGCATGTGTTCGTATTTCTAATACTGACCTCATTAATTTATTTGGAATTAACCAGGGTGAAAACTTCTGAGAAAAGAGGTCTTGATAAGAAATAGTAAACCAGTGCCAAACAAGAGATCCAGGTCAAGTTTAATCCAATTGTAGGGATATTTAGATGGGGGGAAAAAAGAATCCTTTAATCTGTAGGCTTTCTTCATCTACAGCCTTCTTCCCACTTATTCTAAAAAGGAACCATTAAATTGTGTAATAACATTGGGGCCATGTGCATTATAAGAACAGGCTTAACCCTTCTAAGATTACAAGATGAAGCTACATTTTCTGAGTGTTGGCAGATTAAACACGAGGGCTTCTTCAAGCAGGATGTTTAAAGGTTGGGTCCCTCCAAACCCCACGCTTCTCCTGGGACACAATGACCATTTCTTTTATCTCAGAGCCACAGTTAAAATGTTTATGTTTACAGCATGAGTCAATTTTTCTCACTTGACTTGTAGATCCTAGAGTTGGAGGATTTTTTTTTCTTTCTTCCCTCATTTATTCCTTTACCCCATGACTTTAGAAATTATCTATGTGATAACACCAAAGTAAAAATAAAAGTAAAAGTTTTTATAGATCCAGCCTCTGGCTCTCACCTCACCACAAGGCTCATAAGAATTCTATTGAGCGCTTACTATGGACAAAATCCTGTCCAAGTGCTTCACATACAAGATCTCATTCAAAATTCACCCAGACTTTGGAGGTAGGAACTATTTGTATCTCTGTTTTACCAATGGGGAAACTGAGGCAGAGAGGAAGTTAAGTTAACTTGCCCAAGATCACAAGGGAGAAAATATCAGGCCCAGGATTTGAACCCAGGCAGTCTGGACCCAGAATTGACTCTGATCCACCTTGCTCTGTGGCATCTCTGTTACATTGTCAACTGCCCACTTGATTTTCAAGCTTACCATCACCATCATCATCATCAGTATCACCATCTCCATCACCACCATCACCATCATCACCACCATCACCATCACCATCATCATCATCAGTATCACCATCTCCATCACCATCACCACCTCCTCCATCATTGCCATCATCACCATCACCGTCACCATCTCCATCACCATCATCATTACCCATCTCCATCACCATCATCACCACCATCACCATCACCATCATCATCATCAGTATCACCATCTCCATCACCATCACCACCTCCTCCATCATTGCCATCATCACCATCACCGTCACCATCTCCATCACCATCATCATTACCCATCTCCATCACCATCATCACCACCATCACCATCACCATCATCATCATCAGTATCACCATCACCATCACCATCACTGTCACCATCTCCATCACCATCATCACCACCAGTAATAAACAGGAGAATCAAGACACCATTTCTATTACTCTTCTCCTCACCATCTGGAGGAAAAGGAATTGGTCTACTTCTCCATGTTACGCACAGCTGCCAACACAGAGCTTCATTTTTTATTTATTTATTTTTTATACAGCAGATTCTTATTAGTTATCCATTTTATACATATTAGTGTATATATGTCAACCCCAACCTCCCAATTCATCCCACCACCACCACCTGCTCCCTGCCACTTTCCCCGCTTGGTGTCCATACTTTTGTTCTCTACATCTCTGTCTCTATTTCTGCCTTGCAAACCGGTTCATCTGTACCATTTTTCTAGATTCCACATATATGTGTTAATATATGATACTCGTTTTTCTCTTTCTGACTTACTTCAGTCTGTATGACAGTCTCTAGGTCCACCCACGTCTCTACAAATGACCCAATTTTGTTCCTTTTTATGGCTGAGTAATATTCCATTGTATATATGTACCACATCTTCTTTATCCATTCGTCTGTTGATGGGTATTTAGGTTGCTTCCATGACCTGGCTATTGTAAATAGTGCTGCAATGAACATTGGGGTGCATGTGTCTTTTGGAATTATGGTCTTCTCTGGGTATATGCCCAGTAGTGGGATTGCTGGGTCATGTGGTAATTCTATTTTTAGTTTTTTAAGGAACCTCCATACTGTTTTCCATAGTGGCTGTATCAATTTACATTCCCACCAACAGTGCAAGAGAGTTCCCTTTCCTCCACACCCTCTCCAGCATTTGTTGTTTGTAGATTTTCTGATGATGCCCATTCTAACTGGTGTGAGGTGATAGCTCACTGTAGTTTTGATTTGTATTTCTCTAATAATTAGTAATGTTGAGCAGCTTTTCATGTGCCTCTTGGCCATCTGTATGTCGTCTTTGGAGAAATGTCTGTTTAGGTCTCCTGCCCATTTTTTGATTGGGTTGTTTGTTTTTTTAATATTGAGCTGAATAAGCTGTTTATATATTTTAGAGATTAATTCTTTGTCCGTTGATTCGTTTGCAAATATTTTCTTCCATTCTGAGGGTTGTCTTTTTGTCTTGTTTATAGTTTCCTTTGTTGTGCAAAAGCTTTTAAGTCTCATTAGGTCCCATTGGTTTATTTTTGTTTTTATTTCCATTACTCTAGGAGGTGGGTCAAAAAAGATCTTGCTGTGATTTATGTCAAAGAGTGTTCTTCCTATGTTTTCCTCTAAGAGTTTTATAGTGTCCAGTCTTACATTTAGGTCTTTAATCCATCTGGCGTTTAAAGATGGATTAAATACACATTTTGTGTATGGTGTTAGGGAGTGTTCTAATTTCATTCTTTTTTTACATGTAGCTGTCCAGTTTTCCCAGCACCACTTATTGAGGAGGTTGCCTTTTCTCCATTGTATATCCTTGCCTCCTTTGTCATAGATTAGTTGACCATAGGTGCGTGGGTTTATCTCTGGGCTTTCTCTCCTGTCCCATTGATCTATATTTCTGTTTTTGTGCCAGTACCATATTGTCTTGATTACTGTAGCTTTGTAGTATAGTCTGAAGTCAGGCAGTCTGATTCCTCTAGCTCTGTTTTTTTCCTTCAGGATTGCTTTGGCTATTCGGGGTCTTTTGTGTCTCCATAAAAATTTTAAGATTTTTTGTTCTAGTTCTGTAAAAAATGTCGTTGGTAATTTGATAGGAATTGCATTGAAGCTGTAGATTGCTTTGGGTAGTATAGTCATTTTCACAATATTGATTCTTTCAATCCAAGAACATGTTATATCTCTCCATCTGTTTGTGTCATCTTTGATTTCTTTCATCAGTGTCTTATAGTTTTCTGAGTACAGGTCTTTTACCTCCTTAGGTAGGTTTGTTCCTAGGTATTTTATTCTTTTTGTTGCAATGGTAAATGGGATTGTTTCTTTAATTTCTCTTTCTGATCTTTCGTTGTCAGTGTATAGGAATGCAAGAGATTTCTGTGCATTAATTTTGTATCCTGCAACTTTACCAAATTCATTGATTAGCTCTAGTATTTTTCTGTTGGCATCTCTAGGATTTTCTATGTATAGTATCATGTCATCTGCAAACAGTGACAGTTTTACTTCTTCTTTTCCAATTTGTATTCCTTTTATTTCTTTTTCTCCTCTGATTGCTGTGGCTAGGACTTCCAAAACTATGTTGAATAATAGTGGTGAGAGTGGACATCCTTGTCTTGTTCCTGATCTTAGAGGAAATGTTTTCAGTTTTTCACCATTGAGAATGATGTTTGCTGTGGCTTTGCCATATATGGCCTTTATTATGTTGAGGTAGTTTCCCTCTATGCCCACTTTCTGGAGAGTTTTTTTCATAAATGGTGTTCAATTTTGTCAAAAGCTTTTTCTGCATCTATTGAGATGATCATATGGTTTTTATTCTTCAGTTTGTTAATATGGTGTATCACATTGATTGCTTTGCATATATTGCAGAATCCTTGCATCCCTGGGATAAATCCCTCTTGATCATGGTGTATGATCTTTTTAATATATTGTTGGATTCTGTTTGTTAGTATTTGGTTGAGAATTTTTGCATCTATATTCATCAGTGATATCGGTCTGTAATTTTCTTTTTTTGTAGTATCTCTGTCTGGTTTTGGTATCAGGGTGATGGTGGCCTCATAGAATGAGATTGGGAGTGTTCCTTCCTCTGCAATTTTTGGAAGAGTTTGAGAAGGATGGGTGTTAGCTCTTCTCTAAGATGTTTGATAGAATTCACCTGTGAAGCCATTTGGTCCTGGACTTTTGTTTGTTGGAAGATTTTTAATCACAGTTTCAATTTCATTACTTGTGATTGGTCTGTTCATATTTTCTATTTCTTCCTGGTTCAGTCTTGGAAGGTTATACCTTTCTAAGAATGTGTCCATTTCTTCCAGGTTGTCTATTTTATAGGCATAGAGTTGTTTGTAGTAGTCTTTTATGATGCTCTGTATTTCTGTGGTGTCTGTTGTAACATCGCCTTTTTCTTATTTTATCGATTTGAGTCCTCTCCCTCTTTTTCTTGATGAGTCTAGCTAAAGGCTTATCAATTTCATTTGTATTCTCAAAGAGCCAGCTTTTAGTTTTATTGATCTTTGTTATTGTTTTCTTTGTTTCTATTTCATTTATTTCTGCTCTGATCTTTATGATTTCTTTCCTTCTACTAGCGTTGGGTTTTGTTTGTTCTTCTTTCTCTAGTTCCTTTGGGTGTAAGGTTAGATTGTTTATTTGAGATTTTTCTTGTTTCTTGAGGTAGCATTGTATTGCTATAAACTTCCCTGTTAGAACTGCTTTTGCTGCACCCCATAGGTTTTTGTTTTCATTGTCAATTGTCTCTAGGTATTTTTTGATTTCCTCTTTGATTTCTTCAGTGATCTCTTAGTTATTTAGTAACATATTGTTTAGCCTCCATGTGTTTGTGTTTTTTACGTTTTTTCCCCTGTATGTGATTTCTAATCTCATAGTGTTGTGGTCGGAAAAGATGCTTGATATGATTTCCATTTTCTTAAATTTACCGAGGCTTGATTTGTGACCCAAAATGTGATCTATCTTGGAGAATGTTCCATGTGCACTTGAGAAGAAAGTGTAATATGCTGTTTTTGGATGGAATGTCCTATAAATATCAATTAAATCTATCTGGTCTATTGTGTCATTTAAAGCTGTGTTTCCTTATTAATTTTCTGTCTGGATGATCTGTCCATTGGTGTAAGTGAGGTGTTAAAGTCCCCCACTATTATTGTGTTACTGTCAATTTCCTCTTTCATAGCCATTAGCATTTGCCTTATGTATTGAGGTGCTCCTATGTTGGGTGCATAAATATTTATAATTGTTATATCTTCTTCTTGGATTGATCCCTTGATCATTATGTAGTGTCCTTCCTTACCTCTTGTAACATTCTTTATTTTAAAGTCTATTTTATCTGATATGAGTATTGCTACTCCAGCTTTCTTTTGATTTCCATTTACGTGGAATATCTTTTTCCATCCTCTCACTTTCAATCTGTATGTATCCCTAGGTCTGAAGTGGGTCTCTTGTAGACAGCGTATATATGGGTCTTGTTTTTGTATCCATTCAGCGAGCCTGTGTCTTTTGGTTGGAGAATTTAATCCATTCACGTTTAAGGTAATTATCAGTATGTATGTTCCTATTACCATTTTCTTAATTGTTTTGGGTTTGTTTTTGTAGGTCCTTTTCTTCTCTTGTGTTTCCCACTTAGAGAAGTTCTTTTAGCATTTGTTATAGAGCTGGTTTGGTGGTGCTAAATTCTCTTAGCTTTTCTTGTCTCTAAAGCTTTTGATTTCTCCATCAAATCTGACTGAGATCCTTGCCAGGTAGAGTAATCTTGGTTGTAGTTTCTTCCCTTCCATCACTTTAAGTATATCATGCTACTCCCTTCTGGCTTGTAGAGTTTCTGCTGAGAAATCAGCTGTTAACCTTATGGGAGTTCCCTTGTATGTTATTTGTCATTTTTCCCTTATCGCTTTTAATAATTTTTCTTTGTCTTTAATTTTTGTCAATTTGATTACTATATGTCTCGGTGTATTTCTCCTTAGGTTTATCCTGCCTGGGACTGTCTGCACTTCCTGAACTTGGGTGGCTATTTCCTTTCCCATGTTAGGGAAGTTTTCGACTATAATCTCTTCACATATTTTCTCTGGTCCTTTCTCTCTCTCTTCTCCTTCTAGAACCCCTATTATGCAAATGTTGGTGTGTTTAATGTTGTCCCAGAGGTCTCTTAGGCTGTCTTCATTTCTTTTCATTCTTTTTTCTTTATTCTGTTCTGTGGCAGTGAATTCCACCATTCTGTCTTCCAGGTCACTTATCTGTTATTCTGCCTCAGTTATTCTGCTATTGATTCCTTCTAGTGTATTGTTCATTTCAGTTACTGTATTGTTGTTGTTGTTTTTTAACTTTTTTTTTTTAAGATTTATTTATTGATTGATTGATTGCTATGTTGGGTCTTTGTTTCTGTGCTAGGGCTTTCTCTAGTTGCGGCAAGCAGGGGCCACTCTTCATCGCGGTGCACGGGCCTCTCACTATCGCGGCCTCTCTTGTTGCGGAGCACGGGCTCCAGACGCGCAGGCTCAGTAGGTGTGGCTCACGGGCCTAGTTGCTCCGCGGCATGTGGGATCTTCCTAGACCAGGGCGCGAACCCGTGTCCCCTGCATTAGCAGGCAGATTCTCAACCACTGCGCCACCAGGGAAGCCCAGTTACTGTATTGTTCATCTCTGTTTGTTTGTTCTTTAATTCTTCTAGGTGTTTGTTCTTTAATTTTTCTAGATCTTTTTTAAACATTTCTTGCATCTTCTTGATCTTTGCCTCCATTCTTTTTCCAAGGTCCTGGATCATCTTCACTGTCATTATTCTGAATTCACCGTTAATAGGGCTTAGGAGGCAGTGGGGCCATCACTTGGGGCGCCCCGATGGACAGTGCAGGCTTGGCTGGGGCTGAGGTCATCAGCGGAGCTGTCACTGCCTGGAGGCCCCAGCGGCTCCCAGGAAGGAGCCCACAGAAGGCTCTGTGGGGAGGGGCTGGGGGCGGGGTGCTGAGCAGGGAGCCCTGCCAGCCCCCCCAAGGGGGAGTTCGTGTGCTGAGATCACCCCCTCCCCAGGGAGGCTCAGAGCCTGGCATCAGCCAGATATATGCGTTTTCTGGATCTGAGCAAATGACACCCTTCCTGGATGGGTGAGTGAGAAGAAATGTAAGAGGCCATGTCTAGTTCTGAATGAGGCGTTGGCAGGAAGATGGGCTACCGGGATGCAGAGCTTGTGAGCCGGGAGAGAGGGAAGGGAAGCCACTAGAACGGTGACGTGGCCACAGTCCGGGGTGGAACCTGCTCGCCAGGGACGCTGGCCACGCCCTGCCTGCCCAGGACAGGCCCCCACGACAGAGAATGGTTGGTGCGAAGCGTTGACAGTGCCGAGGTTGAGACGTTCTGGCCTAAATGGGAGGTTTTGCAGGACCCTCAGGAGCGTTTGTGGGTTTGTGGTGCAGTCCCTCGGGGGATAAGGACACAGCTGCTCCTTTTGCCTTAAATCGAAAGATCCTGAGCCAGAATCTGGGTCCCCGTCACCATCACGTCGGGTCCTCACAGCCAGTGGCGTGGCAGGTCCACTGGGCCATGCTGTCTCCCAGTCTTTAGCAAGCCACCCCGGGGGTCTCCAGAGTGAAGGACAGGGACACCCTGCTTCCCAGCAGGGCGGCCGTTCTAGGACCTAAGGCTGTCTTCCCGTGCTGCTCACAGGCCACCTGTGTCCACAGGTTTGGGGACTTGGACATTGGTCAGGTGCTGTGCTGGAACCTTCTGAGTGACAGCCTCAGTGGGCCTCCCCCACCCCAGCTTTTTTTATTTTGGTAAAATACACACAACATAAGATGTACCCTTAGTGACATTTAGGACGTTCACAGCCATCTCGTTCCAGAACATTTTCGTCCCCCCAAAAGGAGACCCCCTACCCTTTAAGCAGTCACTCCCCATCCTCCTCCCCCAGCCCCCCGGTAACCATGACTCTTCTTTCTGTCTCTGCGCATTTGCCTGTTCCGGATGTTTGTGGAATCGTACAATATGTGGGCTTCTGTGTCTGGCTTCTCCCACTGAGCATGTGTGTGAGGTCCATGCATGCTGTGACCTGTGTCAGGCCTTCGTTCCTTTTTATGGCCTAATAATGTTCCACTGCAGCGCCGGACCACATTCCGCTACTCTTTTCAGCAGTTGACAGTTGACAGTCGTGGGCTGTTTCCACCTTTCGGCTGTTGTGAACACTCAGGCACAAGTGCTTCTTCGACCACCGTTCCGTCCTCTGGGCCCGACGCCTGACAGAATCGCTGGGTCCCACGGGGACTCTTCACTTTTGAGGAACCGCCAGCCTGGCCCCATGTGGTCTGTGGGCCTCCTGTGGAGGGGGCTGGGGAGTGGGTGCTCCCCCACCAGCATTTACTCTGGACAAGCCATCAGGGCAGGTTTGGGCTCCAGGAGCCCCACGGAAGCACCCTCAGTGCTGACAGCCCCCGGCAGGACACGCCGGCTGGATGAGGGCCGCCTTGCTCTGGCCACGAGAGTGGCCACATTCATGAGGTTTGGGGGCCGATGGCTCTGCCTCCTGGTGACACGGTGCAGCCCTCTCCCTCCACCCCTGGCCCCAGCTGGGGCGGGAGACAAGGCTCCCGGGGGCTGCCTGGCTGGAGTGCCTCGGGCTGGGCAGTTGGATGTGTTCGGCAAACAGACCAAAAGTCCATTAGAGCTCGTGGGAACCCTGAGTTCTTGACGCTGCAGCTTCTCTCCCGCTCGTGCAGAGCAGGAGGGGGACCGCTCGGCACCAGAGCCACTCCTGGCGTGTTGGCGAGAGGCAGCGGATTCGGGGCACACGGCGCAGGGAAATGGGTACAAAGATGCCAAAGGCATGGGCATGGCTCAGAATATGAATCGGGGGCTTGGGGCTGTGAGGGAGACCTCGGGGAAGCCCTGAGACAAATGACATCCCCACTCCCGAGCAACCAGCTATTGACCATCCCCTCCGTAAGAATGTATGTGGACATGGGTGTCTTTGCTCTCCAGTTGAGACCGCGGGGCTGCAGGAAGGGCGGTGCCACGGGAGGATTCAGCAGCGGGCTCCTCTGGGCCCAGAACTGCTTGTGTCACTCTCTCTGGCCACCATCCCACCTGGCGAGGCCCCTCAGGCTCCTTGCTGTTGGTCCTGCCATCACAGCTGCAGGGAACTGATGGTAAGAAGGTGTGGCACCAGGAAATGCAGGCCCCTCTCAGCTCTGCCTCATCCAGGAAGCCTTCTCAGTTTTCCCAAAACCAGGCACTAGTGCTTCCCTGATGCTTTGTGGCCATTCCTCCCTGGGCCCCAGATAGCCTGGGGTGTCGAGTGGTGACCAAGCAGAGGGATGTTCTGGATTTGCACCCTGGCTCCACCTCCCTGACCCTCAGTCTCTTCATCTAAAGTGGGTTAGCACCACCTCTCTGAGGGCTGTTGCAGAAGTCGGTGAGACAAGGCTCAGCACAGGGCCTGATGCAGAGCAGTCACCCCTGGGTGCCCCTGAGAAAGAAAAGAAGAGCAACTGAGAACAAACATGGGGCCTGACGAAGACTCGATGCGTCACCTGGGGACAGGCACCTGTTCTCTGCTCCACGGAGCAGGGTCTCGGCAGCGGTCCTCATCCATCCACTCCACACCTCTCCGTGGTTCCGGGCACACACAGAGGGTTGGGCAGCCAGTGGAGGGGGAAATGGGCCATAAATAAGTCAGCACACACCCCAGGTTGAATCGAGTTTAAAGATGATTTGAAAAGAGGCGACTGAAGAGAGTAACTCACAGGCAGGGCAGTCAGGGGAGATTGCTTGAGGAGGTGGCACTTGAGCTGATCTGAGGCTGCAAAGGGCAGGGAGGGGGACGATCCCTTGGGAGGAGGGTCGGGCCTCACACTTCCTGGAGGAGCTGGCGCTCTCAGCTCTTATGGGACCCTTCCGTGGATGGAGTTTGCTTAAAGTCCATCTTCCCTGGTCCCCAAAAGGGGCCTCACACGTGTGGTCCCCGCAGCATCACTGAATAAGCCTGTCTGCCCCCCTGCCAGCTACTCCTTTCCTGTGGCTCCAGAGCCCCCGAACCCGGGCGGGCGGGGGGTTGCTGTACGAGCCCTCCCACAACCGAGGATAATAGAACGTGAGATTTGGTTAGGATGAATCTCGCAGCGACGGTGGAGACCCAGCCTCAATCTGGAATCTGGGGGCTGAATTCCGACTGAGAAGCAGCCATTTTGTTGAAAGGTCGACAGCTCTTGGCGGGCAGTAAAAACTTGGGTGAAGAGTCCTGTTGAGCTCTGTTCTCAATGCCTCTGCTCAAATCCTGGGTCTGCGGAGACTGACAACAACAGCCCTGCAAGGTTGGCATACGAATCCCATTTACAATGAGGACCATAAAACAAGGGGCTAAGGGTCTTGGCCAAGGTGGAGACCTACAGAGGAGAGGGCGCCTCTCCTGGGTCCCTGGGCGGAGACACGATGACCTTCCTAGAAGGTGCAGGATGACCAGAGTAAGGAGGAGACTTTCCCTCCAAGAGGAGTCACTCCCATTGGCCCTGCTTGGATCACATGCCCTCCCTGAGCCAATCACAGGGCCAGGGGAAGCTGCACTCCCATTGGCCCAGCTTGGGTCACATGCCTCTCCCTGAGCCAATCCCAGGGCCAGGGGAGGGACTCCTGTAGCCCGTGGAAGGGCCTTCCCCACGGGTCCCTACAGAGCAGCAGTGGGCAGCGGTTTCCAAAGACAGCAGGGGTGGGTCTCTGCAGACACGCCGGGACGGTGGCTGCCCCAGTGCCCCGCCTCAGCCTGCATGCAGCCTCATCCCGCACTCGCTGTCCCTCAAATAGCCCTCATTCCCACCCACCCCCCGACACTGTTCCTCGCCTTCCGCGTCTGGGGGCTGGTCTCCGTCCTCCTGCTCAGACCGGCCCCCTCGAGCTCCGCCTGGGCCTCCCCCAGGCCCAGCCATGGTCTGGCTGCTGCAGCCTCCGTCTCCAAGGACTGGATCCTGTCTGGGGTCATCCCTTGTCAGAGACTGTGTGTGCAGGGCCTTCCAGAGGCGGGCGGGGACACGCATTACGTATTAAGGAAGCAGCGTTCCTGTCGAGACGCTTGACTCTTCGTTTGGGGGACCAGAAATGACAACAGGCAGAGCGTGGGCAGCAGATCTGAGGGTGAACTGCAGCCCACAAGAGCCATCCGCCCCGCGGATCCCTGCCTCCATCGGGCCGAGGTAGTAAGTGTCCCCCGTAGACTCTGCTCCCTGACGGACAGGTATATTCCCAGCCTGGGGCCTTGGAAGGAAATCTGTCCCCACTCTGGCTTCTGTGCGGCAACAGCCCTTGTTAGCTGTCAAGTTCAAGCAGCTGCAGGGAAGCCGCAGATCTGCCCAGACTTCTGCTCTGAGTCCTCACTTTTCCAGGAGGCTGTCCAGGTACCGGGTGTCGGCTAAACACCACTCAAGGCCGGGTGCTGAGTTAAATTAAACTTTGCTGCAAACCAAGTGACCGTCTCTCTCAAGCATCTCCTGGACAGTGCAGTGGGGAAGACAGAAGGAGAGCAGTCAACAAAAGCATAAACAGGAAAAAGCTGCAGTGGAAGGGCTGGGGAGACGATGAGGCAGGCGCTGGTGCCACCTAGCTCCCTGGGAGCCGCCGCTCTAAACCTCAGCAGAGGATGGACCCTCCTCACCCTGGGCTGGCCCACGGAGGCCACCTCTTCACCCGGAGGCCCCAGAGCTCCCCCGGGAGGTGGGGCTGAAGCCAGACCCCAACCCAGCCCGCATCTCTCCTCTCCTGCCTCTGCTGCTGCAGGCTCTGCCCAGGCGACCACTCACACAAGAGTCCCATCTCCGGCTCTGCTTGCAGGGAACGCCACCGCACACTGGGATGGAGAAGTCGGGTGGGCCTCCGTGGGGAGGCGGCAGGGGCCTGGGCACCACGGAGACGCTGCCCTCTGGTTAGAGCTTCCCTGCCCCGCGCAGTGTTAAGGGACCCTCCGACTACATCTGGGTCAGGCAGAGGTTTGACTGAATGCAACGGGGGAACCCACTGCAGCTACCCCTCCTCATGCAGACGGACTGGAAGGGAAGGCTGGCCAGCAGGTGGCCCCAGGGCCCCGGGTCTCGGCAGGGAGATGGCCCTGCAGCGGGGGGGCTCCAGCCATATTTCCCACCCCCCACTCTGTTGACTCAACATCCACAGTTGAGAGGAGAAGCTGATTGGCCAGCTCGGCTCATAGGCCTGCCTGTTGCCCAGGACAGGGCAGGGCGTCTTGACCGACCGCTCCCCAGGACCACTCACAGTGGGGAACGATGACCCCCCAGAAGGAAATCGGGCCTCTGCTGCCTGAATGAGAGCCGGGAGTGGACTCTGCCCTGTTCCCACTGTCAGCAATAATGTCTTCTGTCATCCCATACCCCGAATTAAGTAGCTACCTGTCTTTGTTAATTTGGTACAACCTGAAGGGCACTTTTGAGAAGCATCTAATTCACCCTTCCCCACCAGGCAAATTTTGTAAGAACATATTCATGGTTTTCATTAATATTCATACCACTTTGAGGGTTTTTTTCATGATTTATAAAACTCAAAGTAACTGTGAATGGTGATGTGTAGTAGTGTCAATGTTACACAGCAAATGCCTTTTCCTATCACATTCTGGGTTTTTCTGCTCATTACAAGAACCTAGTTGGAAATCATTGAAAGCTGAATTTCATTGTGCGTGGAAAGTATTTCGTAAAATGCAAGAAATACAAACATCGTCAAGCCTCTTAGAGTAATGTTCAAGAATCAAGGAAGAGTTGGGGAGGGAAGTATGGATCCTGACTCACCCTCAGCCCCAGGTTTGCTTCTTTCACTTGAGAGAACAGTTTTATTCTGGCCAGATCTTGCTGCTTGCCCAGCGCCATGGCAAAGGGCTTTTAAATTAAACTTTGCTGCGTCACGTAGGATTCGGTTACAATTTCATGATCACTTTCAAAAGCAATTAAAGTGACGTTCTAGTCCTGGGCCTTAGAGCCACGGTGACTTTTTAAAGCACAGAACTTCAGCAATCCCTGTGTATTTGTAAAACCAGCTGGAATGAGAGCGACGCCCGGGGTCTGAGATTCCCGTCAGGGGTCGAGTGAGCCTGGGGTGACACAGAGACCTCCTGGGCGCAGTCTCCCATCCGCACAAGTGGGCACAGCTTCCTCAGCCTCCCTTTCTGCTCTTCGAAGCTTCCTAGGAAGGCAGCGTGACCAAGACAAGACCTGGGAACTCTGCCCTTGATCCTGGACTACTTGTGAAACCCTCATCCACGCTTAGCCTCTCTGCGCCTCAGTCTCCCTATCTGCAGAAGGGGCTGGACCGGATCGTCAGTGGGGCCGACATTCTGGGACTCTTCTTTCATTGTCCCTTGAGGGTTGCAGGGGTGTGGGGTGGAGATTCCTGGAACCCTCCTCTTCACAGGGGAGCTCGGTGCCAGCTTCAGGCTTTCGAGGCATAATAAGGACACGTAAGGAGGGAAACCCTAATTTGGGCAAAGAAGCCCGAGATAAACACAGTGAAAATCAGGCTGAGGATGGGCCGTCCTGCTGTGGGTCCCATCAGCCCTCCCCTCCCGGGGGCCGGCCCCTCCCCAAGCCTCCTTCCTCTCCTGCCGGAGGCCTGGGGGCCAGGTGACACCACACCCCTCGGGTTCCCGCTGAGTCTCTAGAGCAGAACCCTTCTGACTCCCTCCCCCAGCCCCCGAGGGCCCCCAGAAGCCTCTACAGGCACCCGGGGGGGGGTCCCCCCTCCTCCTTCTTTTGCTCCGGGTTTTCACCTGGGGAGGGGTGACCACCTCTCTTCTGTCCCCCCTCCCTAGTTCCCGGCTGTTTCTTTGCCCCCAGACAGTAGCCACAGGGCTGGGTGGACCGTCTCCCTCCCACCTGGGATCTTCGACCACCTGCCGCCCCCTCGGGGCCCCCCTCCCCTCCGCCTCCTCCCTCGGGGCTCAGAGAAGATAGTTCTCCTGTGGGAAGAGGGAGATTGAGCACCTACTCTGTTCACCGTGTCAGGCCTGCACCTGCCATCCGTGGGGACAGACAGCATATTTGTGTTCCTAGGGCCCAGAGGAGGGTGTGGGGCAGCGTTAGTGCTCAACAGTGGCGGTGGGGGGAGGGGGGTACAGGCGAGCCGTCCCTGCAGAGCAGACGGGATGACAGACACAAAACCTGAGAAAACCCTGATTCTCTGTCAGCATGAAAATCTAGAAGCCCCAGCGTCGCGGGCCAACGTGAGGGCTGTGAGGACCAGCGGAGGCCGCGGGGAAGCCGCAAATACATTTAAGGTGAAAGAGTGCTCTTAACTCTGGCTCTGGTGAGAGTCGGATTGTAAAGGAAAATTGGCCGCAGACTCCTGGCCGGCCGCAGTCACAGCCAAGTGTAGATTTGCCTGCCTGCGTCCTGGCCAGCCCGGGGTGGATGGGGGCAAAGCGTCTGCTGCCACGACTCAGAGCTTCTCCCTCTGCTGCAGGCAGCTCAAAACTCCCAAGACGTAAAATGAGAGTCTGCAACCTGTTTTCCTGGGACGATCTCTGGGTTTAATATCATACAAGGAGAAAGCGCTACAATACTTCACCGAAGAATTACATCCTCGTGGAAGAACTTGATCCGAAGGGTTTTGAGAGCATCTTTTAAAACATGGGGACAGGGTCACGGAGGCCTTATTAGTGGCGTGGCAAAGCCATTAAGATGCAGAATAGCCATCGCCTTCCAAGAGACTTAGGAGGGGAGATCCAGTCGTGTGCACACGTGTGTATGCTTATAGGTATGTGTGCAGGTGTGTGTATGCGTGTGTGTTTGGGTGTGTTTACATGTCTGTTGTATGTGCGTATGCGTGTTTCTGTGTATGTGTATGTACATGCACGTCCAGGAATCATGTACCGTGGTGGACAAGACCAAACACTCAATTTTAACTGGACATTCTTGAAAATTCTCTTTGCCCCCCAAGTCCTTCCATCAGCATCTCTCACAGACCCTGTTCTTCCCCCATTTTATAATTATCACTTTATACTGCACTGAGAGGCTGTCACTGTTTTAGATCTAATTCCTCTGGTCCATGAACCGCGTGAGGGCAGGGCTGTGTCTGTCCAGCGTGATGGGGCCTGGCACACAGCACAGGCCACGTGGGCCAAGTGAAGACATTGTTGAAACGCCAGGGACCCAGCCTGCACTGACCGTGTCCCCTGGGCTGACTGGGTCTCTGCCTGTCCTGAGGCAGGTTTTTCTCTGCAGGTCCAGTGGGATTCTCCTCCCCTTCAATTCTTTGGGAATAAACCTCCAAGGTGTTTGCAATTCAAAACCACACATGGTGACTTTTCTCCAAGTTTCAAGTTTATTCGAAATTAGGCAAATACCTTCTCCTTGGGGGAGATTCTGCCAGAATCCTGCATTTCATCCAGCCTTTCCGAAGGACGGATCCAGCCCTCCGAGCGAGGTCCCTGGGCGAACACAATGGCCAGGCACCATACGTTATTTTAATGTCGACATCACTTTAAACTAACCTTTTACCATCTGTTCTGTACTTTAGTAACAAATGCAAAAGAGCATAATTCTCAGTGGCGTCATAAAAGTGAGATGGGTGATGGAAATGCCCGCCTCCACTCTTTATTCACGGTCCTTCCGGACGCTGCCGTGATGTTTTTCTCATTTTCCAGACACAAATCAAGGGGAAACTGCTCTCCCCTGATCTGGTGAATTCATCTGCACAGTATTTCTTCTTAATACGGTAAACTGTGGGAGAATTCAGGGCATCCTGTGTGTATTTCAGAAGGCGCCGCCAAACGGCACCTGGAGAATTAAGGGAACGCGGCTCGACGGTCAGGATGTAATGAGATTTCTTTGCAAAAAATAAAATCTTGAAATGTGTGGTGGGTTCTTTTCGTCCGTTTCATCATTAACTTCCCTGTGAAGGACGGGCAGCCTGGCCCGGAGAGGGCGGGGTGGGGAAGCACACTGGGTGGGCCGGATGTGTCCCCCGCACCCCCAATCTCTGCAGGGCCATAGGGGCTCCCACGCCCCCCTCAATCCAGGCAGAAGGCGGGCGGTGCCCCGGCCCAGGGGGGCGTGGGGGGCGTCCAGCCCGGCCGTTCTCAGTGGTCTTGCTCAGGGGGGGGCAAGGAACAGGAGAACCGGACGTGACGGTAGGAGAGGGAGGAGGGCGGAGCTGGGGAAGCCGGAGCGAAGGCGCCCGTCACGGACAGTGCGTGCGTGTGCCTGTGTGTGCGTGCGCGTGCGTGTGTGCGTGTGCATGCGCGTGGCTCCTCTGGGAGGCCCCCGTCGGCCCCCAAGCAGCCCAGGTCGCGCTGACCTTCGTGATGCCTGTGGGATGAAAGCGTCGCCTCCTTCGGACCGTCGGTTCCTGATATTTGCTCTTCCCCGTCCTGTCGCGAAGGAGGTAAGAGGCCGCTGTCCCCGTCGGGGCGGCTGGGGTCCCTGCCCCCACGCTCGTGCCCTGGGGGGGTCGACTCTGGTGTGTTAACAGTAAATGCAGGTTTAGGAAAGGTGTCCTCTATTGGACCGCATTTTCTCGGAAGCGGCGTTTTCTGGGGGATGGCTTGTCCTTATGGTCCAGGTTCAGCTGGAAAGGATGTTCATTATCAAATCTCTGTGGAGCCTCCATGGAGACCATCCTGTGATGATTATTGTGCTACAGAAATAAGTTGCCCGAGAAAAAGCCACCCTTAGTTTCTGAGATAAATCCCACTTAGGCGTGTAGGGGGAGGAAAAGTAAATTTCTCTCTCCCCTTCTGAGTTCATGGCTGAGACCCCCGTAATAAAAGATTAACAAGAGAACAAGAAGCAGAAGTTTATTAACATGAGTGCGTCATGTATACGTGGGGGACCCGGGGAAAAAGGAGTAGCTCCCCAAGATGGCTGAGAATTCAGGTTTAAGAGGAAAAGGGGAGGGGAATGTAGGCCTCTCAGGGGAGAGGAAGTGACCTGTAGGAAAGATGATGGACCCTTGGAGGAGGGATGGGAGGTGTGGTCGTGTGACAGGTCTGCCTGGGTGTGCTGGTCTCTTCTAGCCCCCCCTCCCAAGACTAGAGGCAATAATCTGCCTCAGGTGCTAACCCCACCCTGCGGGGAGGGGATCTGTGACACCTGAGCCTCTTTGAGTCTCTGTCTCCAGGCGGATGAGGGAGCTCAGAGAAAACCTGGTTCTCAAGGGCCTGCAGCTGAAAACAGTCACTACACCCAGCGGCACATTTGGGGGTGGCGTCTCGCTAACCTTCCTCCCCGCCTTTGATGCTCCCCCAAGCAGTTTCGCGGCCTAGCAGCCGGGCTGGCGGGTTGCTCCGTCTCCCTGAACCCATCTCTCAATTCAGTTAGCAGTAGTCTCATTTCAGGAGGCAGGGTTGCAGGATGGCTCTACAGGATGCAAACCGTCAGGTGTATAATATGAGGCATTTCCACGGAAGGAAAAGAAAAACAAAGTTAATGGTTGGAACAGGCTCTAAACCCGTTTCTGAGTCCTGGGGGCAGCCAGTCGAGAAGATTTCTGGATGGTGATCTCACAGCATCTTCTGCAGTCTGGTTGCCTCTGATGAGGTCATTGCATGTTCCAGGGAACTTTCTGAACGTCGGCATGGCAACAGGCAGGCAGGCTGTCGGTACGTGAGCTGTTTCGGGGGCTTCTCTGAAGTTCATACCCAGTCATCCAGCCTTAGTTTGCAGGGCTTTGGGGAAAGGGCAGTTTTGTTCTTAGTGATTCCAAGTCAGAAAGGCAGGAGAAGGGGCTTCCCTGGTGGTCCAGTGGTTAAGACTCGGCGCTTTCACTGCCAAGGGCGTGGGTTCGATCCCTGGTCAGGGAACCAAGATCTTGCATAATGTGAGGCGTGACCAAAAAAAAAAAAGGGGGGCGGGGGCGGGCAGGAGAACATTAGAAACGTTGGTTTGGAGAAGCGCGGCCAGATATTTGAGGAAACTAGAAGAATGCGGATCCAGTCCAGTTACAGGTAGAAAATAAAGCCTCAAAGACAACAAACAGGACTAGAATCTCAAGGCACAGCTTTCTACCAAAACCTAATTTTTCTCTCTACAATCACCCACATTTCTACCAAAGGTAATCATGGTAAGACCGATTTGTTTGCAAAATAAATCTGGTCTCATTTTACGTGGCCTGTTTACAAAAGTGTAGCAGAAACAGTGAGGACCATGCAGGCTCTTTGGAGGTTTGCTCTGCTGGAGCTTCTAACAAGGACACACTCTCAGGTCACACCTGAGCCTTCCCGTTTGGATGTGATGATGGCGGCTCTAGTGCAGGTTGAACCCCACCTGCTGGTATTTCTGTTCTGACCGTAACATCTCCGTCTGTGTGTGGGACTGGTTTGCAGTTACCTTACTTTGTGCTCTCAGGAGGAGAATGGTATCCAAGGAGGATTTGTAAAACCAGGGGGATTGCTTTTTCTCTTGTGTCCTCTGCTCTGGAAAACTTTCAAACACCTCCTAGGTAAGCTCACCTGACCCTGGAGCCCTTTGCGGAGGAATTTCCTAAAGAAATAGTGGTCTCTTCACGTTTGCTCTTCTTTCTAGCTGATTTTGAAATTTTATATTTTCTCAAAAAATAAACAGTTTCGTCAAGATTTTCAACTTGGCTAACATAAAATATAAAGAATAAAATGTTTTTTTAAGTCTTATTTTTTTCTCTTAAATTTGCCAAAGGTACATCTATTTTCTTGTGGATTTTTCTCCGAAGTACAGCTCTTGAATCTATTTATCAATTCTTCCAGTTTTTCTGTTTTCAGATTTAGAAATTTCTGTGTTCGTCTTAATCAGTTACTTGAGTGTTTGCCGCATCCTGCTTTGTCATTCCTTTCCTTCTGGAGCTAAATGCTCAGTTCATTCACTGTAATTCTACTTTAATGATGAAAACATTTGAAGTTAAGGGTTTGCTTTGATTCAATCTCTGGCCAAATTCCTTGGGTTTCACTGTGTAATCGTCTCCTTGTCATTACTATTTTTAAATCACCTCTAAATGTAGTTTTGATTCCTTAACCTGTGGTTACTTCAGAATGTTTTCTAAAATGTCTCTTTAAAATTATCATTAAATTTTAATTGCAATAAAATGTCCTGGTCAGTTTTTCTTTGTGCAGTTTTTTGAGGTTTTCGTTGTGGTCCATTTTATTATAAAATGTTGCCATGGTCCCCTGGGCTTTGATTTTTAAAAGTTGTATTTTCTAAAGGTGTATTCAGAGTTTTATGCTAATCTTAATTTGACCCCATCAGTTATACCTTTCACATCCTTGTGGCTTATTTACAATTTCCCACTTTCGGACAAGTCTTTCACGGTGTCTATGATTATTAACTGCCCCTTATGTGACAAGAGTCTTTGCTTCATCTGAATGAAAGACGTACGTCTTATATTTAATTCTGCTGGTGTCCTTTCTGTTTCCCAAAGACATATGTTTGTCTAATGATCTGGTCAGAAGTGACATGTTGTTTCTGTGTAGCCCCACCCCACCCCACATAAAACACAGAATCGTGCATTTTTCTCTGTTCTTTACGTTTCTTCCCCCAACTCTCAGGCTTTGCTAACTTACTTTGGATTTGGGACCCAGATAAGCATTATTAAATTGTTTTCTCAACAATATACAGTTTCTGTTATTAAAAAAAACACAAACTTTTTGTGCTTGTACTCAGCTCCATAAAACCACGTTGACAACAATTTTCAGAGTTAAGTTTCTGTGTCTAAATACTGGTCATGGGCCATTTCTGTCGCAGCCTCCGTTCTTGAGATCCTTGCTGTGACCCACCTCTCAGGGCCTCTGTCAAAGGAGCAAGAACATAGGACATTTTCTGCATCTTTGCGCATCCAGAAATGTCTGTTCCCTCCTACACGGGTGACAGCTCGGGGGCACAAGTGTATTGGGCCCCGACCTTTTTCCCTCAGACCTCCGTGGAGTGTGTCGTTCCGTTGCCCTCGTCTTTGGCGAGGTCTGATGTGCTGGGTGTTTGCACTGGGTCCTCAGCCACTTCAAACCATCATTTGCAGGCTCTCCCGTCGGTGTCATTGGCTCTGCCATGCTCGCTGCATACCCCTTCCTCTTGGAATATTGTGTCCTGTCCTCCCCTGTCACCTGGTGGGCCACCGGACGTGCAGTGGTGGCCCTCAGTAAACCCCTGGCCTCTGCCTGCCCTTCCGGTCCCCAGAGTGGACGAAGCATTGGCTGTGGCCCCAGAGGCACCTGGGAGAGGCCACGCGTGTGGCCGGCAGGTGGGGTGAACGTGGCCCTGCTCACACTGCAGCCTGACCCTCCCCTCCGTCTGCTCCTCCTTCCAGATCCGGTCGGACAAAGACAGCGACATCCCCATCCGGTACAGCATCACGGGCGTGGGCGCCGACCAGCCCCCGGTGGAGGTCTTCAGCATCGACTCCATGTCTGGCCGGATGTACGTCACACGGCCCATGGACCGGGAGGAGCGAGCCTCCTACCACGTGAGTGTCCATGGCCTCAGGTCCCTAAGCGGGGGGAGGGCAAACCCAAGTCTGTATCAGAAAAGCCCAGGCGCGTGCGGGGCACCACCCCAGAGTGTCTCTTTCATGGGGCTGGGTGGGCCGAGAATTTGCACTTGTAACACGTTCCCGGGTGATGCTGGGAGGGTCTGGGACACACTGGGGGAGCGACTGGTGGAACTGGATCCACCTGGAAGACGTGAATCCACGTGACCTGCCAGGAGCTCTGATGGTCGGGGGGGCGGTCGAGAGGCTGCTGTGCCATCCCCGGCCTCTCTGATTGCCGGACATGCATCCTGCAGCCCTTCTGTTCCTGCCTCTCTGAGGGCAGAAAGGCAGCTCTGAAGCCAGCACTGCTGTTGCCATCTCAGAGCTGTGTGTGGAGAGGGAAAAAGGAGGAGAAAGTGGAGACTTCGGGGTTCAGCTGAAAGGGACTGTCCACCCCTTTCCTCCTTGGCCTCACAGCCTGGTGGCCCTGGAGCAAGGCGGAAGCCTCAGCTCTCACGCCCTCCGCCCTGGTGCCAGGCCCCTCTCCGGGCTCTGCATCCTTGTTTGCAGGATGAGGGTCTGCACCTGCGGGGGTCACACGGGCTGGAGCCCTGCCCCCAGCAGGTGAGACCTGGGCACTGAATCTCTCCGGCCTCAGTGCTCTCTCCTGCGAAGGGGGCGGACGGCCAGGCTGCATCAGCGTGTCGTTCCGAGGACTCACGGGTGACCACACGTGACGCATTTAGGACGGCGCCCAGCCCCTGGTTAGGCTGCCTTTGCGGTTATCGTCAAGACGTCGGAACTCCCAGTTCCTGGATTGTAATTTACAAACAAAGATCTTCACGTGAGAGGATGGACTTCACAGCCGTCTGCCCGTGTCGTCCTGCCGACCGGCTCTAACCTCTCTCGGCTTCAGCCCGAGGGGCTAAGTGTGGCCAGACTCTGCTGCTCCTCGTGTTTGCTGGCTATTTGTTTCGGGTTAATTGTCCACCTCCTGGACCAGAAGGAAGGCTCCGTGCGGGCAGGGAGCCATCAGGCCTGTCCACACCACATCCCCTGGCCCGAGACCAGAGCCCAGCCCTTGGGGGGCGCTCACAACCCATTCGCAGAAGGGAGGGAGTGGGTGGGAGGAGGTTGATTCTGTCATTGGCAACGGTGGCCTCCCCTGAGGGACCCCTGATGTCCCGTCAGAAGCAGGTGCACCTGGGGGAGCCCACCCTGGGGGGCGGGCAGTCCCCTCTGAGCCACAAGGGTTTCCTCTCTCAGCCGATTACTTCCCTATGTTCAGGACGGCTACAGAATTTCCGGGTCCAACACAAAATGAAACAAGGACCCCTCCGAGCTTACTAAGGATTTTAAGACAGTGACGGCAGAGCATTAAACCACACGCAGGCCCTTCTGAACACAGGGCCCATGTGACTGTGCGGGTCACACAAGGCCGTGAGGCTCGTGGCCCCCTTTGAGGTGGGATCGACAGGAAGGCCGAAGCTTGAGGACCCCACCTGTGGTTGTCTGGGCCTCCGGGCCCCCATCTGTGCCTCGGTGCAAACGACCCAGAGCTACACCCAGTGTTACCATCCATTTCTGAGGACCCCCAGCCCTGGGCACCCCGAGAGCTGCTTGATGCCGAGGACACCACACGCCTCCCTGAGCCCCCTTCGGCACACCCCCAGACCCGCTGCTGGGAAGGCAGGAGCCAGGTCTGGGGAAAGGAGACCCGACTGACAGTGGTCTGGGGTCTCCGGAGTTCCCAGCCCACCGTTAGCCGCCACGTGCACAGACCCAGCGAGACAATCCAGCCAACACGTGTTCAGCCAGCCGCGCGGCAGGAAACACGTGACTGTTGGCACCCCACGGGGGCTGTGTGCTGCCACCACAGTGCTCATGGCACAGCTCAAGGTCAAGGTCAGCTCCCCTCGCCTGCCAACGAGTCCGTGCTGACTGAGAGACCAAGGGGGAGAGCTGGAGGCAGACAGACAGACAGGCCCCCAGTTCCTTGTGGCTGTTGGCCAGGGCCTGCTCCCACCTCCTGACGGCACCACAAGTCTCCGACTCTCTCGCCTGCCGCTGGCCAGGGAAAGTGCTCTGATTTTAGAGGCCACGAGGCTACCTCTGTCCACCCAGACAGTCTCCCTGCCACTAAGGCCAATCCCGCCACATGGCGTGACCTGATCGCGGGGTGAGCCCCGTTGCCCTCACTCCTGGGACCAGTGCCCCACATCCTTGGGGCCCTTCTGGAATCCTCTCTGCTCCCCCCACCCCAGTTCCACCAGCACCTTTGGCTGTGGAGGGGGTGGGATGACCTCTCCCACCTGAGAGGGAGCTGGTGAACCGTGGACACGGGTCACCGTGAGACGACCGCGTGGAGGCCCGCAAACATGAGGCAGATGGGCTGTCCCTGCCCCGCAAGATGCCTCCCCAGAAGGTTCTTCAGGGCCCCTTAAGGAGGCTTGCTGTTGGGTTCGCCCACATACCGTCATCTTGGGCCTGCAAGATGCCTCCCCAGAAGGTTCTCCAGGGCCCCTTAAGGAGGCTTGCTGTTGGGTTCGCCCACATACCGTCATCTTGGGCAAGGTCGCTCATCTTCCCGAGCCTCCGTTTCCGCATCTCTAAAATAGGGATCGGGCAGCACCCAGCTCACGGGTTCTTGGGAGCAGTGAGGTAAGGCAGTGCATGTAGCGTTCTGGGGGCACCCCCAGCCCGAGCCAGGGCACAGCGAGAGCCAGAGGCTGCTGGTGATGGAAGACAGTCTCCAGAGTCCACGTGAGGCCACTTCCAGGGCCCACATAGAATGTTCCGGGTCCCGTGCCCCAGGAAGAAACCAATGGCTCACGATTAAGACGCGAAGAGCGAGCACCTGGAAGGGGAGAGAACGGGGTCCCGCGCACGGTCCACAGGCGCCCACAGTGCATCACAGGAAATTCACTTGGCATGCGGTGCTCAGATTTGCAAGTCTCAGGACCTTTCTTGTCTCCGCCACCAAGACAGACCCCTGTCCCCCAACCGGCAGCTGCATGCGCAGCCTGAGAGATGGACGGGGCTGCGGGGGCTCTTAGAGATTTCCAACGGACACTATCGAATGTTATTTAAACTTGGGGGCGGTGGGCGAGGAGAACCCCACCAGCCACTTTCTGTCATTAGCTCCACTCGGGCTGCTCCTGCTGCTAAACATAGCGGCCCAAGCGGCAGTGTCACTTTAGTTAGAAGATAACTTTAATTTTAGCTCAGAATTACTCTTTTTAAAGTCTCCTCAACCTTTGGCTCAGAGCCTTATTGCCTGGCTGCACTTGACAAGAGGAAGGATGGCCTGGTGGCCCGCGGGAAGGACTTCCGCAGCAGGGCAGGTGCAGACCGGGGCTCCGGGAACTGGGGACTGACGGCGGCCGGGGCGGTGGCTAGTGGAAACAACTGCACAGCATCCTGAGATGCTTAAGCACGGTACTTCAAGCCAATCTGCAAGGGGGCAGCCATACCACTTAGCGGGCTGCGGGTCCCGGGAATCAGCGCTCCTTTGTCTCCTTCTGATGACTCAGATCACCTGGTCTGTGAAGCCAACCTTGAGCTCCCCCCTAAACACACTGTTTCAAGGGTAAAATTCCACCCAGGGCTGTCGGGCTGGGGCTGGCGTGCTGCAGTTGGCACGAGGCCCCTCCAGGCAAGGGTGGGCACCGCTGCCTCTCCCCTGAGGCTGGCAGAGCGCTGGGTGCAGGGCACCGGGGTGGGGCGTGGATGACTGTGGGTGGGGCCCCCGCTCAGAGACCCCTCCCCCAAGAGGCCTGGAGCACAGGCTCTTCTGGGCACCTTTGGCGTGGTGCTGTCTTGGTGTAAAGACCCTGAGGTCCGGTGTGTCCGGCTTGGAGGGTAACGTGATTTCCACAGAGAGATGGGGTCCGGGACACGGCTGTGTGACAGTCACAGCTCTGGCCTGGAGAGACCCCAGGCAGGTCCCTTCCACTCTCCGAGACTTGGTCCCGTCTAAATCCCAGGTCCCCAGTGGTCCCACTCCAGCCCCCGCTGCTGCCTGCAGGGCTCAGCCACTCTGCGTGCCCCATGGAGGCCTCCACGCTTGCTGTCCTCTTGGCCCCTTGTCCAGGGCTCAGCTCCAACGTCATCTCCTCTGAGAGGCCTGCCTGGCGTCCTCCCCACCCCAGCGGGTCGCTGTGGTCACACGCGTCCTGTATTGCTTCCTTTCCTTCTCAGGGTCCGTCTCCCTTCTACACGAGAAGCCCCAGGGCAGCCCCGTGTTTCACTGAGCCATAGTCTAGGGTGCAGCCGGTGCCTGGCACAGATGGGCCCTCGATAGATATTGACTGAGGGAATGAATTAATGAGTGCATGAATGAATAAAAGAAAAAAAATCCAAAAGTGAAGGGGTGAGTCTGAGCAGCCCCTCTGGACCCTCCAGCCCGAGTTGAGGGTATCTTCCCTTTGTACCTTGAAGTCGTCGTTCCCAGATGGAGTTCCCTGGAGCCCCTTCCCCAGCGGAGTGGGGGGCTTCCACCCCAGGGCCCCTGGACCCGTTTCCTCTTTGCTGCCCCAAGAACAGATAAGCTGGGGTGCGAATGGGCAGCAGGGTGGCCTCACAGTGGACGCCCAAGCTCAAGGCCCCCACGTGTCTCTCTCTCCCAGGCCTGACCTCCCAGCGGCAGGAGTCTAAGCCCCCAGCCCTGGTTGGCACGAGTGGCCTTTCGGTAGCTACGCTAGGTGGACGTGAGCCCTCATGGTCAGTGGTGTGGGGATGGTCTGCGTGGGTCCTGGGTGGGCATCGGCCTGGGCCCTCGGGGCCGTTTCAAGCTCCCATGGGACACCCGGTTTTGCCCTCCCAGGACCCTTCCCCATTTCCACAGAGAGCCGAGGCTCATGACGTGTCCCCGGGCTGCCCCTTGGGCGGCCCGGAGCTGTTATGTCACCACCGTCCCAGTGCTATGGGTCCAAGGAACCTGCTTTCGGCTGTTCTGAGGCGGCCGGTCAGGTGTGTCCCCGCTGGGTGGCCGCTGGCCCTGACGGCGTGTGTTGCTTTCCAGCTCCGAGCCCATGCCGTGGACATGAATGGCAACAAGGTGGAGAACCCCATCGACCTGTACATCTACGTAATTGACATGAACGACAACCGCCCTGAGTTCCTCAGCCAGCTGTACAACGGCTCCGTGGACGAAGGCTCCAAGCCAGGTGAGCCCCGGGCCCCCAGGGCGGGCAGGGGCCCCACTCCTGGGGAGGGCCACGCAGCCCCTGCCGCCGCGGTGGCACCGTGGGACTCATCGCCGATGCGTTTATTTTAGCGGGTGTTTACAAGTACCTACTGCATGCACTAGGGAGCGGGGTCCCTGCTCCACAGAATTCACGGTCCAGAGGGGACACAGACAAAAGAGCTAACACAAGGGAATGGAGCTATTGCAGTGATGATTAGGCTCAGAAGGAAACCCATGGGGCACTGAGAGTCATGGGGGCGGCTGCAGATCAGGGAAGGTCCCTCTGCAAAGGCGCCCTGTGGGCCAAGAGCTGATGCGTGATAAGGAACAGCACTGAGAGAAGGGCTGGGAGGGAACCTGGGGGTGGAAAGAGCACGTGCAAAGGTCCTGGGGCAGGTCAGAGAGGAGGCCGGCCACCTGAGGCCTCCTGGGCACACTTGGGGTTTGATTCCAGGCACAACAGGAAGCCTGTGAGAGGGCCGACTCCCCAGCCCGAGGAGGTGAGCTGTGTGCCTGAGGCCTTGGTTCCTCTCAGAGCTGACCCAGAGCCCGTCTTCCCATGGGCTCCTGTCCAGCATAAATGATAACGACCACTTCATAGCATCTGGCCTCTGGATGACATAACGACCAAGAAGTGGGCACTCCCCTCTCCCCTTTAGACTCAAAGCCTGGGGAGGTGGAGGAAGCAGCCCCGGCCCCTTGGTGTGGATGTGGGGGGAAGCCCCAGCCGATGCTGGAACCCCGCTCAGGGCCCTGCAGCAACAGCTGGGAACACATTACAAATGCATCGCTTGTGGCCGCACCTGCCGCTTCAGACTCTGCAGATGCGGCCCCGGGGCCAGCAGCCGAGCTCCCAGGTGATTCTGCACTGGCTGAAGTTTGAGAAGCACAACCCCGCTGTCTCCTGACTGGGGGCGGGGGTTGTCCTTGGGACAGCTGCTCAGCTCGGGTCGAGTGGGGAGCTGAGTCAAGCACCACTGCTGAGGTCCCTGCTGGGGCTGCCGGAAGTTGCCGCTAAAATACAGGACTCGGGTTACGTTTGAACTTCAGAGAAACAAGGGATCATTTTTATGCAGGAGTATCGGGAACATACTTAGAGTAAAGGGTATTGCTTGTTGATCTGAACGTCCAGTGTAACCGGGGGTCCTGCATCTTATAGGCTGCCCCTCCCCGGCTCCCCCGTGGGCACCCACCCTGGGAAGGCTTCCTGGCTCTGGGGAAGGTCTGCGGCGCCGGGCAACCTGAGGCCAGCTTCCCGGGCCTCTGAGGAGGGGTCAGTGGGCGTCTGGCTTGGGAGGAGGTGGGGTCCGCGAAAACAAACATTTATCGACCCTTCTCCACGGGAGGCGGCTGTCCTAGCTCCGTCTCGGGGCTGCTGCTGCAACAAGGTGGATTGCGTTTATGATTGATTGTCTCTCAGAATCGGGACGCTCGGGCCAGCCTGGTGTCAGCAAAGGGAACGGGATATGACATTATTTCTGCAGGAACCCTGGGCAGCTGCGCCCTGCAGGCCCCTGAGGGGCAGGGGCAGGCGGCGGGTGGCCATATTAGCTACAAGCAGCCAAAGAAAACAGATGAGGGCCGCCAACAGCCAGCTCTTTAAGGATCAGGGTGGGGAGTGAGTGTCAGGCTTGGGGAGGGGGCTTTCTTGTTAACAGAAGCGGTGGGTCCTCTCTCCCCAGGACCCAGGACGCTCTGTAAAGCGGCCTGGGTGTCACAAATCAAGCCTCGCGCATCTTATTTTCAAACAGATCGATAGAGACAGTTTTCCCAAATGCATAACTGCCTTTACTCGTTAGGATAACAAAAGCAGCACATTACTTTGTCTCCCCCTCGAAATCCTGATAGGAGCATCCTCGGATAGCTGGGTGTGGCCTGGGCAGGCTGAGGGCTGGTGTTGGCCCTGACTGGCCCTGATTCCCCAGACACTTTGTCCCACTTTCTGGGACCTTTTGCACTAAATGTTGGCCGACTTTCGGAGCCCCTGGGGGCCCCCAGCTCCACCTCTGTTCCTGGAACAACCCTCAGAGGGGAACGGTGACGCTGCCTCTTTGTGCAAAGCCAGGGATGGAGCTGCACGGTGCCCCGTTGGACCCGGCGTGATGCCCTCGCTCACCCTGACGTCCAGACAAAGCGGGCACCGCATCCTCGAGGCAGGAGGCTCCCGGGGACTTGGAAATAGTCTCCCCAGTTTCTTCCCTTACACCAGTAAATTACAGTAATGGAAGGGTTTTACACAGTGCCTTTGTGGGATAAGGAAAAACTACCGCCAGAAGTTAGTCATTATTTTCTGGAATGATAGGCTAATGAAGGGTTTCAGATGCACGTTCTGATGGAAAACAAATGGGAATGTGTGTTCAGTATTGACTCAGCTGGATAGGAACCTTCTAAGGTTTGGGAAGTTCACGTGGGGACATCAGCAAGCCAACCGGGGCCGGATCCCAGGCCGATCCCACGTCACCCCACGTCCTTCTCCCAGCCCCAGGCCCCTCAGTTTTATGAAATCCTCTCTGGCTTTGCTGGGTTGAATGGGCTCACACACAACTGTGGCTCCTACAACTGAGAAGCTGAATTTCTCCTTGTATTTAATAGAATTAGCCGCGTGTGGGTAGTGGCTGCCGTGTTGGGTCCCCACCCAGACGGGGCCCCCTGAAGCTGGTGGTCACAGCAGCAGTCCCCCCCCCCCCGGGAGCATCTGTCCTCTCCTGGTCATTGTCCCAAGTCCTGGATGGAACTGGCCAGGGGCCACCAAGCCCCTTGGAGACTCCATGCGACGCTCCAGATGAGAGCAGAGGGGGAAGCATGCCCGCTGGCCCCCCTTTGAATGTCTCACCACGGGAGCTTTGCTCGGGTGGGTGCCCCGCCGCTTGCTCCCTGTGTACACGTCACCCCTGCCTTTCCAAACTCTGCCATTTTTGCAGAGCCCGCCTTGACACCCACCCTGTACTGTGTCCCCCGAATCTGCCTCGCCCACCCCCTTGAGGGGACCATCCCACACCCCCGGGCAGACGCTGCGTCTGCAGGGGCGACAGTGTTTTGCACACGGGACAAGCACGTTCGCTGTTTCCACGCGCTCCCTCTGTCGTGATGGGAGGGCAGCTGGTGTGCGTCCCTGTGCCGCAAAACGGGTCTTAAGTGAGCAGTCGTTTCCACCAAGGCCTCTCTCGCTGGCTTTGAAATTGACTCTGAGCTCATGAGTTTAGATTCATAATAATTTATAAGAATTATCCATCTGTAATAGGGATGTTTTCCATAAAGAAATGGAGTTTCATTGATTTCAAGTTCACCAGAAAGTGGAACCAAAATTAGCGTTCCCAAGAGGAAGGGTCCAACTGAAAAGAGATGTGAGGAAGCTCAAGAGGATTGTGACCTGGTGCCCACTGGGGCCTGGGGTCCACAGAGGTATCTCAGGCCCCGGGGTGGGCAGGAAGCAGGAGGGCCAGGCTTTGTACAAACTTGAACTGGCTACCCAAGTGTCACCACTCCATTGACTCTTAAATGTGCTTCCCATAGGGTCTCATTGGAAGAAATGTCTTTTTAAGAAATCTTTCTATTTTGACATAATTGTGGACACACATGCAGTTCTAAGAAATGGTACAGAGATACCCCACAGACCCTTCACCCAGTTTATACCGGTGGTAACATTTTGCAGAGCTGCCGTGCAGGGTCACACCAGGATGTGACATTGGTGCAAGCCCTGGCCCTCACTCACACTTCAGCAGTGTTGCCTGCATGCGTGTGTGTGTGTGTGTGTGTGTGTGTGTGTGTGTGTGTGTCTCCATGTCCATGCGGTTTTATCACGTGTGCTGATTCACATGACCTCCACGGTCAAGATGCTAATGGTTCTGTCACAAGGACCCTCAAGCTGCCCTTTCAGAGCCACAGCCATCTCCCCGCCCACCCGCCGTCCCTAACCCTTGCAATCGTTGATCTGTTTTGTCTCTATGATTTTGTCATTTTAAGACTTTGATATAAATGGAATCATAATGGTATGTTACCTTTGGAGACTGGCTTTTTTCACTGAGCATAATTCTCTGTATATTCGTCCAAGTTGTGTGTGTCCAAAGTTCATTTCTTTTCATTGCTGAGAAGTCTGCAGTGTGGATGCATTGCCCTTGTTCACCCTTTGAAGGGCATTTGGGTTGTTCCCAGTTTGGGGCCATAGTAAACCTCCAAGATCTTTCATTCCCATACAGACTTCCGCGTGAACGTAAGTTTTCATTTCTCTGGGACAGATAACCTAGAACGCAGTCACTGGGTGGCACAGGGAACAAGGGTTCAGCTCTGCAAGGGATGGCCACGCACTTTCCTGGAGTCACAGTACCATCTTCTGTCCCACCACGTGAGCGGCCCGGCTTCTCCACGTCCTCGTCGGCATTTGGTGGTGTCGTGTTGTTTTGGCCGTTCAGAGGGGTGTGTGGCGATATCTCCTGGTGGTTTTCGTTTCTGTTTCCCTGCTGGCTAACGATCTTGGGGTCTCATCCTGTGTGTGTTTGCCATCCACACAGCCTCCTCGATGAGATGTCTCTTCATGTCTTTTGTCCATTTCCTAATTAGTTTGCTTCTCTTAATCACTGAGTTTTGAGAATTCTTTACTTATTCGAGATACAAGCCCTTTGTCAGATATGTAGTTTGCAAATATTTTCTCCCCCTCTGGGACTTGTGTTTTCATCCTCTTCATGGCATCCTTTGGGAGCAAGAGTTTTTCATTTTGATGAAGTCCAATTTTTCACTTTCCTTCGATGGATTGGGCTTGAGTATTGAGAACTCTTCCCAGGCCCTGGGTCCTGAAGATGCTGTAGGCTTTGTTCTAAAGGTTTTATGGTTTCACATTTTACATTTCTTCCATGGTTCATTCCAAGTTCATTTCTGTGTAATTTTTATATAAGGCGTGAGACTTCACGTCTGGATCATTTCTTTGCTTATGGATGCCCAGGTGTTCCTGTACCGTTTGTTGGAATGGCTTTCATTGAGTTGCTTTTGTACTTTTGTCAAAAATCAGTTGGGCCTATTTGTGGGTTTGTTCCTGGGCTCTCTGCTTCTATCCATTGATCTGCGTGTCTGTCCCTCTGCTAGCCCCACACTGCCTGGGTGACCGCGGCTCCATGGGAAGCCTTGACGTGGGGCGGAGTCAAAGGCTGTTGGGACGGCGTGTTAAGTGTTCAGACCCTGGCTGTCGCCTGTGTCCTCCCCAGGTGGGACTGTGCACTTGGTAGGTGGCGTCGCATGGCACTCAGCCACCCTCCTCAGAATCCAGGCGGCCGGGCACCACGTGGCCAGTGTGCGGCGTGGCGGGGCCTCGGCCGGCTACTCCCTCTGTCTCATCGTTAAATGGAAGTAATGGTAGCGCCCACCTCCTGGAGTCAGCTGAGGGCGCCCACCCGAGGCTCCTGACACCTGTGCGATTATTAATCGTGTTACTACTATTAATGAGTATTAACTTATTAATATTGTTAAACGTTCTTACTCAAAATATTAGTTCATTTTCCCGACTCCAGCAAGTACATTGTCAGGTTGAACCTCAGATTGAACTATAAGACTCACTTAAAACCAGCTGTCCTGGTACATGTAAAAGTATGAAATTAGAACACTCCCTAACACCATACACAAAAATAAACTCAAAATGGATTAAAGACCTAAATGTAAGGCCAGACACTATCAAACTCTTAGAGGAAAACATAGGCAGAACACTCTATGACATAAATCACAGCAAGATCCTTTTTGACCCACCTCCTAGAGAAATGGAAATAAAAACAAAAATAAACAAATGGGACCAAATGAAACTTAAAAGCTTTTTGCACAGCAAAGGAAACCATAAACAAGACAAAAAGACAACCCTCAGAATGGGAGAAAATATTTGCAAATGAAGCAACTGACAAAGGATTAATCTCCAAAATTTACAAGCAGCTCATGCAGCTCAATAACAAAAAAACAAACAACCCAATCCAAAAATGGGCAGAAGACCTAAATAGACATTTCTCCAAAGAAGATATACAGATTGCCAACAAACACATGAAAGAATGCTCAACATCATTAAGCATTAGAGAAATGCAAATCAAAACTACAATGAGATATCACCTCACACCAGTCAGAATGGCCATCATCAAAAAATCTAGAAACAATAAATGCTGGAGAGGGTGTGGAGGAAAGGAAACACTCTTGCACTGTTGGTGGGAATGTAAATTGATACAGCCACTATGGAGAACAGTATGGAGGTTCCTTAAAAAAACTACAAATAGAACTACCATACGACCCAGCAATCCCACTACTGGGCATATACCCTGAGAAAACCATAATTCAAAAAGAGTCATGTACCAAAATGTTCATTGCAGCTCTGTTTACAATAGCCAGGACATGGAAGCAACCTAAGTGTCCATCAACAGATGAATGGATAAAGAAGATGTGGTACATATATACAATGGAATATTACTCAGCCATAAAAAGAAACGAAATTGAGTTATTTGTAGTGAGGTGGATGGACCTAGAGTCTGTCATACAGAGTGAAGTAAGAAAGAGGAAAACAAATACCGTATGCTAACACATATATATGGAATCTAAGAAAACAAAAAAAAGGTCATGAAGAACCTAGGGGTAAGACGGGAATAAAGACACAGACCTACTAGAGAATGGACTTGAGGATATGGGGGGGGGGGGAAGGGTAAGCTGTGACAAAGTGAGAGGGTGACATGGACATATATACACTACCAAACGTAAAATAGATAGCTAGTGGGAAGCAGCCGCATAGCACAGGGAGATCAGCTCGGTGGTTTGTGACCACCTAGAGGGGTGGGATAGGGAGGGTGGGAGGGAGGGAGACGCAAGAGGGAAGAGATATGGGAACATATGTAGATGTATAACTGATTCACTTTGTTATAAAGCAGAAACTAACACACCATTGTAAAGCAATTATACTCCAATAAAGATGTTAAAAATAAATAAAATTAAATAAAATAAAAGGCTGTGTTCTGCTCCTTTGAGAAGAGGAAACAACAGATTAAAAACAGCAGCTGGGGGGACCTCCCTGGTGGCACAGTGGTTAAGAATCCACCTGCCAATGCAGGGGACACAGGTTCAAGCCCTGGTCCAGGAAGATCCCACATGCCCTGGAGTAACTAAGCCCATCCGCCCCAACTACTGAGCCTGTGCTCTAGAGCCCGCAAGCCACAACTACTGAAGCCCACACACCTAGAACCGGTGCTCCGCAACAAGAGAAGCCACCGTGATGAGAAGCCAGTGCACCACAACAAAGAGTAGCCCCCACTTGCCACAACTAGAGAAAGCCCGTGCGCAGCAACAAAGACCCAACGCAGCCAAATAAATAAATAATTTAAAAAATAATAAAAAATAAATAAAAACAGTAGCTGGACTCCCTGACCTGAAGCTTGTGAGCCCCGACTGCCTTGTCCGCCTGCTCTTCCTGAGCTCCTGAACCTGGCTCAGGGCAGTGGGGAGGCCCCACGTCTCTGCAGGAGGCCTCGGGCTCCCCCAGCAAGGGGCGCACCTTCCGCTGAAGCTTTGATTATGCAGCCGTTGCAGAAACAGCACTGACCGAGGGCCTCCAGGTGCTGGGTACTGTCCTCAGGCCTCCCGACAGGATAACCTACTGAAACCTGACAGTCCTGTGACACAAGCACTTTGGAGATGAGGGAACGAAGGCACAGAACAGGTAAGTAAGGACACAGCCAGTGGCAGGCATTACCAAACCAAACTCGGATCCGCTCGCCTGCGTGGTACAGACAATCTGCTGACACGAGGTTGTGGTGAAGGAGAGTGCAGTTATTTACTGAAACGGCTCCAAACAAGGAGAACGGGTGGCTTGTGCTCAAAAAAACCCAAACTCCCCAAAGGGTTTCAGCAGAGCGTTTTTAAAGGCCAGGTAAGGGAGTTGGGGGTCCCAGGGTACGTGATCAGCTCGTGCAAAATTCTCTGATTGGTTAATGGTGAGGTAACAGGGTGGGGTCACAGGGGTTCACATTATCAGTCCTCAGGCTCCAGGAGGCCTGGGGGCTACATGCTCATAACTGGAGCCCCCTTCCCTCTGCAGCAGCCGTGGGTCCACACCCTTTCCGACAGGCTTCTCCAGCTGGAAATGGGTTTCGTGGTGTTGCCTCCTGCCCAGAGGCAGCCTGACCGGTCTCATGGCGTCTCTCAAGCCTCCGAAGAAAAGATGCCTCTGTGTTGACTATTTTTTAACAAAAAAGGCTCTAGTTGGAATTTCTGCTTTCCCTAACCCGTTGTAACTGTGTGAGGGCCTATATTATAAATTTTGAAATTAATGTTGCTTTAAAATATTAAATAGAGAAATCTACATGCTGCAAATGAAGTCAAAGAAACCTTCATCTATATAATGCAGTTTTTGCTTAAATAGATTATTCTATTAGTGGGCCCTGTTTATTTATTTATTTTATTTCTGTGCCGGCGGAGTCCCCCGAGATTAATGCCACGGACTAATGCACAGATGGCGCCAGATACTTGAAAGTCATCTGCATATTAAGAATTTAAATCTTTAGCCTCAGTGATTTGAGCAGAAAGCCAATTATGGAGCTGAATTAGTTTTCAAATTAAACTGCGATTTAAGGTTTGTGAAATTAATCCTTTAAGGCGCATGGCAGCGTTTGTACATGAACTCTTCGGAAGAACCAAGAGTCTGCCTTCTCCCCCTTTTCCTGATGGCACGATTTATGAAGTGATGTCCGGCATCTCGGGCAGCAGACAGCATGCCCTCTTAGAGGAAAATACAGAGTGATCTTCAGTTTCATTTGTTAAGAAAAATGCAGGCCTCTCTACTAGGGGGAGAGGCCCAACGAGGCCTCCAGAGAAAGCCCTAGAAGGATGATTTTCTCCTCGTTCTCACAGCCCAGGTGATGGGGGTGAGACTTAACTCCCCAGTTACTACCGATGCTGCTGCAGTGAGTGGTTCCTGGCAGAGCGCTCAGCGGGGTACCATGGCTGAATCGCTCCCTCCCTCCCGTGGGCGGCCCAGGTGTGCCATGGCATCGGGGCTGCTGGGCGCTCACGGCTGCCTGTGGACCAGACCCACCCCCACTGGAGAAGGCGAGAGGGTCGGGGGACCTTGATGCCAGGGCCACGCTTTCCCAGACACGCGGAGGCTGGCCCTGCTCACGACCCGAGACGTGGTGTGGCCACTGAACACTTGCTGGAGGGTTCAGGAAGGGGCACCCTCAAGTGTAAGGGGGAGACTGAGACACAGGACACGGGCAAGGGGGGCAGAAGCAGGGTGCCACCAGGGCAGGGCCTGGCCCGCAGGTCAGCAGGCATCGCCGAGTGCCCTCTGGGTGGGTGGGGATGAGTGCCCAGACACTGAGTGGAGGCCACCTCCCCCAGGCAGCTCTCCAGGTCTCAAAAAGGAGTTCCTTCTGCCTCCGCCCCATTCTCTTCTTCTAGGAAGGAAGTGAAAATCACGGAGCCCTTGCTCAGTTTCAGGGCCCTGCACGCTTATATTTCATCTGGGTTTGTTTCCATGGCAACCCTGCCCGTTGGCCTTTCAGCTCAGAGCACTTGGGCATGCATGGGTCACCTGATCACGGAGTGGTGGCCATGGGCCAGCCAGGTTTTCAGAATCTTTTTTGAAAGAAACCAAATTGTGATTAAGGCTGGAAAAAAAGTCCCATCAGTTGCCTCATTTCTTTTTTTAAGTAACATTTTACCTTCTGGTAATCAAGTGATAATCTTTGGAGGAAACTTGAGAGATACAGAGAAAATCACAAAGAAAAACATCACAGTCTCTCATCTTGCCTGCCACGCAGAGATTGCCACAAGCACATTCGTCAAAGATCCCTCTGGTCTTCTCTCCCTGCACGAACGTGTTGTTATATTAAAGAACACAGTTTAGAAACTGGATTGTTTTCCGTTTTGCTGTATATCATGAACATTTCAAGCGTCACAAAATATTCTGGCTTTAAACAGTTCCGTCATGGGAATGTACCACAATTTATTCAGCCAACACCCAGTTGTCAGACATTCGGCGTCACGTACTAATTGATTATGCTCCTTGTTTATCTGCACCGCTAGATGTGAGCTTCGCAGGTCAGGGACTTTTTTTTACTTTTTATTTGAGACCATTGTTGATCCACACGTGCTTGTGCAACAAAGGACAGAGAGAGTCCCTCATCCAGGTTTTCCAACAGTAATGTGGAAATAAATGAAGACCAGCTGATGGGAACCAGCAGAGGCTGTGTGTTCAGAGCAGGGGGGTCACCAGCCACCATCACAGGCAGAGACTCGAAGGCGGGCAGAGGACCGGGGAGCTTCGTGGTAGAGAAGGGGGCTCAGGTGTGCCTTGGTGGGGGCTGGTAGTCGGGGCCTAGAATGGGGCATCCCATGTGAATTTCTGGGGGTGCGCTTCAGCTTTTCTGGCTGATTGTTTTTAATCTGCATCTGATGACTCTGTTATCGGAATCTCCCCTGGTCTGGTCCTGGTCAGTTCTTTCTCTCTGTTTTCAGTCAGGTTTTGTCTTCTTGTGTGCCTGGTTCATTACGTGCTGTGCCTTGTGTGTGAAAAATTGTAGAGGTGACTTGAGGGTAAGATGTTACCTTTGTCTATGAAGGATATGCTTTCGCTCCCGGCAGGGGAGTCTGGTAACCTCAGATATCATAGCCTAAGTCACCTTAATAGAGCTGTGCCTCTGTCGGCTAGGACGGTTCCTTTCCTGTTCACCCTCACTCCCAGCGCGCTGCCCTTCCGGGTCCAACCCAAGGACTCGAGCGTTTTCCAGGCTCCACCCTCATATGGCGAGCCCCAAGCTCAATGTTTTTACCCCCATTCCCATCAGTCTGTTGAAAGCTCCATGTAGCTCTTCAGCCGTCAGAAGCCGATTTGGAATCAGCAAATGTCTTTTTTTTTTTTAATATGTATTTATTTATTTATTTATTTGGCCGTGCTGGGTCTTAGTTGCGGCATGTGGGATCTTCATGGCCGCATGCAGGATCTTTAGTTGCGGCATGCGGGATCTTAGTTCCCCAACCAGGGATCAAACCCAGGCCCCCTGCATTGGGAGCACGGAGTCTTAACCACTGTACCACCAAGGAAGTCCCTCGAATCAGCAAATGTCTTGAGAGGAAAGATGGCTCCCAGTCTCAGGTTCTCCCTTCCGGCCTGCCCCGCCCTCCCTGAGTCTGTGCCGTTGGTATCTCTCTAGTGCCCTTAACGAGATGTTTTTATTTCACATTGGGTCCAGCTTTTCTAATTTTCCTCAGGAGGAAGATCGGTTTAAAATAACATTGTCCACCATTTGCTAAAAACAGAACCTCCTGGATTCCTTTTAAATACTTAATGCCTTTGGGGAAATTCTACTGATAATTAAATTCATTAAAATTGGGTTTACAGGGCTTCCCTGGTGGCACAGTGGTTAAGAATCCACCTGCCAATGCAGGGGACACGGGTTCAAGCCCTGGTCCGGGAAGATCCCACGTGCCGTGGAGCAACTAAGCCCGTGCGCCACAACTACTGAGCCTGCACTCTAGAGCCCATGAGCCACAACTACTGAAGCCCGCGTGCCTAGAGCCCGTGCTCCGCAACAAGAGAAGCCACTGCAATGAAAAGCCCACGCACCGCAACAAAGAGTAGCCCCTGCTCGCTGCAACTAGAGAAAGCCCACACACAGCAACGAAGACCCAATGCAGCCAAAAATTAATAAATAAATAAATTAAATTAAATTAAATTAAATTAATTGGGTTTACACACTCTTCGAGAATAGCCATTGCGTGAAGTTAGGTGGGTGTGTTTGATGAATGTTTTTCCTGGGGTTCTCAAAACACAGAAGTTCCATATTTTCTCCCCTAGAAGACACTTCATAAAGATGTGTTGAATGAATGAATAAATGTCCCAGTGGGTTTGCAACATCTTGGTCTGATTGCAACCAGCTCTCCATGAAATCCAGTGACTGAGTTAGCATTCTCACTACCCACCCCTGCCCCCCGCACTCCTGGCTGCATGCAGTCTGTGTTCTCGGCATGTCTTCAGAACATAAGTCTGACCCACTCTCCTGATGAAAATACTGCCCTGTGATCTTAGAATAAAGTCCAGAATCCTCGCCGTGGGCCCAGCCCACCTCCAACCCCATCACATGCCCCCTTTCCCCGGTTCCTCAAACGTTTGGAGCTCTTCTCTGCCCCAGGGCCTTGGCCTCCTGCCCAGAGTACCCCCCGTCCCCTCCCTACCCCACCACCCCCATCTCTCAGGCCGTCCCTGCTTCCTCCGTAGCACCCCACATACCTCATTATTCTACATATTCATTCATGCGAGCGTTCTTCCCCCTTCCAAGCACTTATCACAGCTGGCGATGATCTGTGTCTCCCTGTTTGTTCTGTCCTCACTGGCATGTTAGGGGTGGGACCATGTCTGTCTGCTTGTTCTCTTCCTACATCCCGAGCACAGAGCCTGGTGTCTGCACACAGCAAGTGCTCACTCAGTGCTTGTGGGCTGAGTATCCCCGCACACTGGAATGTCATTCAGCCGTAGAAAGGAGTGAACCTTGAAAACGTTAGGCTCCGTGAAAGATGCCAGACACAAAGGCCGCGTAGTATATGATTCCATTTATAAGCCGTGTTCAGAAAAGGCCAATCTGGAGACAGACAGTAGATGAGCATTGCTGGGGACTGGGGAGGAGGATGGGGAGCAACTCATTTATTTATTCATTCATGCATGCATGCATGAGTGCATGCCGTGCCGGGTCTTAGTTGCGGCACGCAGGATCCTCGTTGCAGCATGCGGTATGCAGACTTCTTAGTTGCAGCATGCAGACTCTTAGTTGCGGCAGGCATGTAGGATCTAGTTCCCTGACCTGAGATCGAACCCAGGCCCCCTGCACTGGGAGTGTGGAGTTTTACCTACTGGACCACCAGGGAAGTCCTGGGAGCGATTCTTAACAGATACAGATTTCTTTGGGGGTGACAGAATGTTCTGGAGTTAGGTACGCTCTATTGACAATTGCACGACTTTGTGAATCTACTAGTGCACTTTAAACGGGTGAATTTTCTGATGCGCGAATTACATTTTGATAAAAACTATGTAAATCTGTGGATTGAACAAGTGGGGAGAGGGAGGCGCTGCGGGCCTGGAGCTCCTGGGCCCTCACTTCCTGCAGCATCCGGCCCCGTCCAGGCTGGGACTTCCCGTCCTTTCAGCGTGAAAAGTCTGGTCCTGGGCCCATTCCTCTCTGGTTGGTGGATGAGAATAGAAAACCTATGCCCTGTAAACAGATTTCCACTTTCCTCTCTCTGTTTGCTTTCCTTTCTGTTTTATAAAATGCATTTGCTTTGAGAAGTTTTTATTCCGTAAAAGCTGAAAGCTAAAGCCAATTCCCAGTCAGGCCCTCGCTGCTTGCGGTGGGGTTGGACGCGGGAAGGCAGGTAGACCTGCTTTGCCCACACATCCTCGCAGCCAGAACACTGGTAGGATTTGGAAAAGGCCCCCTGCCCGGACCACGAAAGTGTCTCCACCACTGTCTGCCCAGTTCCTAGCGCCGTGCCGGCTCAGAGCAGGTGCCCAGTGCGTGTTTGATGACTAAAACACCCACCCATCACCACCTTGGATCCCAACAGGACTGGAGGCCCAGCTGCACAGCCAAGCCCCAAGCCCAGTTCAGTCTCAGCTTAAGCCAGCACCCCCCCAAGAAGGGACCCAGTGGACGATGGTGCCCACACTCCCTCACCCCTGTGGGCCCTGGACAGCACACTGTTCCAGCCTGGGAACGTGGAGCTGAACGAAGGACATGCAGATCAGGACTAGGGCCCCATGCCCAAGACTCCAGGGGCAGTCACAGGGCCGGGAGCCTGTGCCAGTCAGAACTCTGGGTTGCAAGCGACAAAAACTCAAACTAAAATGACATAAAGCAAGAAGGGGAATATATCGGTTCAGGTACACAAAGAGTCTGTAAGGTACCTTCTCCTCAATTTTGCTGTGAACCTAAAACCGCTTTATAAAAGAAGCCTTAATTTTTTAAGTATAGAGGCAACAGCTTCAGGTGCCGCTTGACCCAGGGGCTGCCCGATAGGAGGTGGTCACCCGAGCCCCTCTTGGTTTTGTTTCCTCCAAGATGGCCCTGTCCTTCACTTTCCTTCCTTGTGGCACAAAGTGACCACAGCCCCAGCCTCACACACTGACCCAACCAAGGCCAGCGGCAGGGACAGTACGCTGGTTTCCCAGTAACCCCGGCGAGCACCTCCGCCTGGATCACAGGCTCTGACTGGGTAAGGTGCCCACCGCGGACCCAATCACTGTGGCCAGGGGAGGGGTGTGCCGTCCAACCAGGGCCTCCCGCCGTGGGGAAGGGAGGATGCCAGTAGGAGCCCCACGTGCCGCTCTCAGGAGCCAGGGGACCGTGCCGGAGCGTCCCCTGCGGACCTCAACCCTGGCGTGTGGATGGGAAATGGCGTGGGCGGCTCACCCCCTGGGCTCGGAGCTGCGGGTGACCACGCGCCCACGCGCACCCTGGGTTTACTACTCCGTCTGCCCCTGCGCCCCGTGTGCACAGCTCCCCGCCGAGGGGGCTCTTCTCACTTAGCTTCCTCAAGTGCCTGTTATGCCCCTTCTGTATACCCAGCCCTGTTTTTTTACCGCGTGCCGAGTCGCGGCCGTGCCGTCCTCCACGTGGGATCTGGATCCTCGGCAAACGCTGCCGACCAGAGCCTTGGGCCGTGTGGCTCAGGAGGGAGAGTGCTGGGTTTTGAGCCAGAATCGCTGGCTCCGCTGTCCCCAGGCGGCTCCCCCTCCTCCAGGGCCTCCGTCTCTCTGCCCGCTGACCACCTCCGAGCAGACTTGAGCTCGGCAAGAAACCCGCCGGTGGTTCTGCAGGAGTGTGTGGGGCTGGGAGGGACAGGTGCACTTCCCAGGGCCTGGCAGGCCTCCAGCCCGTGCGAGGGGAAGGACCCACACCACGTCCAGCCTCCGGGGAGGCGTGGTCCCGGCTGACGTCTGCCGGGGTGCGGGTGCGGGGCCGCGGCGGGTGTGACTGGTGAGTCCCACTTGCGCTGTCGTCTCTGTTCCAGGCACCTACGTGATGACAGTCACAGCCAGCGACGCTGACGACGGCACCACGGCCAACGGGATGGTGCGCTACCGGATCGTGACCCAGACCCCGCAGAGCCCCTCCCAGAACATGTTCACCATCAACAGCGAGACAGGGGACATCGTGACGGTGGCAGCCGGCCTGGACCGAGAGGTGAGGAGACCGCCATGGGGCGGGGGGGACGAGGTGGGGCGTCGCTTGTGCTGCTGCCACCGCCAGGGCAGGAGACCTTTCCCACTAGGCACAGCAGGGTGTCTCCAGGCACTGGGCCACGTGGTCCCACCCGGGTGAGGCCTGGCGGAGACAGTGCCCGGCGGGGCCTAAGTTGCACGGTGTAAATACATCTTCTGGGACCCGTGTCAGTGGAGTTGTGCGATGCGAGAGGTGGGCCAGAACCCCCAGGGCTCAGAGCAGGCCTCGGGCGGACCCGGGACCTCCATCTCATGTACCAGAGGATCCAGCAAGGCCCCAGGACCCTCGCCGGGACCATGATGGGCGCCTGCTTGGCCCAGACAGGGCCCTGCAGTTGGCCCTTGGGATGAGGAGCGGCTCCGTCCGGCTTCTAGAAGCCTGCTGCCCTCAGCTAGGGAGGTGGTCCCTTGGAGTGGGTAGTGACGCCACATGGCGTGGGCCGTCATGGAGGCGAGCCATCCCCTGTCTCTCCCCACCCAGGGGCCCCGACCTGCCCCAGGAGGGAGGGCATCCCCATTGCCCCCAGAAGACTGTACCGCAGTGTTTCTCCAGGCTCTAGCCTCACCCAGGGTGTCTTCACACCTCTCGGGAGAGCAATGTGGTATGACCAGGGCCTGTGCGTGAAGGCAGACATTCACACACACTCTTGCACACGCATGCATGCGTCCTTCTCCATGGTCAGCCTTGGAAGCATTGCTCCAAGGAAATTCCTGTCTGAGGTCCAGGGTCAAGCAAGGCTGAACTTGGGCACGGTGACCCCTGAACACGAGCAAGTGCCCCGCCTGCTCCTTCCTCACTTAGCAAATGTGGACAGAGTGCTGTGTGAGGCATAGGGGATGTGGAGCTGGTTAGACGGTGGCTGCCCCCAGGGTCAGGGGTGGGGAGCAGAACCTAAGTGGATGTGCTGCAGTGGATCATGCGTGTAAGCAGTGGATTGTGTGTGTAGGCAGTGGATCACGTGTATATGCAGTGGATCATGTGTGTAGGCAGTGGATCACATGTGTATATGCAGTAGATCACATGTACATGTGGATCATGTGTATTGGCAGTGGATCACATGTGTATATGTGGTAGGTCACATGTATATGCAGTGGATCATGTGTGTAGGCAGTGGATCGCCTGTGCATATGCAGTAGATCACGTGTATATGCAGTAGATTGTGCATGTAGGCAGTGGATCTCGTGTATATGCAGTAGATCACGTGTACATGTGGATCGTGTGTGTTGGCAGTGGATCACGTGTATATGTGGTAGATCACATGTATATGCAGTGGATCGTGCGTGTAGGCAGTGGATCACATGTATATGCAGTAGGTCACGTGTTATGCAGTGGATCATGCGTGTAGGCAGTGGCTCGTATGTGTATATGCAATAGGTCACATGTATATGGGGTGGATCATGTGTGTAGGCAGTGGATCGCCTGTGCATATGCAGTAGATCACGTGTATATGCAGTAGATTGTGCATGTAGGCAGTGGATTGTGTCCACAAGGTGGTGATGTGAGATGAGATGGAGCTAACTATGGAGAAATCACGGGAGGCTTCTCAGAAGAGGTGGCCTTGCTCTGAGCCTTGGAGGCTGATAAGATCAATCATATTTTCTCCTCTTTGGGACTAAGGACCCGTTTTTCCTGAACGCTGCACACCAGACGTCTAACTGGTTCCGAGCAATCACAGATCCCACTCAGCAGTCTCCTCTTTTCGATCAAAAACTTTTACTGAGCACTGACTTTGTGCTAGAAACTGCCAAGGGTGCTGGGCAGACAGCAGTAAGCAGGGCGAGTGGTGTCCCTGCTCACGTGGGGCTCACTTTGCAGGAGGGAGAAACAGGCAAGAGGGAATGGTCCCCACGAGGTAAATGAATTCAGGCAGTGGCGTGGGTTATAAAGAAAGAGCATCGCGTACCGTCCACAGAGGGCGGGGGTGGAGCATCAGGGATGTCCCTGTCCTGTCCCGGGAAGGGAGTTGTATGAGTGTCCCAGGGCTGTCCTAACAAAGGAAATGCAGCCTCTCACAGTTCTGGAGGCCAGAAGTCCAAGATCCCAGCAGCCTCAGGCCCCAGCCCGGCAGCAGAGGGGCCTGTCCACCTCCCACGCAGGCAGATCCCCGCGCCCTGCCCGGCCCGGCCTCAGCGGGCCTCCGCCACCTCTAAAGAGCTTCTGTTCGTTGCTTGCTGAGTGTGGACTTCAGGTTCAGGAAACAGAGAGGCGGGGAGCGGGCGGTACTCAGCCCACGGGCCCCGAGCACCCGGACCTCCGTTAGAGACGAAGAGCAGCTCGGCTGCACGGCTCTGCTGGGAGCCTGGCTGCGATGTCGGGCCTTGGAGACAGAAGGAGGCGTTTCTGGGGCCTCTGTCTAGAGGACACAGGGGCAGCGCCCAGAGGACCCTTCTGGAAGTCTGCAGAGCGGGAGAGGCCCCGCCTCAGAAAGCTCGGAGAAGCTGCCGGTTCCGGAGACGCGGGGCGGCTCTGGATGCCGCGCCCCTGCTTCCCTGCGCAGGTGGGGTGCGGGCCGGCCCGGCTTGCATTTATTTATGAACAAACCAGCAGGTGTGGAGGGAGGGACAGACAGCCAGGAGCAGTGGGAGGAGGGGTACCGCCAGCGTTTCGTGGGCTTTTCTGCTACTCATCTTCCATTCTTCTGTAAGCACGTGCCGAGCTGCCGCCGTGGGCAGAGCCTGTTCTAGACACCGGGGCGCCCCAGGGACCCCACGGAAGGTCAGTGCGGGCTAGGCACTGTACAGTGCGCGTTATCACATCTTAGTCCTTGAAACCGCCCAGGGGGAAATTCCAGTAGCAGCATTTCTTTCCAGATGAGAAAGGCAAGGCTGCGGGGGCTCTTAGTTGCCCAGGGCCACAGGGCCTCGGAGCTCAAGACAGGCGCGGCCCCGGGGCCCAGGCCCTCCCCTGGTGCTGGGGCTGGAAACTCTGGACGCCAAAAGGGGCCAGAATTCACTCTGGGTCGTGAGGGGAGGGGTGGAGAGGCCTGGGGAGGGTCTGCCCCACCAGGGCCTTAGTGGAGCAGACAGCAGGGAAGGCCTCAGGTTGGCATTTTTTTAAATCCTGTGCAAGGCAGATGGCACACATCTGTGGGCCTCATCCAGCCTTGGGGCCACCCGTGGACACCCCCAGCTCCTTCCATAATGGTCAGCACTGTTTAGCCATGAGGAAGCTTCGTTTTCCTCATCTCAGAAATGGGAACATGCGTGTCACCTGGGTGAGGTGTGCGCCGTCCTGAGGCTGGAGGAACGCATCCCTGAAATGCATCTCTTAACCCCATGCCTGCCCCCGGCAACCTGGATTCTTAACCCTTTCCGGGGGCACCCCAGGAGAGGCTCCACCCTGCCAGGTAAAACACAGGGCACCCAGCTAGATCTGAGCTGCAGACAAACACAGATCGTGTTTCCTGCAAGTGTGTCCCAAATATCGCATGGGACATATTCATACCAAAAATTGTCAGTTGTTTGTGTGAAGTTACATATAACTGAACGGTCCCTGGTTTTGTTTGCCTTGTCTGGCAGCCTAGCCTGAGGCAGCTGCCCCACTCTGGGCCCGGGTGGGGAAAGGGGCACCCCTCGGAGAGCCCGGTGGGCGATCCCTCCTCCTCGGTGCCACAGTGGCACCTGACGGAGGAGCTGACAGGAAACAAGGTCCCCGAGAGCCGGGCCTGCAGATCAGGGGAAGCTGGCCGGGCGGGTGGGCATGACGTGCGAGGGCCCTGCCCGGCTGGGCGAGCCGTCAGGTCCCATCAGTGTGACCGGCACCAAGCCGCCGGGGCTGTCCCCGCCACACGACTCGCCCTGGAGCAGGAGCCATAGCACGCGCTCGGCCGTCGGAGGCCCCTCCTCCCCCGGGAACGAACCCGGACACCTGCTCCGCGGACACGGGAGGACATGGAACATCCCGGTGGGTGTGCCGGGCCGTGCACCCTCACTTAAGGGGACCTGGTGGCCTCCTCCGCGCCTGCCCACTGCCAAGGCCCACCCTCCCCCTGACCTCGCCCCTCACTTAAAGCAGACCCAGGACCTCCAGAGCCACCCACTGTCTCAGGCTCTTGGTCGCTGCAAGGTCGCGTGGCCCTTCCTCCTGGCTCCAGCGGTGACCCTCCCGCCCCACCCTCGCCCTGCGCCCCCGCGCGGCACCTGGCTGCCCGGCCCCGGCCCCGCCGCGTTCTCGCCGTTCTCTCTCGCCCCCCGCGGCCCAGCCGAATGGGCGGAAGCAGCCTGGGCGGCGCCTGGCCCCACCCCGCGTCCTCCGGCCTCCACCCGGCTCAGTCCCGCCCCGGAGACCTGGCCCCTCCTTTGGGGCGGCTGCTGGGTCAGTCACGCCAGCTCTGCACCCACCTCCCCCCCAGAGCAGGTGGTTGCTGGACCTTAAGCGGGTCAAGTGAAATAATTAAACACAAGCTGTCTGTACTGATGAGCCCTTCCGCGGACCATGGGCTGCGATGATCGTGAGACAGCTGCTGCCCGCTCCTCCTGGCCGCTTTCCCCGCGGCGCCGTGAGGCCTTGGGCTTGGGGTGGGCAGCGTGGGAGGGCCCAGCCCGGGGAAGGACAGCCCCGGACAGAGGGAGTGGGGATGGGTGGCAGGTGAGATCGGCGCTCTGAGGCCCGGCCCCGCCGCCCCGTGGCCTGACCCCCGCCCCGCGACCTTCAGCCTCGAACCCTCCCCTCTCCAGCCGTCTGGTCCTTCCCGTCTTCACTCCAGACGTCACCTCCTCAGGGAGGCCTCCCTGACTCCCTCTGCTCTCGCTGGACCGGCGCCACATGGGCTTGTCTCCTCTGCTGGGGGTTCCCTCCTGCCACAGGCTCGGGGGGCCGGGCCAGGCCTGAGGCTGGGCTCCGTGCCTGGTGCGTCGAAGCTGCTCGAGAAGTGGGAGCTGTTGGCGCCACCGCTGCCGTGAGAGCCCTGCTCCGGCGGGGACAGCACTGCTTGTCCCAAACCTGGACATGTACCCAGGGGTCCCCTCCCGCCTCAGCCAGCCGCCTCTCCTCTTTCTGCTCAGGAATCCAGGTGCTTCAGTGTAATCTCTGTTTATGGATAAGACGAGGCACAGAGAGGGAGGAAGCTTGCCCAGAGTCACACAGCGAGGAAGGGAAGGCTGGCCTTTGAACGCAGGCAGCTCCCTGCCCTCAGCCTGTGCTGGGCTGCTGGCTGGGGCAGGGGGGTGGGCGCGGGAGGGGCGGGGGGTGTGAGATTCCGCCCGCCAGTGTGTCCTTTCCGAGATCTGAACCCTAGGCCTCCCCCCGCCTCCCTTCTTCCCCCGCCCCTTCCTCTCTCTCAGTCTCCATAAGGAGGGCTAACCTCCTGTAACACTGGCCCGAGACGGAGCTTTTCCCGGCCCAGAATTGAAGCGGGACCCCTCTCCCACTGTGAGTCCGTCTGACTTCTCGCCACTTGGATGCACCCTCAAAACTGTCCCAAGTACCAGGGGGGATCCGTGTCCAGGCTTTGGGAATCTCAGACAGTCCAGGGACCCTGGAGTGGCCAGTGGAAAGGAGTGTGCGTGTGACACTCCCTGGGAACAGAAGCACCTCCTGTGGGCCCGCGTGGCCCGTGTCACGTGCATGGATCTCGCTCCCAGCACCTCTGCCTCCCGCTCTTGGGGCGGCGTCCCCATGAGGGAGCACGTGATCCGAGGGGGGTGGCCAGTGTCCCCAGCTCCAGTTGAGGGGCAAGGAGAGACACGGGGAGGGGCCAGGACACGGCTCAGTCCCCAGGGCCCGGGTCAGATGAGGTTAGCATGAGGAGACAGTGTGGACGGGGGAGCTGGAGGCTTGGGGGCCCAGAGGGAGGGGCTGCACCCGGCCTGTCTGGGGCCACGCAGGGACCCAGGACCAGTGGGAGCTGGGAACGTGGGGACAGCGGCCTGGGGCTTGGAGCCAAGCAGTGGGGTGGGCTGCAGGATAGGTGCAGGGGCTTGCTCAAAGCCTCCCCCGAGGAGATGTGTGTCCACGTGGGTGGCGGGGAGAGGGAGGGAGCAGGGTGAAGTGTACTGAGTACCTGCTGTGTGCCGTGCACCCTCGTTACCAACTGCACTAAAGACGAGCCCCCTGGGGCAGCCAGTGTCCAGACGCTGGGGACACCGTCCACTACACTGTCCCCTTTCTATCCCGGGCTGCCCCCGTGGGTGGGACGCGGGGCCCCCCTGGCTGGCAGCGGCCAGTGTGTCTTGACTCAGAAACAGGCATTGCGGGGCCTCAGCTGTGTGTTTGGGGATGAGGCCACGCCGGGCGCCCTGAAGGCTCCTTGTGAGCTGGAACCCAGCCTGCCGCATCCTTCCCACGTGGTTCCCCCACGCGGCCAGCGCCTCAGCTTCCGTGGCTCTGGCTGGACATCCACGCGACCAGACGCGCAAAGGGCCATGGACAGCACCTCTCCACTCTCTCTGAGGGACGCTGATGCCCCGCCCCTGTGAACAGAAACATCTCTGGGGGGAAACCCTGCGGACACTTATTTCAGAACCAGCAGAGTAACTCATCGTTAGGAAGGGGGAAATCCACAGACATAACTGCTGCCGTGTCTAATTCGGCAGCCCTATGTAAATTGAGCGTTTCTTCATGATTAGAGTGTCAGGAGAGCCTGGGATGATACGGGAGTGGCTGGGTATCTCTCGTGCCATGTCATCGGAGGCGCTCTGGTGGGGCGGCGGGGCCACCGCTGTTCTCAGACCCACTTCCGCGTGGTCCCCGGTGAAGTTTGCCCGCGGGAGGGGGCCCGTCCTGCTCTGTCCTTGTGCCCACTAGCTGTGGGCTGCTCACCTTCTTGAAACTTGTCCCAGACAAGGGCAGGCCGAATTCACCATTTCATGGTTCACAGGACTTTTAAGAAAGCAAAGCCAACACTTTCTATATTTTTCGCGAGTCTCCACCCTACGTGGTGATCAGATGAAACGATGTCACGGAGAGCGGTGAGTGATGAAGACAGCCTCGTTCCAGGGCCAGTGACTACCATGGCCACTGCCGACTTTAGCTAATTTACTCCCGTGACCCAGCTCAGGTGGAAAGTGGTCCTTTGGTGACAAGACAAGCATCACCCCCTTGCTTCCCGAGAAGCGTCGTGACAGGCCACATGGGAAATTCCGAAAATGTGCTTTCCTAGAAAATGAGCTCTTTGTAAGACTGTATCAGGGGTTGGGAGGGAGGGGGCAATGGTGGTCTTGGAGCAGGCGGAGTTCAGTGCGTCCCGCTGGCCGATTCTTGAATCATTTTTACCGAATGCTGCTTTTAAGACACCAAATGCGGCTTTGTGGTCGCAGAGAAAAAAATTACCGATTGAAGCAAATGTGCCACTGACCCGCCTCACGTTGGGTTCTCACCCCTGAAGTCATTGCTCTCCCCCAAAAAAGAGAATAGAGGGAAGGAGAAAAGTAGCCCAAGGAAGGTCTCGGGCCTCCAACTTCCCTCTGAGACTGGCCTCACCCGGCCATCACCCTGACTCACAGGACGGTCTCGCAAACATGGAGTCCTGAGCTCCAAGGGGCAGGACGTTCCAGAAGAAACCCGCTGGGCTCTTCTCTTGGCATCTTTCAGGGAGAGTTTTAACCGCTGAGATGGTGCAGGGCAGTGTCTCAGGTGACCAGGGGGTAGGTGCCCGGGGACCAGTGCCGGGGCTGCAGCTGCGCCGAGGACTTCCCCAGCAGAGACGGGAGTGTTCAGAGCACACGGGGGCACTGCCTTTAGCACATCTGGTTCCCAGCCATTTCCAGGGCGTTCCAGACGCCATCAGCTGCCGGCCTGTACTTAACATTATCACAGGAAGAAATAAGCCCCAGAGAAAGCAGAAGACAGCATTTCCTTTAAAGAAAGATGGGAAAAATGCAAAATGAAAGGCCCTGTCTGAGCCGAGTTCCCCGCTGGACTCTGTCCACATGGTACGGAGCCGTCAAAGCCATGTCTGCAGCCCACAGAGCAGCCCGGGGGCGGCTCAGGCCCTCAGCCCCATATCTGCCTTCTGGGGCCTCCCAGCACACAGTGTGACGGCAGGTGATGCTTTCCCAGCCACACCTGTTCACTGAGCCAGGCTGGGACCTGCACCTGTCCTTGAGCATCAGCTCAGAGATGTGGCGTCTGTGGTGGGGAAGCAGGCCTGGCGCTGTCCCCAGGGGCTCATGGCTCCAGGCTGCAGAGGGGCTATGGAGGCAGGTCCAGGGCTGGGCCCCCCATGAGAGCAGCTGGGGGCTGCCCCCCCATGGCTGGTGGGATGGTGGTCAGACCTTGGGATGGGAGCTCTGGCCGGACCACCCGGCCATCACCCACCTTGCCCCTGCTTCTCCCCAACCCCAGCCAAACCTGCCCACCTTCTCCAGGAAGCCCTCGCTGCTTTCTTGCCCCTTTGCATCCCCCTCCTCTGCCTCTTCCTCGGAGGCCTGGCTGGAGGGCAGGGGCCCAGGGAGGCCACTCTCTTACTGTACGTTTGCACGGTGTCAACCGGGGCGGGGGAGGACCACACCTGGTGCAGGTAGAGTAGGGCTCAGGCAGCTGTGCAGGAGGAAGGTGAGGGCGTGCCGAGTGGGAACAGCGCAGCCAAAGGTGACAACAAGTGCAGACGGCATGAACTCTGACCCCTGAAGTGGGCAGGAGCTGAGGGGTGTGAGGGTTCTGGACACGGGGGTCCCAGCACAGGAGTCGGACCCCTCCTGGCTCCCGAGGAGGGCACAGGTCAGAGCAGTGCTGGCTGGGGGTCGGCCACATCTGAGCAGCTGTTTTTGTACATAAAGTTTTATTTGCACACAGCCATGCCCACTCATTTACACACGTGGCTGCTTTCCTGATGCAACGGCGGACACGACGTGGCCCCAGAGCCACTCCTGGGCGATACCGTGGTGGCCGGTTCCTTACGAAGCAGGAGCAGGGATTTCACCCGTGCCCTTGGCTTGTTCTTGTCGGCCAGATACAGGGTCTCAAACCAGCAGCCTATAGACAGATTCAGCCCCAGGATGTGTTTTCTTATTGTCTTTTTGTTGTTGTTGTTGTTTAAACTTGGCCAACATTTAAGCAGACTTTTGTATACAAATCCCAATTTCTGGATTAACGTTCAGAGGCTCTGGATGCCAGGCTGGCTTTCCCCAAGGCAGCAACAGGCTGGCCTCTGCCTGGCAGTGCCCCCCGTCCATCCTCCTGTCGGCTCCAGACTCCAGGCCCCAGGCCAGCTCCTGCTTCTCTTAAAAGCCACAATGAAGAGTGGGAACGAAAGAGGGAGAAGGGCCGTGCGTCTCAAGGAAAGGGAGTATGTGTACTTCCCGGCAGAAGGGAAGGGCGTCCCTACGTGTTCACTCTGCCAACGACACGTGTAGGACCCGGCACACAGCCTGCTTCCCCACACCCCTCAGGGGCCAGGACCCCCTCCCCGCCGAGTCTGTCCGCAAACTCACCTGGCTGGCCCATCGAGGTACCCTGTTTTTTCCTTTTTCACATCTCACCCGCATCCTGGCACTGGGCCAAAGCTGCCGTCGCCTCCTGCTTAGACCAGGATGGCACCCGCCCAGGCGGTCTCGCAGCCCCACCCCCGCCCTGCAGTCTGTCCTCAGTCAGCAGCCAGGCGATCGTGTCCACAGGCAGATCTGGTCATCGCTGCCTTCTCAAACCCCCCTGTGCCTTCCCATCTCCCCAGCGTGGAGTCCACGTGGCTCCTGCTCCCTCTCCGCCCGCCAGCGCCCCCTTCCGCGCTCGCTGGCCGCCTCCTGGCCACAATGAGCGCCTGCCCCGGGGCCTTTGCACTGCCTTCCCTCTGCCCACAGCACCCCTCCCCCAGATACCCAACGGCTGGCTAACCTAGCGTCCCCTTGGCAGGGACGCCCGCCTGGTCACCCTGTGTAAGCTAACGCCCCACCATCCTCTGCTTCTTTTCTCCTCCTTAGTTTTCTGCACAGCCTTTGTCACCATCTGATGTGACATGTTTTGCTTATTTATCGGCTATTTCCTCCCCTAGAGCTGTGGTTCTCAATCAGGGCGATTTCCCCCCAGGGACATTGGCCATGTCTGGGGACAGTTTGGGTTGTCACAGCTGTGACTGGGGTGGGGGGTGCTTCTGGCATCGGGCGGGTGGGCCCCAGGGATGCTGCTCCGTACCCTGCAGTGCGCAGGACGCCCCCCCAACACACACACGGGCCCAGCGGCCAGGCCCACGGATCCTGGGCTCACAGACCCAGCGGCACGGCCCCTCCACGGCCAAGTGCGAGGTGTGTGTGAGCGGCCGCAGCGGCCCCTCCCCGCCCAGTGCAGGTGTGTGTGTCTGTGACCTGGAGTCGGTGGTCTGGAGGGGCCCTGAGGAGGAGAAACCGAGGGGGCCTCATGTCCCTGGACCGGACGGGACCTCCTGTGTCCCCGCCGTTCACCCCCAAGGCCACTCCACGCTCACCTTCTCCCCAGATTTCCAGACTCATGAGATCCTCAGCGGTCATTCCTGGCAGTGCAGCACCTCTCTGTGTCCAGCGGAGGGAGAGGGAGGGAGGAGGAGAGAGAAAAAGGAAAGAGGAGGAGACAGACAGCAGGACTGGCCCCCACCAGCTGGGTGAGCCGCACCAGGGTGGGCCGTGGGCTGCAGGTCCCCGGGGGCCCCACGAGGCAGTAGTGCCAGCACCGGGAGGTGTCATTCGGCTGCCACGAAGTGCGCCCTGTTCACACGCGCAGTTCAGTGGCGTTTGGCACCTTCGCAGCGCCGTGCACCCTCCACCGCTGTCTGTTCCAGGGCGTTTCCACACGGCCGCCTCTAACCTGCCCTCCTGAGGGAGTGGCGTGCTCTGGACGTTTTGCCACAACCTGTGGGCCTTTGCAGGTCTGGCCACTTCTGTTGAGCACCACGTTTTTGAGGTTCATCCGCGTTGTAGCTGGGGTCAGCGCGTCACTCCTTTTTCTGGCTGCGTCATATTCCGCCGTACAGACGGGCCACGTTTTGCTCATCCCCTCGTCTGTTGGTGGATGTTTGGGCTGCTTCCCCCGTGACAGGTGCTGCTGTGAACACAGGTACAGCACCTGCCTGAACGCCTGTTCCTGTTCTCTCGGGTGCACGCCTAGCCGTGGACTTGAGGTCATAACATGTAACTTCCCAGGACCCGCAGCCAGTTTTCCCCGGCCACGCCTTTTGGGATAAGTCTCGATGCGCTTGAGTGAACAGGTCATCAGTCTTGGGGCTCCTCCTCCCCCAGGGCCCATCTCGTGGGTCCCCAGAGTGGACACCCGAGGGCTGAGCACACGAGAACCAGACACAGGCAGAAGGCCCGGCCCTTGGTGTGCTCTGTCTCCCAGCAGTGACCCTCGGCACCAGGGACAGGCTGACCCCGCCCCGGGAGCAGCGGGGACGGTGGGGTCCAAGCTGCACCGCTGGCTGCGTGTCCTGGCGGCCCCGCGTGGAGGGGGCTGCGAGCGCGCAGGGCGCGGGAATCTTTGATGCTTTTCTAGGGCAGGCCTGCCAGATGCATTATTGATGGATGTTCTGCAAAATTTAAATGCTGAGCTACGGGGAGGTGAGTGAAAACCCCAGGGACACCCACTTGCGGTTTTCTTCCCTCCTCTTGAACTTGAAAACGGCAAATCGCATTTTAATGAACTCACTGCGGCACCACTGCTGCCCGGCTCCAGGGGATCTGCACCCGGCAGGAGCAGGGGGTACTGTTGGGCAGCGGCCCAGGCTGGCCGGCGGGGGCACCTGCTCGGTACACCCACGGGTGGCAAGCGGCTGTCGCCAACCATCCTTAAACAGGCCGCCCACCCACCCACCCACCTCCTTCCCGCTCCACTGAGGTGGGCGTGTCGATAGGGAGAGCAGAGGTGGAGGAGGAACGCCAGCTGGTCCAGAGATGGGACCAGGGTCATCTCTTAGTCCCAGGAAGCCGGTTGCTGGGATCCAGCCTCCAACCGCCAGGCCCCAGGCACACGGCTCACCAGCCCGGACCCTGAGGGAGCCACCTGGCCCCCCGAAGACTCAGTGTGGTCACCTGCAGAGTGGGGAGGGTGTGACGCCCCTACTCCCCAGGGCTGGTCGGAGGTCGGGGTGGATGCTGAGTGTGGTCTGTGGAGTCACCAGCAGGCGGCGCTGGAGCAGCACCGGAAACAGCCCCAGGCAGTCGGCTCCCGCAGGGCTCCGTCACCTGGCCTCGCGTAAACCGTGAAATGCACGGTAAGGCCAAGGAACAAGGCCTGGAGGAAGGCTTTTTATTTATTTGTTTATTTTTTGATATTTAATTATTGAGCTTTAATGGACATTAAACATGACATAAACTAAGGATTTATGTATAAAATACCTATTTTTAGAGGTGCATTTTAAGATTCTGAAAGGAAGTTCAAGATGCCATTTATGTTTCCTTTCATTGTTCTGCTTATCTATTTCTACGTTACCACCATCTCATATTGATTCTTTTTATTTTGAATTTTATTTATTTTTTTATACAGCAGGTTCTCATTAGTCATCCATTTTATACATATTAGTGTATATATGTCAATCCCAATCTCCCATTTCATCCCACCACCACCACCCCAGAGCACCACTTTCCCCCCTTGGTGTCCATACGTTTGTTCTCTACATCTCTGTCTCTATTTCTGCCTTGCAAACCAGTTCATCTGTACCATTGTTTTAGGTTCCACATATATGTGTTAATATACGATATTTGTTTTTCTCTTTCTGACTTACTTCAATCTGTATGACAGTCTCTAGATTGATCCACGTCGCTACAAATGACCCAATTTCGTTCCTTTTTATGGCTGAGTAATATTCCACTGTATATATGTACCACATCTTCTTTATTCATTTGTCTGTCAGTAGGCATTTAGGTTGCTTCCATGACCTGGCTATTGTAAATAGTGCTGCTGCAGTGAACATTGGGGTGCACGTGTCTTTTGGAATTATGGTTTTCTCAGGGTATATGCCCAGCAGTGGGATTGCTGGGCCATATGGTAGTTCTATTTTTAGTTTTTTAAGGAACCTCCATACTGTTCTCCACAGTGGCTGTATCAATTTACATTCCCACCAACAGTGCAGAAGGGTTCCCTGTTCTCCACACCCTCTCCAGCATTTGTTGTTTGTAGATTTTCTGATGATGCCCATTCTAACCGGTGTGAGGTGATACCTCATTGTAGTTTTGATTTGCATTTCTCTAGTAATTAGTGATGCTGAGAAGCTTTTCATGTGCTTCTTGGCCATCCGTATGTCATCTTTGGAGAAATGTCTATTTAGGTCTTCTGCCCATTTTTGGATTGGGTTTGTTTTTTTAATATTGAGCTGCATAAGCTGTTTATATATTTTTGGAGATTAATCCTTTGTCCGTTGATTCGTTTGCAAATATTTTCTCCCATTCTGAGGGTTGTCTTTTCGTCTTGTTTATGGTTTCCTTTGCTGTGCAAAAGCTTTTAAGTTTCATTAGGTCCCATTTGTTTATTTTTGTTCTTATTTCCATTACTCCAGGAGGCAGATCAAAAAAGATCTTGCTGTGATTTATGTCAAAGAGTGTTCTTCCTATGTTTTCCTCTAAGAGTATTATAGTGTCCGGTCTTACACTTAGGTCTTTAATCCATTTTGAGTTTATTTTTGTGTATGGTGTTAGGAAGTGTTCTACTTTCATTCTTTTACATGTAGCTGTCCAGTTTTCCCAGCACCACTTATTGAAGAGACTGTCTTTTCTCCATTGTATATCCTTGCCTCCTTTGTCGTAGATTAGTTGACCATAGGTGCATGGGTTTATCTCTGGGCTTTCTATCTTGTTCCGTTGATCTATATTTCTGTTTTTTGTGCCAGTACCATATTGCCTTGATTACTGTAGCTTTGTAGTAGAGTCTGAAGTCAGGGAGTCTGATTCCTCCAGCTCTGTTTTTTTCCCTCAAGACCGCTTTGGCTATTCGGGGTCTTTTGTGTTTCCATACAAATTTTAAGATTTTTTGTTCTAGTTCTGTAAAAAATGCCATTGGTAATTTGTTAGGGATTGCATTGAATCTGTAGAATGCTTTGGGTAGTATAGTCATTTTCACAATATTGATTCTTCCAATCCAAGAACATGGTATATCTTTCCATATCTTGGTATCACCTTTAATTTCTTTCATCAGTGTCTTATAGTATTCTGCGTACAGGTCTTCTGTCTCCCTAGGTAGGTTTATTCCTAGGTATTTTATTCTTTTTTTGCAATGGTAAATGGGAGTGTTTCCTTAATTTCTCTTTCAGATTTTTCATCATTAGTGTATAGGAATGCAAGAGATTTCTGTGCATTAATTTTGTATCCTGCAACTTTTACCAAATTCATTGATTAGCTCTAGTAGTTTTCTGGTGGCATCTTTAGGATTTTCTGTGTATAGTATCATGTCATCTGCAAACAGTGACAGGTTTACTTCTTCTTTTCCAATTTGTATTCTTTTTATTTCTTTTTCTCCTCTGATTGCCGTGGCTAGGACTTCCAAAACTATGTTGAATAATAATGGTGAGAGTGGACATCCTTGTCTTGTTCCTGATCTTAGAGGAAATGTTTTCAGTTTTTCACCATTAAGAATGATGTTTGCTACGGGTTTGCTGTATATGGCCTTTATTATGTTGAGGTAGGTTCCCTCTATGCCCACTTTCTGGAGAGTTTTTGTCATAAATGGGTGTTGAATTTTGTCAAAAGCTTTTTCTGCATCTATTGAGATGATCATATGGTTTTTATTCTTCAATTTGTTAATATGGTGTATCACATTGATTGATTTGCATATACTGAAGAATCCTTGCATCCCTGGGATAAATCCCACTTGATCATGGTGTATGATCCTTTTAATGTGTTGTTGGATTCTGTTTGCTAGTATTTTGTTGAGGATTTTTACATCTATATTCATGAGTGATATTGGTCTGTAATTTGCTTTTTTTGTAGTATCTTTGTCTGGTTTTGGTATCAGGGTGATGGTGGCCTCATAGAATGAGTTTGGGAGCGTTCCTGCCTCTGCAATTTTTGGAAGAGTTTGAGAACGATGGGTGTTAGCTCTTCTCTAAATGTTTGATAGAATTCACCTGTGAGGCCATCTGGTCCTGGACTTTTGTTTGTTGGAAGATTTTTAATCACAGTTTCAATTTCATTACTTGTGATTGTTCATATTTTCTATTTCTTCCTGTTTCAGTCTTGGAAGGTTATACCTAAGAATTTGTCCATTTCTTCCAGGTTGTCCAGTTTATTGGTATAGAGTTGCTTGTAGTAGTCTCTTAGGATGCTTTGTATTTCTGCGGCATCTGTTGTAACTTTTCCTTTTTCATTTCTAATTTTATTGATTTGAGTCCTCTCCCTCTTTTTCTTGATGAGTCAGGCTAATGGTTTATCAATTTTGTTTATCTTCTCAGAGAACCAGCTTTTAGTTTTATTGATCTTTGCTCTTGTTTTCTTGTTTCTATTTCATTTATTTCTGCTCTGATCTTTATGATTTCTTTCCTTCTGCTAACTTTGGATTTTGTTTGTTCTTCTTTCTCTAGTTCCTTTAGGTGTAAGGTTAGATTGTTTATTTGAGATTTTTCTTGTTTCTTTAGGTAGGCTTTTATAGCTATAAACTTCCCTCTTAGAACTGCTTTTGCTGCATCCCATAGGTTTTGGATCGTCGTGTTTTCATTGTCATTTGTCTCAAGGTATTTTTTGATTTCCTCTTTGATTTCTTCAATGATCTCTTGGTTATTTAGTAACGTATTGTTTAGTTTCCAGGTGTTTGTGTTTCTTACGTTATTTTCCCTGTAACTGAGTTCTAATCTCATAGCGTTGTGGTCAGAAAAGATGCTTGATATGATTTCAATTTTCTTAAATTTACTGAGGCTTGATTTGTGACCCAAGGTGTGATCTATCCTGTAGAATGTTCCGTGCGCACTTGAGAAGAAAGTGTAATCTACAGTTTTTGGATGGCATGTCCTATAAATATCAATTAAATCTATCTGGTCTATTGTGTCATTTAAAGCTTGTGTTTCCTAATTAATTTTCTGTTTGGATGATCTGTCCATTGGTGTAAGTGAGGTGTTGAAGTCCCCCACTATTATTGTGTTACTGTCGACTTCCTCTTTTATAGCTGTTAGCAGTTGCCTTATGTATTGAGGTGCTGCTGTGTTGGGTGCATATATATTTATAATCATTATATCTTCTTCTTGGATTGATCCCTTGATCATTATGTAGTGTCCTTCCTTATCTCTTGTAACATTCTTTATTTTAAAGTCTATTTTATCTGATATGAGTATTGCTACTCCAGCTTTCTTTTGATTTCCATTTGCATGGAATATCTTTTTCCATCCCCTCACTTTCAGTCTGTATGTGTCCCTAGGTCTGAAGTGAGTGTCTTGTAGACAGCATATATAAGGGTCTTGTTTTTGTATCCATTCAGCAAGCCTGTGTCTTTTGGTTGGATCATTTAATCCATTCACGTTTAAGGTAATTATCGATATGATGTTCCTATCACCATTTTCTTAATTGTTTTGGGTTTGTTTTTGTAGGTCCTTTTCTTCTCTTGTGTTTCCCACTTAGAGAAGTTCCTTTAGCATTTGTTGTAGAGCTGGTTTGGTGGTGCTGAATTCTCTTAGCTTTTCCTTGTCTGTAAAGCTTTTGATTTCTCCATCGAATCTGAATGAGATACTTGCTGGGTAATCTTGGTTGTAGGTTCTTCCCTTTCATCACTTTAAGTATATCATGCCACTCCTTTCTGGCTTGTAGAGTTTCTGTTGAGAAATCAGCTGTTAACCTTATGGGAGTTCCCTTGTATGTTATTTGTTGTTTTTCCCTTGCTGCTTTTAGTAATTTTTCTTTGTCTTTAATTTTTGCCAATTTGATTACTTTGTGTCTCGGCACGTTTCTTCCTGGGTTTATCCTGTATGGGACTCTCTGCACTTCCTGAACTTGGGTGGCTATTTCCTTTCCCATGTTAGGGAAGTTTTCGACTATAATCTCTTCAAATATTTTCTCGGGTCCTTTCTCTCTCTCTCTTCTCCTTCTGGGACCCCCTATAATGCGAATGTTGTTGCATTTAATGTTGTCCCAGAGGTCTCTTAGGCTGTCTTCATTTCTTTTCATTCTTTTTCCTTTATTCTGTTCCACAGCAGTGAATTCCACCTTTCTGTCTTCCAGGTCACTTATCCGTTATTCTGCCTCAGTTATTCTGCTATTGATTCCTTCTAGTGTAGTTTTCATTTCAGTTATTGTATTGTTCATCTCTGTTTGTTTGTTCTTTAATTCTTCTAGATCTTTGTTAAACATTTCTTGCATCTTCTCGATCATTGCCTCCATTCTTTTTCCGAGGTCCTGGACCATCTTCACTATCATTATTCTGAATTCTTTTTCTGGAAGGTTGCCTATCTCCACTTCATTTAGTTGTTTTTCTGGGGTTTTCTCTTGTTCCTTCATCTGGTACATAGCCCTCTGCCTTTTCATCTTGTCTGTCTTTCTGTGAATGTGGTTTTTGTTCCACAGGCTGCAGGATTGTAGTTTTTCTTGCTTCTGCTGTCTGCCCTCTGGTGGATGAGGCTATCTAAGAGGCTTGTGCAAGCTTCCTGATGGGAGGGACTGGTGGTGGGTAGAGCTGACTGTTGCTCTGGTTGGCAGAGCTCAGTAAAACTTTAATCCGCTTGACTGCTGATGGGTGGGGCTGGGTTCCCTCCCTGTTGGTTGTTTGGCCTGAAGCACCCCAGCACTGGAGCCTACCCTGCTCTTTGGTGGGGCTAATGGCGGACTCTGGGAGGGCTCACGCGAAGGATTACTTCCCAGAACTTCTGCTGCCAGTGTCCTTGTCCCCACAGTGAGCCACAGCCACCCCCTGCCTCTGCAGGAAACCCTCCAACACTAGCATGTAGGTCTGGTTCAGTCTCCTATGGGGTCACTGCTCCTTCCCCTGGGTCCCACTGCGCACACTACTTTGTGTGTGCCCTCCAAGAGTGGAGTCTCTGTTTCCCCCAGTCTTGTTGAAGTCCTGCAATCAAATCCCGCTAACCTTCAAAGTCTGCTTCTCTAGGAATTCCTCCTCCCACTGCTGGACCCCCAGGTTGGGAAGCCTGACGTGGGGCTCAGAACCTTCACTCCAGTGGGTGGACTTCTGTGGTGTAAATGTTCTCCAGTTTGTGAGTCATCCACCCAGCAGTTATAGGATTTGATTTTACTGTGATTGCGCCCCTCCTACCTTCTCATTGTGGCTTCTCCTTTGTCTTTGGATGTGGGGTATCTCTTCTGGTGAGTTCCAGTGTCTTCCTGTCAATGACTGTTCAGCAGTTAGTTGTGATTCTGGTGTTCTCGCAAGAGGGAGTGAGGGCATGTCCTTTTACTCCGCCATCTAGGAAGGCTTTTTAAATGAAAATATCAAAACTCTTTTTTTTTTTTTAATTTATTTATTATTTATTTTTGGCTGTGTTGGGTCTTCATTTCTGTGCCAAAACTCTTAACCATGCTAGACCCTGCCGCTAAGATGTGAGTGTGTCTGTGTCCAGGGATGCTTCCCGGGTGTGTGTGTGGGCCCTGCCCACCCACTCCCGGCCTCTAGATACCCCTCCACAACGGGATTTGGTGAAAGAGAAAACAGTGACCGTTATTAAGTCTGAAAAGTATACTTTCTGAAACAAAAGCCACAGCGGAGCCTGGACACGCGTCCCCCCAGTGCTCCCGTGATGCCCAGTCTGGTGCCCAGGCTGAGCTGGCCTGGATCTCAGAGGCCCCGTCCACGGGGAGGCACTGGGTTCTGCTGGGTCACAGCCCCTGTTTCTTCCTTCTTGCTGGATTTTCTTCCGGCCTCCGCCATGGCCAGGAAGGACCCCCCACCCTGCTCCGCAAAGCAGGACCGGCCCGCCCTCTAGTGGTGGTTGTCCAACACGCACTCAGGCACACAAATGTGCACACATTCACAGGCACATACACATGTGCGTGCACACATGGATACATACATACACATGTGTGCATACTTGTATACATGTGCCTATCACATACACGCATGTGCACTAGTACACAAACATGCACATGCATACACACATGCATAACACACACCTGCATATGTCCCCATGTTTCTCTCCAGTGTCTTCTGAGGGCAGCAGCCCATAACGGCCCCGTGTAGAGGCTGTGATTCTATGATTAAGGAGACAAGAAAGACCGAGTGACTTCTGGCTGCAGTCAGTCACGTGACAACGGCGACACTTTTCTTCCTCTTCTCTGGTTAAGCCCCTCCCTTTGCTGTGGGCATGAATCCTCCTGTTTCCTGCTCAGCCCCGTGCAGTGTTGGCTGGTCCCAGAGGCGAGGTTGGGGTGACGTCCCTCCTTCCAGCCCTCCAGCCCTGGGCCTGCCTCCTTCCCGCCGGGCGGTGAGATGGGCACAGAGCCCAGACGGTGAGGCCACGGGGTCTCAGGGGAAGCCTCTCCAAGTGGGGTCTCACCATGTGCTTGGAGCAAGGCCAGCACGGGGAAGGGGGTATCTCAGATGCGTCCAGCGGCCTGGGAAGGGGCAGCCTGAGGCCATCATGCAGTTCCCGGGTGACCACACGCTGGGCGCCGTCAGACAACAGAATCGCATGCTCTCCCCGCTCTGGAGGCCAGAGCTCCCAAACACAGGCCGTGCTGGTTCCTCCTGGAGGGTCGTGGAACACCTACTGTGCTTCTGCCAGCGTCCTTCGTTTGTGGCCACTCCAGTCTGTGCCCCCATCTCGAGTGGCCACCTCCTCCCTGTGTCCTCTCCCCTCATCTCTTCTCACCAGGACACCTGTCACTGGATTGGGGCCGCCCTAACCCAGGTGGTCCCATCTCGATCCTTACCTTCACTTTATGTACAGAGGCCCTATTTCCATGTTCTGAGGCTCCTGATGGGACTTAGATTTGGGTTTGTCTTTATTGCCCAAAAAGAATAACCTCTGTGATCCCTGCTGGCTGACGAGACCAGGGTGGGAACAGAGGTGGGCGGCCGAGGCCCCAGCAACCAAGCGCCATCCGTCTCAGGCCCGCCCGCCGTGGCCCATGCATGACCCGTTTAGGGTGAAGCTGCCCGCGCTGGACAGTGGGCTCCTGAGCTACGATCATGTGTGTTTTCTTCCCCGTGACAGCCCACACAAAGCAGGGCCTGGGTGGCAAAGGTGAATTTGTGGTCAGATGGGAGACCCAGCCAGCTCCCTCCTGCTCTGCATCCCCAGTTCCCACCTCCAGAACCCCCCAGGCTGGCCGGAGCCTTCCACATCGGGGCTGGCAGAGCCTGTGCGTGCCCCGCGGTGGGACTCTGGATGCCTCAGCCCTGCAAGGTCAGCCAGCCCCGAGGTGGTCTCCATTCAACACTGACCCCCAGGAGCCCACTCCCTCATTCCGCCTGCTGTGGTCTGTATTCTAGGATCTCCGGAAACATCTCTGCCGCCAGACCTGTGGTGTGGGTCAGCCCGAGGGGCGTCCCCGACGCCCACCCCCGTCCTGTGCCCGGCTGCCCTGGGGCAGACCTGTCCAAGCTGTGCCCTCGGCCTCGCCGAGCTGTGCCCACAGACAGTCACTGCCAGCACCCAGGGAGGGCGGCATCGTCCCCGCCTCCCCCGGACAGCGTGCAGGCGTGTCCTAGACACCGGAGAGACAGCACTGAGCGTCACGTCCTGGGCTCGTGGGGCAGGAGCAGGCGGAGGGCGGTCACGCTGACGCCGAGAGGAAAAGCAGAGTCTCGGGAGAGCGGGTGGTGGGCAGGGGGAGCAGGCGCGGGGCAGCGTTTGTATTCTATTCGGGGAGGCAGGGAAGGCCTTGCTGGTGGGAGCGAGCAGAGTGCTGGGGCAGGCGGAACAGCCCTGCGCCGGCCTGGAGGGCGCCGGGCTGGAGGGCGCCGGGCTGGAGGGCGACGGGCTGGAGGGCGCCGGCCTGGAGGGCGCCGGGCTGGAGGGCGCCGGGCTGGAGGGCGCCGGCCTGGAGGGCACCGTGGCGCTGAGGAGCAGCAAGGAGGCCCCGTGGATGGTGGTGGAGGAGAGCGTGAGGCCAGTGGGCCCCGCCTGCCCCGGGACTGGCGGCCTGTAGGCCTCTGCTTCCGCCCAGGGAGAGAGCCAGGGTGGGTTTTAGCACAGGATCCCTGGGACCCGCTCCGTGTTAGCCCACCAGCCAGGGGTGGGGCGGGCCCCTCAGCCTGCGTGTCTCTCCACATGGCGAGAGGTGACGGGCAACCACTGCGGGGGGCGTCTCCTGGCTCCGTCGGCCTGGGTCCCCCCATGTGCTTCGTGCACTGGGCCTGGACATTCACAGATGGACCTTTAAAAATACACAGTCGTGTTCAGGACTGATTTCTATTTGTGGCAGGTGACGCTCGTTTGCCATTTACAGCAGCGGCATAAACCGCTTCTAAACGTGGTTATTGAAGTGCAAGGAAGCCTTAGCTGTACGGGATGATCTAAGACAGAACTGGACGGAGGGCACGGTGTCTGTCTGCACTGTGGGGGTGACTCTGGCGAGGCCAGATGGCGGAGCCCTCACCACGGCACCCCGACTGAGGCCACGACCGTCGGGCCCCGAGTCTGCCCTCAGGCCCCGTCGGTGCCCCAGAGGGTCGGGGACAGTGTGCTGGGAAAACATCAGCAGAATCCTGTTCTCCTCGTGCATTAGGTCCCCGGTCGTCCCACTGTTCTTCCTGTGATAATGTCCCTCACAAAAAGAATGGCAGTAACAGGCGGGACAGTCAGACCCCCTTCTGTGGCAGAGGACAGAAACCGGCTCAAACTGGATCAAACAAAAAAGAGGAGTAAGTGGCTCATGTGATTGAACACAGAGGGCGCCTTCAGGCCTAGCTGGATCCGGGATGCTCTGGGCAGGACCCTCGCCAAGGGCACACGGGGACCTGAGGTTTGGGTTTGGTTTGTCGGTCTACCCACCCTGGCACTGGTACTGTCCCCAGCCTGTCACCGCCATGTCCCAGCTGAGGCAGCAGTGACCAGAGATGACCAGCCACCTTTGATGGGCAAGAAGGAGGGGCGCTTATTCCCTGCTGGGGTCCGGAGGCCCGGAAGTCGTGTAGGAGGGACCCCTGCCCTGAGCAAGGTCCTGAGGTCAAGGGCCCGATGGACTTCTGAGCGTGCACCGGTCCACACACATGGAGGTGGACCCTGACCGTGCAGCTGTCGGGGGGAAGCGGGTTAAGGAGGGCGCTGCCACGCCCTTGGGGACCTTCTGTGCCGCATTCAGAAAGAGGCCTTCTAGCATCTTGGCCGACGTCGCCGCCTGGGCAACACGGAGCCGTCTGCATTCATCCATCACAGAGGCGCCGACCCGCGTCAGGAATCCCAGCGGCCGCTCCAGCAGCCTCTGGTTTGCTGTGTGCCACTGGGGACATCATGAGACTCGGCGTCCCCACCTGTGAGACGGGGCAGGGCCACATCACCGAAAGAGTGAGCAGGAAAGCCCTTCCTAGCCCGGGACAGTCCCCGTGCTTCTCCCCCCTCACCTGCCCCAACACCACCCCGACCCTGGGGACCCACATCGTGCCTGTCCCCGCTTCCCTCTCTAGTGAGCGCCGCACTCTCCTTTCAAGAACTGGCTCTCATGGCACCTCCAGGGGAAGCCTCTCCCCGCTCCCTGAGGTTGTTTATCTCGTGAACGGCTGAGAGGACCTTAGCCACCTCACTGGGTGGTTGTGATGCACCTAACAGAGGGAGGGGTCCCTATAGATGAAGGAGGGATGGATAGATGGATGAAGGATGGATGGATGGATGAAGGATGGATGGATGGATGGATGGATGAAGGATGGATGGATGGATGGATGAAGGATGGATGGATGAGGAGTTGGGTAGGTAGATGGATGAGGGAGAGAGGAGGAAGGGAAGGAGGCAAGAGTTATTAATCTTTTGTGAGAAAACTTTCAAAGTATGACATAGCACCCAAGCAATTGTAAGCTATTTCTTTGATTTTTTCATGTCTCCTCGGGTGCAGGTTCTAACCACGTTCACAAAAAAAAACAACATCAGCTGTTTAGACGTGCGCTCAGTTCGTGTAACGAGCACGGACTGAGTGCATTCTGTGTACCGGCTCCAGGCTGGGCTTCCAGGGGCCCAGCCTGAGTGTGAGGCCGCCCTCGGGGTGCTCTCCATCTCCCAGGAGAGTCAGGCCCATGTTTGTTGAGTGGCTGTCAGAGGGGTTGATCCCAAGGACTGTGGGGCTGTGAGGAGGGCAGATCCATTCTGCGGTGGGGGAGGGGGTCCCCTGGAGGCACCGTCACAGCCGGTTCTTGGCAGCGGGAACAGGGGCCCAGCACGAGGTGGGTCCCCAGGGTCTGGCCGGTGTCAGAGCAGGTGAGGGGGGAAGAGCAGTGACTGTCCTGACCTTGGAACTGCTTTCCCGCTCGCTATTTCAGGCACGTGGCCCTGCCCCATCTCCCAGGTGGGGACACTGGGCCTAGCACGGCACTGGGGCCCCTCCCCTCTCGCCCCTTACCTAGGAGCCTGTTCAGAGGCCCCGACGTGCTCTCCTCACTCTCCTCCTCCAGATACTTAATCCCTTGAAGGGACGCCCCAGCCGTGTGCCAAGGAGCTGTTTCCTGCTCCTCTGAGAGGCTCACTCCCGGGGGAGGCCTCTTGGAATAAGAGCCAGGGCGGCGGTGGGGGGCGGGGGGGGGGATGGGCAGAGTTAGCACCGCCACCCCCCAGCTGCACGCCGGCCCTGGGCATGCGGGCTGCGGCGCCGACAGAGGTGGAGGCCGGGCATCCGTCTGGGTGGGAGACAGCGTAAGCCCCCCAAGCCACCTCCCAGCTCTGGTCCACACCCTCCACTCAGCCCTCACTCATCCTGCCACCTCTGGGCAGAACAGCCCACCACCTCCTGGAAGCCTCCCTGGTTTCCCCGGCCCTCATTCCCTGAGAAGTTTGTGGCATCACCATGAGGCCTGTCTGGGAGGTACCTGGTCTGTGATGCCTGATGTCAGAGCCCAGGGCCACCAAACGTCTTGTTTTTTTTATTGAAGTACAGTTGATTTACAGCGTTGTGTTAGTTTGAGGTGTGCAGCAAAGTGATTCAGTTATACATATATAAAGCCATATATTCTTTTTCATATTCTTTCCCATTATGGTTTATTACAGGATATCAAATATAATTCCCCATGCCATACAGTAGGAACTTGTTGATTATCTGTTTTATATACAGTAGTGTGAATCTGTTAATCCCAAACTCCTAATATATCCCTCCCCTCCCTTTCCCCTTTGGTAAGTTTGTTTTCTGTGTCTGTGAGTCTGTTTCTGTTTTGTAAATAAGTTCATTTGTACCTTTTTTTAAAGATTCCACATATAAGTGATATCATATGGTATTTGTCCTTCTCTGACTTCACTTAGTATGATCACCTCTAGGCCCATCCATGTTGCTGTAAATGGTATTATTTCATTCTTTTTTATGGCTAAGTAGTATTCCATGTATATATGTACCACATCTTCTTTATCCATTCATCTGTCCATGGACATTTAAGTTGCTTCCATGTCTTGGCTATTGTATACAGTGCTGCTGTGAACATTGGGGTGCATGTATCTTTTCGGGTTATGGTTTTCTCCGGGTATATGCTCAGGAGTGGGACTGCAGGATCATACAGTAACTCTATTTTTAGTTTTTTTAAGGAACCTCCATACTGTTCTCCATTGGTTGTACCAATTTACATTCTCACCAACAGTGTAGGAGGGTTCCCTTTTCTCCACACCCTCTCCAGCATTTATTGTTTGTAGACTTTTATTTTATTTTATTTTTTTATGGCTGTGTTGGGTCTTTGTTTCTGTGTGAGGGCTTTCTCTAGTTGTGGCAAGTGGGGGCCACTCTTCATTGCGGTGCGCGGGCCTCTCACTATCGCGGCCTCTCTTGTTGCGGAGCACAGGCTCCAGATGCGCAGGCTCAGTAGTTGTGGCTCACGGGCCCAGTTGCTCCGTGGCATGTGGGATCTTCCCAGACCAGGGCTCGAACCCGTGTCCCCTGCATTGGCAGGCAGATTCTCAACCACTGCGCCACCAGGGAAGCCCTTTTGTAGACTTTTTGATGCTGGCCATTCTGACTGCTGTGAGGTGGTATCTCTTTGTAATTTTGATTTGCATTTCTCTAATAATTAGCGATGTTGAGCATCTTTTCACATGCCTCTTGGCCATTTATATGTCTTCTTTGGAGAAATGTCTATTTAGGTCTTCTGCGCATTTTTTGATTGGGTTGTTTGGTTTTTTGTTATTGAGTTGTGAGCTGTTTGTATATTTTGGAGATTAAGCCCTTGTCGGTCACATCATTTGCAAATATTTGCTCGCAGTCTGTAGGTTGTCTTTTCATTTTGTTTATCGTTTCCTTTGCTGTGCAAAAGCTAACGTTTGTTTGTTTTTGCTTTTATTTCTATTGCCTGGGGAGACTGACCTAAGAAAACATTGCTACGATTTATGTCAGAGAATGGTTTGCCTATGTTCTCTTCTAGGAGTTTTATGGTGTCATGTCTAAGTCTTTAAGCCATTTTGAGTTTATTTATTTATGTGTATGGTGTGAGAGGGAGTGTTCTAATTTCATTGATTTACATGCGGCTGTCCTGCTTTCCCACATGGGCTGTGGGTCTGGGAAGGAGAGAGAGAGATGGAGGGACTCATGGATGGATGGAGGAGTGGATGAGTGGATGGAGGGAGGCTGGGAGGGAGGGAAAGAGAGTGGCAGTTTGTGACCGTCTGCTGTTTATAATTCCTTCCAGAGCCCCCTAGGGATCCTGAGCACATTTCCCTGAATCATGGGGCTGAGAAGTGGGCTCTTCCCTGAACCTCTTAGGGGAGCAGGACTTGGGATCGTTCATTCCTTGGAGGCATTTCAGAAGCTCCCTTTCTGCCCTGGACCCCAGAACCCTCCCTCCCTAATGGTGCCAGTGAGAGGTGGGCTGTGGTCCCAGCAGAGAGCTGCCCGCCAGGCTCGTTCTCACCTGTCATAGTGGAAACACCTGCGGCCTCTGCTCAGAACAGGGGTGTGGCAAGGCCCCCTCTGCTGGCCTGGGGTTGCTGCACCAGTGGGTCCGGGTGAGGCCTGGGTGGAGAAGGGCTGGGAGGCCCCTTCAGTGCCCAGTGAAACTTGCCGTCCCCATCAAGCATCATTTGCCTTTTAAATTCACACCTGCATCCGAACGCTAACCACTCCTTCCAGACTGTGTTCAGACACAGAGTGTGCTGGCGTCTGTGTACCTGCAGAGAGAGGGGAGAGGGCTTGACTTCCCTTCTCCTGTTTGAATTTCTGGACTGAGGCTGAACTTGACACTGAGGATGCTAAAGAAATGAGGTCCCCGCAGACACACGTCTGGGGGTCGCCCCTCTCTGCACACTGTCCGCCCCTGGTCTGGCAAACCCAGCACAGCCGTGCTGTGTGGTCCAGGCCCCCTTTTCCTTCTTTCTACCTCGATCTACACCCGTGGAAGCCAGGCACTGAGATGAAGGCAGAGACTTCACCACCCACCGCAAGTGAGAACTTTCTTCTGCCAGGTCACCTGCCGAGCGCCCTGCGGCCAGCACCCCCAGGCAGGAAGGTGACCCAGCTGAGTCCATCCGGGGAATATATTTCTTTAATGAAAGTATAAACAGCCTGTAAACTAAAACCCAAACTGATGCTCTGTTCCTTCCCCTCATCCCCTTCTAGAAAGTTCAGCAGTACACAGTCATTGTTCAAGCCACAGACATGGAAGGAAACCTGAACTATGGCCTCTCCAACACGGCCACAGCCATCATCACGGTGACGGACGTGAACGACAACCCGCCAGAGTTCACTGCCAGCACGGTGAGTGCACGTCCCCTCGGGGGCAGTTCCCGGGCGTTCGGGTAACTTCTCTGCCGCCACCTGATGGAAGGAGCTTGACAGACAGACGGGCTGTTAGCAAAGGCCCCGAGCGGCGGGGGGCTGAGCAGGAGAGGAGCTCCAGGTGTCTGCAGGCCCGATACTGAGCACTGGCTGACACCTGGAGAGGCTCCCAGGACAGAGTGAGTTGGACACTCCTCCTGAATCCGGAGGAGTTGACCAGCGGTGTTTGGGCTCCAGGGCCAGCCAGTGTGGGGGGTTGTGCGTGGCTGCGTGCCAGGCAGGACTGTCTGAGGGACGCCTGGGGACAGGGCAGGTCCCTGCGGCAGGACCGTGGCTGGCCCTCCACGGCCCACCATCAGTAGGGGGGCAGCGGGGCGTGGGGGACACGTTGTACGTCCTGCCCCTCCGGGCACGGCCGGCGGGCTGTGACCAGGCCACGTGCCAGGCTGCCCAGAGCCGAGGGATCACAGAGCCACGAGTCACGGGCTCCCGGTTCCTCTGGATTCCAAAGGAGCTGTGTCTTTTGGGCCACGCCCCCTGGGGTGGAGCTGCTGACAGGATGGGAACATATACCCCCCCTGCGGGTGCCCGTCCAGAAATGCGGCAGATGCAGGGGCCAGATGGGCAGAGGGGAGGGTCAGCGAGGACTCCCAGGGCAGTGCTGGGAGGCGGAGGCCGCCCCCTCCCCCCAGGGTCTCACCCCCGCGGCACCGAGTGGATGAGAGAGTAACAGCAATAACAGTAACAGAAGAACTGGAGCGCAGGCCAGGCTGCGGAGCTCCCCCGCTCCACCAGGCAGCAGCCTGGGCTTCCTGGTCGACCTCTGGTCCCCACCGGCCCCATGAGGCTCGGGACCCAGTTCTGGAGGAGGGTGCTGAGGCTCAGAGGGGCTGAGTCACTTGTCCAGAGCCGCTCAGCCCACTGGCGGAAGGGGGGGGACAGAGAGGAGACCCCTCATTCTCCCAGTGGGTGGGTCAGCTTGCCGTGAAGGCATCTCACAGGCCAGAGCCCCTCGCAGGGAGCCCACCACAGCGTCCCCGCGTGCCCTCATCCTGCTTCCCCACCCCCCACAGGCTCCAAATTCTGGAGTCCCCACATCCCTGCAGTGAGGCATCTCAGAGTCCTAGGCTCTGTGTCCGGCTGGACCAAGCCAGAGGAGGGCAGCCTCAGCCATGAGGGCACAGCGCCATCTGGTGGGCAGATGGCAGATCGCCCCACAGAGGGAGCAGCTCAGGCCTCTGCCCCCTGCTTCGGGTGGGATGGCTTCCGTTCTGTTTGCTCTCCAAGGCCCGTGGGCAGTGGCAGGAGGGGCTCAGGAGCAGCGTCCCGGGGAGTCTGGACATGAGGAGAGCAGCTCCTTGTTCGTTGCACTGAGGTCTGACGTGCCTACAGTATGAGGCACAAATCTTGAGTGAAACCTTCCGCCCGGCCAGCAGCAACCCAGGCCCATCGTCCAAGGTGAGCTTTACCTGTTCTAGGACGTCATATAAACGGACTCACACGGAACACACGATTCCCTGGAGCCTCCCACCCGGTGGCATAAGGCCTCTGGGATCCTTCTTTGTTGTTGTATCAGTTCAGTCAGATAGGGCCCCGCCCATCTGGGTTCTTTCTGTTCTCAGCTTGGATCCTTTGGAACTTTTAGGAACAAGTTTTCATTGCCTCACCTGGCTTCACTTAATCATTATCTATCTCTTTTTTAAAAATTAACTTGAGTATTTGGTTAGGTAATTCACACACACAGTACAGCACCTTAAAAGGTATAAAATGACTTACCTTGAGGAGGAGCCCCTTGTGTTTTCACTCTGACCCTTGCGTTGTTTTTGGTTTTTCCGCTTATGATATGTCTTGAAGACCTTTCCATATCCACAGATTCCGAACAGCCTTGGAATTTTTTTCAACATGTGTTTAGAAATAATTTCAAGCTCACAGAAAAGTTGCAAGAATAGAAACAGGGAAAAGAATAGCCTCACAGAGAGAAGACAAGATGGTGGAGTAGAAGGCCTTGAGCTCACCTCCTAACACAAAAGCACCAAAATCACAACTAACTAACTGCTGAACAGTCATCAATAAAAAAGAAAGACTGGGGCTTCCCTGGTGGTGCAGTGCTGAAGAATCGCCTGCCAATGCAGGGGACACAGGTTTGAGCCCTGGTCCGGGAAGATCCCACGTGTCGCGGAGCAACTAAGCCCGTGTGCCACAACTACTGAAGCCCATGCGCCTGGAGCCCATGCTCCACAACAAGAAGCCACTGCAGTGAGAAGCCCGTGCACCACAATGAAGAATAGCCCCCGCTTGCCACAACTAGAGAAAGCCCACGCGCAGCAATGAAGACCCAACGCAGCCAAAAATAAAATAAATAAATAAATTTTAAAAAATATAAAAGACTGGACCCAGCCAAAAAAGATATTCTACATCCAAGGAAATAAAGAAGAAACCACAACAAGATGGTAGGAGGGGCACACTCAGAATATTATCAAATCCCATACCCCCTGGGTGGGCAGTTCACAAACTGGAGAATAATTATATCACAGAAGTTCACCCACAGGAGTGAGAGTTCTGAGCCCCAACTCAGGCTCCCCAGCCTGGGGGTCTGGCATCAGGAGGAGGAGTCCCCAGAGCATTTGGTTTTGAAAGCCAACAGGGCTTGACTGCAGGAGCTCCACTGGACTCCACAGCTCCACAGGGAAGCAGAGACCCCACTCTTGGAGGATGCACACAACGTATCACATGTACTGGGTCCCCAGGGCAAGGGCGGTGACTTCATAGGACACTGGGCTGGACCTACCTGCTGCTCTTGATGGGTCTCCTGGGGAGGCGGGGTGTGGCTGTGGCTCTCCCTGGGGATGCGGACACTGTTGGTGGCGATGTCGGGGAGTGTTCAGCTATGTGAACTGTCGAGGAGGCAGACATCTCACCAGCACCAAGACCCGGCCCCACCCAACAGCCTACAGGCTCCAGCACCGGGATGCCTCAGGCTAAGCAACCAGCAGGGCAGGAACTCAGCCTCACCCACCAGCAGACAGGCTGCCTAAAGACTTCCTGAGCCGCAGCCACCCCTAGACACACCCCTTGACACGGCCCTGCCCACCAGAGGGACAAGACCCAGCTCCACCCCCCAGTGGGCAGGCACCAGTCCCTCCCACCAGGAAGCCTGCACAAGCCCCTTAGACCAGCCTCACCCACCAGGGGGCAGACACCAGAAGCAAGAGGAAACACAACCCTGCAGCCTGCGGAATGGAAACTGCAATCACAGAAAGTTAGACAAAATGAGATGGCAGAGGAATATATCCCAGACGAAGGAACAAGATAAAACCCCAGAAGAACAACTAAGTGAAGTGGAGATAGGCAAGCTACCAGAGAAAGACTTCAGAGTAATGATCGTAAAGATGATCCAAGATCTTGAAAAAAGAATGGATGCACAGAGTGAGAAGATACAAGAAATTGTTAACAGAGAAAATATAAAGAACAACCAGGGTTGACGAATATAACAACTGGAATGAAACATACACTAGAAGGAACCCATAGCAGACTAAACAAGGCAGAAGAATGGATAAGTGAGCCGGAAGACAGAATGGGGGAAATCACCGCTGTGGAACAGGATAAAGAAAGAAGAATGAAAAGAAAGAAGGACAGTTTAAGAGACCTCTGGGACAACATTCAACGCACCAACATTTGCATTATAGGGGTCCCAGAAGGAGAAAAGAGAGAGAGAGAGCCTGAGAAAATAGTTGAAGAGATAATAGCTGAAAATTTCCCTAACATGGGAAGGGAAACCGTCACCCAAGTCTAGGAAGCACCGAGTGTCCGATACAGGATAAACCCAAGAGGAACATGCCAAGATACATAGAAATCAAACTGACAAAAATTAAAGACAAAGAGAGAAAATATTAAAAGCAACAAATAACATACAAAGGAATCCTCATAAGATTATCAGCTGAGGGCTTCCCTGGTGGCACAGTGGTTAAGAATCTGCCTGCCAGTGCAGGGGACACGGGTTCGAGCCCTGGTCCGGGAAGATACCACATGCCACGGAGCAACTGGGCCCGTGAGCCACAACCACTGAGCCTGCGCTCTAGAGCCTGCGAGCCACAACTACTGAGCCTGCATGCCTAGAGCCCATGCTCCGCAACAAGAGAAGCCACCACAACGAAGAGCAGCCCCAACTCGCTGCAACTAGAGAAAGCCCGCTCGCAGCAATGAAGACCCAACGCAGCCAAAGATAAATAAGTTAAATAAATAAATTTATTTTTAAAAAAAGAAAACGATTATCAGCTGATTGATTTTTTTCAGCAGAGACTATGCAGGCCAGAAGGGAGTGGCAGGATATATTTAAAGTGATGAAAGGAAAAAACCTACAACCAAGAATACCTAGCAAGGCTCTCATTCAGATTTGATGGAGAAATCAAAAGCTTTATAGACAAGCAAAAGCCAAAAGAATTTAGCACCACCAAACCAGCTTTACAACAGACACTAAAGGAACTTCTCTAAGTGGAAAAGAAAAGGCCACAACTAGAAACACGAAAATGATGAAATGGGAAAGCTCACCAGTAAAGGCAAACATACAGTAAAGGTAGGAAATCATCCACACACAAGAATGATATCAACACCAGCAATCATGAGAAGAGGAGAGTACAAATGCAGGATACTGGAAATGTGTCTGAAATTAAGAGATCAGCAACTTAAAACAATCATATATTTATATAGACTGCTATATCAAAACCTCATGGTAACCACAAACCAAAAATCTATAATAGATATACACACAAAAAAGAAAAAGGAATCCAAACACAACACTAAAGATAGTCATCAAATCATAAGAAGAGAGAACAAAAGAGGAAAGGAAGAAAAAAGACCTACAAAAACAAATACAAAACAATTAACAAAATGCCAATAAGAACATACATATCAGTAATTACCTTAAATGTAAACGGCTTAAATGCTCCAACCAAAAGACGTGAACTGGCTGAATGGATACAAAAACAAGACCCGTATATATGTTGTCTGCAAGAGACCCACTTCAGACCTAGAAACACATACAGACTGAAAGTGAGGGGATGGAAAAAGATATTCCATGCAAATGGAAATCAAAAGAAAGCTGGAGTAGCAATACTCATATCAGATAAAATAGACTTTAAAATAAAGACTACTACAAGAGACAAAGGAGGACACTACATAATGATGAAGGGATCGATCCAAGAAGAAGATATAACAACTGTAAATATATATGCACCCAACACAGGGGCACCTCAGTATATAAGGCAAATGTTAACAGATATAAAAGGAGAAGTTGACAGTAAACAAATAATAGTGGGGGACTTCAATGCCCCACTTACATCAATGGACAGATCATCCAGAAAATCCATAAGGAAACACAAGCCTTAAATGACACATTAGACCAGATGCACTTAATTGATATCTATAGAGCATTCTATCTGAAAGCAGCAGAATACACATTCTTTTCAAGTGCACACGGAATATTCTCCAGGATAGATCATGTGCTGGGCCACAAAGTGAGCCTCAGTAAATTTAGGAAAATTGAAATCATATCAAGCATCTTTTCCAACCACAACACTGTGAGATTAGAAATCAACTACAAGAAAAAAAAACTGCAAAAAAACACTAACACATGGAGGCTACACAATATGCTAGTGAACAACCAGTGGATCACTGAGGAAATCAAAAAATACCTAGAGACAAATGAAAACGAAAACACTATGATCCAAAAGCTATGGAACACAGCAAAAGCAGTTCTAAGAGGAAAGTTTATAGCGATACAAGCTTACCTCAGGAAAAAAGAAAAATCTCAAACAACCTAACCTTACATTAAAGCAACTAAAAATGAAGAACAAACAAAACCCAAAGTTAGTAGAAGGAAAGAAGTCATAAAGATCAGAGCAGAAATAAATGAAATAGAGACTAAGAAAACCATAAAAAAAGATCAATTAAAGTAAAAGCTGGTGCTGTGAAAAGATAAACAAAATTGATAAAACTTTAGCAAGACCCATCAAGAAAGGTACAATCTCCCAAAACTGAACCAGGAAGAAATAGAAAATATGAAAAGACCAATTACAAGTACTGAAATTGAATCTGTGATTTAAAAACTCCCAACAAACAAAAGTCCAGGACCAGATGGTTTCACAGGTGAATTCTATCAAACATTTAGAAAAGAGTTAACACCTATCCTTCTGAAACTATTCCAAAAAATTGCAGAAGAAGTAACATTTCCAAACTCATTCTGTGAGGCCACCATCACTCTGATACCAAAACCAGACAAAGATACTTCAAAAAAAAAGAAAATTACAGGCCAATATCACTGATGAACACAGACACAGAAATCCTCAACAAACCACTAGCAAACTGAATCCAACAGTACATTAAAAGGATCATACACCATGATCAAGTGGGATCCATCCCAGGGATGCAAGGATTTTTCAATATCTGCAAATCAATCAATCAGTGTGATACACCACATTAACAAACTGAAGAATAAAACCATATGATCATCTCAATAGATGCAGAAAAAACTTTTGATAAAATTCAACACCCATTTATGATAAATAAAAAAAAAAAACTGTCCAGAAAGTAGGCATAGAGGGAACCTACCTCAACATAATAAAGGTCATATATGACAAACCCACAGCTAACATCATACTCAATGGTAAAAAGCTGAAAGCATTTCCTCTAAGATCAAGAACAAGACAAGGGGACTTCCCTGGTGGCGCAGTGGTTAAGAATCCGCCTGCCAATGCGAGGGACACGGGTTCAAGCCCTGGTCTGGGAATATCCCATATGCTGCAGAGCAACTAAGCCCATGCACCACAACTAAGCCCATGTGCCACAACTACTGAGCCCACATGCCACAACTACTGAAGCCCGTGCACCTAGAGCCTGTGCTCCGCAACAAGAGAAGCCACCGCAATGAGAAGCCCATGCACCACAGCGAGAGTAGCCCCCACTCGCTGCAACTAGAGAAAGCCCGCACACAGCAACAAAGACCCAACACAGCCAAAAATAAAAATAAATAAATTTTAAAAGAACAAGACAAGGATATCCACTCTCGCCACTTTTATTCAACATAGTTTTGGAAGTCCTAGCCACAGCAATTGGAAAAGAAAAAGAAATAAAAGGGATCCAAATTGGAAAAGAAGAAGCAAAACTGTCACCATTTTCAGATGACATTACACTATACATTGAGAATCCTAAAGATGCTACCAGAAAACTACTAGAGCTCATCAGTGAATTTGGTAAAGTTGCAGGATACAAAATTAATACACAGAAATCTGTTGCATTTCTATACACTAACAAACAACAGAAGATCAGAAAGGGAAATTAAGGAAACAATCCCATTTACTGTTGCATCAAAAAGAATAAAATACCCAGGAATGAACCTACCTAAGGAGAAAAAAAAAAAAAAAAACCTGTACTCCGAAAACTGTAAGATGCTGATGAAAGAAATTGAAGATGACATAAACAGATGGAAGCATATACCAAGTTCTTGGATTGGGAGAATCAATATTGTCAAAATGACTATACTACCTAAGGTAATCTACAGATTCAGTGAAATCCCTATCAAATTACCTATGGTATTTTTCACAGAACTAGAACAAAAAGTTTTAAAATTTGTATGAAAACACAGAAGACCCCGAGTAGCCAAAGCGATCTTGAGAAAGAAAAACGGAGCTGGAGGAATCAGGCTCCCTGACTTCAGACTATACTACAAAGCTACAGTAATCAAAACAGCATGGTACTTGCACAAAAACAGAAATACAGATCAATGGAACAGGATAGAAAGCCCACAAATAAACCCACACACCTATCAATCTATGACAAAGGAGGCAAGAATATACAATGGAGAAAAGACAGTCTCTTCAATAAGTAGTGCTGGGGAAACTGTACAGCTACATGTAAAAGAATGAAATTAGAACATTCTCTAACAAACACCATACAAAAAATAAATTCAAAATGGATTAAAGACTTAAACATAAGACCGGATACTATAAAATTCCTAGAGGAAAACATAGGGAGGACACCCTTTGACATATCGCAGCAATACATCTTTGGATCCATCTTCCAGAGTAATGAAAACAAAAACAAAAATAAACACATGGGACCTAATTAAACTTAAGAGCTTTTGCGTAGCAAAGGAAACCATAAAGAAAATGAAAAGACAACCTATGGAATGGGAGAAAATATTTTCAAATGAAGCGACTGACTGACAAGGGATTCATCTCCAAAATCAGCTCATGCAGCTCAATATCAAAAAAACCCAATCAAAAAATGGGCGGAAGACCTAAGTAGAAATTTCTCCAAAGAAGACATATAGATGGCGAAAAGGCACATGAAAAGATGTTCAACATCACTAATTAGAGAAATGCAAATCAAAACTACAATGAAGTATCAACCTCACACCAGTTAGAATGGACATCATCAGAAAAATCTACAAACAACAAATGCTGGAGAGGGTGTGGAGAAAAGGGAACCCTCTTGCACTGTTGGTGGGAATGTAAATTGGTGCAGCCACTATGGAGAACAGTATGGAGGTTCCTTAAAAAACTGAATATAGAACTACCATATGACCCAGCAATCCCACTCCTGGGCATGTATCTGGAGAAAACCATAATTTGAAAAGATACATGCACCCCAGTATTCACTGCAGCACTATTCACAATAACCAAGACATGGAAGCAACCTAAATGTCCATCGACAGATGAATGGATAAAGAAGATATGGTACATATATACAATGGAATATTACTCAGCTATAAAAAAAAAGAATGAAATAATGCCATTTGCAGCAACATGGATGGACCTAGAGATGATCATACTAAGTGAAGTCAGAGAAAGACAAATATCATATGATATCACTTACATGTGGAAACTAAAAAAATGATACAAATGAACTTATTTACAAAACAGAAACAGAGTCGTAGACATAGAAAACAAACTTATGGTTACCAAAGGGCCGGGGGATAATTTAGGAGGTTGGGATTAACATATACACACTACTATATATAAAATAGATAAAGAACAAGGACTTACTGTGTAACACAGGGAACTCTACTCAATATTTTTTAATAACCTGTATGGGGAAAGAATCTGAAAAAGAATATACATATATATGTGTATAACTGAATCACTTTGCTGTACACCTGAAACTAACACACACTGTAAATCAACTGTACTCCAATTAAAGCAAACAAACAGAATAGCCGCGCACGTCGACCCTGTCGGCGCCATGCTGTGTGTGCCCGCCGCTCCCTGGAGGTGTGCCCACAGAATTCTTTCTGAGCTGCTTGAGAATCAGTAGTATGCATGATGCCCTCACATCTAAAGGCTTCTGAGTGTATTTCCTAAGAAGACGGTTTTCTCCGTCAGGAAAACAGCTGCTGTCCCTTTTTCCACCAGAGACACCTGAGGCCCAGAGGGGTAATTCCGGGCTACCCGAGGTCACACAGTGAGACAGAGTCCAACCCACATCTCCTGCTTCCTCGGGCCCACCTTCGCACCACAGCTCTGTCCTTCAAGACCCCGAATGTGTCTCCCGTCCCCTTCTGAGGTGGAGCAGCCCTGCCTTCCCGGGCTTCGCAGCTCCAGAGAGGGGCCCCGGGGCTGCCCTCACACCCGAGCTCCCACGGGGCAGGTCCGCGGGGGACCACTTCCGCCCACTGCCCCGAGCCCTGGTCCGCGCTGCTCTGGCCCCCACGTGGCTCCTCCTGCTTCTAGCCTGAACCTCGTCTGCCCTCCTGCACGCCCGCCGCCCTGCAACACCCGCTGGTCCCCTGGAAAGGCCGGGTCCTAGACGGCCTGTGAGGAAGTGATGGGGAGGAGAAAAGGAGGGGGCGGTGGACCTTCCTGATCTGTTTGCACTGGGGTGTCCACACGAGGGCAGGGGAGATGCTCAACAAGATACCCCCGGCTCCGCATACACGCCTGAAAAAGGGGCAGCCCGGGAATTACACTGAGACCCAGGAGGGAGTTTGCATGTGACCCAAGGAGGTGCCTTGGGGCACATCCCAGGGGAAAGTTCCCGCCTGCACGCGTGGATGAAGGAAAGGTGGGCACAGCCTGGCTCCCGGGACTGTTCGTCAGGAGGATGCTCCCCCGGGCTTTCGGAACGGCCGCCTCTTCCCGGCGTCGCCCCCGCCCCTCCTCCACCCGAGTCGGCCTCAGCCAGGCCCGGGCCCTGGAGGCCAGGAGAGCACATCGCCGCCCGGCCTGCTTACAGCCGGGGCTGTGGGGCGGTGGCGTGGACGTGTGTGGGTTGGCATGGCTGGGGTTGCTAATGTCCCGGGGTCACACGTTATGACATGTCCCCCTCGGGACGGGTGGAAGGCAGGGCCCCAGGACACCGTCTGCTGGGCTCAGTGGGGGTGGGCGGGCGAAGGCCCAGGGCTGGCCACACTCCCTGCACAGCCTGGCTAATTTTATCGAGCTTAATCAAGAACAATCAGCAGAAGCAGAAGAGGTGGGGTTGGGGGGGGATTTGCATGATCCGATTCCTATTCTTAAATGTTAATTAGAAGTCATTTTCCCTTCGCCTGCTCCGAGCCTGCGCTCTGCTTGCTGCCACTACGAGGCTGTCTGGCCGTCAGAGGGCCCACTGACCTCAGCACCCCTGCAGGGTGAGGCGGGGCCGCTGGGGTAGGGCCGAGGCCCCCAGGACACAGCCGCAGACCCGACCCCAGGGCCTCCCTCTGCCTCATCCTCAGGTCCTGGAGCAAAGCCCTGAGACCCAGCCACACACAGGCCCACAGGAGGGTCTCCTGGAGTCGGGAAGCCCCGTTCTGCGCACCCCCCCACCCCCGGGTCCCTCCTAGCTTTGTGCCCTTGGGCTGATAGTCGGACCTCTCTGAGCGTCGGAACGTTTTCCCCTCTTGATGCGTTAAGTGTTTCACGGCTCAAGGTGAAGCTGGGAGCATCCGCTCACCTACAGGGAAGTTTGTTCTCTGCCCTAAACACGCCACGGGTGGTACCTGACCTCCATCGCAGGGGCACGGACGGGGCGGCGGAGCAGACAGGGTCCCGGCTCTGCCTTCAGCGGGCGAGGGGTTCACGGTGGAGGCACCAGAACATGCATTCCAAGTCCAGTTTCCTCATCTGTTAAGAAAGGGAGGATGGGAGTCCTTAAGGCACATCGCACTACAGTTCAAGACTGTACGTGATAGGACACGTTTGTCTTTACTGTATATTTGACTGGATGACCTATTCCCCATTCCAAGGCAAGCATGAATAAAATTAGGCTAAATATTTTTTAAAAGGGGGGAGGTGAGATCATGGTGGGTACCCTCCCAAGGTCCTCTGAAGACAGAAGAGAGGACAGCAAGCACCCAGTAGCCCTTCTTTCTGGAAAGGGGGTGATCAAGCCCATCTGTGAACCAAAAAGCTGGGGAGGTGCTCCAGGGTCCTCTCCCTGAGCTGGCGTCCCAAGGGCCACGTCCCGGGCGTCACTCACCTGTTCTCACAGCAGCACCGCAAGGAGGGGACAAGGCTCCAGAGTCACCACCCGGGCCCCGGGCTCCTCCCTGTGGGTAGAGGAGGATGGACGTCAGCCGCCAGGTGCCCCGTTATGAGCCACTGGCCCCACCCGTCAGATTCTGATTCCAAACTCAGAAGCCAACAGAAATTGTCACTGTTTTACTGGAGAGGAAACTAAATTTCAAAAGTTAAAATCGCCGGAACGTTGTGCCACTACCACCTCCCGCTCCCCTGCACCAGTGCCTCGGCGCGCATCCCTGGGCCGGAGCCCCCAGGGCCTGGCGCTGCGGAAAAATGAAAAGAGAGAAGGAGCTCGGAAGTGCCGTGGGCTGTGAGGGGGAGAAGGAGGGGAGGCTTAGAAATTCTGACTGCAAATGATAAACTCAAAACAAAACAAAAATTAAAACCATCGGAATGTCAGAGGAGAATGCATGTTTTCCAACAGAAGCCAACACAGCCCCTGGGGCTCCAAGGCGGGCGGGGCCTTGACTGCATGCTGGCTGGACGGGGCTTCCAGGGCGATCCCTGAGTTCCTGGCTCAGGAGAGGACTGGGTGGGGGACACCCCCCTCGCAGTTAACACCCTCGGCCATACCCGGGTCCAGGGCCCAGAGGGAAGGCAGCTGGGGGACGGTCAGGTCCTCAGGCCTGAGCCGCGCTGGGACCGGCGATGGTTCGAATGCTGGAGCCAGAAACAAAAGCATCATCTCAGGGAGCTGGGCATCCCCCATGGAGCAGGTGCCCTGATGGTCCCCGGGTCTGTGGGTACAGGCTCTGCCATCCTCGGTCCTCTCGGCCTGGCTGAGGGGTCTTCCCTAAATCCTGGCTGGGCTTCACTGTTCCCACCCAAATCCTCCACTCTGCTAATGTGACCCTCCCCTGGGAGCCACACGGATTTCTGCGGAGGAGCTGCGATTGTGCTGGAAGGCCCAGGCACGAATAGGAAATCCACCCGGCCTCTCGAGATGGGGGTGCATGTGAATTCTGGATTACAGCTATGCAAGAAATTCCGTTCCAACACTCTTCAAATTCTTCCTTTCCCAGATATCTGCCTTTACATCCCACGGGGTGTGGGAGAGGCTTTCCCTGTGCCTGAAAACCCAAAAAAATTAAATTTAAAACTCATCATGGCTAGGGGAAGGTTAATAAGAAAATCCTAAGCCAGACTTACCAGCTTAAGGCACTTCTTTGTGAACCTTTATTAAACTTGCATGAATTAAAATAGACTTTTCAAATAAACTGCACCCAGAAGTCTGAAAGGAACTGGTCTCCGGGACACGCAGCTCTCCCCATGCCGTGAAACCACAGGCCTGTATTCTCGGGGGACCAGAGCAGAGTGGGTGGAGGCGCCCAACAGGGCCCCCATGGGTTGCACTGAAACTGGGCTATGGCGGGGGGGCCCGTCAGGTGACGGCACCAGAACCCACCCTGATTATTTAAGACAGTAGCTGCCAAAGCACGTGAGTGGCCACAAACTCCGAGAGCCGGGTGCATCAGGTCGGGGGGCTCCGCCGGGAGTACCCCCACCTTCCGCTGCCACGGGCCGCAGATACCTCAGCTCCCATCTCCATCGCTGGACACGGTGCTACCACCCACCTTCTGCCACTGCAGGCGCCAAAGCACAAGGTCTCTCTGCCTCTCTTCTGAATCAAAGTCATGAAGGTGTGTCCCACTGGCAGGTTCTAGATCACCTGACCAGGTCGTGGCAGTAGAGGAGGGCGAGAAAGCACGTTTCTGGAAAATAAAGAAGGGAATTCAGAAGGTGCTGGAGAGTCAGACAGCCTACTGATGTCCACTACACTGACCCTGGCAACTGAAACAAGAAGAGAATCTCCTTATCTCACAGAAGCTGCATTGTCTTCAGGCATGGCTGGATCCAGGCTCTGGCAGTCACTTGGCAGTTTCCCTGAGCTGTGCTTTCTCTGGGCTGTGCCAAGATCTCTTAACCTCTCTTGCTTCTGTTTCTTCATCTGCAAAATGGGGATAAGAATGGGGTTCTCCTGAGGAACCAGCAGAATAATGCAAGGGCAGTACCTGGCACAGAGTGGGCACTCGGTAACCATCGTTAGGGCTGCGCTGCTGTGAACACAACTGGAAATCCCCAGATATTTGTTCACACTTTGTCTCCAGGTTTTGTGGCTCAAAAGCACACTGCACTGTGACAGAATGGCCACACGATTTGCATGGCCCAGTGCCAAATAAGAACGCAGGGCCCTCGTTCACAAATTATGAAGAATTTCAAGACTGTGACAGCACAGCAGTAAACCGAGCTCGGGGCTCTTCTGAGCCCTCAGAACTCAGCTGCACAGCAGTGACTCTCGCCTGATGAGAGGTGCTCAGGTTTCCGTCACCACTTCGACACCAGCACCAACACGCCCCGCCACACACACAGTCTTTACCTGCCCGTAACTACTGCGGCCACGTGAACCCCACTCACCGATGGGCGTGGTTTGCAGCCCTCACTGCTGCGGCAGGAAAGAAAGGGTTGAGGCTCTGTGTTTGGTCATCTGCACATCTGCAGCTGCTGACCCCAGGCCCTAAGCCCGTGTCGGGGACCACCGGGATGGCAGGAGCCCAGAGATGGTTCAGCTCGGAAAGCCCTCTGCAGCTGCGTCCCCACTCCTGTTCGTTTCCCATTTTGTAAGCACATTGTTAGAGTCTCTTGCAAGCCCCAGGTATTTGCGTTGGTCCCCTGCTGCCTATGGGAAGGGCTGGAAGGGAATTTAGGAGGGAGGCCTGGCATGCGTGCACAGGCAGGGCTTAGTTTGGAGGCGGATACGTGCAGATGCGCCTCAGGCCTCGCTGGGCCTCCGCTGGAGGAAGCAGAGCCCTCTCTGGACGCCACCTCGTCGGCACGGACATGGGATGGGCCAACCTGCGGGAGTCACTGTGTCTGGGAGCAGCTGGAAGCAGAGGCCCCCCAGGGTCAGCAGAGAACCTTCTCCGGCCTCTCCAGGCTTCCGCACGGGTTCGTAATGTTGTCTTTTCTTGCAGTACGCAGGCGAAGTCCCCGAAAACCGGGTGGAGACGGTGGTCGCAAACCTCACTGTGATGGACCGAGACCAGCCCCACTCCCCGAACTGGAACGCCGTCTACCGCATCATCAGCGGGGACCCCTCGGGCCACTTCATTGTCCGCACGGACCCCGTCACCAACGAGGGCATGGTCACCGTGGTGAAGGTGGGTGCTCGCCTCGCCTCCTGCTAGGCTCCCCGAGCTCTGCCCCCGCCACGTGCCCTGAGACAGACGTAACAGGAATGATACTCGGGCTCAGCGCTTGCCACCCCAGTGTCCAAGGGCAAAGGACTGCGCCCGACCTGCCAGGGGCAGAGGCAGCCTCAGCAGGACCGGTCACGTGACCCCAGGGACTCTGCAGGCCTGACCTGCCACCCACCCTCCAAAAGATAACTCTCCCACCTTCTCCCTCGCACCTGGCCCTCAGCTTTTGAAGCTCAGAAGCCAAGAATCGGCCTCTTCTGCTTCCCCGCCGGGCAGCGACAAGGCTTGCCTGAGGCAGTGAGTGAGCTGTGCCCCAGGTGCCCGGAGGAGGGTCAGGGTGGCAGGAACACCGGGAGCAGGCCAGTTTGGGGGTCGTGGTAGCCTCTGGCCCCTCCTTCCCACCAGCCCCAGCAGCTCCCAGAGCAAGGCTCTGAGCAAAAGCGCTTCACCCCGAGCCTCCGGGACGGGTCCCCCACGTGCACTGGTGCGCCCCCAGCCCTGCCCCATGAGCCTGCACCCACGCTGGGCTGCTCCCCCTCAGGGTGCAGACCCGGCCCCTGGGCTTTGAGCGAAGGGTCGTGGCCACATCTGGGGGAGGCAGCTGAGCGGAGGCCCAGTGAGGCTGTCCGGCCTCTGGTTGAAACTGTTGCAGCAAATTACCCATTGATTTCTCCGTTACCAACATGTTTTATCTTGCCCTCCGACAGACTTCCATTGGCCATGATAATCTTTCTGGAAGGTGTCCTCACGCAGACTGGTGACACAATTTTTAATGCATGACATGTAGCATTACTCCCTGTCCTCCAGGGACACGAACGGATAAATACGGGAGAAGGACCACTTCCTTTAGTGACTTCTTCAGAGGCACAACCACCGCGATTTTATGAAGCAGTATATTTAAGTGGAGTCGCCCCCATCCCCCGCCAACGCTTGGGGGCCCTGGGGGAGGGGCTGGAGGCCTGGCAGCTGCTTAGTTCTTGGCGGCGGCAGCAGCGGAGGGGGGGGACCTCAGCCATGAAGAGGCAAGCGCCAGGGAGGGACGTGGCTTCTCACCGGGGGCTCCAGGGGGTCTGTAGGGAACACCCCTTCCTTCAGCAGATGAGGAGACCACGGCTGCAGAGGACGGGGTCTCCCGCAAGGTCAGCCAGGGGGACAGTGGGGAGGACGACGAGAGTGTCGGCGCAGAACCCTGATCTCTGCGGCCACCTCCAGGCCTTCCCGTCGGGCAGGCACTGCACCTTCGGGAGCCACGTCTCCGTCCCTTTTCCACGCCTACCCAGCACTAGTACTCACTTTATAGTAAACTCCTTCTCGTACGCAATACCTTACTTAGTAGCAGGAGCTGAGAAGGCATGGGTTTGATGCACCAGATGTATGATTGTAAATACTCACAAAAATCAAGGCTGAGCTGCAGTGGGAGCCCGGCGATGGGGCAGGGCTGGACCAGATCAGCGGAGGCGCCTCCCGGCCAGGTAAGCAGCAGGCAGCACGGCGGCGGGCCCCGTCACCAGCTACCCCCAGGGCTCGCGGGACAACTGGTCCCACGAGGCGATCAGTTCCCCTGTGAGCAGAAATGCGTCACACTATTTATCACAGACGTTTCCAAGCGCACCTAGAAGCAAGAGAGACGGGTGTACCCTCATCTGCCACTTCAGCTTCACAGTTAACTAGCGTGCTGCCGTGTCGCTCCATCCGTGTTTTGCTGCAGTGTGGTTCTAAGTCCAGGACCTCCGCTCACACGGCCACAGCCGTGGCGGCACCTGAGACAGCCAGCCACGCCTCTGTGATCTCCAATATGAGTCTACATTTAATTGCCCTTAATTTTCCAAAAGTGTCTCTTTGTGGTATGGTTTTTCAAATCTGGATCCAAACAGGGTCCCCACGTTGCATTCGGTTGTGCCGTCTCTTGAATCTCTCATAATCTAGAACATTCCCCCCACCTCTGACCTGTCACAAACGCAGGGCCTGCGGTGCTGAATCTGTCCGATCGCTTCCCCTCGGTGTATCTGGTCCCTCGCTCTCCGCTCTTCCGTAACCGGGGCTGTAGACCTGAAGGGCCCTTCCACGGCGAGGAGCCTGGTTGTCCCACGCACAGCCATCGGAGCCTGACCAGTGGGCTCCGGCGGTGACAGCCTGCTCCCATCACCGTGGAGCTGACTCCTCCCGTTACGACCAGCAAGCAGTCTGCAAAGACACAGCTCTCCACCCGCCTCCATCTGCTGGTCGCATCATCTACTGATGGTCATTGCCAAGTTAATTTCTTCATTAGGCGGTATAAAATGGTGCTTTACAATCCTATCGTTCCTTGTACAGTCCTCGGCTAGAGTGCTCCTACATAAAAGAGCCCTGCGATGGTGCTGAAATGCAGGCCTGCCGCTGTCAGAACAACACCCACCCAAAGATGCCCACCCAGGTCCCAGTCTCCCACATCTGTGCATATGTGGCAAAGGGGACTTCGCAGATGTGATTAAGTTAAGGATCTTGAGATGGGAGGTTACCCTGGATAGTCCTGGGGGGCCCCCAAGTAATCGCGGGGTCCTTATAAGAGTGACACAGGAGGACCAGAGTCAGAGGAGACCTGAGGATGCAGCAGAGGTCTGAGAGAGACAGACTGGAAGATGCCGAGTTGCCGCTTTGAAGACGGAGGGAGGGAGGGGCCGAGAGCACAGGCGCCTCTCAGACGGAGCCAGAAAAGGCGTCCAGGAGCCTCCAGAAGCAACCAGCCCTGCCCACACCCCAACCTTAGCCCAGCAGCACAGACTTCTGACTTCTGGCCCCCAGAACTGTAAGATAACAAATCTGTGTTGTTTTAAGCCACTAAATAGGAACATGAAGTTAATGCAGTTCAACAGAAAAGGCGAGAATGAGGCTTCATTCTCCACCTTTACTTCCAATTCTCAGAGCAGAGCTGGTGAGCCAGCAACAGGCAGTGTCACCACCTGCGTCCAGGCGGCTGCCATAACAATTGCGTAACACGACATGCATTTACCCTCGCACTTTTCTGGAGGTCAGGAGCCCATAACGACCCTGTGGCGGCATGTAGGGCCCACCTGGGTAATCCAGGACCACCTCCCAGCTCAAGACCCTTAACTTCATCGTGCCTGCAAAGTCCCCTTTTGCCAGGGAAAGTGACTGTCCACAGCTTCCAGAGATGAGGACCTGGGTAAATCCAAAAGCAGTCAATGAAATTGCGTTTTTCACTTTCTCGTCACGGTTAAGAGTGTGCAGATTTTTATACACTCAGTGTGTTTTGGTCAGCTGCAGTTATTACTGGTCTTGACCTCTGGCTAGGGGGCTCCTCCAGCAGCTGGTTCTGGGTGCTTCTGCTACATCCTTGTGTTGGGACCTGAGTGGACAGCCCAGGTTCGTCTTGCTGATTTCTTGCCTCACATCTGGATGGGCCATTCCTCTAGCGAGAAGTGGTACTTAGAAACCAACATCCAGACACAAGAGGTGCTCACTGCGGCTGCTGCCATTGCTACTGGATGTTGTCAGGGCAGAGCAAAGAAGTAACATTTCAGAGCATGTGCTTCCTGACCACCTCAAATCTACTTCGCCGATTCACATGATCATTTCATCCAAATTGAACATTGGAGGGTTTTACTTACCTTTGTTGATTTTATACCTGATCTCCTTTCTCTTACACTGAAAATCTTGGTTCCTAACAACAGTAATATAATTGCTTATTTACTTTAACCTACAATATACAATCACCCCTCGGTATCCATGGGGGGTTGGTTCCGGGACACACACCCCCACAGGTAGATACCAAAATCCACAGATGCTCAAGTCCCTTATGCAAAACGGCATAGTATTGGGTTGGCCAAAAAAGTTCGTTCGGGTTTTTCCATGAGAACTTTTTGGCCAACCGAATATTTGCATATAACCTACACACACTCTCCCGTGTACTTTAACTTATGATACCTAATACCATGTCAGTGCTGTGTAAATCGTTGCCTGTGTGAGGCAAATTCAGGTTTTAAATTTCTGGAATTTTTTTCAAATGTATTCAATCTGTGGTGGGTTAAATCCACGGATGTGGAACCCACGGATATGGAGAGCCAATTGTACATAAAAAGCTTAAAAAATAACAAATCCAAAATCCCTACCAACAGCAAGAAGACCAAACGAATTTAAGATTTCTTTGCAATAACTGTTGTCCTTAGAATAAATCCCATGAAGGACTTACCATCTAAATGCTGTCCCAGTCACGAGAAATCATTATTTTCTTGGGAGTTATATTACCATCGATACATAGTTAGTTTAATTTAATTCAGTTTGTTTCTAATTTTCAGAGATTGCTTTATATATACAAGTTTACTTGTAATACCTAAAATGTGAGAATGTAAGATTTTACATGGCTCCAAAATCAAAGCTATGTGGCAAAACATACGCAGCAAACTCACACCTCCAGACGTTCCCTCCACCCTATTCCTTCCCTCTGCTCATGGGTGACTGTTTCTACGAGTTTTTTGGTTCATCCTTTCAGCATTTCTTTTTGCAAATATGAGCAGATACACATGCAAATTCATGTCCCTCTCCCCCTTTTACACAAGAGGCAGCCTGCAGGGGATGTTGCCTTTGCTGCTCACCAGTCGATCCTGGAGACCTCCCCGTTCCCACGTGTGTCTTCCTGGTTCGTTCTGACAGCTGCGAATGTCCCCACTGTGCGGACACAGCTCATCCACCCAGCCAGGGCTGTGGGTACCTGGGCTGACCGCAGTATACATCCTCTGTGAATGATACAGATGATACGTCAGGGAATATTCTTGGGCACGTGATACTTCGCAGGTGTCTAAGCAGAATTATTCAAATGCAGCTGCAGTGTGCTGTGTTGCCTGTTTTCTAGTGAGACCGTTGCAAGCTTTGCCAGGAATAAGTACACATCTCGGGGCCCCAAGTGCTTCTGTGCAGCTTCCGTCCCCGCCTCAAAATGTGAAGAATACCCCCAGAGACTGATCGTACCCCGTAGACGCTAGAACTATAGACAATAGAACCATACTAGCATTTATCAGCCGGGGTCCTGACACCCCCAAAATGTGTGTTAACTGGAGAGAATGGTCACGCAAGGGCCACACACAGAGGTGAGGGGGCCCCGTGAGACCTGGTGTGTTGGTGTCCTGGGGCTGCTGTAGCAACTTACCCCAGACCAGGTGGGTTAGACCAACTGAAGGATGCTCTCTCACAGCTCTGGGGGCCAAACATCCAAAAGCAAGGCATTGGCGGGACTGTGCTCCCTCTGGAGGTTCTGGGGAGGGTCCCTCCGCCCCGTCCAGCTTCTGGGGGTTGTCGGCCATCCCTGGCTCGGAGCTGCGTCACCCCAGCCTGTGCCTCTGTCTTCACCTGGCCCCTTTCTGTTTCTCCAGTCTCCCTCCCGTAACTCACAGGGCACCCAAGCTGGAATCGGGGGCCACCTCAATCCAGGGTGACTCCCTCTCAAGACCTTTAACTTCATTACATCTACAAAAACCCTATTTGCCAAAGGTCACAGTCACAGGTTCCAGGGGGACGTATCCTTGGAGGCCACCCTTCCACCCACCACACCTGGTGAGGCACCCTGGACGGACAACAGCCGGGGCCTCGACGTGCTAGGCTGCAGGGAGCAGGGTGGGGGCCCCGGAACTCCTAATGCTTGATGAGTGCCGGAGCCGCTGGCGGGGAGGCGTGCCCGTCGGGAGCTGTAGCCCCCGAGGAGCCCAGCTACGGCTACTCCATGACGCGGGAAGCTGGGGGACGGCACCCCTCGGGGCTGACCCCCTGGGCCCAGAGCAGGGCGGCTGCAGACCAAGCAGCCCCACGGGCACCACCCTCCCCGCCGGCCTCGCGGGCACCCAAGCCAGCTCCCCGTCTCGGCGCCTCTCATTCCAGGCGGTCGACTATGAGCTGAACAGAGCGTTCATGCTGACCGTGATGGTGTCCAACCAGGCGCCCCTGGCCAGCGGCATCCAGATGTCCTTCCAGTCGACGGCGGGGGTGACCATCTCCGTCATGGACATCAATGAGGCCCCCTACTTCCCCTCGAACCACAAGCTGATCCGCCTGGAGGAGGGCGTGCCCACCGGCACCGTGCTAACCACGTTTTCGGCAGTGGACCCCGACCGGTTCATGCAGCAGGCCGTGAGGTGGGCCCACAGAGCACCCTCGGGCCCTGGGAACGGGGTGCCCCGTCCTCCGTAGAGAAGAGTCCTGGACGCCCAGTGAAACCTGCAACCCAGAAAGTCCCGGGTGGGTGCTTAGGGGTATCCCCGACTTGTGGTGTCCCCACGCAGGGAAGCCGTCGGGGCAGCTGGCATCTCCGGCCGCCAGGCTGCCCTGACACAAGACGGCGGGAAAAGCTTGAAGGACGTTCAGCCGCATCTGGAGTCAGGCTGGGTCCTGACCCCGCTTGGCGCTCCTGTGCTTATGATTTTGCGAGCCACCGGCCCCCTCTGCCCCGCCGTCTCCCCGCCTGTAAAGGGGGCGATGGGAGAATCTGCCTCCCAGGGTCCTTGTGAGGTTAAATAGCCCGTACTCCTTGGAGACTTCCAGCCGCTGTTGTCACCGTCCCGCGTGGGAGGACCCCCCACCCCCACCCCGCGTGAGCTCGGCAGGAGGGCGGCCAGGAGGGGCTCCCCCAGCCCCTCGCCTCACCCCTCCCCCCCTCCCCCGCAGATACTCAAAGCTGTCGGACCCAGCGAACTGGCTGCACATTAATGCCACCAACGGCCAGATCAGCACGGCGGCCATCCTCGACCGCGAGTCTCTCTACGTCAAAAACAACGTCTATGAGGCCACCTTCCTGGCAGCTGACAACGGTGCGCCCAGGGGCAGGGAGGCAGGGAGACGGGGGGCCCGCCCTCGCCCTCGCCCATTCGAAGCCCTGGGCTTGGTGGTTCACTGACGCAGGCGCCCAGGTCATTTGCTCTCGCGTGGGCGCCAGGGGAGCTGGGCAGTGTTACCACCACTGTTACGACTCCCTGGGCTCCTGCCATGTGCCAGGCACTATCCATCAGTGAGCAGAACAGACAAGAGCCTCCTCCTTTGCATGGGTGACATTCTAGAGGCCAGTGTGTCAGCTTGAACCAGGTTTGGCTGCATAATAATTACAGCAATCTTAACAGGATGGAGGTTTACTTTCTCCCACATAAAAGAAGACTGGAAGCAGGCAGCCCAGGGTCAGGTATGAGAAAGCAGGCTCACTCTGGCCACTCCCGTGTCCTTGGCAAGCTACAGCATGGCCCAGAACAGCTGCTGGTGCTCCAGCCATCATGACCACGTTCTGGCAAGTGGGAGAAGAGGGGAGGTCAAGGGCACACCCCAGCCCTTCTAAGGACTTCCACTCGCCGCTCACGAAGGCCAGAGCTCAGTCACGAAGCCGCAGACTTCCACTCGCCGCTCACGAAGGCCAGAGCTCAGTCACGAAGCCGCAGACTTCCACTCGCCGCTCACGAAGGCCAGAGCTCAGTCACGAAGCTGCATCTCGCTGCAAGGGGTGCTGAGGCATGTCGTCTCTGGTTGGGCACTGATGAGCCCAGGTGAAGTTTGGGGCTTCGGTTCTTTTATCAAGGAACAAAGAGGAGATGGCTATGAGGGACAACTCAGCAGTCTCTGCCCCAGGGAGACGAGTGTGAAACAAGTCAGCCAGATAATTTCAGGGAACGGGAGGTGCTGGAAAAGAACCAACTGGAGGATGGGAGAGTGACCGGGGCCTCCTGCTGCACTGTTGGCTACGAGTGACCTGCTGTGGGCCCAGGACCTGCAGGATCAGGACAAGCCAGGGGAAGGTGGGGCGGGGAGGGGAGTCCCAGAGTCAGGAAAGGGCACATGCCGAGGCCCCATGCCAGGCCCGTGCCACGTGGGTTCTGGGATCAGCTGCATAAATAAAGCTTCAGGAGCTAGAGTAGCCGCTGCACAAAGGTTTGGTCAACAGCAGCTGAAAGCTGGGACCTGGTGACCATCCCGCAGCCTCCTGCCCACCTCCCTCACCCCCCGGGATCCACAGAGGCCCAGCCCCTCAGCCAGCCACGATGAGTGCCAGGCCCTGGTCGGGGAAAGCTGCTCTGAGCAGCAGCTAGAGCACTGAGATTAGAACGTGATTTTAATGAATCGGTGGCCGGAGCAGTGGAAAGCACGAGGAAGACACCGGAAACGGAGCACAAGTCCCGCTCGCATTAATAGAACCCGTCCGTGCTGCTCCTGACTGTGAGCTGTGTCATCAGCCACCTGTCACATCAGGCACCAAGCTGGTCGCCTTAAACGTGCTCTGATGCATTGCCTGGGAGATCACAGAGACGCACTATGGGATGGATGTTTTACATGCTCCGCCTGCCTCAGCCAAGAAATGCAGTCGTTAATGACGGGGTCAGAGTTGCCACCAAAGGGCAGGGCCACGGTCAGAACACAGAGGACAGACAGGCCACCTCTGGCCACTCAGCACTGGTCCACCCCCACTGTGGGCCTGGGCCGAGGCAGGGGCTGGGCATTGGCAGGGTTTGGGGACGGGACAGCCCACACGTGTACAGGTGTGTGCAGTTCCTGTGTGTGTGCAGCGGAGCAGCTGCGTATGTCATACGGCAGAGTGTCAGTGTGCGTGTGGGGCTGTGGTCAGCTGGGGTCTGTCCCAGGTGGGGCTGGGGGTCTGTCCCGGGTGGGGCTGGGGGTCTGTCCTGGGTGGGACTGGGGTCTGTCCTGGGTGGGACTGGGGGTCCGTCCTGGGTGGGGCTGGGGGTGGTCCCATGCACACCGTGGGTCTGTGGTCATGGAGCCCAGGAGTGACCCATGTGATCACCCGTGTCCGGCCCACAGGGATCCCTCCCGCCAGCGGCACCGGGACCCTCCAAATCTATCTCATTGACATCAATGACAACGCCCCTGAGCTGCTGCCCAAGGAGGCGCAGATCTGCGAGAAGCCCAGCCTGGACACCATCAACATCACAGCGGCCGACGCGGACGTCGACCCCAACATCGGCCCCTACGTCTTCGAGCTGCCCTTCGTTCCAGCGAGCGTGCGGAAGAACTGGACCATCACCCGCCTCAACGGTGAGCCTGCCTCGGGCACCAGCCCACTGGCATCCCTGCCACTGGGAAAATCAGACTGAGTCTAGGGCACAGGCCCCCAGGGGCCCGTCACCCCTTCACAGGAGGGTCGCGCAGCCCCTTCCTGTGGGGTGGGGGCCCCTGCCTGCTCCAGGGCTCGGCTGCCAAGGAGGCCCCCAGGGCAGGCCCCAATCTCATCATTTTAACAAGCTCAGCCTTGACCATCCCAGTGGCTATAACTGCAGACCACTTCCTATGCCAGTCACCAAATGATGGGACGGACCCTAACCAACATATTTCCTGAGGGCACTTTCCTAGCCGTGGCCTTGGTAGAAAGGGCATCCAAGTTCTGAAGTTCTGATAGCATTTGCTTGTTCCCCAAGCCCTTACCAATACTGAATATTGTTTTAAAAAGCATTTTTCCAATTCTTTTAGCCAAAATCAGTTTCCACTTGTATTTTTTGACTGCCAGTGGACATTGTTTCATTTATTTACTGGCCATTTTTTGCTTCTGTGAATCATCTGTTCAATGTCCTTGCCTATTTTTCTTTGAAAATGGGGTTTTTTTCTAATTGATTTGGTAGAACTCTTTGTATATTAAGGAAATAGTTTCTTCATTCTTCGTGTTGTAACTGCTCTAATCCTCTTTTTTTTTTTTTTTCCTGGGCTGTGTTGGGTCTTCGTTGCTGCACGCAAGCTTTTCTCTAGTTGTGGCGAGCGGGGGCTACTCTTCGTGGCAGTGCACGGGCCTCTCATTGCGGTGTCTTCTCTTGTTGCGGAGCACGGGCTCTAGGCGCGCGGGCTTCTGTAGTTGTGGCACGTGGGCTCTAGAGCGCAGGCTCAGTAGTTGTGGTGCACGGGCTTAGTTGCTCCGCGGCATGTGGGATCTTCCCACACCAGGGCTCGAACCCGTGTCCCCTGCATTGGCAGGCGGATTCTTAACCACTGCGCCACCAGGGAAGTCCAACTGTTCTATTCTTGAATTGCCAACGTCTCAACCTTACGGTATAACGCAGTGTGTGTGCGCGCACATGTGCGCATGTCTACATGTGTCTTAGCCAAACAGGCGTGTTAGATGTTCACACTATCGGGCCGAGTCTTTGCCTTCGTTAGTCTCGCTCAGAAAGGAGGGCTGGCTGCTCAGTGAGCGGAGCCCGTCCCGTCACTCGCACCAGGTGACTACGCCCAGCTCAGCCTGCGCATCCTGTACCTGGAGGCCGGGGTGTACGACGTCCCCATCATCGTCACGGACTCGGGGAACCCGCCCCTGTCCAACACGTCCATCATCAAAGTCAAGGTGTGCCCGTGCGACGAGAACGGCGACTGCAGCACCATGGGCGCAGTGGCAGCAGCCGGGCTGGGCACGGGCGCCATCGTGGCCATCCTCATCTGCATCGTCATCCTGCTCAGTGAGTGCAGCTGGTCCTGGGGTGACGGGAGGAGGGGCCCAGGTCTGCCCACGGCCCCATCTCCTGGCCCCGCTCTACCTGCCAGGAGACTTCCAGAAGCCCCGCCCAACCGGGCGCCCGATAACGGACACAGGCGCTGGCGGCCACGCGTGCGCACCTTCCCGCGCATGCATGCCCCTGTGCAGACACACGCGCACCTGCTCACGCGTGCCCCCTGCCCCACAGCCATGGTCCTGCTGTTCGTCGTGTGGATGAGGCGGCGGGAGAAGGAGCGCCACACGAAGCAGCTGCTCATCGACCCCGAGGACGACGTCCGTGACAACATCCTCAAGTACGACGAGGAGGGGGGCGGCGAGGAGGACCAGGTGAGGCCCGCGGCCAGGGCAGCAGGGACGTGTGGGGACACCCTCCCAGCCCTGGCGGAGCACACACGCTGGGGGGACCTGCGTGACCTCCTGCCCTCAGCCCTGCACCCCGGGCTCGGGGAGGGTGGACCTGGGGCGCTGCCCAGTTGGTCACTGGGGACTCAGGGCGAGCCTTAGCCCATTAAAGCTTAGCGACCACCCCCGTGAAGTGGGCGTAACAGCAGCCTCAGGTCCAGTTGTTCCCGGGAACACATGAGGAATGTGGTGGCAGCTGAGCAGATGGGGGAGGGGGTCGACCCCAGGGGGAAGGCAGCAGGGGGCGCAGACCCCACAGGTGCCTCGAGGACGGGCAGGATTTGGATGCACAGAGGTGGGGTGAGCATTTCAGGAAGGAGAGACCAGGTGAGGGACTAGGACGGGGGAGCCCCCGGGGGACCCGGAATAGGTCAGTGGATACGCTCAGGGCCCGGTCACAGAACAGGACTCATCTGGGGTGTCTGCCTGTTATCCCCGCGGACCGCCTTCCCTGACTCCCCTGCGCCCCCAGGACTACGACCTCAGCCAGCTGCAGCAGCCGGAGGCCGTGGAGCACGTGCTGAGCAAGGCCCCCGGGGTGCGGCGGGTGGACGAGCGGCCGGTGGGCGCCGAGCCCCGGTACCCGGCCAGGCCCGCGGTGCCCCACCCAGGAGACATCGGGGACTTCATCAGCGAGGTGGGTAGCCCAGCAGCGACGGGGGCGCAAACCTGTTAACACAGACAAGAAAAAGCCCACTTCTCTGGGGCCCGGCGTCGGGCTGAGCAGGCAGATCCAGACCTGGGTTCACGCCGGCCCTGCTCCTGCCGGCGGGGAGCCCCTCGGTTTAGTATCCCCACTGCAGAAGGACTAACCTGCCCCCGCCCCCGGTGAGGACAAACACACAGGGCTTAGCAAGACTGTCGGAACTTGAGGCCACAGTCCAGGCAAGAACAGGAAGGGGACCAGCGAGGTGGCTCTGACCCCAGACTCCTGTCTGCAGCGATCGGGAGAGGCCTCCGCAGTGTCCACTCAACCCCGATAACCAGACGCACAGGCTGCCCCCTCCCCCCTCCACACACAGGGCATTGGGGACGGCCTGGGAGGTGGGCGTCATTCCAGAGCTGCCACCTGACCACACGCCCGTGTCACCCATCCTGACGCCTGGGGTCTGGAGATGATGTAGCATCAAAGTCCCAGCCAGCAGCGTCCCTTTGATCATCCCCTTTGCAAGGAAAGCTGACCCACCTCTTGAAGCTGAGCCCGAGATGCCCAACTGACATGTCCAAGGGCGTCAAGAGCAGGCCTCCCACCTGTGCTCCCGTCCTCCTGTGCGGTAAAGCCGAGGGACAGCGTGAGCCAGGGCACGTGGCTGCGCCCCAGACGCTCTCCCCGCCAGCTGCTGCGCCCCGGGCAGCCAGTACCTCCGCGCCCGCCGTGGCTCCCACAGACGGGGTGCCCTCCGTGCCCCGTGTAGCCGGCGTGCGTCCCTGCGGATTTACCCCCCGTCTCTAACACGACTGTACTTTGAGAGGGGCTGACAACACTTCTTTCTCCACCTACGTCAGAACCGGACTTTAAAAGGATTTATTTAAACGGAATAGAACCCAGGGAGTGGTTCGGCAGAGACACAAAGAGATTTCTCAGAACATTCCCCGAAACAGACCATGTCTCAGGCCGTAAATGAAATTTTTATGACTGCCCAAAAGCCGATTCAGCTTAGACAACATTTACCATCTACAGTGTAATAAAATTTTTAAAACTCCAAAAACTACGTCCTCCCCAATCGACAATCAAAAGCCCACTTTTAAACAACTTAGAGGAAAGTAAAAATGGAAATGACCGACCATTCCGTACTGAATAATGGAAAAGGTACTCCCCTCCCTAACCAGGGCAGGGTTAGGCAGTGACCAGCACGGGCCCCCGGGCCGTCCTACGGGAGACCCCTGGAGCCGGGGGGGGGGGGGGGGGGGGGGGCGGGGGGGGCGGGGAACCCTCCAAGCTGTCCCGCCCCCCTGGGAAGTGTGTCCACCCCTCCCACGGTCCCCGGGTGGGAGCTGCCCAGGGGCGCCCTTGGCCAGTGGCCAGAGTGCTGGAGGTGGCCTGGCCAGGGGTCCCAGCATCAGGCACTGGGGAAACGGGGCCGGGGCACGGGCAGGGGCTCCAGCCACACCTGCTACATCCCTGTTTGCTCCTGCGCACACTTAACGGTAACGACTCCAGGTGTCTGACACCCACGCCGGGTTCACCGCCCTGTGGCAACCACCAGGGACTCGTGGAGGCTGGCCTCTCGCACAGGCCCCGGCCGGCCCTCCGCCTGGCTGTGTGCGCTGCCCCCAGGCCTCTTCCACAGCTCATTCTGCAAACACCGCGCCCCTACTCGGGTCTCTGAGGCGCCTTTCCCTGACACGCAGGAGCACTTATTGAGCACCTACTGCATACAAGGCCCCATCACTGTGCCTCCCCAACCTGCCTCCCCAGCTCCGCTCCTGGGCGCCCCTCCGGCCCCCGCCCCGCACCCTAACCCGTGTCTCCACGGCCCCCAGGGACTCCGGGCGGCCGACAACGACCCCACGGCGCCGCCCTACGACTCGCTGCTGGTCTTCGACTACGAGGGCAGCGGCTCCAGCGCGGGCTCCGTCAGCTCCCTGAGCTCGTCCAGCTCCGGGAACCAGGACTACGATTACCTGAACGACTGGGGGCCCAGGTTCAAGAAGCTGGCGGACCTGTACGCAGGCGGCGAGGAGGAGTAAGCAGCCCCCCCGCCCTGGCGGAACGAGAACAGCGCTCGGACGGACGGACGGACGGGAGGAGACAGCGGGCCTTCCCGACGCCCGCGGCCGCGCCACTCGGCTGTGTGTGCGGGGTCCCCGCCCGCCCCCCGCACCGAGCTGTCTGGCACGAACACTTGTCCGCCCGCGGCCGCCCCCAGCACGGCAGCTGACTCAGCACTAAGGAGAGCAGAGGCACGGTCTGAACCTGAATTTCTTAGGACAGAAGCGCTGTTTAAAAAGAAAATGCAAGTGCCTTTCGGTACATGTATCAGATTCCCTCACACTCAGGAGCAACTAGGAGCAAGCGGACAGACCAAGTCCCCCCCAGCCCGTCCTGAGCGCCCCCAACCCCGGCCAGTCCCAGCTCTGAAGGCACGTATTAAGGAATTGGGGAGAATGTGTCCTTTTTTCCGATCTTCTATCAAGAAAAAAAGTGGGTGACACGCTTGACAAAATTGACAAAAACAATTTGGGGTCCAAATGCCATAAGCCTTCTGAGTCCTCACGCTTTGCTGTGCACAGTTGGGGTCTCCCGGGCCCCTTGGGGGTCCCCGAGGCCGGAGGCCCCACCTGCAGCTGCTGCAGCAGCGAGTGCCCCTGGGGCAGGCCAAGCCAGTGGACCAGAGGCCCGCTGTACAACTGGGCTTCCACGGAAGTGTCTACCGCCCCTGACTCCCAGACGCTGGAAATAGCTGGGCAGGTGGGGTTCCCAGGGGCTGTCCCTGATGCTCCGCCATCTCTGCCCTTGGCCATCCCCAGGGCCCCCCAGTCAATCATGAGGCCTCCCCCAGGGCCAACCGTGACCCTGAATGCCACCCAGGTCCCCACTGCCTTTGGTCCAAGAGAGTACGGTGTCCCAGGAAACCACAACCAAAACCAGCCGGCATGCCACCAAACCCTGGCATGAGCCCTCCACCGTCTAGATCAGACTCCCGAGGGCCCCGCCAGAGGCCCAGCGAACCCTCACCAGTGCAAACCCCCGGAGGCCCTGGACGCCTCTGGCCACGGGCGGGGCTGTGCGGGCTGCAAGGAGACCTGATTCTCACCGGGGTTCCAGGCGGACGGAGACGACCAGGCGGCCGGAGACGACCAGGCGGCCGGAGACGACCAGGCGGAGGCTGGCAGACTCCTCCCCTGCCCTGCTCCTCTGGACCACTTTCTGATGCTCGTGCGCCGATGTGGACGGCAAAGTCAGCTCCGAATGCCGGGACAGCCCTGCCTTCGCTCTGCCATCTGTCCCACACGTGCGTCTGTCCCACACCCGCCAGAAACAGTCTCCTTTCCTTTGCACCCGTGTCAGCGGCCCGCAGCTGCAGGGCCAGGTAGCTGCTCCAGCTCTCAGAGCCAGCCGTGCCTCCTGAGGGGCAGTCTGACTCCCAAGCCACACTCCAGAGTCAGCTCCACGGCGCAGCGACAGGGGCTGTGTCCGGAGGCCCCGCCAGGGAGCCCCCTGCTGTGTCTGTCCGCGGCTGCGTGAGAAGAGGCGCTGGGGCAGCCCTTCGCCCAGCATCTCCCAGGGACAGCCGTTCTGGGTGTGAAGGCGCCTCAGGCCGGCAGGAGAGCCACCTCCTGGGGGATCCTGGCCTGCTCTCGGGCTCCCCAGGGAGGGGCCTAGGCTGCCACTGGCCGCGGGCAGGACTTGGTGTCGGAGCCCCACCTCACACCTGCTCCCGGGGCCAGGGGAGGCCTCGGGAGGGGCGGGGGAGGGGTTCCACAGGCTCCGCGTGCTCTCCATCGGGGGGTCTCTGATCCACTCCCCAGCCCACGGCCTGCCCCGGGGCCATGGTCCTCCTCTTTTCTAAACAGCCTCGGCCTCAAAGATGCGCTTGAGTGTGCACGTGTGTGCGCGATCCGCGTGGGTGTGTCCCCCCTGGACGTCAGGGTTCTTCCCCAAACCAAACTCATCACTAACTCCATCCACCCTCCCGGAGCTGAGCTGAGCTGGGGAGCTGGGCTCCGGCCTGTGGCCTGAGGGAGGCCCGTGACTGCTGGGGAGCGACGCGTGGACGGAGGCAGCGGTCACCGGTGTCACATGCCGATGCCCCTACGCAGACTGCCGTCTCCCGGACGTGGCGGGCGGGGTGGCCTGCCGAAGGGAGGGGACGCCCCCCTGTGAAGCCGTGCTATGCAAATCGCTCGGGGTCAGGCGGCCCATGAGGATTGTCCCAGTGTCTGAAGGTGTGGCCATTCAGGATTGCTGGTGGTGTCAGGGTTGGTGAGATGTGAGCTGGAACCTTGTTTTTGTTTGTTTCTGGAAAGCTCATCCTCCAGTTGAAGTTCTAAGGGTGAATATGGTGGGGGGCCCAGACAGCTGTGAACTCTCCCCACTGGAATCCTGAGGCCTCCTTGGTCCCCTGGGCTCACCCCAACGATGGGTGTGCCAGGCGCAGCCTGCGACTCGGACCCCTTGGGGCACCAGGCGCCCTGCCTCCCCCCACCCAGGAGAGTCCGTCTCACTGCCCCCTTCCAGCTCTCTTCCCCCCGCCCCTCGCCTCATCACTGCCAGGGCCCCTGCATCTCGCCTGCATCACACAGGCTGAGGCTGCAGCAGCCAGCGGGGGGACACGTCAACGGAGGGGGTGCTTCTCACACCCATCCCTGCTTCCAGGCAGATGGAGAGCTGCCCCTGGAGGCCCCCACCCCCTCCCAGATGCCTCCCAGAACTCCGTCCCAACCAACGAGTTAGGATTAGCTAAACACACAATCAGCGTCAAACGTCCCTCTTTCGTAGCTTGTAGATACGACGGGTCCAGATCAGAGGACGCAGCCAGCGGAGGCCTGGACTTGGTGCTGGCGAAGCGCTCGGGCAGGTTCAGCGCCTGTAGGGAATTTCTGTTCTTGTGAACAGGAGACGCCGGCAAGAACGCCCTGGTCTCGGGCGGCGGGCACCCCCAGCCCGGGGCCACCATGCCCGTCAGGCCTCAGCACCCGCCACCCCTGGCCCAGCTGGCCTTCCCTTTCCTGTGTCCTTCAGAACATCCCGGGCGCCAGACCTCTCACCGCCAAAGTGTCAGGCTAACGGCAGTCGTCAGGCCTTCCCTACTGTGAGCACCGTCTATACGGGCCTTTGAGATGACGGCTTTGTTCTCTCCAAGGGGAGAGTCAGGGAGGGGAGTCTCGATTTTTGTCAAGGCTGAAAGGCGTAACACCAAGAAAGCAAACCAGTCTCCCCGCTACGGAGCACCCTGAGAGACAGTTCCCGGCAACGTGGCGCAGATAAGACAGGCCCCCCGCGAAGCAGGGGATCCCGGGGGGGAACCTCTGTGTATAATTGGAACGCGTTTTGCTTTTCCTTTCTCTCCTTTTCCCATTCTGATTTTTTTTTTTTTTTTTTTGCATGTTTCTTTTTGAAAATGGACGAAATGTGTAGCAGCCCGCATGACTGTGGTTGTTCTGGGGAAAGATACTGGAGTTTGATGTATTCACGCTGCATCTCTGAGCATTGTGCAGTTAGACAAACGTTCCAACTTTTTTTGTAATCGTCAACAGCACAACTATTTTGTATTGTTGTTTGTATCATTTTGTACCAAAAAGAAAAAAAAAAAGGAAAAAAAAAAAAAAAGGGCAGAGCGTTGATGTTTTCAATGTGTTTTCTAGCGCCAGGCGGTCTCGGCTCTAAACTGAGTAGCAGCTTCGCGGAGTTGCCATGTGTGGGAGCGGGCTCGGGGCCCTGGCACGCTGCTCCAGGGCAGTAAATAAAGTCCCCCTGTTAAGTGGTCGCCTGACCCCGCCTGGTTTTTCTCTGAGTGCCCCATCCGCTCAGGGGCAGCAGATGAATGAACACGGGGGCTGAGGTGTCGAGAGGGGGATCTGAGCACCTGCTCTGTCTCAGGCTCCGCCCCAGGCTCTGAGGGCACAGACAGCCACAGGACCAGGCCCACTCCTCACACCTGTGAGGCCCTGGGACACGCACAAATGAAGGCCCACGGGCCGTATGTCTAAATATGCCGAAGTTCTTAGAAGGTCTAAACCAAGCTAACAAACCGTTCAGCGAGGTGTGTTCCCCCTCCTACCTTGGCGATACACCTTCCAACCACCATGAGAAGCCTGGGTCAAGTTCAGGGTTCTCCTGCCCCTCAGATTCTCTCAGGGCCCAGCCTCCTCCCCGCCTCCGGGGACTGCAGGCCCACCCCTGACACCAGCCGGAAACCCACGGGCCAGCGGGTCCAGTCCTCAGCAGCTCTGGTCACGTGCCCCAGCCTGCCCTCGACCGCTGGCCTGAGTCTGAGCCACGGTGGCTCACACCTTCCTGGTCACAAAGCTGCACAGGGGGAGCCCCCGGGTTCAGTGCCAGACTCGCTGGGGCTCTGCCCGCCTCAGGGAACAGCTCAGAAAGGCTGAGGGGCGCCCCGCTCACCCCACTAATAAGTGGCGCAGTCAGACCAGAGCCCCAGGGACCCACCCTGCAGGCCAGGCTCCCAGCCCCGCCCCCCCTCAGCCCCCACCCACTTCCAGGACTCTCCTGGGGCTCGAATCTGCATCCACAACAAGGTGCATAACAAAAAGTCACTCATATGGTTAATTATAGGCAGGCGCAGTTGACAATTACAGGCATGATTAGCACTTGCTAATTTTGAGGGTGCCAGCAGCTAATGACATTCATAATTAGGCAACTGCTGTGGGCCTGGGACAGGCAGTCACAGCTCCTTGTAATCAGACCCCCGGGGCCAGGACCTGGGGGGTGGGGGGACAGTCTGCTTAAGGTCACCCCCTCCCAGCTCCACGGCAGAGGGCTAGAGCGCAGGCTCAGTAGTTGTGGCGCAAGGGCTTAGTTGCTCCGCGGCATGAGGGATCTTCCCAGACCAGGGCTCGAACCCGTGTCCCCCGCATTGGCAGGCAGATTCTTAACCACTGCGCCACCAGGGAAGCCCTCCCCTGCCTCTTGTTTCTAGAGAAACTGAAGTCTCCCAGGCCTCCCAGAGTCACAAAGGAGCGGCTCAAGAAGCTAATGATTAGAACCAAGAGTCACAGACTCAGGGGCTGACGCACATTCCTGAGCCATTTTACTGATACTGTAACTGCCACCAGAAGGAAAAGGCTGGCTGCACGATGACCTGAGTGCAGCCGCGACATAAGCTCCTCCATCTTGAGCAGAACTGAGTCTGTGGCGCTTGAGGCAACTGAGTCTTGTCTCACGGTTCCAAGAACTGGCCTCAAGAGAATGCGATTAACATTATCGCTCATATTAACCTATATCTTTGTGTAGCTCGTTCTGCCCGTATATGTAAGCAGGCAACTAAAACTGTCTGCAAAGAGGTGCTACAGACCCATGTCGACACCCTCCACTCTGAGAATACGGCACCTGTGTCTGCAGGAAGAAGTTACAGAAGACAGGCCTTCACCCCTAATCCCACAGAAATGGAATGCTGTTCCAAGTGGGGATCTGTAAGCAGCTCTTTGCAAGAGGTCCCTCTGTCTTGTCACTAACCTTAAACCAGCCGCCCCTATGCTCTACTCGTCTCTGGCGCAAGCACACCTTTCAAATCTTTTGATCACACAATACCTCGCTTAACATGTTGCTTCCCTCCGTAGATCAAAGAAGTAGACATGAAGAATAAGTAACTAACAGACGACCAGCTCTCTTCCCCAACTTCCCCTTCAGTAATCTCACGAACAAACTGTGTGAACGAGACGGCATCTGAAAAAAGATCGCAAGGAGTCGACCATCCTGCACACAGTGGGGAATGGCGGCGACTCTGACCCCAGTCTCCATGATTAACTGACATTACTTCCTCTTTTCCCTTAAAAAAACTTTCACAGCTGAGCAGAATCTTGGGAGTTGGTTTAGGGGGACCCTGAGTACGACTTCTCCCCCAGATTGCTGGTTTTCTGATTAAAAGCACCGTTTTCCATTTCTACCAACACTTGCGTCTCCAGCATGATCTCCAAACAGCGAGCAGCTGGACCTGAGTTCAGTAACATTTTTACCAAAGGAAAAAAAAATAAACTTCCACCCTGAGCCCGATTTTAACTGATCATCTCAGGCTGGGCACTGCCTCACAAGAGCCAGGAGCACTCTCGGCTCTCCTGGGCACGCCTCCGCATCCTCTGGGCAGCGGAAGTGAGGGAGGGCTCGGTCATCACTACTCTGCCGTGCCGGACGCCCCAACACAGCGTCTCACAGCGAGACGCATGGGACGTGGGGACTCCCACTCCACAGAGGGCGGCGGCGGCCCACTTCGGGGCCAGTTTGACCTAGTCACTGTTTGCCAGGAACGTGCCGGCACCACCATGTTAAGTGATCCCACCGCTCCCCGAGCCCAAGGGGCACAAGCACGAGCCCCATGCCCACGCGCAGACCAAAGCCCGCCTCCTGCCCCAGAAGGCCCCTCCCCGAGGGCGGGGGCGCTGCCAGCTCACCAGGACCTGCCCCCACGGCACCCAGGGCCAGGCCTCTCCTGCACAGCCCCACAGCACCTCAGACCAAGGCGGGCGGGGCAGTGCAGGAGCACAAGCGGGGTCTCCCCTGACCCTGCAAACTGCAGCTTTAAGCAGCCTCCTCGGAGAGGGAAGGGCCTTGTCCGGTCCCTGGGTGCATGGGTGGGAGCAGAGTCAGCCCCCTTCTTCGGCGGGACCGAGGCCCGGAGGCTCCCAGAGGGGGCCTGTCCCGAATGCCTGAAGACCACCCCACGCTCCCCGACACCTGCTGCCCCAGCCAGCGGCCTCCCCCAGAGGCCTGGGTGGCAGTAACCTCGTCCTGACTCAGGCGCTGAGGGGTTGTATCAGATTCGGGGCACTCTGCAGGCTGCGGGCCTCGTGAGCACTGCCTCATCTGGACAGCGTTAGGCCTCAGAAAACAAGGACCTTCAAGGTTGACACTGGAAAGCACAGGGCCCAGGACAGCCGCTGAAGAGCCAGAGGCGTGCGGTGTGGCCAGACTGTCTGAGCCTGAAACCACTCTCCGCCCTCCCTCCCAACCCACGTGCCCCATCACATCCCCCAAATGCCCACCAATCCCGTCCCCAACCCACCCCGCACACTCACGCTCACTCAGACTCAGGTGCACACACGCAAGCGTGCCACACACACACGCACACATGCACACACATGGCTGTCCTGACTCACACTTAGTTGAAGGGTGCTGACCGTGGTGCTGAACTCCAGCTGCCGGGCCAGGCTCCGGTGTGGCCTCAGGACATGCCCACAGGAACTTTTGCCTGTTTAGGAAAAATCACCTGCTTGGAAATTTACCTCAAAGGCAAGAACGGGGACAGAGAGGGGTGAGGTCTGGCCCCTCTGAGCCCCTGCCACAGGGACATCACTTCTCCAGGCCCTGCCCTGCTGGGCCGGGCAGTGGGAAGGGCGCCCGGGCAGCCGGGGCTCCACGTGAGCAGCAACCCCCCTGCAAAGCCCGGGAGACCCTCGTGGCCCTGAACCCTCAGACTTCTCCATGGGGAAGGCTCCCCCCGCCCGCCCTGCGGTCCTCTCTGTTCCTCCTCCTTGTCTGATTCCTTAAACAACTTCATTATTTACGTTCACGTGTTTTACCCCAAGTTCTTCCTCTGGCCTGTCTATACATCATAACAGGCAGCGACCTCCCTGGATGTCCCCACTGTGTTCCCAGCGTCCAGGGTGGCCTGGCCAGGAGGAGCTCACATCCCAGCTGTCAAGACATGCTAACCAGGGCTTCCCTGGTGGCGCAGTGGTTGAGAATCCGACTGCCAGCGCAGGGGACACGGGTTCGAGCCCTGGTCCGGGAAGATCCCACATGCCGCAGAGCAGCTAAGCCCGTGTGCCACAACTACTTAGCCTGCGCTCTAGAGCCTGCGAGCCGCAACTACTGAAGCCCGCGCGCCTAGAGCCCGTGCTCCGCAACAAAAGGAGCCACCGCAGTGAGAGGCCCGCTCGCCGCAACTGGGGAGAGCCCACTCACAGCAGCGAAGACCCAACACAGCCAAAAATAAATTTATAAAAAATAAAATAAAAATAAAAAAGACACGCTAACTAGGCCCCCAGACTTCCTGAGGCAGCAGCGAGTGTGTAGCCAGAGCCTGGCCAGAGTCAAGACCCAGCTTTGAGTCCAGATCTGCTCCTCCTGGAGCTCCTGACCTTGGACAAGTCCCCTAAAGGTCTCCGGGCCAACGCCACCTGCCCGGTGGGTGGCTGGGAAGATGAACTGAGATGAGCGGAAGTCCGAGTGCCCAGGAGCACAGCGGCATGGCCCAGGGGTGTGCGGGCACCCAGGGGGCCCACAGTGCATGGCCAGCCCCCCAGGGACGTGCGCTGTGGTCCGCAAGCGTGCAGTGTGCATGCACAGAGTGTGGGTGCGTGTTTGTTCACAGGATGCACACCATCCCCATTCACCATACACCCAGGCACCTGGTGGGCGCTTCACTCCCGGTCCCATTGGCTGAGACCTCTGCCCACTGCTGAACACTGAGGAGACTCGGGGTGACTTAGGGAGGGGGGGCAAAGAAACTTCCAGAAGCATGCTGGCCCGAGTGGCCAGGCAGGGGGTGGGGGGGAGAGCACTCCGCACCTGGAGCCAGGAGTGGGTCTGTGCTTGCACCCTGGCCTTTTCCTTCCTTTTAAACTTCTGGAACGGCTGCCATGGAAACCCAGAGGCCGGCGGTCAGGAGCAGCTGGGGAGTAGGCAGCAGTCGGGCGCCGGTCAGCCGGGCCCGCTGGGAGGGCCGGGTGGGGCCAGTCACCCACCTCCCTCCCCAGCTCGCCACCACCACCAGAAAGGAAACCTGGGGGGCCTGCCCGGCGGTCCAGGGGTTAAGACTTCGCCTTCCAGTACCGGGGGGCGGATTCGATCCCTGCTCGGGAGCTAAGATCGCACAGGCCTCACGGCCTAACGACCAAAACGTCAAACAGAAGCAATATTGTAACAAATTCAATAAAGACTTTGAAAAAAAAAAAAAAAGGTCCACATCCAAAAAAAAAAAAAAAACCTTAAAAAAAAAGAAAACCTGGGTTCAGGGCCTCTCTTGGGAAGCTGCAGCAGGGTTTCCCTCTGGGCTGGCAGTCAGGGCTACGGATGTGGAGGAATCCGTGCGAGGATGCTGGACGTGAAGGGCCAGTGACCACGCCTGGAGGAATCTGACGGGTCTTTGCGTCCGCACGGGCATGTAACCCCTGCCCCCCCACCTCATCCTCCGTTAGCAGGATGAGGTGACCCCGGGCGGCTGGTCAGCTACAAGTGGTGGACAGAGATGGGCCAGGCCATTTCAGGGCCTGAGGATGCTCATCTCTGGGCATGTGTCTGCTTTTTCCCTGCTCAGCTCAGGCCAGCCTAGGACTCTCCACAATGCAACCCAGGCGGCCCGTGGGAAGAACCTTTGTGGGGTTCCAGGGCCTTTCTTTTATATCTTCTGTCTGGTGGTGTGGATGATGAAATAAAAATTCATAATTTAAGGCAAGCGAGAAAAACTTCTACATTTTCTTCTCTGCCCTTTGGCTTCCTCCCTCCCCTCCGGGGTGCATTATGCATTAACCAGAGCCCCCCCCCCCCACAACAGCAGAAATACCTGCGCAGCCATAAAGGTCAATTTTTCTTCTTCTGGTACCAGCCATGTAATTCCCTAAAAGATAACATTCCTTTCTTAGTCCTGTAAGGGGCCTCAGTGACCCACCACTCGTCCTACACGTGCAGACGTCTTTGGTGGACTTTATGAACAAGGCCATATATCATTTCTCTTAAAGATAATGACGGGTGCAGAACAGACTAATCAGACGACCGGGGAGATACTGGGCTGCACCTAATGCAAGTTCTCAGCTTAAATACTCACTTATGACCTTGTTAACGTTACTAGCTATATTACCTGTACTCTGCCTGTTTTACCCGATTATTGGTTATTGCGTTACCAAACGCATGACTAAACCTCTGAAAAAATTAATTACTAGGGGACTTGAAACCACTGACCAAATATACAGTTGTAGAAGATCGATGACTGTAATAGTGTAGCTCTAGATGTGGGACAAAGCGACAAGAGGGGACTGTTTCCTGGACCGTGACAGACGGTGAGACAGGCGGCCAGAGGCCTGGACTACTGTTCACGGGGCCTAGTCCAAGAACAGCCCATCGAGTGGCCCATCCATGAAATCCTCACCTGACCAGGGAATGAGCATTCCTAGCGCCATGGGACAAATTGGTCATGAAATGCCTCCCAAACCTGGGCAGAAATTAAGACCGAAAGGGAGGGGATTGTACATAAAGACCGCTGCCCACCATCCAGTTCTACAAGAATCAAGTCAGCCACTGGAGTCGCTGACCTACAGCCCATCCTGAAAGGAATTCAGAGTGGAGATCAGGACAAGACACTCTTGAGCGCTGGGAAACCGGCAGAACGGGCCCTCAGGTAGTTAAATACTTTTAGGAGAAAATTTTATGAGCCCCGTTTCTTGCCTCTTCCCATACTTAGAAAAGCACTAAAACCATAGCTAAGAAATCTGTTCCTGGAGAACAGCAGTGACCTTCTACCAAACCATGTGCTTGGGTGCACGTACACCATCGTCAAAATCACATATACGTGTGCTGACCTCCCCCCTCACCTCTTCCCAACAGTCCTCAGAGCCCTCTGAGAGGCTGTCTGTCTCCTGGCTTACAACCCTCAGGCTGGCACCAATAAAAGTGTCCATTCCTTTCTTAGACGGACTACTGATTAGCCTTTTCATCCACACAGCTGCACGCCCATGCTTCTTAATAACATTTCGGTAGCTTCGCTGGAGCCTTCTGGATGCACGGACTCGTCCCCCACTCCCGCCAGGCCTGGGGGGCCAGGTGCACAGCTGCCCCGCGGGGGCAATCAGCTTAGTAACAGAGCCTCTGGTCTCTAAACCTGGGGGCGCTAGCCAAGTTTTCGCCCCTCCTCCCGGGGGGGTGAACTGCGGCGTGAGGCGTCTCAACGCCAAGCACCTGAGAAGCGCGCGCCCCGTCCCGGCGACCCTTCGCTGGTGCCCCCAACCGCGTGCACCACAGCCCGCGGGCTCAAGCGCCCCGCCCCCCGCAGTGGGTCACGTGCGCCTCCCCCCACGCTGCCCCGCCCCCACCCCACCTGCCCTCCACCCCGTGCGCCCCGCCCCCGAGAGCCGGTGGGGCGTCCTGGTCCCGCGGCCCCACACTGCCACCTGGCGGCCCGGCCTGGGATGCGCGGAAGCGGTCCCCGCGTGGCCCCCAGGACGCACGGGGCTCCGCAGGGTGGTGGCCTCGGGCGAGCCCGTTCTCCCTCCGGCCTGCTTCCTCGCCCCGCTGGTCCTGGCCTCTGGCACAGCCCCGTCACTGCACTGGAAGGGGTCCTGGACAGCACCCCAGAGACCCCATGCCCACTGGTGAATTAGCATCTCTGGTCCCTCTGCCCAGGGGGCTGCAGTTAACCCCACTTCAGAGCTGAGGAAACAGGCCCAGAGGGTGAAAATGCTGTCTGCATCCAGAGGAAGGGGTGTGAGCCCCGACTCCGCGCTGGGGGAGCAGGTGGCCCTGGGCCAGCCCTGCCAGGAACACAGCAAGTGCAGATGCAGTGGGGCAAGGCCTGGAGACGCCACCCCTTCTTCTGGTGCCCAAATGAGGAGCCTCAGTCTGAGGATGTCACCCCCCCAACCTACTTCTCCGAATGTCTCCCTTCTTCCAGAAATCCCTGACATGCCCTCACCCTGAGTTTGCAGAGGCCCCCTCCCAGGGGACGGCCCCTCCCCTCCGCTCTGGTGCAGGTCCTTGGCACAGCCAGACTTGGGGGCTACACCTGGCTTCCTCACTGAGTCTGCCCCGGGAGGGGAGGGGAGGGGAGGGGAGGGACCATGAGAGTGGGAGTACTCGGACAGGTTCTTTCCAGAGTGTAGTCTGCAATGTTGGGGGGTCTTCGGTCCTTCCCCAAACTCCCGGGAGCCAGTTCTCAGGGCTGGGCTGGATGTGCAGGCCTGGTTGAATTGACAAGTGAAATTCTTGTCACCACCCTGCCCCAACATGTCCAAAAAAGGCTCAGTGCTGGCCTTCAGGCACGGCTGGATCCAAGTGCTCCAAGACCACCACTCTTTGGTGTTCTGTATTGGCCTCACTTTCAGCCAAGCTCTCGAGAAGCAGCAGTCTAGGTGGCCCTAGGTAGAAAAGCTGACCTCCTACCAGCCCCCAAACATGTACAGCTAGCTCCTTTCTGTGGAGCGCCCGCATCCCTCCCCTCCCCTCCCGCACCCAGTTCCCCCACTCCTTGCACCCTCTCTCTTCCTTAGCATGCCCCACCCTGCCACCACTGCTGCGGCCGCCACCACCGCCTGTCCCCCAGGGGTACAAATATGCTCCAGCATCTCCCCTCCCCACACAGCCTCTCCCAAGGTTACATACGGCCTGCTCCCCACGCCCATCCCCTCTCCCCACTCGCTCCCCACTCAGCACGATCCCAAGTGCAGGCCCCGCTGGCTTCCTTGGGCAGCTGCTCACCCCTCTCTGGCACTCCTTGTCCCCAGCCTGACGAGTAACCTCGTCCTGGCCCCGAACCCTTCACGTGGCACCCCAGGGACTTTGCAGCCACACACACTTTGCCACATGCCCCCTGCCCTGGATGTCACTTCCGGACGCTGTGGGACTCTCCCTGGCCTTCTTCCCTCTGCCGCCGGCTCCCCACCCCAGCCCAAGCACCAGCCTCCATTCACCGGAACTGCGGGTCCCCCACCCCTCATCCATCCAGCGCCAAGATGTGTCCACCTCCCTCCCAGCCACTGCCACCTACACCTTCCTCGTGGCCACATCCCATCCAAGCCAGGCCCCCCCCTAGAAACACAGCTTCATCTCTTATCCACATTCACTTATTTCTGCGCCTTTACTGAGACACTGCGGACGCACGGTAGACTGCCCGTATTTCCAGCACGCAATCTGAGAAGTTCCGACACTTGCACGCGCCGCCACAACCAAGATCACAAACATCCCAGGACCCCAAAGACTCCTCGCACCCTTTGTAGGACTCCCCCCACCCCCCAGGCCACCCCAACGCTCTACATAAAGGGAACCCCACGGGGCCCTCTGGCCAGGCTGCGTTCCCTCATCATCACCCCCATCACCCCGAGACTCATCGTGGCACCGAGCGGCCCCTCCCTGCAGGAACAGGCCAACATATCCCTTCACCTGTAGAGGGACAGTTAGGGTTTCTCCAGTTTTTAGCCGTTTGAGATAAAGCTGCTATGAAAACTCGTGTACAATCTTTGCACGGACGGCCCTTCCATTTCTCTTGGGTGAGAGCCCAGGAGTGCCTGGCAGGGTGTGGGAGTGGACGTGGTCATAGCACACATCTCACTTCTGAAGAAAGTGCCCAGGGCCGTGCATCCTGCAGCCCCGCAGCTCCCGGGTCCTCACCCTCCCGGCACTTGGCATGGCCAGTCTTTTCCTGATGGTGTGTTGCTGGCATCTCACTGTGCTTCTAATTTCCAAACAAGCAGACAAAGTGTGCTTGCCTTTCTCCCCAGTTGCACCAGCAGGAGAAGCCCTGTTCCCCCCAACACACACACACACACACCTCTGCCCAGGCTGCGGCCTCCGCTACGCCCTGCCGCCCGGTGGGCTCCTGGCCACCTCTTCCAGCCGAAGTCCGACCCCCTCTGCGACGGTGCCTGGCCCTCTCACTGGCACCTACTGAACAAATACATTTTAGAAAAGAAATAGATCTGTGCAGGCCTGTTCTCCTCAAAAACATAGAGATTCTGGCAGTTAGGACTTTAAACCTGATGAAACCGCCTCAATAAGCAGCTAAATTTGTTTGTAAGTAGGAATGTGACTTGTCTCCCTTGCGAGTCTCTGAAGGAAACAGGACACGTCCCCTTGGGCTGGTCTTTCCTGGGCCAGGTGACCCAGGTGAGGCTAGAACGATCCGGAGGACAGAGAGGCTGCCAGCGTGTCGCTGTGGAAGGGGAGCTCAGAAAGGCTGCTTATGGACTGGGGCTAAGAGCGTATCTCCACCGTGAGAGCACGCACTGGTTGAGCATTTGCTGTATGCAAGGCATGAAGGCTACGCAGGACTCAAAGGGGTCCCCAAAGCTGCTCAGATCGACAGAACATGAGACCAGAACAGCTGCCTTGTGGCCTCGGCTACCGGGACGGGCAGGGCTGAGGGACGCTGGGTGGACTGTTTTTCCTTTTAGATAAAGTTTGTTTTTTAATTTTTTTTTAACGCTTTATTTGTTCAGCTGTAGTAAGTCATTTTAAGACCTGTATTCTCAGAGATGTTTTTTTTCTTTTCTTTTCTTTCTTTCTTTCCCTCTCTCTCTCTCTCCCTCTCTCTCCCTCTCTCCCCCTCTCCCCCTCTCTCTCTCTCTCTCTCTCTCTCCCTCTCTCTCCCTCTTTCGGTTACGTTGGGTCTTCGTTGCTGCGCGCGGGCTTCCTCTAGTTGCGGCGAGCGGGGGCTACTCTTCGTTGTGGTGCGCAGGCTTCTCATTGCGGTGGCTTCTCTTGTTGTGGAGCACGGGCTCTAGGTGCACAGGCTTCAGTAGTTGTGGCTCACGGGCTCTAGAGCGCAGGCTCAGTAGTTGTGGCGCACGGGCTTAGTTGCTCCACGGCATGTGGGATCTTCCCCGACCAGGGCTCGAACCCGCGTCCCCTGCACTGGCAGGCGGATTCTTAACCACTGTGCCACCAGGGAAGCCCTCTTTTAGATAAAGTTTACACTTGGAGACCACAGTGTGACAGAAGGGAAAACAAGTGAACTGTGGATAATCACAAGATTTGCCTTGATAACAGCATTCCCAGAAGATCACAAGCTGTCGCCTACTTAGCACACCTACCCCGAGACACTTGCATGCCTTCCCGCGTGGCACCAGGTCATCTGCCCAGGTGGAGCCGAGGCCCCACCCAGGGGGTCCGACGCTCAGCTCTGGAGTCTTTCCCCCACGGTCTCCTGAGGTACACTTTACACACGCTAAAACACACAGATCTTACCTGTCAGCCTAACCTTTCACATGTTTTCACACCCATGTGACCACCGCGCCAGATCCCGACGGCGCTTCCATCAGCCCAGAGGGCCCGGGGCCCCTCCAGCCGGGGGAACGCGCTCGGACGCCCGTCACAGCCGGGAGTTCTGCCCGTTCTCGAGCTACAGGCAAACGAACAGGGTCGGGCGAGTGGGGACGTGCGCGTCGGGCTTCTCCCCGTGTAATCCTCAGGAGACTCGTGTGTACGTTACCGACCACGTCATCAGTGCGTTCCTCTTACTCCCGGGTAGTGTTTCACTGCATAAATACCCTCTGGTTTGCCCGCACTCACCTTCCGATGGACACGTGGGCCGCCCCCATTTTGCTCCATCAACGAGCAGGGCCTCCGTGAGAGTCCTCGCAAGGTCTCTCGGGAGGACAAGGCACTCATTTCCCTGAGTCGACACAGAAGGGTGGAACTGCGGGGTCACGCAGGTTTACGTTACCATGGTTTCCCGAGTGGTTCCGCCACGTTACATACTGACAGCCTGTGTGAAGCTCCACCCACACACAACACCGTCACCCTTTATCGTCTGAACCAACGTGGGCGAGTGGTGGAATCTCACCATGGTTTTGTGTTTCTCCGGTGACCCATAACGATGAGCACCTTTTCATTTGCCTGTTGGCTCACGGGCAGACCTTCCATAAAGCACCTGTTCAAGGGTCTCACACGTTCTTTACCGAGTTGTCTTCTGACTGCTGAGCTGTGGAATTCTTTGTATATTCTGGACACAAGTCCTTTGCCGGGCATATACTTCGCAAATATTTTCTGGAAGTCTCTGGCTTGCCCTCTCACTGTCACAAGAGCATCTTTTGATGAGAGGAAGTTTGTAACTTTAAAGTCCAGTTTTCCAATGTTTTCTCTGTGGTTTGTGCCTTCTATGCCCTTAGAAATCCCTGCCCACTCCCACGTCATGACGATCTCCGATGTTTTCTCCCAGAAGCTTTGCGGTTTTAGCCCCCGTTTTCAGGCCTGTGATCCATCTCGAAGTGATGCCTGTGGAGTGAGGGCTCACGTCCCCGCCCCCAACAGGGCATCCGGTCACACCAGCGAAAACCTAGTGACCGTAACGTATGGATCCCTTTCTGGACTCTCTATTTTGTTCACGGATCCTGTCTGTCTTTACGCCAATACCATGCCGTCCTGATTATTGTAGCTCTACAGGAAGTCATGAAAACTAGGGGTGGAAATACTTCAATTTTGTTCTAGATTGTCTTGGCTATTCTAAGTCCTCTGCAGATTCATGTAAGTTTCTGGAATCAGACTGTCAGTTTCTATGAAAATTGCTGGGATTTTGACTGGTACAGCACTGAATCAGTTGGGACAGAACCGCTATCTTCACAATACTGGGTCCCCTCCGTGGGTACAGCGAAATTTCTCCCTTTAGGTCTCCTTTCATCTCTCTAATTTCAGTGTAAAGATCTTAGACATCTTTAATTGTATGTATTTCCAGGTATCCCAATGTTTCTGGTGGTGGTGCTAATGCTATTTTTCTCACTTTCTAGCTTTTTGCTGCTGGCGTACGGGATTACGGTTGATTCTGGATACTGACCTTGCACTCCGAAATCTTACAAAACGCACAAGCACCGCAACCGTTTCAGCGCCGTGTGCGTGGACTCTTTCGGGATTTCTGTGCACTCGACTGTGTCGCCTCAGGGTCCTGCCCTCACCTTCTTTCTCTCCGAACTTCACGCCTCATTTCTCTCTCTCGCCTTTCTGCCCGACTGGGACCGCAGTTCCCTGGGGAATGGACGTGGTGAGAGCTGACGCTCTTGTCGTGGCCCTGGCCCATCCCCACAGCACTCTACCCCGAGCCCACGGAGGTACGCAAGTCGGACTTCGGACAACTGGTAAGGTGCTGTGCTGAAACGCTGAGCAGCACCCGGCGCCCACAGGAGGGAGAAACAACGGACAGACGTGCGCCTCGAGGCTGCAGGCCACGCTTCTGCCAGGGGTCATCCCCGGCGAGCGTCAGTCTGTGCCTCGGTGAGGCCCCCGGCAGAACGACTGGGCCAGGAGGACGTGCAGAGGAGCCGGAACTAAAGCTATCGCACCTGCAGAGACCCAAGCGCTGCTGCCCTTTACTGACTGACCTAGTTTATTTCAGGCCACGAACTTAGTGAAAACAAAGTACCAGTCGTGGTAGGAAGTCCAAGCATGACCTAATTAATCAACCGCCTTGGGCGTTTTCATGCAGGGGGAAGACTGGAAGTTGTGCCCCTGGTACTCCCTGCTCAGGCTCTGAAAATTCAGATTTAGTTTCTTTCATCATCCAAAATCACAGGCGTTACGGGTTGAACTGCAATCCCCCCCTCCCCCCCCCCCCCAAAAAAAGATCATGCCGGGGTTGTGTGGCGGTCCTAACCCTCCAGGACCTCAGAACGTGACCTTATTTGGACACAGGGTCTTCACAGAGGTCATCAAGTTCAAATGAGGTCACTAGGACGGGCCCTCATCCAAACGACTGGTATCCTGTGAAAAGGAGAAACTCAGACACAAAGACAGATGCACACACGGAGAAAACGCCAGGGAAAGGTGAAGGGGCGACGCTTCTACGCCCCAAGGAACATCCAAGATGCCCGCGACCACCAGAAGCCAGGGGGGGGCCAGGGCACACCCTCCACCACCGCACTCGGAACCAACACGGCCCACACACCTGGGTCTCGACTTCAGCCTCCAGAACGGAGACGACCAAAACCTGTGGTCTCAGACGCCCGGTCCGTGGTGCTCTGTCACAGCGGCCCCAGGCGACTGACGCAACAGGTACCAGAATGAGACCGTAACTCGTAACTAAGCCCACGGATCGTGGGAGATCCAGCAAACTCGTCAAAATTAACGTGAAAGCTAGATGCCGAATCCCGTCACGCCAACGACAGGGTCTGTGGCTCTTGAAAGGCCGAGTGCTGGCAGGGACTCAGGCGGCTAAGCCTCTGACGGGGGCCCCTCGGGAGCCATGGTTCATCCAGGCCAACCTGTCAGTCTCCCCGCCAGATGGGGTGGGGCCTCCGGAGACCCCGCCCTCCCCGTCCAGGGGGGGGTCCACATCAGGGCTGGGGCCGGCCCCCCCCCCCAGATCTCCCCCGCCCCTCTCCTTACCTTCCCTCTACCAGGGGTGCCCCTGTGCCTCTGCACGGACGGGAGCCCGGCGTCCACGCTGCGCAAGTCCCATCTGTGTCCGACGTGGGGAGCCCCAGGCTGAGGGCGAGACCTGAGCTCGGCTTCCGGGCCCTCGGACGCGACCCACCGGGTCCTACTCTGGAGCACGCAGGTCCTGTCCTTGGAGGTGAGGCTATTTCTACCAGATTCGCTGGGTTTTAGACACTGATTCTAACAAGTAGCTCATAAATACACACCTCAGCGGAACCAGAGCTGAATCTCTGGCAGCAGAATCTACAACTGGAAAACTGGGAAAAATAGGCAAAACAAATACAGATAAATTTGTTTTTAATAAAGGAGTTAATTTTCTTTCAATCCTATATAAAACAATAGCAATTAAAAACTTCATTTTTGAAAGTAAAATATTTACATATGAACAAGTAACTGTGCAAAATTTACATGAAAAAATGGAAAGACAGGGATTTCCTAAAAGACAAAATAAAAGGTGTAACAGTTTTCAGGCGTTGATAAAAAATACTGATCAGCATTCAGTTCACACGCCGCGAATAAAGTCTAACGTGAGAATTCACACGGAGAAAGCCGAAGTATTTACAGTCATAAAAGTACTATCAATAGACAATTTAATACAATAACCTCTGAAAATATAAAGAACCAATTAGTATATTTGTAATAAAAAAATAGGTACAAAGAAGGGGCTTTTGCTCTGGACGTCTGTAAAGCGAGTCCACAGCTTGCATACAGCCTCTTAGCAAAATAATTATAGCTACATAGCCGTCCTCACGTTGTGTGCCAAAGGTTATGTACAATTACTGACAAAATACACCAACCAGTTTTCAACACTTGATTCACACTGAGAAACAGTCTTCTGATGATTCTTCTCAACTCTGATTTTATTTCACCTAGGTTTTTTCACTTTTAGCTAAAAAACAGTGCAAGTAAAATAGATTTATGCTGAAAAGGTTTTCATTTCTTTTAACTTTACAGCTTTACAAACGATAGCAAATAAAATGCATTTGTACAGATGCTGACCACACATTCAGAAGGAGCCGCGTCGCCGGGCCCCCGCGAAGCAGAAAGGGATGAGCCCCGAGGCGCAGGCGGACGGTGAGCTGCCTGCTCCTTGAGGATCCTGAATGGAGGGCCGGGGGAGGGAGGGAGATAAATAGTCTAAAAAAATCAGTTTGCTTTGCCAACTGACTAATACAAAAATAAAATAAAAGAAATGAGGTCATCGGCTGTAGACACACACCTCCGCAGTAAGTTGGGTTGAACTAAACCAAATGCACAAACGATGTAGAAACCGCTATGAGGTGACAGAGGGCAGCTACTTATTTGCTAAACGATTCCATCAGTTTTTATATATGGCTTGTTTGGCAAGAAGGCCACTCGATCAAAGATGAGTTAAGATTTAATTGTCCTTTAAGAGTACCCGCGGGCCTCTTGTTCTCTGTTACAGAAACGTGTTTTCCTTCATACTGAAGAGTTGACTTAGAAACAGGAATATAAAACTGTTCCATTGTAAAGAGGTGGCTGTTTTTTAAACAATATCCCATTTGCTTGTTACAAAAAGGCGTAATCTGCAAATATAGAAAAAGTCCCCAGGCGTCTCCGTCTAAGAGGCCGCGTCCGTGCTACTTAAGGAATGCTTTGTAGAGCAACAGTGAATGGCTTGTCTCACGTTCATTTTCTAAACAAAATATGAGGTCCCTGAGGTTGACCCGCGTGATCCTTTGTCGCGTGAACTGTCTGGGGGTTCCGACGCCGGAACTGCCTGGGACCGCTGAGCCTGGGCCCGAGCCCTGGTGACGAGAAAGGAGAAGACAGCCGAGTTAGTGGCGCGCAGAGGTGGGCAGGGCCCTCGGCGCTGGAAGGAAGGGGCAGGGCCAGGTGCCGCCCCAGGACCAACTCACGTTTCCCTACAGGTGTCCCAAGAAACCCTGGTTCTGGAGGAAGCCAGGCCTGGGACCGGCTCCTTCCCGCAGGCCTACTGCTGGAGCCGAAGTGCTTTACGAGTCCCTAACGGGGAGGGGTGAGAGCAGGGGGCGCGCCGACCCTCCAGGACTGCCGCTCTCAGGCACGCGCTCGAGAACACTAACCCCGAGATTCCCCCCAGAGCTCAGACTCCGGCCCCTGGGGCACGAGGAAGGAAAAGGTGGCGGCTCCTGCCCCAAGGGGACGGCAGAACAGCTCCGGGGCTTGTGGCCGGCGTCCCCGACCTCCAGGCGTCCAGGGACTCAGGTGCACTGACGCCGTGCCCGCGGCGGCCTTGTCATCCCTGCTTCGCCGACAAAGGCACACTTCCCGAGGCCGCAGGTCTAGACTCCTGGGCTGGGCAGGCTGGTGGTGGTCGGCTGGCTGGCTGTGCCGAGGGCGCCACAGTCACCACGTCGTCCATGGCCTGGAGGGGGCTCCCTGCTTCCCCGGCTGACGGCGGCGCTTCGGCCGGCCTGCACCGCTGGGGGATCCGGGCGACGGCTGGGGCTCTGACGCCTGCCTGCTTGGCACAGGCGGGGTTCCGGGCGCTCTCCTGCCGCGTCGCCGCCCCTCAGCAGCAGCGTCCCGTGGTTTCAGCACGTCACCACCTCCAACCGACACTCGTGGGCATGAACCACACAACTCCCAACTGGACAGTTCTCGGTTTTCCACTTGGAATGAACACTGAGTGTCTGTATTCTGACGGTTAAAGTCGCTCGTGTATATTTCAAGCGCAAACCTTACAACGGTGTTTTTACGGCGTTTTCTTGAAGTTTAAGGTGGGAGCAATGAGCCCTGTGATGCTGGAGGAGGCGGCAGCACAGCAAAGCAGCCAGCAGGTGGCAGGTGAGGCTGGTCCCTCCTGGGCACTCAGGGCACACACGCCCTTCTTCCACGGCTCACCGCGTGTTCTTCATGCCCCCTTCAGACACCCTTAACCACCGGGGTCCCTCCTCCAGACCAGTCCTCTGGTGACTACTTTTCCGTGTTTGAAACAACTATTTAGGTTTTCTTGGCAGTTTCCCCTGAGTCTCCGTAACGGCCCTAAAGGAGCATTTTGTGAACAAGACAAACAGCGCCCCTGAAAAGGCGGTGATGAAAGCACACAGTTTAGAGGAGCCAGGAGGAAAACGGGGTTCCGTCTCCGCAGCCGGAGAGCTGGCCTGCACCGGGGGCCCTGCGGGTGTGAAGCCTCTGCACCACGGCGGGGCCTGCAGGCCGAGCCGAGGCCAGTGCCTGGCCAGACGGCTGGGGCGGGGCCGACAGGCGGGTGGGAGCTCCTCCCCGCCTCCGCCTCCGGGACAGACAGGGCGGCGCCAGACCTTGGGGCTCGCGGAGAGCAAAGCGCTCCCTCAACCACGGGCCCGGTGTCTTCTGTGACACTCGCTACAACTCTGGGCCACGTCTGATGTTCTTACTTTCAAAACAGTTCAACGGCCAAAACCAGTTGGGACAGGGGTGAGGGCTCCCTTCAGGCACAGCATTTAAAGCTGAAACTCAAGAAATCCCTGCAAGTAATATTTTAATGAGATCTTTTTTAGAAGTCAGAGGTGCTTCCAAACAATCCGGACAGGCAAGCGTTAGCAGAGCCCACAGCCAGGGCTCCGGGGCCGGGACCACACCGGCCCCACTCCGCACGTCTCAGGCTCCGAAGGTCACGACGCTGCCACGCGTCACTGTTCTATGGACTTGAATAAGAAGGCCTATGTGCTCAAAGGCATCCTACTTGACAACTGAAATGACTTCTGATTTCACGGGGTGAGTGCCGTCCTTTGATCGTACTGCCCTGGGGTGTCCTGGCCAGAGAAGGCGGTCACAGGAACCCAGCGCCCAGCCTGCAGGCGCGAGGCCCGGTCCGGCCCAGAGCCCCGTGCGGGAAGCCTGGGGAAGCGGCCCTCGGGCACGGCAGCCGAGCGACCAGCAGTGACCTCAGATGACAGAAAACTGCGGGGCAGGTGCCGGCGTCCACCTTCAACAACATTCACACTCCAGCAAAGAGGCTGATTCGGTGTGTTTTGTTTTGTATTTGCAGGCACTGGGGTTGAAACAAAGCAACTGTGGACACATGGTTTACATTCTCCCGGAGGCCAGCTTCCTCCCTGAAAGTGCTGTGTGACCATTCATCATGTCCGGTCACAGGACTGTTGAGAGGATTCATGAAAGGAGGCTGGTATCTCCTTTGAAGGCAATCTGTCCACCGTCAAAAACACCACAACCAACCTGACAGGCAACAAACACTCAAGGTAAAAACCAAATGGAAACAATCACCTCCGTCCCAACCCCACCTGGCTCGCGGGGTCACTTCGCTGGGGCCCCCAGGGCCGTGCACAACCAGCGGTGGCAGCCGGGGCAGCTTCAGACCTGGCCGTGGCCGCTCGCCCAGTCGGCGGAGAGCACCAGCCCCTCGGGGACTGTCTGGGGGGACTCGCACCACGGGGGCCTCGTGGCCACTCCCCCCAGAGCCCCCTCGACCACAGTGAGAGGTCTGTGCCCACGAGAGGGCACCTCTAACCCACGTGATGCCCCTGCGTCCCAGACGGCGGGTGACGAGGTCGCAGCGCCAACAGCACGGCCCCCGCCGCCCGCTCTGCTCCTCTTCGGGCCAGCACGGTCCCCACACGCGTCCATGAGACGGAGCCCACGCCCAGCACACGCAGCTGGAGGGCGCCGTGGAAAGCAGCAGCAATGGGGCCCCTCGGGCACTCGGCTCAGAACAAGGGCCACTCGCAGGAGGCTGAAGACAAGCTCACGCCGGTACCTCCCATCGTCTCCCCAAGCACCGTCCAGAACAGGGAGGGAAACACAGACCTACCCGGGGCACGGCATCCGCACAACATGAGGACGGGGCCCGGTCCCCACGTGGACCGATGCTCCTGGGCGGGGCCCACAGTGCCTCCACGAGGCCAAGCACCAGAGACAGGGCGGGCCTGGGGGGCCTAAGGGCGCACAGCTTCTGGGATAAGTCCTTTGAAACTGGGCAGCGGCGGCGGGCAAAGAAGTAAGGGGGGGAATGCAGGGTCCGGCAGGCACAGGGCCTCGCCACCAGAGGACACTCAGCCCTCCTCTCCCTCGGACAGACACCTGCGAAGCCACCGGGCTCTGGAGAACTGTCAGGAGAGGGCACCATCGGACAGCGAATCTTGTAAACACCCAAACCATGAAAATGCACAAGAGGAAGATAAGCAGGTCCACAAAGAACCACTGCAAAAAGTCAGAAAATTAAACTCCACACGTATCAGAGACAAACTCCGTCTGAAAAAACAAGAAAACTGTAAGACAACGCTTTCAACAAAAAAAGTATACTTAAACATTTGAGGATATGATAATCACCTTGAGTCAAAAACTCAAAACTTAGGGGGAAAGTGGATTGAAAACCAGAAAGAAATGAGAGTTGATTTGACACAAGAAAGAAATGAGAAAAAAGGACAAAACTATCTCAGAAATTAATATAAACTGTAAGGTGCTCAGGGGAGAAAAGACTCGAATAAAAATGTAGTAAGAGGCAAAGAAGAAAGGCAGAGAAACAAGAGAATAAAAATGAGACAAAGAAAATAAATTAAAGGGCCAGGAAAAAAACAGGGGAAAAGGAAGACAAGCAAAGAGGACATGTACTCAGTCGTCAGAGCCCCCGGAGAAGGAAGACAAGTGTGCGGGCAGAGGTTAATACTCAAACTATAATCCAAGGAAACTTTCAAGAAACAGAAAAAAACAAACCTACACACTGAAAGGGCATGTGGGCACCTGGGAAAATTAACCCATAAAAATCAACTTCGACAAAGCCTCATAAAACTGTCAGCTTTCCAAGATAAAGAAAAGGCCTCCAGGTAAAAAGAGAAAATAAACCATCAAGACGAGAGAATTAACCTGGCATCCGGCTTTCCCAAACCAACACAGAAAGCAATGGAACAGCACTGAAAAATCACTGAAAGCAAGAGTGAACCAACATTTTTATATCCAGCCTAACCGTCCTCCACACATCAAGGCCACAGAAAAACCGTTTCAACTTGCAAGACATCAGGGGACTCTGCACCTGAGCTTCGCGAAGGCTCAGCCGCAGGCAGGGGTCGTCCCAACAAGGGAAGAGCGGCGAAACCTCAGAAAAACGCAGAAGTAAGCATTTATAATATATAAACACGTAGCTGGTGCTACAGCAGAGGTGAGGAAGAGGCTGGGAAACGTCAAGTGCTGTGACAAGGTAGAAATGATGTAACCAAGCACGAAAGGGAACGGGAAGGGGACACCACAGGCTCCGGATGCGGTGTGGCCACCGGGGAGCCGAGGAGAACGCTGACGCAAGCCGAACAGGAAACGCACGTGAAAACCTGGGGCTGAGGACGCCCAGAAACGCTCACATACAAAAGCAACCACCAGAGCACAGTTACAAACCTTCCTAAACACAAACAAAAATCTTAATTAAGGAGCAAAGACTACACATCTCACCAAAAAACACAGCAACTGTAAAATATACACATCATCATAAAATACTGTGACCGAGTCAGAACCCACTTTGTCAGCTACATCAATACAGATGACAGGCTTAACCCACCTGTGACAGGAAAACGCTTTTCGACTGGACTCAGAAAACAAGACCCCGCCGTGTGCTCTACACAAGAGACATACCTAAAGGAAGAGCTACAAATCAAGCAGAATGGAGGTTTTCCAGGGTGATGCAAACAGGAGAGCAGGGGTAATGGCCCTGACTGAGGACAAAGGAGACATCAAGCCCACTGGGCAAAGGCAGACACTTTTCAATGGTAAAAATCACAACTCACGGTGAACATGTAACACTTACAGATATTTATGTACCAAATAACACGGCAACTCCCATACAAAGCAAAAACTGCAGGAGATGCAAGGAGATAAAGACAGAAACACAAGGACTTCCCTGGTGGCTCAGTGGTTAAGAATCTGCCTGCCAACGCAGGGGACACGAGTTCAATCCCTGGCCCGGGAAGATCCCACATGCCGCGGAGCAACTAAGCCCGTGCGCCACAACTACTGAGCCTGCGCTCTAGGACCCGCGAGCCACAACTACTGAGCCTGCGCTCTAGGACCCGCGAGCCACAACTACTGAGCCCACGCGCCACAACTACTGAAGCCTGCATGCCCAGAGCCCGTGCTCCACAACAAGAGAAGCCACTGCAGAGAAGCCCACGCACCGCAATGAAGAGTAGCCCCTGCTCGCCACAACTAGAGAAAAGCCCGCGTGCAGCAACGAAGACCCAACACAGCCTAAAATAAGTAATAAATAAATGAATTTATTAAAAAAAAAAAAAAGACAAAAACACACTAACAACGGAAGGCTCTGGGACACCACATCCAGCACAAAACACATCACGTGGACAAAAATAAGCAAAGACACAGTGGGCATAATCGGTAAGGTGCACCCCATATAAACCCAGCAAGTCCTACACCCTGCCTAAGAATACGCCTTGTTCTCAAGCACCCACAGCACATTCACTGAAGCTGAGCACCCCTGTTGCCCAAGAGATCAGCAAAATTACAAACTGTGGCAACACACGCTGGGAGGCTGTGGGGAGACAGGCCCTCTCCTTCACCACCGGCGGGTGCGAACTGGCGCGACCCTCCAGAGGGGAGCTTGGCAATTCCTAACGGAACTACCGACCCACTTACCTTCGCCCCACAACACACACCCCCAAGAATACAGCACCATCCGTGCACAAGGGAGGGGTCGCCCAAGGCACGTGGGTGCGGAGAAGCACCCCGCTTGCTGTGAAGAACGGGGAGCACCGCCACAACACGGCCCGGAGTGCGCTCCAGAGTACGCGAAGTGAAAACGGCCCACTGCACGAGGCGCAGGCTCTATGCTCCCGCGAGAGAGGCGGAAATCGCAAAACACACGCTTGCGTCTGAGGGGGAGGAGACGGCACTGCTGGGGGCACAGTCTTTTGTACAGCTCTGGCCCTGAGAACCCCCAAATAAACAACTAAACGCGAGCGGGGGTCGGGGGGGCCGCACCGTAGGACAGACAGCAGGAGGAGAGCCCAGCTGTGCCACCGGAGGGACGCGGCCTGCTGAGGGGCAGCGGGAAAGGGCTCATCCAGGTAACTCCGCGGCGCTGAGGATGCGGAACTCGGGGGCGCTGCAGGGCTACACACGGAAAGAACTGGGGCAGACACATGCTACTCTGGATGGTCAGCCACTTCCTTCTCACAGGGCTTAGCAGTTCTGGATCTCCTTTTTATCTGCAAAGTAGGGTGGGACAAAGAGCAAACCCACCGGGACGATGAGAGTCAGGCCTCCCACCTGGGACGCGGGACGGCTCGGAGGGCCTGTCACGTCAGGTTGGACCCACCGCCTTCAGTACAGACACGGAAAACACAGGTGGGGTGGCGCACGTATCCCCAGCTGTACCCCCGTGGGGGCTGGAGCAAGACACCCAGGGGCCCGAGCACACCGGTGCCCGGACCTGGTCCCTGCACACGCGTCCCAACAAAAAAGAACCGCGGCTCTGCGGAGAAACGGTTGATTCCACTGTTAGGGCAGGAAAAATATAAGGTAAGCCTGGAACATTTGTGACGTGAGAGAGTAAGAACCCTTCAGAAGGTGACAGGTTACGTCAACAGGACAGAGGACCCAACTGAAGGGCTCGCGAGGACCAAGCAGGGCTGGCAGAACTCCAACCAGCAAACGGGGGACAGAGGAGGAGGAGAGCCTGTCGGCCTGCGGGCACCGCACACGGGGCGCAGCCGTGCCGATGAGAACAGGAGGGCACGGTCCCTCAGCATTTCCCACAAGACACTTCATCACAAAGGGACACAGATTTTCCAGCGGAGATGCTGCGACCCCCCTAGAACCAAGTGTTCAAAGTGATCACCCGCAGCGGGACACACAGATGTCACGTACCTCCTGATACGACGCACTGAGGACACGGTATCACTGGTGCCGACATTCTAGCCAAATTACACAACCTGGGTTTCATCAAGAGGAAACATAGATGAGCCCAAATTAAGAGACCTTCCACCAAATAACCGACACACACTCTTCAAAGTGTCAAGATCAGGAAAGACAGGGAAAGACAGCGGACCCATCACAGACCAGAGGAGGCTACAGAGACATGGTGACCAAATGCCAGGAGGGGTACTGGATGGGATCCTACATCTTCAGTGGAGAATGGTAACAATCAAATACAGAGAAAACATTTGCAAAAGACATAACTGGTTAAAAAAAAAAAAAAAAAAAAAAACTCATCCAAACTACACAAAGAACTCTGAAAACTCAATAACAAGAAAACAAACAACCCAATTTTTAAAATGGATCAACGACCTTAAGAGACCCCTCGCCAAAGAAGAAGCACATGAAGAGATGCTCCAGATCATGCATCAGGGAAATGCAAGTTAAAGCAATGAGACACCACGACACACCTATTAGGACGGCCAGAGCCCAGAACACCGACAACACCAAATGCTGGTGAGGAGGTGGAGCAACAGGAACGCTCATCCGTAACTGACGGGAACGCAAAGTGGAGCAGCTACTCTGGAAGACAGTCTGGCAATTTTTTACAAAACTAAACATACTCTCACCATACGAACCAGCAATTGTGCTCCTTGGTATTTACCCAAAGGAGCTGAAAACTCACGTCCACACAAAAGCCTGCACATGGGTATTTATAGCAGCTTTATTCACAGTGGCCAAAACTTGGAAGTAACCAAGATGTCCTTCAGCAGGTGATGGATAAATAAACTGTGGTGCATCCAGACAGTGGAATATTATTCAGCCTTGAAAAGAGAGAAATGAGGTACCAAGCCACGAGAGGACACGGAGGAACCTTAAATGCATTTAACTAAGTGAAAGAAGCCAGTCTGAAAAGGCTACAGACTATATGATTCCAACTCTACGACACTCTGGAAAAGACAAAACTATGGAGACAGTAAAAAGATCAGGGGTTGCCAGGGGCTGGGGGGAGGGAGGGATGAACAGATGAAGCACAGAGGACGTTTAGGGCAGTGAAACTACTCCGTATGATACTCTAAAGGTGGATACAGGCCATCATACAGCTGTCCAAACCCACAGAATGTGCAACACCAAGAGGGAACCCGGATGTAAACCGCAGACTCTGGTGGTGATGAAGCGTCCGTGCAGGTTCATCGACTGTAACAAGCGCAGCATCCGGTGGGGGGCGTGGATGACGTGGGAGGCTGTGCAGGTGCGAGGGGAGGCGGGGGGGGGGGGGGGGGGGGGGCGTATGGGAACTCTCTGCACTTTCCACTCAATTTGGCCGTGAACCTAAAACTGCTCTAAAATATAGAGTTTCTTAACTTAAAATTAAATTCTGAAAGACCAAATCAAATGAGGTCTTTAGTCAGTAGTATCACACCAATGATGCACCTTAGGGTAAGCTGAGTGAGGGATATACAGAAACTCTCTTTACTCTTCTCGTAACTTTGCTGCAAGTCTAAAATTAGTTCACGATAAAGTTTTTTGTCTTTTTTTAAAGACACACCCTAAAGAAATAATCCTAAACTAAAAAAAGAAAAAGAGAAATTAAGCCTTAGCTCTGATGAAGAAAGGCATATGAAGGACTTTTTAAATTCCAGATTTCGTATTAACTGTCACACATATAACTCACAAGTATCCCTGAAGACCAAAATCAGGCACAACCAGCAACGTACGCAGCCACGCCGCAGGACCTCTGGTGACGTGCATCCCTCCCACCGTCTCCTCAAGGTGCCCCCTCACCCCACACTCCTCCCCACGCCCACGCCCTCCCCATCAGTCTGGAAATACGCGCTCTTTTTCTCTTCTTTAGAAAACGCCTAAGGCAGAAGTTAATCAACATGTCTTTCCCACGAGCCCTCCCCTCCCAGCACAGGGACCCCAGCAGCCAGAGTGGTTGGGGGACTGGTTACATTGAGCCAAAAAAAAAAAAATATATATATTGAGAATAACGGGAACTCGCGTCCTCTCTGTCTGTGAAGGGATTCGAAAGTAAGGAAAGGAAGAAGACTAGAAGAAGCCCTGAGGTCCTAGACTAGAATCTCAGCATCAACAGGAACGCACAGGGTTGTTCTAGATACAGAAAGGGGCACGCATGCACGCACGCACACACGCGCCTGTACACATACATACGTTCCAGGCTCTGACTGCTGGGGGCCTGGAGCAGGGACCCCCGTAGCGATCGGCACACACAGTGCTCAGATACTGGTCTCTAAATACCACCCTCCACCGCAAGGAAGCAGGCTCCTGGGTGCCACTGCGGGTGAGGGCAGGGGAAGCACAAGAGGCACCTGGACACCCCTCACGCTTACAGGACGAGGGCAACGTTTCAAAAGGATATAGGAAACAGCCTGAAGAAGCTTCCACTGACCAAATCTAGAAATAACGAGAGCACTGATTACAACCCTCTGAATACAGCAGGAACCCACGCGTCCATACACAGTGATGAACGAGTGCATGAATGAATGAGGACGGAGGGAGGGAGGGAGGGGGAGAAGCTCTTCTTCACAGCAGAAGGCAACCAGTAAATGTGGAAGGCGTGATGGAAACAGAGCATCATAATCTGGCCCCCAGCCTGGCGGTCCTGACGCAGCGGCAGTCATGCAAGGGTGCTAAGGCCGGGTGAGGTGTGATGGGAACAGAGTACCTGCGTGATCCTGGAGTACCTCCTTTCACAATACTAATAAACGCTAAGGGACTGACTGACTACACAGTGGAGAAAGCTGCTTTCTCAGCCAGACAACTTAACCAGGTGATCAAGGCTAAGATCACCTAGTGATGCCAAGGGTCATCCTACAGAACAAGAGACCTGCCCTCTTCAACACGGTCAGGAACGGGGAGACTGGGAAGAGGTTCACGCCACAAGCTAGCTGGACACCGCACACGCCTGGATCAAAGAGAAACCAGGACAGGCCGTGAAGTGAGAGCAGGTCTGGGGACCCTGGGGCACCAGGGCTGATTTCCTGATGCGGGGGGTGGGGTGGGTGCAGTAGTAACACAAGAGAACATCCAGCGTTGTCAGCATTTAGGGGTGATGGAACATCCCACACGCGTACTTGTGTACGTGTGAAGAGGGGGTGATGAAATAAAGGTGGTAAAATGTTCAGAATTGAGAATCTGAATGGAGTTTTTTATACTGTTCTTACAACTTTTCTATACGTTTGAAACTACTCTAAATCAAAAGAAAAACATTTTGAAAAACATAAATCAGTATATTCTGGGAAGAAGATGCCAGAGGCGTCAAAGTTTTTTTTAATCTTCCCAAAGGCCATATAAAACACAGAGCAACTAGAAAGCAAAACCAAACGCCAGCAGACAATGTTTACAACCAAACCGGTGAAGATGAACGGCGAGCAGCCACAAGCCTATCTCAGAACTGTGCGGGAAAAGCAGCGGGGCACCCGCGAGGCCCGAAAGCCCCCGGGAGCCAGCGGGTGTTCACCAGGAAGAGTGGCAGATTCACCGGAGAGCGGCAGCTACAGCCAGGAGTTCTCTCCTCTCAACAGCAGCCCCGCCACTAGGAACTCTGCCTCCCACCTGCCAGGGCCCCGCAGCACAGGGCCTCACACAGAAGAGAAACTGCGAGGAGTGAAATTAAAGCTGAGCAGGACAGGGACAATGGAGACAAAAAGGTCCAGGTAAGAGTCAGGGAGCAGCAGAGCCTGACATCTCAGACAGCAAGTTCGTCGCCACGTGGGAACAACAGGAGAGGAGCTCAGTGAAGTGGCCAACCTTCACACCACCTCCTCCTAAAGGTTCAAGACAGCAAAATTCACATAGAAGTGAACCACAGAAAGGTCAAATCCCAGACAAGCTGCCCTAGGAAAAAAAGAGAATAAGGAGCAGAACAACATCCCTACAGATGATGAAAAACACCAAAAAGACACAATCAAAAAGAGATCAAAACTTGTTATGTTCTATTTCCAAACAAGCTAAAAGACATCGAGAAAATGATAAAAAGCGTGAAAGAATAACATAAACCAGAATCAGCGAAACTCAGAAGTGAGGTGACAAAGTCAAGGAAAAATTAGAAACAAAAGAAAATTTCACTTGAGAAATGAAGACTACACTAAAAAGAACACAAGAGCAAATAAACGCAACAAATGATACCTTAAGAAGGAATTAGGAGAGCGAGAAGGATAAACAGAGTATAAAACTTTTTAAAAGAGAGATTGAAAGGATTAAAGAGAAAAGGACAAATACTGATGGCAGATACAAAAGGTACAACGTATGAGTAACAGGAATCTCTGAAGAGGAAAACAAAAACAAAGAAAGCGTTAAAGAAAATGTTCCTGAATACGAAAGGTTTAACTGCATATATGCTGAAAGAACACAACCTCTCCCTGAGAACGACAACCCAAGACAGCCAACTCCGAGTAAAATGCTGGGCTTTACGGGAAAAGAATTCTGTGGGCATCTTTGGGCAGAAAGAACACATGAGAAACACACGAGAAATAAAATTAGACTATCATCAGACTGACAGCAACCTTTCGTACCAGGAAAAAAATTATCTAGTGTAACTATTTACTCAAGATAGATTCTCAAGGAAAGAAAACGTGAGCCACGGATTTTCTAGCTATCAAAACCATCATCGACATGCACAAATATGGGGAACGCAGCCCCCATGAAACACTCCAAAACAATCCCACAGAGAACGAGATCCAGAAAACCAAATGACTAAACAGACATCCACACAGACTTGTAATTAGCATTAAACATAGAGTTACTTATGGAACTAAGACGAAGGGTCCAGGGAGAGAGGACAGCATGAAACAGCCACGTGATGTAAACAAAACACATGCATGAGTGACAGTCCTCGCTGGAGTGCAGCCCACCCGACGCTCTCCCTCCCAGCTTCCAGCCAAGTCGCCGAAGGCCCTTCCCGGGGAGTAAGGATCACACCCTACGTAAGACCCACCCCAACCAAGCCTAAAACCTGCACAGGGAAGGCAAGTCTGCAGGGTGAGCCCCACTGGGTGAGGGAGCTCAGAAACATCATGGGATTTCCACAGACCCTACTGAACACCAAAGTGAGACACAAGACACACAAGTTCAAGATGAGCAGCCAGGAGCTGAACTAAAACAAGAGTCAATACTCTTCAGAGGATGACGACATGTCATCCACAAAATCCAGCATCCAAGCCACAACGACTAGACATGCAGAGCGACAGGAAACTGTGACCCACGGTCAAAGGAAAAAGCAGTCGACAGAGGCCGAATCGAGACGCCCCAGATGTCGGACTTGACAAAACCATTAGAGCAGCTTTTACAGAGAGGTTCAAAGAATGTTGGGAAAATGTGGCCTCAGTAAGTGAGCAGACAGGGAAATCTCAGCAAAGAATCAGCAGCCATAAAAAAGACTTAAGTGGAAATCCCAGAACTGCAGATACATCAACAAATGAAAACTTCACTGGACAGACTGCAGAGCTGACTGGAGAAGACAGGGAATCTGAAGACAGATCAGTAGAAATGATCCAGTCCGAACAGAGGAAGAAGTGACTAAAGAAAAACAAATACAGACTCGGAGACCCACAGGGCAATGTCAAAAGATCTAACAGAGGTATAACTGGGAATCCCAACAGAAAAAGACTGAAACAGAGAAAGTTCTGAAGAAATAAAGGCCAAAGTGTTGCAAATTTGAGGAAAACTACTGACCTACAGATCCAAGAAGCTCAGAGAAGCCCAAGCAGAGTGACCAGCAAGAGAACCAAGTCTAAGCACCACACAGACGAACTTCTAAGAAGTAAGACGATCACCTCAAAACAGCTGGAGAAGTGACACACGTGACAGGAAACAAGCACTGAAATCACAGTGGGGCCCTGAATACGACGGAACAACGTCTTCAAGGACAACGACGGTCACACGTTACGGCTGTTTTCAGGTCTAAGAATAAGAGCTCTGCAATTCTGCAAAACACTCTGGGAGATCTCCCATCTTTTTTGTGATCTGGAACAAGAAAACATGGCTAAATGAGAACAGGAGTTTCCTTGGAAAAAAGAAAGAGACCAGCAGTTAAGACAGGATTCAAGGAGTAGAGGAAAAACGTGAAGGATGGCTAACGTTCTTACAATCACTTATCCCTGTTAGTCGGTCATTCTATAAAATTAAGTGATGTGTATCTGGACTTGCTCGGCTTATTCAAGAATGTGAGAGAAAATTAACCTGAAGTTAAAAAAACAGAGCTGAAAGAAAAAAAAAACAAACTGTCAACATTCAGGGAAAACTTCATTCAAACTTTTGAGGGCGAAATACAACCATTTTCAGGTAAACAAAAGCTGAAAGAATCCATCACCAGCAGATTGCACTACAAGAAACGCTAAATGCTGTCCTTCAAGCCAAAGGGAAATACTGCTGATGGAAGCCTGGAACTTGGGACGAAGGAACGAAAAACACCAGAAATGGTAAATAAGCAGGTAAATATAAAAGACGATGTTTTCTTTCTTCCTGTGATTTACTTGTAAAGCAACTGGCAGTTTGAAGAAAAAATAACAATACTTTAAAGTTGGGTTTGTCATTACATATAAAGATACGACAGCAAACAAAACAAGAAACTAACAAAATCTGGACACACAGAAACAGGCTACAACCTTCCTTCATGCTAACCCCACTACTCAGGGAGAACAGTCAGCCCAACAAAGGTCAGTCTTCTGACAGAATCTCCCCATGTTCTCTTCAAAGTCAGTCTAAATCTCATCATGTTAAGCTACAGTGATCAAACTTCCTCATGCAAAGAACTTCTTGCTCACGTGATATCCACAAACGGGTTGATTTGAATATAGAGTATCGAATGTACCGAGAAAACAAGTATTCCAAGGGCGGTGAGACAACACGTGCGCGAACGAACGACAGCCCGTTCTCAGGCGTGCCTGACTCCCTGCAGAGGCGGGCGGGACGCAGGTGCCCCGAGGCCCTTCCAGCCCCCGTCCCTGCAACTGTGAGGTACCTCTGCTCCCGATCCCGGTCCCGGAGAGTCCACTTTCCTCTTTTTCCTGGGCCCGATGGCAGCTAGTGCTGTGAGGTTGGCATCTCGCTGCCTCATCTGTGCCAGTTCTTGTTGCTGCATCTTTGTTTTGAAAAGGAAACAGGGACTGTCATCTCACACACATTTTTTCTTACTACAAAAGTAATACGTAGACACCAAAGGGTTTTCTAAATTTTCCTAAATTAAAATTTAATTCGACTGTTTTTTTTTTAAACAGTAAGCATATTTTGCAATCAGAAAAACAGTAAAGCAATAGATGCTCATCTTTAAAAGCTCAGAAAATATGAGCAAATTTTGAGAGTACAGAGACTGGACTGCACCAAATGAGAAATTACCTGGAAGTTTAAAAGCACAGGAAAACACTTTTGCAAACATCATAAATCGCTACAGGAAGGCCTACTGTGCAGAGATACCCTCGCTTTCTCAGCCTCTCTCTCCTGTTAGGTGCTGAGGCTGAATGCAAACATATTTTCAAGTGTGCGGTGAGTGCAGATTCTTGGACTGAAAACGCTTACCTCCTTTGCCTTCTGTTTCAACCTTAACTGTTCTGGATCTTCCTGTCTGGATCGAGACTATTTTCAAACAGGTAAAAAAGAAAGATAAGTTGTGACCTAAACGTTCATCACCTGACAGATATGTTATCTTATTCGTGACGTAATGACATCTAAGTCACGTGACAGAATGCATTAAATTTTTAAGCGTTTACAGCTAACAGATGAACATTTATCATCATGAAAATCAATACCATTTGGACGTAAGAAGCACGCCATGGTCTGATGTGACCTGAGGACGGTGGGCCAGGGCAGCCCGCAGGGCTCCGGGCTCAGGTAAGGGACCTGCCCCGCGCGCTGGGTGACCTGCTGAGGTCCGGAGGCTCCCCGCCCCAGCTCCGCTCCTAACCCCGCGCACGTGTCATCGAGGCCAGCCCCAAACCCTGCTCCGGCTCCTGGAAACCCCAAGGGTGTCTGCGAGCGCCCAGGGTGGAGAGGGGAGAACTGAGTGGAGCGCGAGCACTTGCCTTGGCTGCCCGCATCAAGATCTCCCGCTCCTGCTCGTCCTTCCGCTGTTTCTCAATCTGATCAAGCTGCTCAAAGAACTTGAGCTGAGCCCGCACGTCACTTGCCTGCTCGTACCTGTCATCGTCCTAGAAAAAAGCGAAACGGCTGTTTGTCCCGAACCTGGGGACCCAGCCGGACAGTCCGCGCACCGCCTCCCGCCTCCCTCGGCCCCCTCCCCGGGCGGGCGCGCAGACCCAAGCCCCTCTCGTCCCCGACAGGCTCTGCTTCTCAAGTGCTCTGGACGCGCACACGCCGTCTCAGGCAAGTCGTCCGGGGGCTCACGGGCAAGTGTCCATTTTATACACTTTGGTATCATTTGCCTTTTTTAAGTGGCATTTAAAATTTTTTTCTAATAGCATAAAAAGTATCTTCAAAGCAAAATGGCTACAGGCTTGTACTTCCAACGTTGCGCAGGCAGTGCCTGGCCGCTCCACGGTGCCCTTGAAAGAGGGTCTGCGTGACCGAAGAGGAAGGCGGGCTCTGCCTTGAGCCTGCTGTGCGAGGCCGGGCTGCGGCGAGCCGGCCCTCCACAGCACACGACAGGGCACCACTCTGAGTCCCGGCAGCGCGGGTGAGCCAGAGCCCCTCGCGTCTGCACGGACAGCTCGGGCCTGTGCAGCTGCTGGGACCCCCGCCGCGTGGAAACGGGCAGGAGGGTCCACCATCTCCGGAGCTGAGGATGCCGCCTGCCCGGACCCAGAAGGTCGGCTCCCTAACCCGGAGGTCGGCTCCCCGCACCCCCCTTCCGCAGCCCGGCGGAGAGCACGCAGCGCACCACGGGGCTGGGAGAAGTGGCGTCTTCCCAAAATCCCGTCCTGGGAAAACTCAAAACAAGCTCGACGCTCGGCCGCTTCCCCCGTGCCCCCCAGGCAGCACCAGACCCAGGAGGGGCGACGGGGCATCCCCTCCAGGAAACGGCGGGTTACCTTATAAGAGAAGTTCTTTTGCTGAGCCGTTTCTGATATCTTTTCTACAAGGTTCTGCAGCCTCTGTTGCGTGGCGTGTGACACGTAACTCACCACGTCTGGGTGTAACTCTGTTATGCCGTGTTTCTTACCTGGGGAACAGGCGATACTTTACAATCACTGAAGCTCTTTTCTTTCCTTCACTGTTTTTCCCTCATCCCCCAGTTACCGCTTTGTGCAACCTGAGGGTCAAGGGTGGTCTACACCTGCTTCAACGACCTGAGAACGTCACCGCCAACCCCACGAAAGCACAACCCTGGCAAAACAGGTGACAAGGGACAAGGGGTGTCCCCCCCGAAGCCCAGGACAGCTCCACGCGGAGCACCGCAGCCGTGGTCCACGCCAAGCCCACGCGTGGAGGCCAGACATCCCAGGGCCGGTAAGAGACAGGGCCATACCTATTTCTAATATTCTTCTTTGCAGAGGCGCTGGGAGGAGGAAGGTCTCGTCTTTGCAGGACCGCGTCAGGGTGCCCACTAACTCAGAGTTCGTAGCCAATATTCTCGCACTTTCTTCCGACAGGTTCACGCCGGCCATCGACGCTACGTCATTGATGTCATCGTCGTCCCTTCAGGAAAGAAGAGGAGGTGGGTCTAGCCGAACGAGGGCCGCCAAGGAGGCACATGCGGGTGGCCCCAACTCGGCGGGCAGAGGGGCGGCTCCCCCACACTGCCGTCACCTGAGCACGAAGGCGGTCGCCTGCAAGCGAATCTGTTCTTTTAAAGGAAGACCCACCCGAAGGTACGGCAGAATGGGAGTCTTTGCACATAGATGTCAACGCCAAGTTCACAGACAGCACAGCACCTACTCACTGCTTCAAGGAGTTTGTTCTGTGAAACCTTTTTTAAATGATCTCACAGCATTAATTTATTTTTAATACAATCACAAACTCTCAGAAAAGCTGGAGTATAGTATAAAGGACTTTTTCCCCCTGAATCACTTGAGGGTGAGCGGTCGACCTGACACCCACCCCCCGGGACACGGAAGTGTGGCTCCCTGTGGACAGAGGCACCCCCTACAGAACCAGGGGGATGGCCTTTGAAACCAGGCCACCAGCCACACCCAGACCCCCAGGTTTGGCTAACGGTCCCTACGGCATCTCCCACAGCAAAGGGTCCAGCTCAGAACCACGAGCTGCGTTTTGCTGTCACGTCTCTGCAGCCCCTCCCTGACTCTCGTGCCCCTGACACCTGGAAGGTCACAGGCCAGCTGTTCTGCAGCATGTCCTCGTCTTCCCTCTGACGGACGTCCCTTTGTGACGAGATGCGGGCAATGCACCTTTGGCAGGAATTTCACACGAGTCACGGGGCCTTGCTCACCCTGCACACGGAGCTCCAGCGCAGGGGGGCCCTGCCCGGCTTCCCTGCTGTCGGGGCGCCCCTCCCTCCCTGTGCAGTTACGAGGACCTCAGGGGAGGTGGTCTGAGACTGTGCAAATCCCGTTCCCCTAAACCACCCACTTACTCGTTTCTAGGGGCTCGGGTTCCTGTCTGATCCAGCAGATACAACGTCACTACAGACACGGCCGGTGGGAGGGGGCCACTTGGGGGCTTCTGGGAACTCTGACCCTCGAGCACTGTTTTCTGACCAAACAAAGTGCACTAACTCGTCCTGCGCCCTCCCGACTCCGGCCTGGAATCAGCAGCCCCCTAAGGCACCCTGGTCACTGCGGGGGAAGCGGTTTTAGACGAGCCCTGGGCACTGGGTGTGCTGCTGCCATCGTGGTGTCACCAATCCCAGGCCCCCCCCAGTGGCAGAGTGGGCGGCTCCGGCCATAGCCTTTCCCGAGCATCCACAGCCGGACGCCCAGCCCGACCCAACCCCCCGGCTCGCCTCGTTTGCTCCTCTCTGCGTTTCTGACTCCCTCGCACCTGCAGGTGGACGGCAGGTCTTCCCATCTCCGCCACCCGCCCTCTCGCTCGTGGACGTCCTCCCCACCCGCGGGCCCCCGCCCTCCGTGCCAGGCGGTGCCAGGCACCCACCGCCTCGCCCTGCCTGGAGGCCGACCCCGGCTCAGGCCACCACGCTCCAGCACTGCCAACACCTGCCCTGCTCCCTAACCGCTTGAGGGACGAAGCGTCTGGGAAGGGACGGGAAGGACCACCCAGGTCCCCCGACACGTGCACTTTGCTGGATCCGAACCAAAGCAGCCGCTGCGGCCCTTCCTATGGCGACGCCCAGACCAGCTGCTCGTCAAGAGACCAAAGCACAGCATCTCTGAAGGGTCTGAGGTTGAAAGCAGGACACAGAAGCGCCCTCTGTGATGACTGTGATGCGCTCAGAAGGCTGAGCCATCGTATCACAGACGCAAATCTCCCACTGGTTCGCGCGGAAGGTCAGCTGCTCTGCCATCCCGCCCTGTCTGCGGCAAATGTCCCTGAGCTGCTCTGGGGGAAAACACGCACACAGCGTGCGTGTGTGCGCGCGTGTGTGTGTGTGCGCGTGCGTGCGTGTGTGTAGGGAATGAACGCAGCCTCAAAGCACCAACGGCCACTGGGCGAGGCCCTTCCCTCCGGGCGCCTCCTGAGCCACGGGCTCACTCCTTACCTAAACGAGCCTCCCCCGGGCTCCTTGAGCTTGTTTTTCTGTGCGGCAGCTGCTTGTGCCGAGACAGTAGAAAGAGCTTTGGTTCCAGGTAACACGGCAGGTTTCACCACAGGGACTGCAAAACAAGAGACGAGGGTATGCCCCCCGCGCACGGACTCGGAAGCGGAGACACTGCCGTCCCCGGTGCCAGGTGGGCTGCGGGGAGGGCCACTACCCCCCGCCCACCACAAGGAAGCTTCCTAAAACGTCAGAAACGTTGGGTTACTAACTCTAGATTAGAGTAAAAACGTAAGCAGCATCTCTCACGCATTTGCCTTCCTGTATCTCATCAAACTTTTTGAAGTGTAGGTAAGAACCCAGTCCTGAATGTGTAATTGTAAAAATCGTACTGACGGGGCGATGCCCGTACAACCCTGTGAATGTACCAACACCACTGAACTGTACACCTGTTCACGTGGCTAAAATGGCCAAGTTTATGTTACGTGAGTTTCACCACAATTAAAAAAACAGGGAGACGGGGTCCTGGGCAGAGCGGCCCGGCCGCCGGCCCTCACCTGGCTGCAGCTGGTTCAGCTGGATCTGCTGGGGCGTGGTGAGCACGATGCGGTTGTGGGGCTGCCGGAGCGCCACCATGGGCGTCTGCGTCAGCGTCACCTGCGGCGGCCGGATCAGCGCTCCAGGTTTGGGCGGCGGCTGGATCACCTGGGGCAGAGCCCACGGGGCACGTGAGCACACATCCCACCCCCGTCCCCACCGCCCGAGGGGGCTCCCACACCTGTTCCCTGCCCGGGGCGGGGGTGGGCAGCCTTCCGGGAGGACCAGGAGGTTCAGCCGGGGGCACTGCATCAGGCGCCACGGCTGCAAGCTCCTGGAGACAGATTAACTGCTCGGAAGCCACACACGGGGGCCCTGAGGCCAGCGCCTGGAGGACAGTGTTTACTGAGCCTGCGAACCAGCGTGGAACAGCCGACTTCTCCCCAGATGTGAGCACAGGTGCCGGGGCGCCCCCTGATCCCTTCCAGAGTCTCTAGGGCTGGATCAGAATCCAGCTGCTGAATTTTACGAAGGTCACCTGGTGCGCACACTCTTATGTTACAGCGCACTCGGGGAGGGATGGGTGGTGCCCGGGGCCCAGCCATCTCTGCAACAAAACCTATGAAAATTCACACTGTCCAGAATGAGCAGACACACGACTGCCTGCAGGAGGTTCAGGCCAAGTTTTGCCACAAACTCAGGGAAGAGCCTCCAGGTTTCACGTCCCTACGGCCTTCAAGGGAAGCAGGTGATGGACCGGTGGTGCCCGACTCTGCAAGGGTGCGGCAGAGCTCCACCCCTCCAGTGAGGGGCATGCGAGCGAGCCCTGATCTCACACCCGCGCTTTGGCCGAAGCACACACACGGCTCCACCTCCCGTGGGAGCCTGTCTTCCTCACCACCAATCAAGGCAAGAACAAATGCAGATTTTAACTTGAGCAGGTGAGAGACCACCACCCTTCATGACTCTGATTGCCCACCTGGTTATCACTTGAGCATTATCGTAAAATACACTCCACAACCTACGAAAGTGACGTGAGGACCTGCGTTGTTTTAATTTTTTTTAACTGTCTGTATAGGAACAAATCCCTTTGAAATTTAAAAAAAAAAAAAAAAAATAGCAACTGCCTTTCTACACTGGGCGAACCCCATCTGCCTGCAGGAGCACGTTCAATCCTCAACTCTTCCCAGCAGAGACACCCTTTTCTATAACTACACGACCAGAACCCTGGATCCCAACCACAGATAAATCCACCTTCAGCAGCCGTGCCTCCCGAGGATCTCTGAGCCCCAAACAACGGCTGCAGAGCTGGGCTCTAGACCATGAAACCTGACGGGTCCAGCGCCAAGCACTTAGCGTCGGCTTTGTGTATTTGGGCCATTGCTCCTAATCAAAGATAACGTCCAGCTAAAAGATCCACTGCAAACACACTGTGTCCATTTAAACCAGGGACGCCCGAAACAGTACAGACAACGGACGTGCCAAAGGGCAAAATTCAGTAGGCTTATTTCGTTTTACTGAGAAATAAATTCCAAAGCTGCAGGGCCTCGGCCCCTGGCTGACACCTCACTATTTCGGATCCCGCCCCAGGTTCTCCCTGGCAGTCTCTCTGAGCCACGGGCGGCCGGGCGCGCGCGGGGGAGCAGGGCAAGGCTCTGGCCTCCATACCAGCGGCGCGGGCTGCCCCTGCTTGCCGACGCCCACCGGCGCGGGCTGCGCGAGGCTGATGACAGGGGGCTGGAGGGCGCTGGTCACGGTGGCCGCCGTCTTCCCGGCCGTGCGCTGCACCGAGCCGCTGAGCACCACGGCCGTGAGCGCGGTGGTGGCCTGCGAGGCCGGCGGCGGCTGCTGCTGGCTCTGCTGGATGAAGGCCGCGGAGTCGGGGGTCAGCTGTCTCAAGGCGGGCAAGCTCCTCTGGGCGGAAAGACAGACACAGGGTTGGCTCCCTCCTCGACTCAGAAAACGAGAACACGTCCTCGGCCAAACAGCGTCGGTCGGGGCCTGAAGGAGACGCCCCGGACGCCGGGTGCCGGCATCCCAAACCACTGTCCCCCGACCGCCGCTGAGCAGGGCGACCCTCAGTGACAACTGGCTGCAATTTGCTTAAAAAACAAACCAGAAGCGCCATTTCTGAAATGCAGTCACGCGCGTTAAGGCAGTGGAGGCACGTGAGCGACACCCTCGCCCCAGCGGCGCGGGGCCCCCGTCTGCGGGGAGAGGGCCCCTCGCAGCCCCCGGCTGGGACACGACATTGTGGCCTCAGGGGCGGGGGTCTCGCAACTTACAGAGAAGCCTCGAAAGAGAAAACTTAGCATTCTGTCTCAGGGGACTTGAAAACTGCAAACGCACCGGTGACACCCGTACGAGCCCACCCCTCCCCGGGACACGCCCGCCCCCCACCCGACGCTGGGTGCTCGCAGGGGGCTTCAAGTTACCTTCAGGAAAGGCACAAGGTAAGGTTGAGGTGAAGAATTAAGTTCTCGGTATAACCTACTAGTGAAATCTTCTGCTTCGATTTTTCCGTCCTTAAAAATAAAATTCACATTGAAATTCCTCCACGAATACAAACTCGCACACACGTAACTTTATGCAGCATTTCTCTGGTCTCGCGTTTTAGGACTGGCCGCTCCTCACGCCAGGTCCTGCGCTGGACGAAGGTGCGGGCGGGCCCAGGGGCCACGTGCTCAGCTGACACGGGTTCCCGGGCGTGGCTGAGGCCCCCGGCCCTCCCCGCGCCCCGCCCCATCGGGGCTCACTGGCCCACTCCACGACTCCCGTACGCCAGCTCCCACGGGACATTTACGTGGCACCTTAACCCACCGCAGGTCAGGCATTTTGCCAGGTGACAGACTAGCCTAAAAGTACCCTCGTGACCAAGCTGGAAGGTACCGCAGACCAGGGACACCCTTACCCAGAGAGACCACACCTACGCCGAGACCCCAGAGCAGCTGGGGCGCCGGCAGGGAGAAGCGAGCGCCCAGACGAGAGGGCCCAGACCCCGCTCTGGAAACCAAAGCGATCTGGGTGTGCGGGCTGGGGGATGGGACAGCACGGGCACCCGGGAGGGGTCAGCACCGTCCCAGCCGGCTCTGCCGACACCTGGGAATCCTACGAGACAAACTCTGCCCACCTGCGCCCTCTCACTCGAGGTCACCTACCACCAGCAGCCAAGCCCATGGCTGACTGGGCCCAGTTCAAGGGGGGAGTGGCCAGGGCTGCAAAGAGGTCCTGTAACAAGGGCGGAACGGGGGGTCCCGGCGCCCTGATAAGGGTGCAGCACAAGGGGGACGGCACTGGGCTCATCTGGAGGTGAGGGGATGGGGGGGTGGGACAGTCGACGAGACGAGCCCACGCTTCCAGCGCCGGGGAGGGACCACAGACAAAGGACCGTGGGAAGAAAGGGAACGGCATTTATTTAATTAGAAATTTTCATTAGAAGGTAAAATTGTTATAATTAAAACAAACAAAAAGCTGGGAATTCTTGTTCCTCGCAGGAGAGATTATTTTTCAACCTCTGAGTTTCCTGAAAAGATTTAAGGAGCATCTGAAGCGATCATTTTTGCTTGTGAGAGCGGGACTTCATTCCTTTCCGGCCCCAAACCCACGTGGTCTGCAGAGACGGCGCAGAGCCAGCCCCCGAGGGTGGCTCCCCTCCAGCCCAAGCCCTCGGCACGGAAGGGAGGCTGCGAGCAGAGGGTCTGAGCCGGCAAACCCACCAGCAGGACAGAAACGTCCAACAGCCCGTCTGCTGAGCCACCAGGTTTCCTTGCAAAGAGAAACCGAGAGGAAAGGAAAACAGCAGGAAGGAGGGGACCCCCAGGTTACCGGCGACACAGAGGCAGCTGCCACAGGTGGACCTGACCGACTCTGACCGAGCCCTGCAGGCAACACTGGACTCAGCCTCTGGGCACCTGGGGGCTGCGAGGGATCCTGTGTTCACAGGTTATGTCCAGGCATCCGTGCTGAAATATTTATGAGACTGGGGAGGGGTTGTGGGTGGCAACGGGGGCGCAGCAGATGCAAAGTCATATAAGAACTCATGACTGATGAAGCCCGCAGGTGGCCCAGAAGGGCTGTCATTCTGCTTTCCGCTTCTGTATCACTTAAAATCCTCCGTGAAAGGGACTTCCGTGGTGGCACGGTGGATAAGACTCCGCACTCCCAATGCAGGGGGCCCGGGTTCAATCCCTGGTCGGGGAACTAGATCCCACATGCATGCCGCAACTAAGAGTTCGCATGCCACAACTGGGGAGCCCACCTGCCGCAACTAGGGAGCCTGTGAGCCGCAGCTAAGACCCCATACAACCAAATAGATAAATATTAAAAAAAAAAAAAAAAAAACCCTCCGTGAAAAAGGTAGAGCAGGTGGAGGAGTGAGCGAGGGCCTTTAAACACCCTCCATCTGGTGAATTTACATCGCTCCTCTGCGGCCAACATGCCGCGCGACTGACGGGGCGGAAAAGGAGCTCCTAGGGAAGCCGTCCTGCTGTGAGGTTCCGAGAAGCCAGGCTGGCGAGCGGATGGCAGGGTGGTGGGCAGAGGGGCCCAGACTCCGGCCGCGCCCCGCCCCCCATGGCCAAGTACAGCGCTCTAAGGCAGAAGGGCCGGCGTACAGAGCTCTTACCAGCAGATTCTGTACCAGTTCTTTCACGTTAGCGGCTGTCTCTGTAGACTGTTTACCAGATGAAGCCAGTTTTATTAGCGTAGATAAAAAATTTTTACATTTCTTCACGTTCTCCATAGTTTCCTGGATAGAAGTTAAAAAGATGTAAGCGGAAAACTCTTAAAAGGCAGATTTTCATCACAGCTTTTAACTAAGATATGGGTGTCATATAAGAAATGTGTATTTCTGGGCTTCCCAGGTAGCGCAGAGGTTAAGAATCCGCCTGCCAATGCAGGGGACACGGGTTCGAGCCCTGGTCCGGGAAGACCCCACATGCCGCAGAGCAACTAAGCCCTGTGCTCCACAACTACTGAGCCTGTGCTCTAGAGCCCACATGCCACAATTACTGAGCCCGCGTGCTGCAGCTACTGAAGCCCGCGTGCCTGGAGCCCGTGCTCCGCGACAAGAGAGCCACCACAGTAAGAAGCCCGCGCACCGCAAGGAAGAGTAGCCCCCGCTCGACGCAACTAGAGAAAGCCCGCGCGCAGCAACGAAGCCCCAACGCAGCCAAAAATAAATAAATAAAATAAATAAATTTATTTTTAAAAAAAAGAAATGTGTATTTCTTTTCCTAAATTTCTTTGAGGAAAATGCAGTAACTCTCACGGCCTGATGATGGGAGTATAAACCAGGACGTGTGCTCTGGAGGCACAGACCCAAGTTTACAGCTCACTCAGCCCAGCAATTCTACTTATAGAAATGTAACTAATAACCAATAAATGTAAAAAAGATGATCTATAAGACATTCACCTTGATGTTGCTTATCATAAAGAAAAACTGATACCTATCTAAGTGCACAATAAAAGAAACTGAATTATGGCACAGATACTAAAGACGATGAAAAATACTCAGCAGAGAAACATGAAAAACGTTAAGTCATAAATAAAGCACGATCCCACTGGTTTAAAGATTCATACGTGTGCAGGAAAACTGCTGGAGATAAATGTTAAGAGGGCAACACTGCCGCTCTACAGACCGCAACCACTGTGCAGCCCCCGTGTCACCCCTCTGAACACACCTGGTCTGGGCTCCATCCCACAGACGTCCCCCACGGCCCGAAAGCCTCGTGTAGGGTGGTGGACCCTTCCTGCGGCCCTGCAGAGACCACTGCCCTCAGACCCACTCATATGGGGCCGTGGAGACCCCAACGCATCCCCACGTTGGCGGCTGTGGCTCCCCCGGGCCGGCCAGCGCTCTGAGGCAGCACGAACCACACACATGGCCCCAAAACACGGCCGAGAGGCGGCACTCACCGTAGCGGCTGTGGAGGTGGTGGTGGCCCCCGGGACCGTTCGCTGAGGTGTCCCCGTCTGAACAGCTGTCGCCGTCCCAAGTGAGGGTGTCTGGGCAGCGCCACCCAGAACAAGCTGAGGCTACGAGAAGCCAAAACACAAGGTAGATAGAGGCTGCGGGGAGACGGCCTTCAGGAGACTCCCTGTAGCAGGCGGGACCCCACGGGACATGTGGCCTCAAGGGACCACACCAGCCCCGCAGCAGACCGCATCCCCGAGGGCCACCTTCCTGAGCACCGAGGAAGCAGTATTTTGCAGCAACAACTGACAGAAACGAAGCCAATGGCCGGGAAGAACCTGGTTGTCAGAAGTCGATCCTAGAAGTCACATGGTGACCAAAACAAATAATCTTTTAATAACCAAACCAGATCCCGTCTCAGAACTGAAAAGAACAAACAGAGAAACCAACTGAAAAGCCCGTCACCTGGCTCGTGCAGGCAGGCTGGTGACAAGGAAGCCAGGACGTCACACGCACACGGGCAGGCCACCCCCCCATGCGGGGGGCGGCACCAGGACTCGTCGGGGTCCCGGGCTCCCCCACCGCTGCCGGACCAACCTTTCTTTGCTCCCCCAAAGCGAGTCACATCCAGAAACATCCTGGAAAGGGGGTTTTCAGAGCAGGCGGGGACTTGATGTAGTTGGTGTTGGGAGGGAGGGGCTACTTTGCTAAACGAATATATTTAAGCCAGCAAACAGCTAGACATCAAACAACAACTGTCCTCGGTCAAATTCCCAAGACTTCTAGTCTACGTGAACAATCAGGATGCAAATATTTACTGTTTTTTTTTTTTTTAATTAGCACTTTTCCAATTTAAAAATGGAGGCTTCTCCAATTTTTTAAACGTTACTCTCTTACGACTTCGGAAGGTAGGGGGCAGTGTAACCCCGAGCATGACTCGCCTGCGGCTCTTCTAAGCAACCAGGCCCCGGCGCCCTGCCTGCCGCACAAGGGGCTCTGATGGCACGGCCGCTACGGCGGGCGGCAGGCGGTGGGCGGTGTGCGGGCAGCTGTCTGCATCCCCCAGGCTGTGGACACTGGTTTCACGGGAGGACTGTCAGTTGGAAGAGATGATGGGCTCTTCCCATATTATCTGTGTATTTTACTTGTAACGTTAAGCATGTATTACTTTTGTAACTACAAAATGGCAAATAAAAAACTTCAGAGGAGACACGTAAAAGAACTGACCAACAGCCATCTTTGGGCAGCAAAAGGGGAAGAGCAGAGCTGCCTCGGGACACCCAGAAACAGCCAGGGCACTTCCAATTCTTGGGAGTTTTCCTTTACATCAAACTTTATTCCTCACACTTGCTTCTACTGGTCGGATGAATACACGTTTCAACCTGGATGATTCTGAGATTGTGGGAACCTATGTTGATAAACTTATTTTCTACTAAATCTCATGCAAAAGCTGACCATGAGCTTCACTACCTTCTCAGAAAAGATTCCTTTCACTATAACTGAAGTTCAGATGCGCCAATCAGACTGAACTCGGGCCAGAAGACCCTGTCTCAGGAAGCGCCGTTGCCTGGGCAGCTCCTGTCGCGGGAGACCACTGAGCTCAGTTACTTGGGACCCAACTGCTCCTCCAGCTGTTCTGAAAAGCAATGTCACGGCTGCAGACGCCAAAAGGCAAAGGAGGCCAAGACCAGGGTGAGTGGAGAGAGCACTGGACGAGGTGCGGCTGCAGGGAGGCCGGCCGAGGCCACACCGGGATCAGGGTCCGGAGCCGCTCACACCGCATGTGTCCGCGCCCGTCAGCGAGGGGTGTTGTGAGACTCGCACACGTGAACGCACATACTCAGTGAGGACGCGTCCTCCTCGGTGCAGGAACAGGTCGCGAGCAGCACACGCGCACACACACACACACACTCTCTCTCTCTCTTTCTCCCCCCGCGCTGTAGATCTTCTCTGCTTCAGAGATGCCACACCGTAAGTTACTAAGGCGACGTTTTCAATTGTACTTCCGGCACAGCGGGAAGCTTTTAAGAATGTTGCTGCTGTTAAACTCTATGCGACTTTAAAGGAAAGCAACTCTGATCTACGCTGCGTTCCCCAAACTCCAAAACTTAGCATCCAGCACCCAAACTCGCGAGGCCGGACCCCTGCGTCGTGGGCACCGCGGAGCCCCAGCCTCACCTGAACCCCGGGAGAGCGCTGCAGTGCGGTGCTGGGCTGTACCGTCGTCTGGGCCTGAGACACTTGCTTGATTATGGTCGTTGGGGTCACCTGCCGTGCAATAATGGGGGTCCCAGGTGCCTGAAAAACAAGGAGGAGTCGCCTAGAAGGAGAGACAAGTGAAAGTAGTTCCCAGCACCTGGCGCACCCAAGACTCCATCCTTTCGTACAGAACCAGCGCGCTCAGGGGCCCCCAAGGTCTAGTCACCAGCCGCAGGGAAGCCACCCTAAGTCTAAACTCTCCTTAACAAGTACAAGTGTATGATCGGAACCTCCATCGTATAAACTGTAATACACTCCTTAGCAAAGTCTCCGACCTGGTCTTTAAGGAACGCATATACCTGGGAAATCAATACTTGTGTGGATTTCTTGTAATCTTGGCCACAAGCACTAAAAAAGTAACAAAGGCACTACAGTAAGAAGCATGTGTTCCCTGGGCCTAAAGACTGGCCACTGTGCTGCAGAAAAGGAAGTAAACGAGACACTTAAAGTGAACTGTCCTACATAGTTAGGGTACTTAAAGTGAAATATCCCACATCTGCCTCTTACTGGACGGACCTCGACAGACCCTGAAAACTGCTGTGGGCTGCTCTGGATGTTCAGTCAGGGGAGGGCCCTTTGTGAGTCCCCACGCACGTACACGCCCTGTCTACAGCGGCAGGGGTCTCAACTCCAGAGGAACGCGGCTGAAATCACTGGAGAAAAGAGTTTTCGAGATCTTCCTCATCTCCATGTGAGTCTCTAACCAGCCAACCGGCTCAGAACAGCAGAACGGCAGCACGAGACAGAAAGGCATCAGGAGACAGGGTAGGGAGAGGTGATGTGCGGGCATGGACCCAAATGGAAACTGAGAGGCAGAACCCTGGGGGGAGGGGCGAGTCCCAGGCACTGGGCTTCAAGCATCCAACCCATCCTCCCTCCACAACCCCAGGGGGCCACAGCCGCAGGGGTCAGGGCAGTAACCCCTAAAGGCTTCAACGTCTGTGGGGGAGAGGGGAGTACTGTTTAACATAACCCTGTAAAGCTCTTCCGCGCCTCCCTGGCAGAAGAGCCGACACTTGCTCAGTGCTCCCTCTGTTCCACTATCCTTGGCACCTAAGCGTCCTAACTGGTCCCGTAACAGCCCTACGAGAGCAGCACCGGCGAGATGCGGGACCTCCACGTTGCACAGGAGGAAACTGAGGCCCGGGAAGGTGGCGTCACAGGAGAGAAGGGGAGGGCCCAGGCGGGGTCCCGGCGGCAGACCCCGAGCTCCTCCCGTGGCACGTGGGCCACGCCACACCCCCTGCCCCCTCCCCTCCCCCCACCCCTCCCCCCACCCCTGCCAGGCCCAGCGCTCGCACTCACCTGCACGGTGGAGATCTGCACGGGAGGGGCACTTGTGGGCGTGGCCGGGCGGGGCGCCATGGCGGTCTGAGGCTGGGCCTGGGCATGGGCCTGGGCCTGCATCTGGGCCAGGGCCTGCTGAGGAATCATTAACAGCTGCCCGTTCTCGCTGCGCACGAGGACCATACCTGGGGGAGGAGAGCTGGCATCGGGAAACACGCCCCAGGGCCGGACTCCATGGGGGGAGCCCGGCAGCTCAGAGGAGGCAGAAGGAGAAGCTGTCAAACACAGTCACGGAACTCTAAACACACCTGCCGAGAAAGAGGGTCCGCGGCACGACAAAAACGTAAAAGGATTTTTTTCCTGGATTCAAACAGCAACAGTGGGCCAGGCAGCCGAGCTGCTCACGCCGCGGTCTGCCCCTGCGCTGGCCTGCAGGTCAGGAGGCCCGGAAGCCGAGGGCCTCGTGTGCTCCCAACACGGGCTGCCCGGCGTGGCCAAGTTCACAAGGCAGCAGGTGTCTGGTGGGAGGTCATGGCTGGAGCCTCAGACCCGAGCCCTGCCCTGGAGCAGGTGTCCCCGCCCCTGCCCCCGTCCCCGCGGGCTGGGCTGGGCCCTGGGAGACAGCGCCCCACAGCCCACATGCCCAGGGCTCCCTGCCTGCAGTCCTGTGAGGCCCTGACACTCCTTCCAGGAACAGGACCGCTCTTGGGTGGCGGGGCAGTACTGTGCCCACGACGACCTGGGGGCAGTGCCCACCACAGAGACACAGAGACACGGAGGACCACTTGCACTTCACGGTGCTTCAGCTACGTCACTGGAAGCCCAAGCCTAGGGGGCAGGTTTGGCGTTAATTCCAGCTTCAAAAACCGGCAACCAATTATATCCTAGATTCCATTAGAAACATCAACACAACTTTCACACTTGATTTCCCATGACGGATTAGTGATGGAGCTGCAAGGGGAGACCTAAAAACGCCATAAACACTGTACTCTTCCCAAAGTGAGGCCTCAGCAGAGGGCCCTGCACAAGGCACCCCACTGAAGAGCGACTCAGCCGGGCAAGGGGGTGTCGACCAAGGAGCCTGCTGCCTGCGCAGCCCCTGCGTCCTCCCACGAGGCAGCTGAAAATCAGGTCCAAGAACCGCCTGCCAGCTTCACAAGTGACATCAGGCTTTCCCCTGCTGAACCAAACAGGAGTTCGATCCAACTCACAAGTCTGAGAAGTCTCTGAAGCTGCTGGGTCCCGGCTTCCTCGACACCCATCGTGACATCAGGAAATAACAGGCCTTTCCCTGGGGTCACATCTGCTACTCTTGATCCAAAAGAACCATGTGTATGCCCATTACGAGAGCTTCCCTCCAAAACATCCCTTTTAAAATAAGCCATGCTGCAGCAAAGGAAACCATAAACAAAACAAAAAGACAACCCACAGTACGGGAGAAGATATTCGCAAACAATGCAACCGACATGGGATTAATCTCCGAAATATACAAACAGCTCATGTCGCTCGATATCAAAAAAACGAACAACCCAGTCAAAAAATGGGCAGAAGACCTAAACAGACATTTCTCCAAAGAAGACATACAGATGGCCAAGAGGCACATGAAAAGATGCTCAACGCTGCTAATTATTAGAAAAATGCAAACCAAAACAAGAAAGAGATACCACCTCACACCAGTCAGAATGGCCATTGTCAGAAAGTCGAAAAACAATAAATGCTGGAGAGGGTGTGAAGAAAAGGGAACCCTCCTAACACTGCTGGTGGAAACGTAAATTGATACAGCCACTATGGAGAACAGTATGGAGGTTCCTTAAAAAAACTAAAAATAGAGCTACCATACGACCCAGCGATCCCACTACTGGGCGTATACCCTGAGAAAACCATACTTCGAAAAGATACACACATTCCCTACATTCACAGCAGCACTATTCACAATAGCCAGGACATGGAAACAACCTAAGTGTCCATCGACAGATGAATGGATAAATAAGATGTGATATATATATACAATGGAATATTACTCAGCTATAAAAAAAAAGAATGACAGCCGCAGAGCACAGGGAGATCAGCTCGGTAGTTTGTGACCACCTAGAGGGGGTGGGATAGGGGGGGTGGGATAGGGAGGGTGGGAGGGAGGGAGACGCAAGAGGGAAGAGATATGGGAACATATGTATATGTATAACTGATTCACTTTGTTATAAAGCAGAAACTAACACACCATTGTAAACCAATTATACTCCAATAAAGATGTTAAAAAAAAAATGAATGAAATAATGCCATTTGCAGCAACGTGGATGGACCTAGAGATGATCACACTAAGTGAAGTCAGTCAGACAGAGAAAAACAAATATCATATGATATCACTTATATGTGGAATCTAAAAAAAATAATACAAATGAACTTATTTACAAAACAGAAACAGGCTCACAGACTTACAAAACAAACTTATTGTTACCAAAGGGGAAAGGCTGGGGGGGGGGGATAATTTAGGAGGTTAGGATTAACATATACACGCTTCCATTTATAAAACAGATAATCAATAAGGACTACTGTATAGCACAGGGAACTCTACTCAATGTTCTATGGTAACCTATATGGGAAAACAGTCTGAAAAATAATGAATATATGTCTATGTATAACTGAATCACCCTGCTGTACACCTGAAACCAACACAACACTGTAAATCAACTATACTCCAATATAAAATAAAAATTTAAAAAATAAAGCTAAAACTAAAAAAATAAAATAAGCCATGCTAAAAAAAAAAAAAAAAAAAAAAAAAAAAAACATCAGCTGCTGCAAATAACTCAGTCTTTTGAAACCTGGGAACTTGTTAAAGCACTGAGGAGAGAAAGGCCTGGCAGGCTGACAGCCGGAACGGATGCATGCCCACGCCCTAAGAAGTCTGCACCACGCTCGGGACAGGTTTGGTGGGCCAGGGGGAAGCTCAAGGGGCCAAGGAAGTCGGGGTTGGGCCACTGTGGCGGGGTGCTGCACAGACACCCACCCTGGCCCATGCCTGTGCCGGGGCCCCCACAAGAGGGGTCTCGGTGAACACCCAGCCGCTCACCCACCGGCCCGATCAAGCGCCCGTCCGGAGACCCCTGCTCCCTCCTCGCGGGGATTCGAGGGGGCAGGGCAGCCGAGCAGGCCCCCGCCGTCCCCACAGCTGGACACCCCGATTTCAAACTTGCTCATGGGGCAGCTGATGCCTACACTTTGATTATCGAATGCTCGTTTGCTTGTAAAAAGATGTCTGCAGAAATATAAAGGAATGTTTAAATAATATACACGAAAAGCAATGGGATTAATATGGCCACGAAGGGACGGTGGTCTTTTGGACACAAAAGTCTAGGAAAATGGACACGAGGGTTGTGTGATGTGCCTATGGTGAGAGAGCAAGTTGGGGATGGAAGCAAAGGTCCCTCCAAGAAGTGACTGTTGGACCCTGGAAGTGACGAGACCTCTCTGCAGCACTGAAAACGTCTCGAGTGGTAACAGACACGGGAAAGCAACAGCCTCTGGGCGTGAGGGCCACGGGGCTGGCCTGGCCAGCGGCTCCGCGGGCAGGCGCGGCAGGCGCTGCGCCCGGGACACCTGTCAGCTTCCCTGGGTACCACGTGCACAGTCACTGGTTCTGACAAAAGCGGAGTCAGACGTGCACGCGACGCCCGGGGTGAATCCAAACAGCAGCACGGCCTCAAACACCCCCCAGTAATGACACTATCACCGCTCTGGATCTTGTAAACTCTGGTTACCACGCTCACTGCAAACAGATAACTATGCAGTATCCATTCAAAGGCAAAGAAACACAACTCTGTCTCAAAATGTAACTGAAATGACTTTTTTTAAATAAAAAAAGGTCATGGAAGAGCAATCCTCCGCATTCGCAGCAGGCAGCACGGCGGCCTGGGACGCACACCACCCGGGGCCCCACCCGGCCCCAACCCACGCCGGGAGGCCGCCTGTCGTCACCCCTCCGCGGGCGCAAGGCCAGCTCTGGGAGCGACTCAGGGAAGGGCCTTACGGACGGGGCCACTGAGGCCGGCGGGGAAGTGACTTCCCAGGAGCCCCGACGCGGGCCCGCGCAGCACGGCGCTGCCCCCAGGAGCCCCCAAGGCCCCAGCGCACACACCCAGGCAGTCTGGCTTGAACAGCGACCCAGAGGAGGGCTGTATGCATGGGCCATGTTCATCCCAGCCTTACGTCGGGGAGGAAGTCAAACTTGTCGCACTGAACACAGCTTCCATTTCAGAAGGCCCCGCAGGCAGGGAACAGGGGAGGCCAGGGGCCATGGACCCTGCCCAGGTCCCCCTCCCTGCACCCCTCACCCCTCCTCCACTCAGGACGCTCTGGAACCAAAACCGGCCAACGTGCAGGAGCAACAAGCACGACACGGCGAGTTCAAGCAGCCAGAAAGCCATTCAGGGTTTCGTTTTTAAATAATTTTAACATCCTTCTTAGTATAGAGATAAGTGTTCATGAGAGAAAACCTGAGAAACATGGAGATGTACAAGGAAGACAGCAATCTCCAGAAACCTCATCTCCTTTGGCTACTAGACTGTGTATTTCTTTCCACTCTCTGTCCTACGTGCACGTGTATAACATATGTGTTTTGATAACCATAAAGAAAATTGGAGTAATTTTGTTGATATTTGGCTTGGTAATTTCTTTTCAGAACTGTAATTTTCAGTGGTTACATGATATTTCATCCAGAACGTATTTATGATTTCTTTACTGATGAAGACAGGCATCTTCTATTTTTTGTTACTGTGAGAGCTCAGGTTCTTCAATTACAACGCACAGCACAAACCCACATCAGCCGTGTTAAGGCCACGCTGCTCAGCCGTGACCGAGCCTCCGCGTGCTCATACGTAAGACAGACATGACACCGCCTGTTTGGGAGGCCGGGCACCGACGCGGCCACAGAGCAGAGTGAGCTCCGTAGGGGTGGGGCCGCGTCCCCCATCACAGCCCAAGCACAACCAACAACCCTCAAGGACTGAATGAATCCCAGCCTCCCTCAGTCACCAGAGTTCAACATCAACTCAAGTGTTCTTACCCAATGTTACGGTTCTTCTGACCCCTTTCCACGCCAACATTTTTCACTGTATTTTTAACCAAAATGTAGGTCAGCCAGAGCTACACTACAAATTAAACAGGCATTTTCTGCCCCGCCTGGGAACGTCCACCTGCAAGACATCGCTTCTGGGGAAATGTTCTTCAGCACGACCTTCGGGGGCTCCGGCCTCGACCTCACCCCCGTCACACACGCTCGTCCTTCCACCTGGGCTCGGGGGGGCTCCCGGCTGCACTGGCACAAGCAGGGAACAGCGGCCGGGTCAGACGGACCAGACCCCTCCCTGCCCCCTCACCCCGAAAAGGGTCCCCAGCACCGTCACCTGCCGGACGGTGCAGAGAGTCTGCAGAGAGAGTGCTACGAAAGGCAGATCCTCTACAACCAAGACGTGCGAAATGAAACTGCCCCCAAACCCCGACATGAACACTGAAGAAGCCAGCATCGGGACAGGAGCACAGGGACCCGCGCGTGGCGTGGTGTCACACAGCTGGAGAACTCGCTCCTGAGAGCCGTGACACGCTTCCTAGCCGTGCAGGGGAGCTGGCGGGGAGGGCTCCCAGGACCGTCCCGTCCAGACCCCAGGCCGCAGCAGCGGAGAGAGGAGCCTGGGCCTCGTGGAGCCTCCCTGAGACCCAACAGCCCAGCAGAACAGCCACTGGCCAGCGTGTCGGTGGCCCTCCTGCCACACCACCTCCCCCAGCCCTGCCCAGGGTGCCTGCCCCTCCAGCAGGTCCCCATGGGACGGGGTCCCCCAACTACTCCAACGGAAGCAGAGTCAGCAAGACGCCAACACGGACGCTGGTGAAGCTGATTTAAATTACGGCCTAAATGTTCCTTTCGCTCTTGTGGCTGTTTGCCTTTTACACCACCTAAAAGAAAGTGCTTAAACCTGCAGAGCTGTGACTCCAGGAAGGCCAGCGTCGGGGGGAGGGGGGCGGGAAGGGTTAAGACGAGTGCTCACATCACGGGGCTCCCGCATCCTGGCCTCAACTTCACAAGCCCTAGGCACGGAGGGCAGAGCACGGCAACCACACCAACCTGTGTGCTGCCCTGGTGCCGCCCACGAGGGAGCCCGTTTATGGCCGGCTCACGAGTGGGACCCGGCTCCGGCCCCAGGGTTTCGCTCCTTCAAGAGCAGCTGGTCAGTGCCTCGACCTCACCACGCTTTGGGGACACTCCACCCGCCTCACCCAGGACGCCACAGGATTCTCACCATCATTTCCGAAAATTCTCACTCTTGGCCCTGAAGTGGTGCAGGACCCACCTGCAAGTGTGACATGAGCTCGGGTGTGTGAAGAAGTCGACCCAAACCTGGCGCTCTGTCCCCCTCGAAGGCTGGTCTTACTTCTTCAAGGGGCATCTGTGCGGTAACAGTAGGCGCACAGGGCGTATTGCTTCTAAAACCGGTTTCCCACTAAGCCAGATGTGTTCTTTGTCATCATCCCAGGGGGCAACTGAAGGCTCGAAGCGGAAGCCGGAGCAGCACACAAGAAAACGCTGCTGCTGCCCAAGTGCTAAGAGCGCTGGCATTCCTGCATTCCTGAATATTTAGCTCAAGAGGAAGCTTCTGACCCAATTCAAGGTCCAGCGTCCGCAGCTCCCTGCACACCTCACGTGTTGTTGTAAAATCACGCACTTTTAATTCGTACATTGAAGACTACAAGACGCTGCTAAGGGAAATTAAGGAAGACCTAAATAGGTGAAGAGACTCACCACACCTTGTTCATGGGTCGGGAAACTCAGAATCATTAAGATGTCAGCGCTCCCCAAACTAACCTGCAGACGCAATGCGATCCATCAAAACCCCAGCAGCCTTGTGCGTGGAAACAGACAAGCCGATTCTAAACTCATATAGAAATGCCAAGGTCCTAGAGCAACCAAAAATCTATGAAAAAGTACACGGTCGGAGGACTAACGCTTCCTGTTTCAAAGATGGATGAGAAGGCTACAGGAATCGAGACGGTACAGAACTGACACAAACTCAGCCACAGACCCCACCACACACGTGCACGCACACAGGGCCTCTGCCTGGAACCTTCCTCTTCCCCAGCTGCCTCCTAACCCCCACTCATCACAGACCCCTCCCCACGGTCTGGGGTTCCGTGCACCCTGCTCCTGCAGCTGGGTCTCCCTGAAGGGCTGGACCCAGCACCCTGGCCTCCCGCACCTGCTCAGTGGAAGCCCAGTGCGACTGACAGGGCACAGAACCGCAGGGGTTCGCGACGCCGGCCCCACGGGGTGTTCCGGCGCTTGTCCCACCAGGGCTGCTCCAGGCCGCAATACACCCCTCAAGTGTTACTTCCTTAAATTCTCTTTAAGTACAAGTTAACTTTAAATGACTAACATACTTTAATAAGATTAAGAAATGACTAACGTGCGCATGTGTTTACATGTAACACACATCTTGTGTGTGGGTTTTGTTTGTGAAAGCAGCGCCTGCTGGAAGTGGACCCCTCTCACAGACCATAACCTAAAGCAGCCGACATCCACCCACAGACATCCTTCCCCACGGTGGCTGCGTGTTACGTGCTTTACCTAATGGCTCCAACAATACACACCAGAGGCGCAGCCGCTCACCCCCGTGTCAGCGACAGCTTAAATCGCTTTGATAAAACCGTCAGGAACAGGTGACTCTAGAGGGAGAGTATGCAGGTATTCACTGTATTAGTCTTTTCTGTAAGTTTTAAATTTCTCAAAATGAAAACTGGAGGCGGGAAATGCTTCGCTATGTAGACAGGCAACCAGAGGTGACGTGAGCTTGGCTGAGGGAGGGAAGAGGGGAGAGGGGAGGGGGAGGGCAAGGTAAACAGGTGCGTCCCTATAACCCTACTTCCACAGGAGCTCAGGTCCCAGCCCACGGCAGCAGGAACCCTGCTATCTGCCTGGGGCACCCAGCACACACAGCCCCCGTGCACACGCCCCGGCCTCCAGGCACGGACGGCCCAGTAAGACCAGGGGCAGAGAAACCAGATGACCTGCAGCGGCCAGGGACTGACCTGGGGGCTGCACAGGGCGGGGAGAACAGCGCTCTGTGGGGCAACACGGCCCCGTCAAGGGGAAGTGCGCGTGGGGCCGGCCAGACCGTCAGGGACGGCGCACGCAGCGGCGCCAGGAGGACCAGTGAGCGGGCCGCAGGCCGGGGCCCCAGGGGGGGAGCGACGCAAAGCGTCCCCCACAGTCCCCCACACAAACACCGTGCAGGGGTCGCGGCAGAGCGCGGCCGGAGACTCAGGCCCCCGCACGTTACTTCTAACCTCTCTTCACCTCACACGGTGACTTTCACGGTCTTGATGAAACAGCAACGGTTTTAAGTGAGGCAAGGCGCCCTCTGGAGCTCCTCGGACGCTGCGTTTAAGAACCGCGCTACTGTGCACACACGTGCACACACGTGCACACACGGGCACGCGCCCCGCAGAACTGTCCCACGGGGCAGGCTGGAGAATGAGAGCGAAGGCAGGGTGGCAGGTGGGGGGTCGGGGATGGAGGGGGGTCTTTCCCACATCAAGCATGTCCGTACAGGCTGGAATTCTGTAAGGGACCTGCTTAGAGCATAATTTCTGAAAACAAAATGTTGCCCTAAAACTTGACTAAGTTGCCAGTAACCACAACTGTCTTATCTACTTTAAGAATTGGCCATGAAAACGTCTATCTCGCCATTCCCAAAAGCAACACAAAGGGCCAAACAGCGGACGCTCAACCTCACTAATGAGCGAGGAGGGACAGGTTTCAGGTGACGGCCTTCACCCGGCCCCAGACGTGGCTCAGGGTCATCTCCGCCCTCCGCCCCGGCACGGGGTGGGCACAGGGCACTCACGTCCCTGCGAGGATTCTTCTGGCAGCACCAACATTGTGACGCGTGTCCCCTGACCTGGCGCTTGCTGTTCTGGATCCCCGTGCAGTGGGACACTCGCCTTCAGGGGCCAAGTGGCCGCAACTCTGCTGTACCCACGTGGTGTCCACAGGCAGTCCACCCACGCACTGGCGGGGACACGTGCCCTTGACGTGCGACGTGACGTGACGTGAGAAGACAACGGCAGAACAACACACGTGACTGGCTCGTGTAAAAGTCATGTGTGTGTGCTCAGTTATGCACTTGAGAAATGAAAAACGACGGTCAAGATACACCTAAGGGTGAACTTCCCTGGCGGCCCAGTGGTTAAGACTCCCCGCTTCCACTGCAGGGGGCGCAGATCTGATCCCTGGTCGGGCAACTAAGACCCCGCATGCCACGCAGTGTGGCCAAAAAAAAAACAAAAAAGAAGATACACCTAAGGGCGCTGACCTCTCTCTCAGGAGAAGACACGCGTCCACAGTTCTTTAAATCAGCTCTAGGGTCACTTTGTCACTTAAATGAAACCACAAAAAGAAAAAGAGCACCAGGAAGCGCTGGGGTGACGGGCTTTCGGGGGGGCCACACCGCACAGGCCCCGAGGTCCCCTCAACCCTTGGGGCCACCTCCACCTCCCTCTTCCCCAAGGTCCACCAGCGAGGGTGCCACCTGCGTGGCTCAGCCACCAGTGCTGCTCCGTGGCCCACATGCTGTCCCACCGTCTCGGACACTCCACGCCGCCTCGCGTGTCTGGGGCTGGCGGGGCCTCACGAGTGCAGGGCTCCGGGGCTCCAAGCGCCTCGTCATCCCACGCCTCTTCTGGGCGGTAGAGGGAAAACAATGTTCCCCCAAAAGGATGCATCTGGCGCCCCTGACAGCACAGCACAACAGAGCGAAGGTCTCTCTCCTCCAACCTCACCACGGACACGGGCCTCACCCCTGCCGCGGTGTCCGTGCATCTGCCTAACCAAGCGCACCTGGCCGAACGCCCTCACCCCTGCTTGTACACGTGCGGCAAACGGGGAACGGCTGTGTGACCCGCAGGTCTCTCCGGGCGCCTTTCGGTGGAACGCCTCTGTGGAGGACGCCTCCAGCCCGATCCCACCTCTGCCGTCTCTTACGTGCTCACCTTAAGCAGCCAACAGTGGGTTCCCAGTTCTCCACATTTTCAAAATCCCTGAAATCCATGGGCCTCAGAGGGTTCCGCGAGTTCCTCCTCTGGGGGCCCTGGACCCACAGCCAAAGTGGCCAAGGATGAGGTTTCGGGGCGTCCAAACCCCACCCTCCCAGCACCAGAGCCAGTGGCCCAGAGCCCGCGGATCAGCTGCCAGGACGGCCCTCCCGTGAGGACAGCCAGCGTCCCGCGGGCCTGGGTGCACCTGCCTTGGGCATTCCTGCACTCCTGGCAGAAGCCTGAGCGTATTTCACCGGGTGCCTACGTCCGAAGTTCTAAATATTCCACGCTAATGGAGAACCTGTACCCAGGCACCATTTTACGGTGTTCTCTCATCGGCGGATTCTGACCTCCATTCAAACAGCACTTTCCTCCCTTTGCTTTGACTGGCAGAAGCCAATCGGTGCCCTCCACCCCCCACGGCAGCTGACAGAGCCCCAGGTGGGCACTCCTCCACTCAACGCGTTCCATTCTATCTTTCCTTTACCTTCCCTTTCCCCTGGCCTTCTCTCAACTTTATCTTCTATTATTCTCATTACTCATCTGAAGTTCTTTCTAGAGTAAGAACGTGTGTAAATAAACAAACGAAGGACGAGCAGATGCTCCTCCCAACCTCAGGGATGCAGCCAGCAGGCAGCTGCCTGGAGCACCCGCCTCCCCCTCACAGCTGTGCGCGTGCGCAGAGCAGCTCCGCAAACAGGACAGGCGGGGGACGCACAGGATGCTCTGGGGCAGCGTCCTGGGCCTTCCTCGAGATCAGCGAGCAAAGAGGGAAGAAGCCTCCTACCGGAGCCACCCGCAAGGCACGTGACTCGCCAAGCTCCGACTCCACGGACGGGTGGGCACCAGCTTCTCTTACCCAAGCTCCACAGGTCTGTCCACCTCTACCCTTTCAGGTGTTCAACTGTTTAGTAAATCGGCCTTTAGCCAGAGGCCAGAGCAGGGCTGATCTGAGAGCCGAAGGTGGGAAGCACGGCCCACCGCCCCAGACAGAGCCTGCCCGCCGCAGGGCCGGGCTCCGGCGTCCAGGCCGAGGGCCCGCGCGAGGCCTGGTCTGCGGCAGCTAACTAAACTCCAAGTGTGGGTCTACTTGTTGTCAACACACTTTGAACAGTGTGAACCCCGTGCACAGTTTCCAGGGAACTACGGTCAGGAGGCACACAGTACGCACGCCACAGGATTTACGGCAAACTTCAGCTACCTGGCCACCTCACTCGTTGAGAACACCCAAGGAGAAGGAGCAAAACAAGGGACTCTGAACTACATTCATTCCTTCCCTAAGCCAGCCAGCCAGCCCGCCAGCGCTCACTGAGGACCTACTACGTGCCAGGCTGTGCGGAGCCCGACAAAAACCGGAATCACACACCGGCCTGGGGCTTCCTACGCGGCGGGGAAGGCAGGCACTAGCCAGCAACCCACTGCCTCCCATCAACCCTACAACCAATCAATGTGATCAATCAGTGCCACAACCAATGCTACAAAGGGGAGGTGCCCGGCACTCTGTGCAACCAGGGGACGTTCTTGCTCGAATCTGAGGGGCCTGACTGGTTTCCCGAAGGAAGCAACACCAAAACGACCCGGGAAGGAAGAGTGGGGGCTGGCTGTCAGGACGGGCAGGGGAGAGCACCCCACGTCCCAGCAAGGCAGGCAAAGACCACCTGAGGGACACGCTGAGGAGAGAGTCAAGGGGACCCGAGGGCTGAGATCCAGGACCCCTCGGCCACCAGACAGGAGGGACGCGGGCCCAGGCAGCATGTCATGGCTCCCAGCTGCTGGCTTCAGTGCTCTCCAGGGAGCACGGGGTGGCCGGAGAAGCCAGAGGACCAGGATGGGGAGGAGCTGACCAGCAACACTGCTGGGTTTTAAACAACTGAAGGAATCCCCCAGTAGCAGAACAGGCATTTGATAAACTCAAAGTCCACTGGACTAAAAAATTAACATCCTCCGCCAAAAAAAGCAAACAACTTTAGAAAATGAGGAATGGCAAGGAACTTCCTTAACTTGATGAAATAAATCTACAAGCCCCTATCTCCAACGGTAAATCACTAGAAGCATTTCCTTTGATATCAGGAACAATTCAAGGATGCCAGTCAGCACCCCTTCTACCCAATACCATACCAGAGATCCCAGCAAGCCCCATAAACCAGAGGACAGACAGGTCGAGAAGTGGGAACACGAGGACTGGAATGACATAAAACTGTCACTAATTGCATACAATAGGATTCTCCACATGTAACACCCCCCAAAAAATCTGCACATACATTTTTACGTGAAAGTGCTTGATAACATCACTAGATTTAAAATCCATATCCAAAATTCAACTACAATTCAACATTTCATCAACAAAGAATCAGAAAATGCAATTTTAAAAAACTACTATTTACAATATCAGGAATAAACTTAAGAGTGTCCTGGAATGAATCTAACAAAATATGTGTAAGACCTATACGGGAAAAAATACATAAAACTTGATTGAAAGATATTATAGAATATCCAAGCAGAGTGATATGCCATATTCATGAATACACTAAGCACTATATTGTGGATGGCAATCCTTCCCAAATTGACCCACAGATCAATAAAATTCTGATCAAAATAACCTGGGCCTCAAAGAGTTGATGCAAAAATTTATAAGCAAGATCAAAATACCAAGACTACAAAAAAAAGAAAAAAAAAAAACAAACCAAGACTAGCATAGACAATTCTCAGGAAGAACCTAGTGCGATACCAGCCCCAGGAGACACCAAGAGTCAGCATGAAGCTACACTATTTATGGACCTGATGGTACTGATGAAAAGACAAATAAACCAAGAGAAAACTACCGACAGCCCAGAAACAGACCCCTACATAATATAAGACTTGAAATATTACAGAAGGGACATGCAGATTAGTGAGACAAGGAAGGTCATTCAAGTAAACAGTGCCAGGACGACTGTTTATCCAAATGGAAGAAAAGTGAAAACGGAACTCTAACACACCATATGCAAGTCTGATTCCAGGAGGGTTAAAGACATAAAAGTGGAAGCAAACACTAAAATTTTAGAAGAAAATACAGGAGACCATTCATATGACCTTGGATTTAAAAAGTGTTTCTTAAACATGACTGAAAAAGGTATTTGCCATAAAGGAAAAGACAAATTCCACTCCATTAAAATCAAGAACTCCTATTCATCAGAAGATACCATATAAAGAAGGTGAAAAGACTAGCCACAAACTGAAAGAACACCCCGATCACATACATGACCTATAAAGGAATCGTAAGCAGACTATAAACAGAATTCCTACAAATTAACAAGAAAATTCAAAAGAAAACTGGGCAAAAGGACATAAACAGACATTTCACAGAAGGATACCCACAAACAGCAGTAAGCATACAAAATGATGTCAACTTCCTCGATATTGAAGGAAAAGGAAATGAAAACTAAAACAATAGTGTGACAGCATTTCACACGCACTATGTTTGAAGAATTGAAAACTCTGACAACACCAAGTACTGTCAGGGATGTAAACAGACAGGAGCTCTGCGTGTAGGCAGGTAAAGTGCTGTGACCAGCATCACTCATGAACCAAAGCCAGACAGCGATACTGCAAGAAGACAACACCAAGAGCCCTCACAAACTCACAGAAAAATTTTAGCAAATCAAATATAACAGTACATGAAATGGTACTACCTCATGGCCAAGTGGGGTTTATCCTAGGAATGCACCATGATTTTAACATTCAAAATCAAATCCACGTAACACCTTATTAACAGACTAAGAAAGAAAATCCACAAGAGCATCTCAATACATGAAGAAAGGCATTGGACAAATTAAACATCCATTCAAAACTTCTCACCAAACTAGGAATAGAAGGGAATTCCTCAACCCAATAAAGGACATCTATGAAAATCCTACAGCTAGTATCATACATTTAATGGAAAAAAGTCTGAGTACAATTCCCCCCAAATCGGAAACAAGGCAAAAATGTCCCTTCCCATTGCTTCCATTCAACATTATACTAGAGGTCTCAGCTGGTGCAATATAGTGAGAAGAAAAATAAAGGTATGCAGAACAGAAAGGAAGAAGGAAGTCTCTCTTTGCTGCAGACAATACGGTTGGATGCCTTTGTAGAAAATCTTAAGGAATCCACAAAACTGCTACAAGAACTAATATATAAGGTTAGATCAATACTTAAAAAGCGACTGTATTTCTAAATACTAGCAACAAATAATGGGAAATTGTAATTTTTTAAAGTACCATTTATATAGCATAAAAATATGAATACTTAAAGATATGTTTGTTTAACAAAACATGTTAAAGACATAAACACTGAAAACTATAAAATAATTCTGAGAGAAATACTGAAAGACCTAAATAAACGGAGAGGTATACCATGTTCATAGATCAGAAGCCCATGTTTTTGGTTCTGTTTTTGTTTCTTTTTAAGATTTTTTTTGATGTGCACCATTTTTTAAAGTTTTTATTTAATTTGTGACAATATTGCTTGTTTTATGTTTTTTTGGTTTTTTTGGACATGAGGCATGTGGGACCTTAGCTCCCCAACCAGGGATTGAACCCACACCCCCTGCATTGGAAGGTGAAGTCTTAACCACTGGACCGCCAGGGAAGTCCCACCAATGTTGTTAAGATGTCAATTATCATAAATCTGGTTTACAGATTCGATACAATCCCAGGCAAAATACCAGAAGACCTTTTTGCGGAAACTGACAAGCTGATTCTAAAACTTACATGGAAACGCAAAAGACCCAAGTAGCCCCAAACATTTTTGAAAAAGAAGAGCAGTCAGAGGACTCATGCTACGCGAGTCCAAGACTTACTTACTATGACTGAGCTACACTAATCACGCCCTGTTGTACTGCATAGGTAAATAAATGCGACAGAATACAATCCATAAATAAAGACCACACATACACGGTCAACTGATTTTCAGTAAAAGTGGCAGGATAATTCAACAGAGAGAGAAAGATCTTTTCATCAAATAGGGCTGGTACAACTGGATATTCTATGCGGAAAAAAATTAATCTCAACCCCCTACCTTACAACTATCCCAAAATGAACTTGAATTGGATTGAGTAAAAGCTAAAACCATAAAAACCCTATAAGAATACATGGTAGAGGGCTTCCCTGGTGGCGCAGTGGTTGAGAATCTGCCTGCCAATGCAGGGGACACGGGTTCGAGCCCTGGTCTGGGAAGATCCCACATGCCGCGGAGCGACTAGGCCCGTGAGCCACAATTGCTGAGCCTGTGCTCCGCAGCAAGAGGGGCCGCGATAGTGAGAGGCCCGCGCACCGCGATGAAGAGTGGCCCCCACTTGCCGCAACTAGAGAAAGCCCTCGCACAGAAACGAAGACCCAACACAGCCAAAAATAAATAAATAATTTTAAAAAAACAACAATAACAAAAAACAGACGGTCAAGATTGTTCCCAATATCAATAAGGCAAGAAGTCAGAGATGAGAGGGAAAGAAACCCAATCATTAAAAAAAAAAAAAAAAGAATACATGGTAGAAAATCCTTGTGCTCTGGGTCAGGCAAAAATTTCTTTGATAAGACATAATGTGAACACTGAAAGAAACTGATAAGCTGGACTTCATTAAAATTGAAAACTTGCTCTTTGCAATACGTTGTTAGATAAATGAAAAGGCAAACACAGACTAAGAAAAAACATCTATAAAACAATTCTGATAAAGGACCTGTATCTATGTTTTTAAAAATCTTACCAAACCAATAATAACAAAACGAACAACCCAATAAAAAAAACACAGGCGAACGATCTAAATAGACACTTCAGGAAAGATACACAAATGAAAAATAAGCACGTGAAAAGATGCTCAACAACATTAGTCATTAGGGAAATGCAAATTAAAACCATAATGAGGTAGCATTACACACCCATGAAATCGGCTAAGATTTAAAATACTGACCATATTAACGGCAGGGATTTGAAACAACCGTCACACACTGCTGGTGGGAATGTAAAATAGTACAGCCATGCCAGAAAACATCTTGGCAGATTAAAAAGTTAAATACTCACCTACCACACCCAACAATCCCACTCCTATGTAGCTGCCCAGGAGAAATTAAAACTTATGTCCATACGAAGACTTACAGGCAAAGTTTATAGAAGCAATATTCTTTTTTTTGTTTTTTAATTTAACTATAGTTGATTTACAACATTGTGTTAGTTTCAGTTACACAGCTTCCTAGAAGCACTATTCTTAATAGTCAAAAGCTGGAAACAACCCAAATATCCACCAACTGGTAACTAGATGAATAAAATGCAGTGTATATCCACAGCGTGGAATACTACTTTACAACAAAAAGGCATGTGCTGATACACGCAACAACTTGGAAAATTTCAGAAGCACCCTGCTAAGTGAAAGAAGCCAGACAGAAAAGACTACTCTTGTATAATTTCATTTGCATAAAATTCTAGAAGAGGCACAATCACGGAGACACGGCAGATGGCTGGCTGCCAGGGTAGGGAGGGTGGGGGAGGGGCTAACTACCAAGGCAAGGGGCAAGGGGCAAAATTTTTCCAGGCTCTGGAACGGTTCTGTCTCTTGATTGTGGTGATGGCTACATAATTTAGGTTTGCTAAACCTCACAAAACTATACCCTGAAAAGGGTAAATGTTACTGTATGAAAACTACGCCTCAATAAAACAGACTTTAAAAAATAAACACAATGAGATACCACTGCACACCCACAAGGACGGTTAACATGAAGCAGTCTTCCCACGCCCAGCGCTGGCTCGACGTGCAGCCACAGGGACTCTGGTGCACTGCAGGCCGACCCCTCAGGAAAGCAGTGGGGGGTGGCTTCTGACGAGAATGGACATACACTTTCCACACAAGGCAGCAATCCCACCCCTGATATTCACCCAAGAGGAAAGGATGTCCACACACACGTCCGCACGAAGCCCGGGCAGTGACGTTCAAAGAAGCATCGATCACCACAGCCAAAAACGGGAAGCGACCCACTGCCCACCCACTGGTGAACGAATTAACGTACGGTGTGTGTCCAAACGTGCAACGCTGCTCGGCACGAACAAAGCATCACGGATACACGCAGCCACGTGGATGAATTCAAAGCATGCACAGAGGGAAGAGCGCCGGACACCAGAAAGCACGTGATGTACGATCCCGTACAAATGAAATTTTAGAAAGGCAAAAACCAAACAGCAGTGACAGAAAAGCAAAAAGAACATTTGCTTGGGCCCGGGGGGAACTGGGGATGAACGAGCGACCTGCGTCTCGGTCATGATGGTGGACAGGGCACCCACTTCTCAAAACTCAACCTGTTGTGCTCAAAATGGGTCCATTTTGTTGTATGGAAAGCATACCCCCCTCAAAAGATTTCACGTGTGCTGACGAGTATTTAAAGATGAGCCCCTCGGCCCTCAGACACCATGGACCTGGCTTCTGCATCACCCCGGGAAGCTGAGGCCCCGTTCCAAGCACACAGCAGACTGTACTGGAACCACACAGCTTCACCTCCACGAGCAGGACCAGCCACCGCCTCAGCCCAACGCTCCCTGGCACAGGTGACTTACGCTTACGGATGCTTTTGACCATGCAGGGAAAAGTCTAATGTCCTGTTTGAACCCATTCCCTACCAAAACTACATTTACGTTTTAGTGCTTGAACTATGCGGGAAGGTGTCATTACTAAAAGTAACTTCTTCTCAGAGTGTACTAGATATAAAACTTAGTTTTTCAATTAAAATAAAATGCCACCAGAAAATGATCTCCAGGTTATACTGTTAGAAAAAAATCAAGGTTCAAGTCAATGTATATGCCACCTTTGGTGTAAGAAAAAGGGGGAAAAAGAATACATCTCTGTGTGCACACACTTATTTTTACAAAAAGACATACTTGAAAAGATGGCCCACAAACTAATGAAAATTAAAATTTTTTAAATTATCCCTCTAGGAGAAGAAGAGAGGCAGAACTAGAGATGAAAGTGCTTCTACAGAGTTCAGCCTTCCTACCCTGAAAATGTTTCACACATTCAAAATACAAAATTACAACAAAAAAAAAAAAATAGGAAGTAAAGTTGAAACAAAGTAAAACAAAACAAACAAACAAAAAAAACTAAACCATGAGGGCTTCCCTGGTGGCTCAGTGGTTAAGAATCCACCTGCCAATGCAGGGCACACGGGTTCGAGCCCTGGTCCGGGAAGATCCTACATACCATGGAGCAACTAAGCCCGTGTGCCACAACTACTGAGCCTGCGCTCTAGAGCCCGCGAGCCGCAACTACTGAGCCCGGGTGCCTAGAGCCCGTGCTCTGCAACAACGGAAGCCACCGCAATGAGAAGCCCGCGCACCGCAACGAAGAGTAGCCCCCGCTCGCCACAACTAGAGAAAGCCCGCGCTCAGCAACAAAGACCCAGTGCAGCCAAAAATAAATACATAAAAATTAATTTAAAAAAAAAAAACTAAACCATGTATCAAATTGGTAGCATAACACACACACAAAAAAGAATTTCAACGGAGTCTTGAGCACACAAAGAACCGCAAATAAGCCTTAAACTTTACTCCAGTCTTACTCTTATAATCTTGAAACTATCTCTAAGTATATGGTAGAATAAGCCAAGTAATAAGTATGTGTATATGATCAGGATTCAAGATGCTCTGTGCACGAGAAGAGATACAAATGTAATTTCAAAGAATTTATGGGGGGGAAGCTGCTATGTTGGAAACACCGACAGGAGCTCCCTTCCCTCACAGAGCGCGCGACAGTGACAGGACACACGACCTGGCCCCAGCCCTAGGTGTTTCCAGAGCCATTCATTCTCCTTTAAAGACCGTTCCCAGGCTCCTTGGGAAAAGTCCGCCTCCAGGCCTGGGACCCGGAGCACAGGACACAGCGAGCGCTCCCCGCCCAGCCAGCACGGAGCGGAGGCCGGGCCCCCCACCCGGCCCACGGCCCCCAGTGCAGAGACGGGAGGCAGCGAAAAAAGAGGCACCTCCGGAAACGCCGCGAGGTTCACTCGCCTTACGATACACGGAGACGAATCCCAGACGCAGTCAAGACTGCGAGGAGACACACACGTGAAGACACACCTGGCGTGTCAGGTGCCGAGAGCCCCCCAGACAGGCAGGTGAGGAACCCGCCAGGCCACCCTCCGCTGCTCACACGGCTCTGCTCACGCCCACCACAGCACAGCTTCCCCTTCCAGCAGGGTCCCCATCACGTACGATGGGCCTGGCCCACAGCCGGCATCAGGCCAGTACTGCAGAGTGAACGAATGTTAACTTAGGTACACAGCCACTAAAATCATGTTTACCAGAGAATAGCTAAGGACCTGGGAAATTCTGGAAATCAGGAAACAACGTGTCAGAGATAATTATAATGACCTCTTGGTGACAGAAATACAGATTATTAACCATTCTTTTCCCATACTTTTCTGTGTTTATCGAATTTTCTATGATGGGTATGTATCTGGAGACCAGATGTCATCTTGTTGGTCTGCAAGTACAGAGGAGGTAAGCTATACCTAACAATGGCCACTTCTGGGGCAGGCAGGCCCAGAGGAAGGCCACCCCTGTCGGACACTCAACTTCCTCCAGTGAAGGCTAGACGGATGCTTCCACTTAAACAGCAGCAAAATGGAAGCAATGTGGGTGGTCCCGTCAGTCCCTGGCACATCACTGCCCCCAGGGGCTCCAGGGGGAAAGTAACTCCTCACAGGCACAGCTAATAAACGTCCCCTTAGCTCAGGCAAATGGCTTCCTAGTGCTCTAGCTCTCTATTTTAAAAATAAGAAAAGCGAGATTAAGTAACCAGTATCAGACCCAGAGGGCAATTAAGCCGTTTCAAAGAAGCCCCTGAACAGCAGTCCCCACTTCTTGCTCTGTTGCACCCTGGTTTTAGGAGAGGGCAGACACTGGTATCCTACACAAATACACGAGAACACAGATTGTAACTCCAGCTCCAACTAACTACCCTTCTTTCCCCCGGGACAACATGCAACACCAAGGCAGGAAGAAAAGGAGGCACCATGAACTTTTCTTGTATAGCTGTACTGAAACACAGTTTACAAAGAACAAAATATACCCACTTAAAGTGTACAACCTGGTGAGCTTGGACAAATGCATAGAGTTGTGTACCCACTGTCATAATCGAGGTCTGAAACCTTTCCATCAACTTAGAAAGTCTCTGGGCAGCACACAGCCATCACCCCTGACCAGGCAACCACTGTTTTACAGCATAGCTTTTGCTAGAATTTCACATAAACGGAACCGTATCATAGCCGGTCCTGTGCCTGGCTTCTCGCACTTGGTGGACGACTCTGAGAGCCCTCCGTATCGTGGCACGTGGCATACTCCATTCCTTTGTATCCTAAGTCACGTCCCACTATGTGGACAGACCACGTGCACTGCTCACCACCTGGTGGACACTTAGGTCACTTCCAGCGTGGGCTGTGAGAAACAGGGCTGCTACCGACGCTACCAGCGAGCCCCAAGAGGATACAGGTCTCACTTCTCTTGGAGGGGGCGCCGGGTACCATGAGCACATGCTGCATTTTTCAAGCAGCTGCCAAGCTGTCCCCGCCTGCCTGGCTGTCCCCGTTGGCACTCACCCCACAGGGCTCCACGATCTCCACATCCACCCACAGGAGGTACGGTCAGTCCTTTTCGTTCTACCTGCGTCGGTGTAGGTGGAAGCAGTGGGGGTGCCCCACGGGGGCTTTCATTTGCATTCCTCTGATGACTTTTCACGTGCTTGCTGGCCATTTTTGTAACTTCTCTTGCGTCTGTTCCAAACTTCTGCCCACTCTGAACAGAGCCGTCTTCTTACTACTGAGCTGCATTCTGGATACAAGCTCATCTCACTTCACAGCCTGCCTTCCATTTTCTTAACAATGCCTGTCAGCTAGCAATAGTTTTCCTTTAATTCTCAAATCCAGTTTACTGATCTTTTCTTCAATGGTTCAGCCACCTGTGTCCCAGGAAATCTTTTCCTAAGCTACAGGTAGAAAGATCGCCTCCTGTTTTCTACGTTTACTCTTTGCTTTTAGGACGGTGACTTCAGTGTCACTGCGAGTGGGACGCACTTTCGCTTGCCGGGACTCTGCAGCCAGCGTCTGCCACCCCACGGCAGACGCCCTGTCTCCTCGGGAGGCCGCCCAGCAGCCTGTGCCCCAGCCCTGAGATGCCACCCCCTCTGGAGAGGAGGCCTCCCCCAAGAGTAAGCAGACACTGAGAGTGTGGGCTTCTCCTAAAGCTAATGGATTTTCACACTCCTCCCCAGCAGGGGTGAGAGTCTAGAGATACACAGGAAAGACCCACTGTGTTCGCCTTACTTTCCTGCCCCTAGAGCGGGAATCCTAAACCTGAAAAGGAAATTATAAGTTCATGTGCAAGGAAAGAGAAAACCCTAACCAACCAAAACAGGACAATGTCTTCGGTGGATTCTTGGTCTGAAACTACACTCAGGGAGACCTTCAGAGGCACAGCCTCATTTTAGAGAACCTGACCTACAAGTGGGGTGGTAAAATCTTACAAAAGGGACACCTGCCCACGAAGCTGAGATGCCAAGCCCTTCTCCTCTCTGCTGTAAAGGCAGCGCTCACACCACATCCAACCCCAAAGTGCCTCAACCTGCTCTGGAACATGTCGGGTTTTGCCACAGGAAAAGTGACCCCTGGTTTCCATGATAAGAGCATGGTGAACATAAATGTCTGCTATCAAATTCTGATCATATGGAAAATGACACGATCAGGGAAGCCAGAGATCCACCATCTCAATACAGCACCCAGAATCCCTCACCAGGACATTCAGGCACAGGGGCTGCCGGATGAACAAGCGTCTCCCAGGCCACTGCTCCCTGGGGAGCCCCCAGACCCATTCTTCCTCCTACCTCACACCCTCCACCAAGGCTCAGCCCCTGCCCCCACCGCCATGGCCGCCCAGCGGGCACTTCCCTCTTCCCCACCCACAGCGTGTGGCCACCTGCCCAACCCCTCCCCAGAGCGGGGCACCCCTGGTTGGGGAAGGTTGCCTTCTAACGCAAGCACCAAAAATCACCCCTCAAAGTCCCGAAAGCCCCCGGGGGCTCGGGCAGGGCCAGGTTCCCTGGGCAGCGACACTGGCTTTTGTCACTTAAACCCCAGGCCAAGGAGGGGGCTTGCCCTTGGGGGGTCCAGTTCCAGAAATGCTCTTCTCAGAACCCTGGACCCACTCGGGGACTGAGAAGAGAGACAGTCCATCCCGAGGCCTGGACAGGGCAGGAGTCTCCCTCAGGCTTTCCCTGCCGCGCGGACTCCTCCAGCATCCCAGGGAGGCTGCTCCCTGATGACTCTTCCCCAAATACCCCCACTCGTGACCAAAACTCTCAATAAAGGAATAGAAATGAAGTTCTTCAACTTGATAATCTACAAAAAACCAACAGCTAACATCATACTTAATGATGAGAAGCTCAAAGCTTTCCCACTAAGATCTGGTACAAGGCAAGAATGTCCCCTCTCACCACTGCTTTCAACTGGAAGTCCTCCTGACCAGTGCAATAAAAGAAAAGGAAATAAAAGGTATGCAGATTGGAAAAGAAGAAATAAAACTGTCTTTGTTCATAGATCATATGATCATCTATGCAGAAAATCCAAAAGAACTGGCAACAAACAAACAAACAAACAACTCCTGGAACTAATAAACGACTACAGCAAGGTTGCAGGATACAAGGTTAATATATAAAATTCAACTGCGGGACTTCCCTGGCAGTCCAGTGATTAAGACTCCACGCTTCCACTGCAGGCGGCACAGGTTCTATCCCTGGTCGAGGAACTAAGATCTCACATGTCGTGGGGCGCAACCAAGGAAAAAAAAAAAAAAATTTCAATCACTTTCCTATAAACCAACAATGAATAAATGGAATTTCAAATTAAAAACACAATACCATTTACATTAGCACCCAAAATTTAAATACTTAGATATAAATCTAACATAATACATACAAGGATGAATTAAATCAAAGGAGAACTAAATCAATTAAGAGATATTCCATGTTCATGGATAGGAAGGCTCAATACTGTCAAGATGTCAGTTCTTCTCAACTTGATCTGTAGATTCAACACATTCCCAATCAAAATCCCAGCACATTATTTCATGAGTATCAACAAACTGATTCTAAAGTTCACACGGAGAGGAGGCGAAAGACCCAGAATGGTCAACACAATATTGAAGGAGAAGAACAAAGTTGGAGGGCTGACTACCCAACTTCAAGACTTACTAAAAAGCTACAGTAATGAAGACAGCGTGGTACTGGGGAAAGAACAGACACATAGATCAACGGAACAGAACAGAGAGCCCAGAAATAGACCCACACAAATATCGTCAACTGATCTTGGACAAAGGGCCAAAAGCAATACAATGGAGCAAAGACAGTCTCTTCAACAAATGGTGCTGGAACCACTGGACACCCATCCACAAGCAAAAGATGAATCTAGACACAGACCTTACACCCTTCATGGGAATTAACTCGAAATGCATCATAGACCTAAATGTAAAGTGCAAACTATAAAACTCCAAGAAGATAACAGAGGAGAAAACCTAGATGACTTGGGCCTGGTGATGCCTTTTCAGATACAACACCAAAGGCAGGATCCATAAAAGAGAAAATTGATAGGCTGAACTTCACTAAAACGAAAAACATCTGTTCTACAAAAGACAACTTCAAGAGAATGAGAAGACAAGCCACAGACTGGGAGAAAATATTTGCAAAAGACACATCTGATAAAGGACTATTAATCAAAATATACAAACAACTCTTAAAACTCAGTAAGAAAACAAACAATCCAACTGGAAATGGGCCAAAGACCTAAACAGGTATCTCAGCAAAGAAGATATACAGATGGCAAATAAGCACATGAAAAGATGCTTCCCGTCATATGTCACCAGGGAAGTGCAAATTAAAACAATGAGATACCACTATATAACTCTCAGAATGGCCAAAATCCAGAACACTGGCATCACCAAATGCTGGTGAGGAAGTAGAGCAACAGGAACTCTCATCACTGCTGGTGGGGATGTGAAATGGTGCAGCCACTTCGGAAGATAGTTTGACAGTTTCTTACAAAACTAAACATACTCTTACCACGTGAACCAGCAATTGTGTTCCTTGGTATTTACCACAAAAGGATGAAAACTTGGGTCCACACAAAAACTTGCGCACAGATGTTTAAAGCAGCTTTATTCACAACCGTCAAAACTTGGAAGCAACCAAGATGTCCTTCAGCTGGTGAATGGATAAATAAACTGCAGTATGCCCAGATAGTGGAATGTTATTCAGTGATAAAAGGAAATGAACAATCAAGCCATGAAAACACATGGTGGAACCATAAGTGTATATTACTAAGTGAAAGAGGCCAATCAGAAAAAACTACAATACCGTAGGATTCCAACTATACGACACTCTGGAAAAGACTATGGAGACAGTGACAGTGAAAAGATGAGTGGTTGCCGGGGGTTGGGGGAGAGAGGGATGAATAGGTGAAGCACAGAGAATTTTGAGAGTAGTAAAACTACTCTGTATGATACTATAATGGTGGACACATGTCATTATACATTTGTCCAAACCCATAGGATGTACAACACCAAGAGCGAGCCCTGATGTAAACCATGGACCCTGAGTGATGATGAGGTGCCAATGCAGGTTCATCAGTTGTAACAAACGCACCATCTGGTGGAGGGTGTGGATAATAGGGGAGGTTATGCATGTGCGGGGGCAGGGGGCATACAGGTAATCTCTATACTTTTCTCTTAACTTGTTGTGAAACTAAAAATGCTCTAAAAAAATTGTCTTTAAAACAATCTGCTTTGGGGACTTCCCTGGTGGTCTAGTGGTTAAGAATCCGCCTTCCAATGCAGGGGACACGGGTTCGATCACTGGTCAGGGAACTAAGATCCCACATGCTTAGGGGCAACTGAGCCCTCGTGCCTCAACTAGAGAGCCCGCGAGCCGCAACTACTGACCCCGCACACCACAACGAAGAGCTCGCGCCACAACAAAATATCCCGCACGCCGCAACTAAGACCCAACACAGCCAAAGATTAAGTAAATAAATATATTTTTTTTTAAATCTGCTTTCGCTAGTACTTGGAGAGCGTGGTCTCTTCCCGCCGCGGGCTGCACCCCCCAGCCCCACGGGGCCGACCCGCCCAGAGCAATGGTTGCCCTCTCCTGTCTGAGCTCCGTTATCCGTGTCCTCCTTTCACTCTCAAAAAAGCTGCCGCTGAGCAATCACTGATCCGTCATCCTCATGCTAATGCGCCCAACCTCAGCCCCGCGGCCACCCTGGTAGACTCTGGGCGCTCCCACTGCCCGATTTCTCCCGGTGACCCAGTGCTTTGCCGCAGGCAGGCCACAGCGCACACGGCCCCCCTCCCCACCGCTCCCAGGGAAGGAGGCAGGGCCCCCCCATCCAGCCCAGACCCTCCCACCTGCCTCCTGCACACCCCTCCCCACTCCATCCCCACGGCAGCTCCTCACGCTCCCCCACCCCCAAGGCCGGCTCTGCCCACACGCCTCCCTCTGGCTCAGTGCCCGGCCCCCAGGGACCTCCTCCAGGGCCTGACCACACACCCTCCTTCCCCCGCCACACTCTCCGCCACACTCTCCGTCCCCAGGTGCACGTCCAGGAGCCACCTCGAGCCCCAGGCGGGGCTGTGCTGAGTCTGCAGGCGCACCAACAGCTCAGGGTGACTTGGACACGGGTGACAGCCCAACATGATACAGTGGGCTAAAATATGTTAAAATTACTTTCATCTTGCTGTACGCTCATGTTTTTTGTCCTTTTTAACTGCTACTGGAAACTGAACTTTCCGTGTGGCTCACATCACATTTCCACTGGAGAGCCGTGCTCTAAAATCTCCCATCTTTCAGAAACAAGCCCAGAAACAACCAAAGAGACTGAGACTCCTGAGACTCCACTTGCATGTCCCCCACCGACAGTCCCCAAGCACCGTCCTGACACCCCCAAGGGCCCTTCTCACCTTCCCCCAGGCTGGCCCGTGCCAGTCACCAGCCTCCAGGGCCCAAGCCAAGGGCAGCTCCATCTTCACCTCCCCGCCAGGTGAAGACACTCACCTCCTCGACACGCTCCTGACCCCACACCTGCCTCCCCACCCCGCCCCGAGGGCCCCCTTCTTCCCCTATCTCCTCTGCAGTATCCTTTGCGGCACCCGCCTGTTCCACCTCCAGGTGTCAGAAGGTCTCAGAACACACCTGTGGGCGCTTCTTTCCTCCCTGGCTATCCTACCCATCCCCCAAACCAGGCGAGCACACCGACCTCCTGGTTTAAAGTACCATCCCCCTTTCAGGGACCCCCCCTTCTAGGTCCCCAGCCCTGAACCCACTTCTGAATTTGACTCACATCTCAATTCCCGCCGACACTCACTTGGGCATTTAGGGAACAACCCAAACGCAAGCGTCTAGAACCAAGTACGTGAGTTTTCGTAAGCAAATAACTGGCCTGTGCTCAGCATATCCCACACGTTGCTGGGAAGTGGCAACGCTTCCTGGGCTGGCGATTCCTGCCACGACAGGACTGTGCCCCCTGCTCCCCCACCGGACACCCCAGGAAGGTGAGCGGGGCTGAAGAAGCTGCGGGGTCCCCAGGTGACAAAGGACCGCCCGCCCTACAGGAGGACGACTCCTGCACCACGACGCCCGAGAAGCCAAGGTCCCAGAAGATGGCCCACAGCACGGCCCTCTCTACAAAGTTACGGCAAAACCAAACACACGGTTCAGCAACCTTTAGGAAGACGCCACGAGCAGGTAGGAAGGGGAAACGAGGGTGTGGTGACCACGAGTAGGGACAACGGCTGCCGCGGCCAGAGAGGTGGGAACCAGTCAGTCACGCGGGAGGTGGGCAGGGACCCAGCTCTGCTGCCGGGAGTGTCACAGGTGCTTATTAAACTGTTACATGACCAGAGACCATGACTAATTCACGTCTACACATCTCAGATCCAAACACACTTATCCTGTCCTCCACTGGTCTCCATCTCAACCAACGGCTCCCTGAAGTCTCAGCCTGTCTACTGAGCGGAGAGACCACAAACGCCCCCAGGCCTCCCTGACTCAGCGGCGAGCACGCACACCACACACCACGCGAGCGCCACGCTGATGCTGAGGCCAAAAAGGAGCGACGCACAAGCCACGCCCCCTGCCCTCAGGTGCCCCTGCCTTGCTGACAAGACCACAGTCAAAACCAACTGGTAACCCACAAGAAGCCCCACCTGGACGGGCTCAGAGCCACCTACCCTGCTGCTGGGACACATGGAGACAGGCCTCAGTGAGAGACACGCGAGACATGCAGTCCTGAGGAAGGGCCTGCTCTGCCTTGGGGGCCACAGACGCCAGGGTCCAGGAGCAACACTGGAGCTGGCGCCTGATGACGGGCAGAAGTGTCCAGAGTGATGTTCTCGGCAAAACGAAGAGTGGCCGTGACGTACGGCTGTGACCCGGGCGCTGACTGATGAGGAAGAAGGCAGGCATGGGCTTCCCTGGTGGCGCAGTGGTTAAGAATCTCCCTGCCAACATGGAGTACACGGGTTCGAGCCCTGGTACGGGAAGATCCCACATGCCGCGGAGCAACTAAGCCCGTGCGCCACAACTACTGAGCCCACGAGCCACAACTACTGAGCCCACGTGCCACAACTACTGAGCCCACATGCCACAACTACTGAAGCCCGTGCACCTAGAGCCCGTGCTCCGCAACAAGAGGAGCCACCGCAATGAGAAGCCCGCACACCCCAACGAAGAGTAGGCCCCGCTCGCCGCAACTAGAGAAAGCCTGCATGCAGCAATGAAGACCCAACACAGCCAAAGATAAACAAATTAAATAAATTTAAAAAAAAAAGAAGGCAGGCGTGCGCAGGAGCAGGGGGATAGGACTGTGAACCCCCCGCGGGCAGGCCGCTGTCGAGAGCCCACGCTTCCTCCCCAAGCACTGAGAACTCACGGAGGTCCCTATATGGAACTGCCCCAAGCAGAGGGGAACTGAGTGAGGAGGGTGTGAGGGGCACCTGAGTGACCGCGACCACACCCTCCCACCTCTGGAGCTCCACGTGGCACCGCCCACGACACCACACTAAGCATCCATTCATGATCACATCCAGGAATTGGCTTGGAAAATTTTAAAATACACACAATTATAAGAACAAACATTCAAGGACTTCCCTGGTGGCGTAGTGGTTAAGAATCCGCCTGCTAATGCAGGGGACACGGGTTCAAGCCCTGGTCCGGGAAGATCCCACATGCCGCGGAGCAGCTAAGCCCATAACCAAAACTGCTGAGCCCACGCTCTGGAGCCCGCGAGCCACAGGTGCTGAGCCTGTGCACCTAGAGCCCGTGCTCCACAAGAGAAGCCACCTCAATGAGAAGTCCGCACACCGCAACGAAGAGTAGCCCCCGCTCGCCGCAACTAGAGAGAGCCCATGCGTGAAGGAACACACGGCACAACACAGGTGGGAACGCAGATCCGAGTGGTGTCCCTGCACAGCCACGAAAGTGGGCTCACACCAGGCCCCACCCCACCTGCTTCCTGCACACGGTGTACCCCTGCCGTCCGGCCGTGCTGACCCGGAGAATGGAGCCCGGATGCTCTCCGCCAGCTCTGCCCGTGCCCACGCATCCCCGCACTCACCTGTCCCACCCTGCTAAGGCTAGGCCGGGGACACAACACTTGTCTCTAGGGCAGCAGGTCCCCAGCGGGTCGGCAGCCCACACCCACACCAGGAGACTCTGCTGGCGGCCCCAAGGTCGCCAAGCCAACAGCACCCCCAAGCGCAGCCTCAGAGCCCCCGTGGAGGTGTGTTTGCAAAGCCCGCACAGCTCCAGGACCAGGAAACCTAGACGGCACCAGGCAGCGGTTTCCCAACCGCTCAGCGTGGAAGGGAAGCAGGGGTCAGTCCACGAGGGCCCAGGCCAGGCACCGAGGCCCAGAGCGGCCGGGAGCGCTGCCTGGACCCGCACCATCACTGACAAGCTCTGGCTCAGGGCTCTCTGCCTGCCTCCCCGTGGCCCAGCTGGAGGCTATCTTTACTACATCACCCGAGGACTTTCAAAGTGGGCATTCTGAACTGAGTTTCTTAAACTGCTAAACACATAACTAAGTGGCACCAGACCTGACTTGTTATCTAATCAGTCCAAAGCAGCAGAGAAAAACTCTGGAGCCTCCAGAACTGAATATAACAGACGGAACCTCTATTTTGAGAAATTACACCAGGGGACGGACTGACTAATAACACTGCATCTCAGAAATGACAGAACACTCGCCCCACTCCTGCCCTCACGCACTGACCTACAGTGGTTCAGCACCACGACCCCGTCAGAAAGGCACTCCCTGAGGACGCGACCGTGCTGCGGCGGCACAAGGTCGGACCTGAACCCGGTGCTCAGTCAGTGCTTGCTGACCGACGAGGGACCAAGCCCTCCAACCGCTGCCCTGGCCTGCGGGGCCACGAGTAGGGCTGCTGGCTGTCCGCCAAGACAGCCCCCGGACACAGGCCAAAGGAGCCCTCGGCCTCTGCCATCAGGAGAAAGGTCCCGGGCCTCAAGGCCAGGGTGCCTCCTGACCGCTCCCCTTTCCAGCCGGCAAGGTGGCCTCGACCGGAGCACCTGCGGCCCGTGCAGAGAAGAGCCCGCGGCGCCGTGAGGGGCCTTTCCAAGCCGGGACCGCGGAGCACAGTTCCTGCCACCCCGAGAAGCCCGCGGCCCGGGCACTCCACGCCCTCCCGCACCTGCGTCTCCAGAACGGGTGGCGGGCACACTCACCCTGGGGACAGCCTCTCGCCATATGGATTTTCCCCGTGAAAAGCCCCGTCCCTGTGCATTAGCTGTTTCAAGTTGGCACAGCCGTGAGGGGTACACGGGAAGAAGCAGGCACCCTGGAGGCCCAGCCGGCCGGCCTCTCTCTGGGCCCAGCCCCTCGGTAACTGGCCACCGGGTCCTCGAAAAGCCACTCACCTCCGGTCTCAGCATCTTCATCAAGGGAGGTCATCTTCACAGGACCGTCCGGCTCCAGAAACCTACAGACCCCTACATCCCTCCATCTGCACGTGGCAGGAAGTCGAGGACTGCAAACCACCTGAGTTCATCAACTCACGCACCATGTCGAAAGTAATGATGTTCATTCTAAGCCGTTTTCATAAATAAAACAGCAAAGAGGCCAGGGGATGGCACTCCCTCAATGACAAACATCCGACATCACAAAACACTCTTAAAACAAGTACCCCATGTCTTTCTTCCCCAAAGAGCAGGCAGCATTCAGGGCCACCCTTTCCTCCTGACCCTCTGCCCTCCCCACCTTCTCCCAGGAGGCAGCCCTCACTCGCTGGGTCTGCGCTGAGGCTCCCTTGGGGGTGACCGTCCACAACCAAAAATCCCATCGAATGCCATGACTCCCAAATTCTGACCTCTTCCAACCTCTCTCGCAAGCTCCTGCCTTATATTTAACTACCCACCTCTGATGTTTCCTCTGGGAATAGGCATCTCAAACTTAACGTGTCCAAACACACACATCTGTCCCCACCCTCACTGCCCACCCAGGGAACGTTCCACCTTCTTCCGTGTCACTGTGGTCCCGAATCTCAGTCCCTCTCGGACTCCCGTCCTCGTCCCTGGCCTTGAGCCTATCAGCAAGTCCACAGCGCTCCATCCTACACCGGCACCCCAGGCCCGGCTACCTGCCCCGCCTGGACGCTGCCCGTCCTGCCTCGACCACCTCACCCCTGCATTCCACAGGCCACAGACGCAAAGTGCTCTCACAACACAGTTCGGATTCTACCGCTGCGCTGCCGAAACCCTCCAAAGCCTTCCCAGCGCACCTGGAATAAACTCAAACCCCCAGCACACCTGGCTACACGGCTCTTTAGCCAGCCAGCCCCCACCCATCCCCCGTGGCTCCCCCCACCCCCGCTCGCCCACTCCGGCCCAGGACCTTCTCCCTGACCTGCCCTCGGGCCCCTGCACTGGCTCCCTCCTCCGCCTGAACCCAGGTCCCGGGCGGCACGCGGCTCCTCTCTCACCACCCAGGTGTCACTCGCCTGCTCGGAAGGGCTTCCCGGCCGGCGGTACGTCCCTCGTCCACTCCTTCGTCAACACAGGCTGAGAAACCCCGCCGAGGCTCCGCGTGTTTGTGCGCTGCCCGCTGCGCAGCACGACGAAGCACCCAGGCAGCAGGGGCTCTGTGGGACTGGGGGCCCCCAGCTTGGACCCCGGCCCCACAGCAGCCTGGCTCACTGGCTCCGCCCACGCCTGGAAAGCATGAGTACGATCGGGCCGCCGTCTCCATCAACACCTCCACCAACCAAGGGATTTAATTAACCTCACCTGGCTGAAAAAAATGTGACGTAAAACTAGATACAACTTTCTAAAGAAAGTCTTTAGAACGCTATCGATTTCTAAAGAGCCGTATTTTGGCCACGTTTCTAAAAACCATGGTTTCAAAAGCGTAAATGGTCAAGCTCTTCGGAAGACAATCTTTATCAAAGACCTGAAAGTGCTCAGCCCAGCAGACGCACACAGAGTGGACACAAGGACAGCCACCTAAGGGTCATTCATGACAGACCAGTGGACATCAGCACAGCAGCCTGTCACAGGGCCCTGCGACGAAGTGTCAGCCCGAGGCAGTGGGGGTCCAGGCGGACGAGGGGAACTTCAAAGATCACTGAGGGGTGGGAGCTGCACTCAAAACTCAGGAAGGAGAAGGCGGGCCACAGGGCCCCCTTCTTTCCAAACTTCCTAAGGGAATAAAACTAATTTTATGATCAGAAAAAACTGATGAGGAAAGGAGTCATTTTCAAGTGACTAATGATTTTAATAACACAGTTACATTTCAAAAATCAATCAAGAATGCTTTCCTTTTTAATTCTTCAAATACCTGTCGTGATACTTAAGATGCTACTATTTTACAGCACCTTTACAGATCAAACAGGCATGCAGCAGACTTGTCTCTTATGTGCTGGGCTCACTACCACCCAGCGTCCGTCTGCATAAACCTTATGAAGGTGAGCTCCCCTGTGAGAGGTGTAAAAACTCCTTTAAACTCCTTTCCTGAGCAGCTGTCCACATACTTCAGCACAACGTCTCGGAGTGGAGAAGCGGCCTTCTTGCCTTCTCCCCGTGATGCTGAGACACGGCCACGTGGGCGGTACGCGCCGCCCGCTCCCTCCCCAGAGCTCGCGGTCCCCTCGCTGACCCCACAGGCCTCTCTGCCCTCTGTGGAGTGTCCAGCCAACACCTGCCACTCCGACCAGCAGACACGCACCTGGCAGGCCGCGCCCAGCCCTGGGGAGGAGGGCTTAGGTCTCCTGGCTGCTAGAGTCCTGCCCTGTCCACTTGGTGTCTACTCAGACCACTGACCTCCCCCACAAAAACAAGTCACTTGAGAGCTAGAACCTTCTTACCGCTTGCCCCTAAGTTCTAAAATCTGACAGCCAATTTGATACGGTCATAAGAACCGTTTTAGGATTTCCCCCAACCTCTGGAACTAGAAAATATTCGGAAACAAGCGCTGAAGGATGCTAGTTCCCCAGTGTCAGCGCGGATATCCCGCACCCTCCTCTTCACCTGGTCACACGTTTGGGCTCAAAATCAGCGTGCATGTCCCTTCCTCCCAGGCCACGTGGAAGAGGCAGAAAGTTCCCATCCAGGCTCTAACTTCAGGAGGGAAGGACAAAAGTCCAACTCAGCTTCACAGGCCTGCAGGGCTGCAGAGGGGCTCTGCGCTCACAGGCCCTGCTTCAAGCCCGGCTCACGATGCCTACGCCGAGAGGGTGGGGAGCTCCCCGGCCTCCATCCCCGGCCTCCATCCACGGCCTCCATCCCCGGCCTCCATCCACGCCCATGCAGCAGCACAGACAGGCAGGCAGCCAGACAAGGAAGCCGGACAAACAGGGGCGACATCTATGCACTTCTCAAATGGGGGTGGGGAGAGGAATCTAAATTGTGGACATTTTTTGTATCTCTTTGTTTACTGAAGGTTTTAATTCCTTGGTGTAGCTATTCGAGACATATAAAATTCAAAATTTTTAGGACTTCCCTGGTGGCGCAGTGGTTAAGAATCTGCCTGCCAGGGCTTCCCTGGTGGCGCAGTGGTTGAGAATCTGCCTGCCAATGGAGGGGACACGGGTTCGAGCCCTGGTCTGGGAAGATCCCACATGCCACGGAGCAACTAAGCCCGTGCGCCACAACTCCTGAGCCTGTGCTCTAGAGCCCGTGAGCCACAACAACTGAGCCCACGTGCTGCAACTACTGGAGCCCGCGTGCCTAGAGCCCGTGCTCCGCAACAAGAGGAGCCACCGCAATGAGAAGCCCATGCACCGCAACAGAGTAGCCCCCGCTCGCCGCAACTAGAGAAAACCCGCGCGCAGCAACGAAGACCCAACGCAGCCAAAGATAAATAAATTTATTTTTAAAATTTCTCATTCAAAGCGTGCATAGCTCTACCCTAGAAATACAAAGTTTCCAATTTTCAATCATGACTTTATAGCACTTGCTCTACTTCACTGAGCGTTAAAGGGCAATTATTCTAAGTAAGAAGCTCTGAAGTGCATGCATTTGTAATTTACAGGCCAGGAGCCACGGTCCCCTCAGGCCCAGCAGGAAACAGCACAGTTCAGTCACCTGCCAGGCGCACAGCACTCAGGACAGAGGGTCCTGCTCCAAACAGCTCCCCTCTCCTTTGGTTTTCTTACTTAGTTCGACTGCTTTATTTACTATCAAAGGCCTGATTAAATAAAAGGCTGCTGACCTCCAGCCGGAGACAAATTTCAGAGGTGAGAGCTCTAAACGGTGACCGAATCAATCAAGACAATCAAGAAAATCTGAGTCTCCTGCTTGTTATCAACATGAAGACAAGGAAAAGTGCTTCTGAGACCTATGCAAATTACCCCAAATCTCAGGCAAGTTTCTCCAGAGTCCTTCAAAATCTCTGCTTCAAGATTTCCAAAAACGGTTTTAATTATGTTTTGATCAACTCACATACAACTAGTGATTTATGAAAAAGCTTTCTTAGAACGTATCATTTGCGATGAGGAAAGCTTACGCTTACACTGCAACGGGCTCTGCAACGGGCTCGGGAAGCACATGGGAACCACCGGCGTCTCGTTAGGACTTCAAGGAAACAGACAGGTGCGTCTGCTGCTCTTCCCACGGAGCTGCTCCCCCGGGGCGGGGTCTGCACCCGGCCGCTCCCGTTCCGATCAAACACCACCGCCGGGGGGCCCAGCGCCCACCTGTCAGAGACTCTGCAGGCCCTTGAGGAGCCGGAGCCCAGGCTCCACCCCACAGTCTGGGGGACGAGACAGCCGCCCCCTGGCCAGGAGACCACTTTCCTGACCGCTTCCTTCCAGAGCCCTCACAAAGAAGGACCCGCCCCTCACGCCGTAGTGCTCGGAAAGTTGTCTCTTCAAACTCCGGTGGTTCCGCCACAAGGGCAGGGCCCGCTGCCCTGGAGCGCAGTGAGAGCAGACGCCCCGGAGGGGCCTGAGGGACCCCCTTCCTGGCTGCTGCTAAAACGTGAGAACCACCAGCTCCGAAAAACACCCACATGTGTGTGCGTCATCCCAGTGCACGTCACCAAGACGGCTACGTCCACCCTGCGGACAGCCAGCTTCCAAGGCGGGATAGACAGCGAGGCAGAGTGACCGCCTGCCTGCCCGCCGCGGGCCTCGCCTCCAAGCCGGCGTGGAAGCGAACTCAGACGCCACTGTGCTACGCTAAGCAGAGCTGACAGTGCTGGCCGCGTACAGCTCCCCAAGAGTTGTTTTTTTTTTTTTTTTTTCTTCAAATGTCACTGTTATCTAAGGATGTCAAGAGAAAAACTCAGTGAAGGCCTTTGGCCTAAAGTGAGCCCCCTGCCCAGGTCCACTCTCTCTGCAGACAGCTGCACCCCCTTGCCCCCCATGGCTGCCAGGACATGTCCCCCAGGTCTACGGCCCATCTGTGACAACCTCAGCAACTTTCTCACGTACAGAACCAGAGCCAGCCACCACACCAGGCCCCCTGGTCACTGAGAAACTGTCCAATCTTGGCATGGTTTTGATGGGAATAAAACTGTGTTTTAAACTTTGCTACCTCTACAGCAACATACTGCTTGGAAATTAGTGAGAAAGGTAATGGAGCTGAGACAGCGTGTGAATAAACGCTACTTGACAGTGATGTGTACCGTTCCTCCCAATGCAATTTCACAGTGCTTCACAAAATGGTCAAGCTCACTTTCCACCTGGGGAAACTGAGGCTCCAAAGAACCATATATTCTGTCCCAGGTCAAGAGTGCCCTCAAGTAACAAAATCTAAACTCCTAAGAACGTCCCTTGTGCCAAAGCACTTCTGCCAAAGTCGGCCACCAGACGACCAGAGCCCAAAACTCTGGGGCTGCCACCTGGCTCAGGATCAGCCTTCCCAGAACTCAACCCGGTCCACACAGCACAGTCGGCTACCCTGGACTCTTTTTCCCTTTTCCCCACCATCCAATAATTCTATTCACCAAGGATGGGAACCCCTGCCCTAGACCTCAGCAGCCTCAGGAGTGTTCATCTTAAGCCAGCCCCATGCAAACATTCCCGAAGCCCAGGTATGGAGGAAAGGTGTTCTATCCTGGAATGAGAACCGACACTTCGGCCAAACCTTAGACCCACAAGAGAACAAATTCTCTGTGAAAGCAGAACAGACAGACATACACTGCTGAAAATGCAAGTTTGCCAAAAGATAACCTTTAGAAATAAGCATCTCTGGCGTAACACCTATCTGAAAAGATCTCTTGAAACCATTTGCGCACATGCCAATTTTGGTGTCGTATCACTTTTCTCTCCTTTCAACTATAATAATGTTACTTCGATGTTATGACTATTCTAAGCTGTACAGAACTAGTGCTTTTCACTGTTCTTGGGTCCACTGCCTTTGCTGCAACAATCTCTCTGAAGGATTATGTGTTCTTGATATTCCCCACAGCAGATAAAATTGAGACTCTGGTACCCTTAAGTGAGTAAATTAATTACAATAACATCAACGTCTCTTTACAAAACCGTCCTGACAAGGAATATCGAGACTGAGTTTACTGAAACCAAGTTCAACGTGCGCTCACGGTGGGCTGTGAGGATGAAACACGCAAGGCCTGACTGGCCCTCAGGGACTCGGTGAAACCTCTGTCCCTCTGTTTCCCGCCTCGGACTCTGACCTACAGGGAGGGAAGGCACAGGGAGGGGCAGGCCTCTCTCACCCACACTCCAACTGCCAACAGTCTGTTATTTCACTTGACACCTAAGTGTAGCTTTGAAAACCCTGCCCACCCCTAATGCCTGAGTACTAACAAGAATGAGTGATCATCCAAGCAATAGTTATTTTTACAAGTTAATTCCACCTCCGCTTTGTACATTTTTATGATGAAAGATTTCAATGAAAAGGAAACATCAAACAGAATTTAATATTTTCTGATTGACCAATCGTACGAGGTAACTAGAATATCCGTAATCTGTCACTTTGATTTAAAGAATTAATTTATGCTATTTAAAAGAAGATACTTTGCTGTGGGGCACTAGTAGTAATTTTAACTATACTTTTTGTGCTTCTTCTGTTGTTAAAGTGAAGGAGCAGAATTAATCAGCGCTCCAAATCAGTAGATCAGCTGTGGGGGGAGCGGAGCATGAAGAGATGAATGCGAATCTTTTATTTTCTAGAAAGCATTTGGCCCCTTTAAAGCACAGCTCTCAGCATTTGTCACCCAAATGTCAACAAGAGCTGTTCTCCGCTCTCACGCATGGGACTAATGCAAAGACTCGTGAGAACTCATGCAAAGAGTCAGCGCTTTTACAATTCTCTTCAAGGAGTCGCCTACTTGTCACATGCAGACATCCCTCACACACCGCTAGCACAGGAGATGAGAGAGAGTCCAGGGTCAATCACAACGAAGATGACAGAGGTGCCCTTTCCAAACCACAGCTTCCTCCCCCCAGAAGAAATAAGGTAGCGAAGGCTTCACCTACGCAGAGGCCCAGACCAAGGGGATCCAGTCAACCCCAAACGGCCACACCTACAGGCACCATCCGGGCACGCCGGGGGGCAGGGGGGCCTCCGCCCCGCCCTGGGAGCCAGGCACAGCGCCAGCCTCGCAAAATTTACTGACGAGCTCACACCAGTTTTCAATAACAAAAGTGCAGTGCACGGAACCGGCCTTGCTAGGAGCGAGGCAGGTGCCAAGGACCACGGAGAAGGTATTTTAATAACTAGGTAAAAAGTATTTTGGCGTTTTCCATAATGTGCTACAACCACGAATTCTCTTTTTTAAACGTTACTGAAGATCAGACATATCTTCCACTAAAAGGTCAAAAGACACATAATGAGCAAAACACAACCTTTAATAAAACCCTCCTACAAACTCAAAAGCAAACTGTGCTGCAAAGGGCAGCCCGCACCTCTCAAGTAACTTACACCCCCCTCACAGCAGGGGGGCTCCCACAACCACCCCAAAACACTGCTCTTGGCTGGAACTTCCCCTCCTCCCACCCCTGTGACATCAGGTCCCTGCCAGGCTTCGCCACCGCTCCAAACTTCACAGCACTTTGACAGCAAAACCTTCCTTCCAAGACGCTGAAATCCTCTCAAGGTGACCAACCGTTCTTTCCAGAAAGCACGGGGACACAGGCACAGGAGGTGCTGTTTCTACTACTCCTGTGCGGCGGCACACGTTACTACACAGCAGGGGAGGGGCGCTCCGAGTCCACGCAGGCGAGGCGGAGGGCATGGAAGGGAAGACAGGGAGCCCCAGCGCTGGAGTTTCTCTCTGCCCAGGAAGCCCGAAACAAAGCAGCGGGACACGTAATGCCGTGGGGGACCTCTCGCTGGCGAACCTAAAGAGCTGCCGAGATGACGGGAGATGGAGCGTGGGATCACGGAGGCTCCCTGTCCTCCTGCACCCTCTGTACCTCCGAGGGACCCGCTGATGGGAGAGCACGTGCCCACCGCCGACTTCACTGGTAATAATCAAGGCAACCGGGCACCCTCTACATGAGGACACCGTGCAGAACGACACGGTGACTACGAGGAGTGCCCAAACACGGCTGCAGAGCAGGCGTGAGGCAAGGGCTCCGACCAGGAAGGCTGTGTGCCCCGCGACTCCTCCGGGCTCACCTGGGAACTCTGCCATCCTGGTGTCAGCAGGGCAGCGAAAGCTCTCCCTGCAGCCCTGCCCAGCCTTGTGGAGGGGGCACCACTCCGCTGACCTCACCAGGAAAGCGGGGTCCCTAGCCCACCGGCAGGGGATACCAATCACAACTCAGTATAATAAACAAGGAGAAGAGTTCAATGAGGACACAGACCACATGCCTGATCCCAAAAATCAGGAAGAAAAGTGCCAAGCGTGGGAAAGCCACGGGCCCAGACTGAATAACCCAGTAAGTTGTCCCCGAAGCAGCAGCTGCTACTGCTCTCCACCGTGGGGGGACTGCGCAGGGGCACACAGGGCCAGGAAGGGAGCAAAGGACCCCCTCGCTGGACTGGCAGCCCTGGCAGAAAAGCTCTGCAACGCAATGGACTAAGCTGGAGCCAAGCACTGCACCAGGTAGGAGGCCCCCACTGCCACATCACACACACACACTCCCGCACACACACTCGCACGCCCAGGACCGTCCCGCGCAGGGGCAGAGGCGCACCCCCGCTCGCGGCAGGCCCGCGCAGTGCCCATGACCTCCGCGTCCTGCCAGTCCGACAACTTCCTGGACGCCCAGCTGCGGGGCACGCACGCACCCGCCCGGCGGCGCGGCCACTCACCTGGGGGCAGCTGGAAGTTCTGGATGTTGGTCGGGTTCTGCGGCGGCTGCGGCAGGCGTGGGGCGAGAACCGTGGGCGTCAGCGTGGCCCGGATCCCGCCGGTGGTGGCCGAGGGCGTCCTGGGCAGACTCTGGGTCACCGTGCTGGCCGAGCCCTTGGGCAGCCCGGTGGGGGTACCGGGGGCCGGCGGCGGGAGGCCGGCGGCGGCGGCGGCGGGTAGAGCCCCTTGCATAGTTGGCCCGAGGATCATGCCGGCCCCCGCGCCGGCCGGGCAGCTGGCCGCCAGGGTCTGCGGCGGCGGGGGCGCCGGCTGCAGCGCGGTCTTGGGCGAGTCGGCCTTGGCCACCTGCGCGGGCGCGGCGGCGGGCCCGGGCTGACTGTTGGCGGCGGGCGCCGGGGCAGAAGCGGGCGCTGGGGCCGGGGCGGGCGCGGGGGCGGGCGCGGGGGCGGGCGCGGCGCTGCCCCCGTTCTGCGCGGCCGCCGGGGGTCCGGCCGGGGGGCCGGGCGGCCGGGCCAGGCTGGCGGCGGCGGGCGGCGGCGGCGGCGGGGCAGCGGCGGCAGGCGCGGGGGTCGCGGGGGTCGCGGCGGGCGCGGGGGACGAGGGGGCGCGGGGCGCGGGCGCGGGGGGGGCGCTGAGGAAGGGCGGCGTCTGGATGACAGTGGCGGCGGCGGGCTTGGGCGGCGGCGGCGCGGGCGCGGGCCCGTTGTGGAGCAGGCTGACAGCAGGTGCGGCGGCGGCGCGGAGCGAGTTCCCCAACGCGGCGCTCCCATTCAAAGTTTGCGCGGCGCCGGGGCCGCCGGGCGGGCCGTTGCGGGCGGCGGGCTTGGCGGCGGGCTCGGGCGCGGCCGCTGCCCCCGGCGCGCAGGCCCCGGCCGCGGCGCCCGCCCCGGCCCCGGCGCCGGCCGCGGCGCTCACGCCGGCCTCGAGCGCGCTCAGCTTCGCGGCGGGCCCTGCGGGGACAAGCGGGGCAGCGCAGTGAGGACGCGGGCCCGGCCGGCGGCCGCCCGCGCTCAGGCCGCGCCGCGCTCTACCTGCGGGGGGCGGCTCCGGCGCCGCTGCGGGCGCGCCCTCGGCCGGTACGGCTCCGGCTCCGACATGGTTCCCGAGCGCGCCGGCGGCCGCGGCCCGCGCCTCGGGCGCGCGGGGCGCGAGGTGGTGGTGGTGGGCCGCGCTGGCCGCCAGCTGCGACTCGAGCGAGCCCACCAGGTCGCTCACCACTTTCTCGTCCACCTCGCTGTTGAAGAAGACCTCGTCCAGCAGATCCGAGCCCGCCGCCATCTTTCCTCCTCGGCCCGCCGCCGCCGCCGCTCGGCCGGCGCTGGGCGGGGAGGAGGCTCCGCGCGGGCGGGCGGGCGGGCGGGCGGCCGCGGGGGCGGGCGGGGGGCGGCGCGCGCCGGGCGGGGCGGGGGCGGCGGCCGGGCGGGGGGCGCGGGCGGCCGGGCGGGGGGGGAGGGCGGCGGCGGCGCGTTGCGCAGGCGCGGCGGCGCGCCCGCCCCCGCCCGCCGCCCGGCGCCTCGCCATTGGCCGTGGTGCCCCCCGCCCGGCCGCCCGGCGCCCCACGATTGGCCGCGGCGCTCGCCTAAAAGGTGCGGCCAATGGCTGCGAGCGGCAGAGGCCGGTGCGCAGGAGGGCGGCCGGGGCTCGGCGGGCGGGTGGGTAGCTGGTGGCGGGCACGGCGCCCTTGGGCCGGCGGGGACGTGGGGGTCCGGACCGACGGACGGTCTAGAGGCCGGAGGCCAGGAGGACGAGACGGGCAGGGACCGCGGCCGGGACCTGGTGGGGGCGGCGGCGGTGACTGGCTCTTTGTTTCCGCTCGCTCCAAAATGGCTGCGGGCGGAGCTGACGGGAGAGCCGGGCGGGCAGGCGAGGGAGCCGGGGACGCCGTGCTCCCGGAACCCCAACGCCCCTTATGGAGTCGCCGTCGCCGCCCGCGGGGACCCGGCGCCCCGGGAGGGTGCGGGCTGGGGCCGGGGCCCGAGGCAGGGAGGCGGTTTGGGCGTCGGCGCCATTGCTGCCCGGCGGGCGCGAGACCCGGAGCTCGGCGCACCGGGCGGGGCGAGCGCTGGCCTGCCCCTCGGCCCGGCGCCTCAGTCCGCCCGAGACCCGGCGTCTCGCGCCGTGAGGGCCGCTGCTCGGGCGGCGGGGGCGGGGCGGGGGTCGGCGCCCGGGGCCGCGCCAGGGTGACTCATCTTCTCCGGCGGCGCGGCCCCCGGACACGAGTGTCTGTAAATTACTGGGTGAGATGGTGGCGCCGGCCGGGACCAGCAGCTCCCGTAGGGAGCGTCCAGCCTGGAGGTCTTCTTCGGGTCCTTATTTCCCGTTCTATCTTTTTGACGAAGTAAGTTATCTAAAATAACCTTACGAGCACCTTCTCTGTAGAAGGAATTCACGTAAAGTTCTCTCCTGCGTGTTTTCGGGTTTATTCACCGAAAGATGGTATTCTGGGACATGCCTAGTGGTTCTCTTCCCTTTTTGGGGGGGGGGGGGACGCAGAGAGGTGCCTCCGGCCTCGCTCCAGCTGAAGAGCCCGCGCCGCAGTCACACGGACCGCAGCACAATGCGGGAAGCTGTTGACACGTAAATGATCTTTTCTAACCGCCTAACAAAAGAACCCGCCGGCCCCCGCGAGCCCCGCTCACGGGGCAGGTTTAGACAATGGACGCGGCGGTTGGAGCCTGGAAAGGGGCCTCCACGGGCCACAGTGTCAGGGGGAAACCCTGCGAAGAGAGAACCGGAATTTTGCACCCGAACTTGAGTGCCCAGAAGGCAGGAAAGGAAAGGGGTGGGACAAACCTGGGGTGGGGGACCTTGTACCCGGGGTGCCTGCGCGCCATCCCCACCGCTCTTTGAGCCCAGCGGGGGCGGACAGTCTGGTTTTCGAGCAAGAGCAGAATTGTGGAATTACGTGTAAAATCTCATCATCTTTAATGTTGACAACTCATTAGAAAATGTTCAGGTGGGCCAAACAAAAACAAGCTGACTTCGGCCCCGGGTGCGACCTCCATAGTGGGAAACAGAGGTGTACACCGTAGTCTACACTCAAAACACTCAGATCGGGGTCAGGGTAGAAGAGTTAGCAGCCGTGCTACTGGGCAAATCACTGGCTGCCGCGAGACCGTGACCCCCGGGTTCTGAGGCCCGGGGGAGGGGGTCCCCCTCCCGTCCGCCCCTGTAGTTACTCAGATCTTCAGTGAAGGGAGGAGGTGGTGCCATCTCAGGCCCCTCCTCCTTCCCCACAGTGCAGGGACTTCCTGCGTCCTCTGAAGGCCCGCCAGGACCCCTCCAACGCCCCGCGCCGCAGTGGTGCTGACATCACCCCCAGAGTCCTCCGGGGCGCCCTCCAGTCCTGCAGGAAGTGTGGGAGGTGAAGCGTCCGTGCGCCGCCTTCCCCGCCCCACCCCGCTCCGCCCAATTCTCCTTCCAGAGGGGTCGCCCCCAGGGAAGGTGGGAGCTACCGACCGCTTAGGCACTCTCCTGCATCTGGTGCCCTCCAGAGCACGGGCCGCCTGGAGAGCGGGGGTGGGGGCGGAAGCCACGTGGCTCCTCCCCTCCTCCCGATGGGAGGGCGGGGAGACGCTACCAAACTGTTAACCTTGGCCACCCTGGGGACTTGGGGCATTTTCTTTGAATATCGCTCTGTGGTTTTACTTGTTTCAACAAGCAGCTTCCCTGTGACTTCCGTAGTTTGAAACAAAAATCCCAACTAGCATGAAAAGAAAAAAGGGCCTGAAAACGAGTGTAAATATAAACACCAGGTTTAAACAGGGAAAAATGTTTCTTGTTAAGTGAGAACGGCAGAACCCAAAAACAGTACATCCTCGCCACCTACAGCGGTGCAGACGTGCAAGGCCATGAGCAAAAAGGCAGCCTCCCAGGCCGGCAGCTGTGTGGGACTTTAAGGTTTATTAAGCAGTATATTGTCTTTTCAATAAAATGGAGACAGCATCAGACACGCTGTCTTAAATATAAGGATAAACATAACCACGAGTCAATAATTTCAGTGTTGCTCTGGCTGTGTGAAAGATACGCAGTGTTTGTTATACTTCCTATGCTTTTGTTGTCTGCCTGAAATACAACACAACAAAACAATCTCAAAAAAAAGACAGGCAGCTAGATGGCAGCTGGTGGCCCTACCCTGTTCCCAGAGTCTTGGTTCACCAGACTTCCCTGCCCCAGCCGGCAGCTCTCAGCGCTGCAGACTCAGCAGGCTGTGCCGCAGTCAAGAGGGGATCCGTGTCCCAGGATGAACACATAACTGATTGTAAATGCAGGTGCATTCATTTCTTAGGGCCGTTGTAACATTATCACAAACTTGGGGGCTTAAAACAACAGAAACTTATTCTCACAGGTCTAGAAACCAGAAGTCCAAAATCAAGGTGTCAGCAGGGTCACGCTCCCTCTGGAGGTTCCAGGAGGATCCTTCCTGCCTCTTTCAGCTTCTGGTGGCCCCAGGCATTCTTGGCTTGCAGCAGCGTCACCAAATACCTTAATATAAAACTAACAAAAAAGAGCTCAAGACCTATAGACAAAAAATTGTAAAACACGATTGAGAGAAATTACAGAAAAAATAATTACATGGAGGGATATACCACATTCAAGAATTGGAAGACTCAGTATTGTAAAAATGTCATTTCTCCCCCAACATACTCTACAGATTGATGCAAATGGATTTTAAGATCCCAGGCAGGATCTCTGCACAGAAATGGACAAGCTAGGCTTCCATTGCCAGTATGTAAACTCCTACTGAACTAACCTGCCACAGACGGCACTATGAACTCTGGACAACATAACGCTCACCTGGAGTAGCCAGAGTGAGCACAGGCAGGTGCTGGAGAGGAGAAGCCCTGGAAGAAGAGAACGGCCAGGTGAGCTGCCTGCTTTCACAGCTTCTAGCCTAAGGGCAGGCCATGCCATGCAGGGCAGATAAACACCAACAAAACACCTGCAGTCCTGCTGGCCTGAGAGCCAGGAGATAGAGTTTGGGCAATGACACCCTCTGGAAAGTATTTGGGGGCATCCCAGAAAGGAAGGAGTGAGAGAAGGGGAGACCCAAATTCTGTTTGTAACCTGAGCCTAAATCTCCAGGTGACATTGGAACACAGGCATAGGGTAGACTCCAAGCATCTTGGCTAAGAATAAAAGAACTGAGATGAGATCTGAGCTGCTGTCCAAGGGACAGTACTTGCTGTCTGAGCCCCACCAAGTCATCTTCCATTTGCTAACACAAACACAGAAATAATCAAATCAATGCTCTTTGAGTTAATATAAGAGAATCCAAGGTCAACACAAAATAACACAATATCCAGGACACAGTCTAAAGTTACTAAACAAACAAAGAAAAGGAGAATCTTAGCCATTCTCAAAAAAAAAAAAAGTATGGGCAATTTATCCCTGATACGACACAGGTGATGGAATTAGCAAAAGAAAATTTTAAAGTAACTATTATAATCACTCATGTAAAGAAAAATATGCTTTTAACGAGTGAAAAGATTTTTTAAAAAATCACAGCAGAGTTGGGACTTCCCTAGTGGTCCAGTGGTTAAGACTCCATGCTTCCACTGGAGGGGGCACAGACTTGATCCCTGGTTGGGGAACTAGGATCCCGCATGCCATATGGCATGGCCAAAATAAATAAATAAACAAATAAATAAATAAATCACAGCAGGGAACTGGAAAATATATCTTAAAAAGGAAATTCTAGAACTGAAAGTTAAAATTTCCTAAACATAAAGTTAACTGAATGGGCCAAACAGAAGAGTGGAATGACAGAGGAAAAAAAATCAGTGAACTTGCAGGTATATCAATAGAATTTATTCAGTCTGAAAAGGAAGGAGTGGGGAATAAATAAAAAGAGCATAAGGGATCTCTGGTATAGAATCAAAATGTTGACATCTGTGCAACTAAAACCACGAAAAGGGAGGAAAGAATAGGGCAGGAAAGAGTATTTGAAGAGTATTTGAAGACATAATTTACAGAATTTTCTATATTTGGTGAAAGGCATAAATTTACATGCTTGAAGAATTCGACAATCCCCAACTAAGATAAACTCAAAGAAAACTATGCACAGGCACAGCATAGTCAAACTGTTGGAAGCTGTGTGTAAAGAGAAAAATCTTATGAGTAGCTGCAGGAGAACAACACATCTCATGCAAGGAACAATGAAGTGACACTGCTGACTTCTCATCGGAAGCTATGGAGGCCAGAAGAAAGTGGACCAACACCTTTCAGTATTGAAAGAAAGTCCGTGAACCCTTTTGCAGAATGTCAAACTTTCAAACTATCTTTCCAGAATGAGGGTAAATAAAGATATTTTGCTATACAAGAAAATTAAGAGAATTCATCACCAGCAGACCTAAACTACAAGAAATGCTAAAGGAAATTCTTCAGACTGAAGGAAAATGATACCAGATAGAAACTTGGTCGTCGGGAAAGAATGAAGAGCATCAGAAATGGTAAATACCTGAACAAATATAAAAGAATATTTTTCCTCTTCATTTCTCTAAAATACATGTCTATTTAAAGCAAAATTATAACATTGAATGGTGGGGGGGTTTACTGCATTTAAATATACTATAGCAAATCTATAGCAAAAAATGGACCTATGACATTGAAAGTGTTCTACATTTTGGGACTTCCCTGGTGGCACAGTGGTTAAGAATCCACCTGCCAATGCCGGGGACATGGGTTCGATCCCTGGCCAGGAAGATCCTACATGCTGCGGAGCAACTAAGCCTGTGCACCATAACTACTGAGCCTGTGCTCTAGAGCCCGCGAGCCACAACTACTGAAGCCTGTGTGCCTAGAGCCCGTGCTCCGCAACAAGAGAAGCCACCGCAATGAGAAGCCCACGCACCGCAACGAAGAGTAGCCCCCACTCGCCGCAACTAGAGAAAGTCCACGCACGGCAATGAAGACCCAACGCAGCCAAAAATAAATAAATAAACAAATAAATTTAAAAAAAAAAACCTTTCCCAAATTCAGGCCAATATGCATTTTGACAGTCATATTTTATCAAAATGGGTTGTGCCATTCAGAAACTGTTTGCAAAATGAACATCCTGCCCCAAGAACCCACATGCTATTTTTTTTAAAGCTTATAGAGCGGAAGGATAGCCCAGCTCTAGAGAGAAAAAGGTTGAATCTTCTCATGAGGAGCCTGACGCCCCGCTGGCCCTCCGTGATAAACCTGAGTGGCATGAGAAAAACCAAAGCATGAACTTGAAACATGAAAGACATGACCCAGAGACCAGGAGGGAAGGCGCGCCCCAGGCTGTGGACTCACAGCTCACCAGAACCAAGTCGACTTGATCCATCTGCCAGAAATCATAGAGCGTTGGTTCTCACCAGCTTCAGGCCTCAGTGCTGGCCGCTGCCCTGGGGCCCAAGGCTCTCCAGGAAAAGACTGGAAAGGTGATGGGGACCTTGGAGTTTCCTTCTCCTCTGTGCTTTTTCTGCAATTTATTTTCTTAAATGGATGTGTTGTTCTTTTATCATTTAAAAAAAGAGAAGCACTGCTTGATTTTTCATCTCTTAACTTGTTCTTGAGGGAAAATACACACACTGGAAAGTGCACAACTCAGTGAATTTTCACAAACGAAACACACCCAGGTCACCAGCACCAGATCAAGGAGCAGAATGTGCCCAGCACCCCAGAGACACCCCACCCAGCCCACCCCTCCCCCAAGTGACCGCCACCTGACTTCTAATATCATGCATTCCTGTAGCCAGGTTGGTGACTTGAGGTAAATGGAATTATACAGACTTCTGTCTTTTGTTTCCCCAGTGTTTTATTTTGTGTGTGTGTGTGTTGGGGGTGTGGGGGGTTAATATTTTTTATTGTGGTAAAATTCTCATAACATAAAAGTCACCATTTCAACCTTGTTACAGTGTACAACTTCGTGGCATTCACAATGTTGTGCAACTATCAGCCTTACCTAGTTCCAGAACGTTTTCCTCACCTGAAAGGAAAACTGTAAGCAGTCAGTCCCTACCCTCCTATTTCCTCAGCCCCTGGCAACCACTAATCCACATTCTGTCCCTATGGATTTACCTATTCTGGACATTTCACATAAATAGGATCATGCAATATGTGTCTTCCCTTTGTGTCTGTCTTCCTTCACTCAGCATCGTTTTTTTAAAAAAATGTTTTATTTTATTAATTTTTAGGCTGTGCCATGCGGCAGGCAGGCTCCTAGTTCCCCAGCCAGGGATCGAATCAATGCCCCCTGCAGTGGAAGCAGGGAGTCTTAACCACTGGACCGCCAGGGAAGTCCCTACTCAGCATCTTGTTTTTGAGGTTCACCCACATGGTATCCTGTGTCAGTGCTTCATTCCCTTTTGTGACTGAACAATATTCCATTACATGGATGGATCACGTTTTGTTTATCCATCCATCCATTGGTGGACAGTTGGGTTGTTTCCATTTTTGGAATAGTACTGCTGTGAAGATGCACACACAAGGTTTTGTGTGGACATATGTTTGCATTTCTCTTGGGTATACTCCTTGGAGTAGAATTGCTGGGTCACGTGGTGAGTCCACTTTTAACTAACCGAGGAACTGGGTTCTCCTGTGCGTGGATTCTCTCCCTCAGCGGTAGGTGAGGCTCATCTGTCTTGTTGCCACCCTGCAGAGGGTCCACGCTCACTGCTGCAGGATCCATGGTTGGACACACCCAGCTACGTATCCACTCTTCAGATGGTGGGCACTGGGGGCTCCAGTTTGGGGCTGTTATGAAGAGTGCTGCTCTGAACGTTCCCTACTTGACTTTTGGTGACACAAACATTTCTTTGGGAATACAGCTAACAGCGGACTGGGCTGGCAATTAGGCGAGAAAATGAAACAAAAGACATCCAGATTGGAAGGAAGAAGGAAAACTATTTGCAGATGATGTGATCTTGTAGACAGAAACTTCTAAAGACACAACTAGAAAACTATTAGAACTAGTAAACAAGTTCAGCAAGGTTGCAGGACAAGATCAATATACAAAAAATCAGTTGTATTTCTATACAGAAGCAATGAACAAAACAAAAATGAAAGTAAGTAAGCAATCCCATGAATATTTATGAGTAAATTAACAAAAGAAGTGCAAAACATATATTCTGAAAACTACAATACATTGTTGAAAAATTAAAGAAGACCTAAATAAATGGGAAAATATCCCATGTTCAGGGATTGGAAGACTGAATATCATTAAGATGGTGGTACTCCCCAAATTGATTTTCATTTGCGTTTCCCTGATACCACTTGTATATCAGACTCAATACAATCCTTATCAAACTCCCAGGTGGCTTCTTTGTGGAAATTGACAAATGAATCCTTAAATTCATATGGAAATTCAAGAGATTCAGAATAGCCAAAACAATCTTGGAAAAGAAGAACAAAGTTGGAGCACTCACACTTCCCAATTTCAAACTTACTACAAAACTACAGTAATCAAGACAGAGCAGTACTGGCATATGGAGAGTTACATAGACCAGCTGGAGTAGAATAGAGAGCCCAGAAATAAACCCTCACACGTATGGTCAAATGATTTTTCAGAAGGGTGCCATGATGATTCAATGACGAAAGGACAGGTTTTTCAACAAATCATGCTGGGAAAACTGGATACCCACATGGAAAGGAAAGAAGCTAGATCCCTCTCTCACACTAGGCACAAAAATTAACTCAAAATTGATCAAAGACCTAAATGTGAGGGCAAAAGCTGTAAAACTTTTAGAAGAAAATATACATATAGACCTTGGATTAGGTGATGGCTCTTTTGATATGACACCAAAAGCATAAGCAACAACAGCAAAAAAGATAAATCCGACATCCTCAAAATTTTAAACTTTTGTGCTTCAGAAGACATCAAGAAAATGAAAAAACCGACAGAGAGGAAGAAAAAGTTCAAATCACACTTAGAAGAGACTTGTATCTAGAATATATGAAGAACTATCACAACTCAATAATAAAAAGAGAAATAACCCAATTTAAAAATGGACAAAGGATATGAATAGACATTTCTCCAAAGGAGATATACAAATGACCGATAAGAACATGAAAAGATGCTCAACATCTGGGTGGGGCCCAGTTTTGCAGAAAAGGGCCAGGACCATGCCAGTCTCCCAGAGGGAGTATGATACTCTCCACAAAACAGCCCAAGGTGACAGTGCTGAGGGCTCTCCGCGGAAGGGATGGATTCCACGAACACTGACACCGTCTCTGTGCAGATGCGGAGATGTGCTGCTCAGAGCCCCTCCAGGAAAGGACCACGGCCCAGCTGCAAGAAGCAGGGTGACCTGACTGGGAGCCTCCAGCCATTAGCTTCAAGCCCAGGTCACACTCTTCTCGGGTGATCCCCGCGACTGCCAGCAAGGCGGTAGGTGGGATGAGGACACCTATTTCTGCTCAGCGTGGGACCCCTCCAATGGGCAGATGCACTGGAGCTGCCCGCTGGGCTGGCACATCGCGGTCCATGGTCCCTCCTGCCCGATCCTGCTGCCTCCCTTTTCCCCCTTGAAGGTGTTTCTTCCCAAGAGACCTCCGCCTCAGCATCTACTTCCTGGAGAACAAGCTGGGACTCGGAGTGGAGCAGTCCAAGAAAGCAGGCAGCAGGATGGAGCTGCAGACCGGACCACTCACCACCAGGGCAGTGAGGGAAGCCCATCCCTGGCCCGGGGCCTAACTGCTAACACTTTCCCTGGGGATGACTTGGGGGACGGAGCTGGTAGCAGGGGCTGCACTGGCCAGCAGTCTGCCCCGTGTCATGATCCAAACTGATTTGGTTGCTTGAAAGGTAGAGGAGCGGGGGTGGGGGGTAGGGGGAAGATGGAACCGGAGGGTCGTTGACTAAGTCGCACTGACTTAGAGACGATAATGACAAGCTGAGGGCAGTTAAACAATTGAGAGCCATGTGTGGGAGCCAGCAGTCTCATTAGCAGCTTCAAAGAAACTCAGGCGGTAAAGCAGAAAAAACTCAAGCTCACATTCAGACATGGTGGCCAGAGTGGCTGAACATCACAGATGGTTGATTGCTCAGCCGAGGCAGGACTGCTACGCCGATGTCAGGACCCTGCTTGGGACCCCTGGGGACCCCAGGGGGTGGAGACCTGAGTGTGTGCATGCAGAAGGTGATTCCTCAGAGGCCTTTAGCCACCTGAGCCTGCAGACGTGGCCCCCCCTCCCCAGCTAGAGCCAGCCGGCCCCGGGGGAGACGATACAGAAGTCTCTCCCGCATAAGGCAACAGGTGACTGTCCGCACACCCTCTCTGGGCCACCAGGCCTGTCAGAATTAAGTTACAGTGTAGGCTGCAAGGCTCGGCCAGCACATGTTGCCAAGACCGGTGGGGCTGGATTCTGAGGGCGCTCCTGGCGCTGTGGTGACTCTTACCGTGAATGGACAGAGCAGCACCCCAGCCCGAGAGGGTCCAGTAACCAGGGGCTCAGACCCTCCTGAACGAGGACATGGCTCCCACTCCAGGAAGGCCCCCGAGATCTGCAGAGGTGACAGCTGAGGAGGGCTGTAGGCTGGAGAGTGGAGGGGCCCCGAGACCCGCTGCAGCGGCGGAGCCTCGCCCACCTCCCTCCCTCCCTCTTCTAAGTCTCCCCCAGGAAGAGAGGCTGGGGTACCCCTGGAGGAGCCCCCCACGTGCAAGGGAGGGAACCTGTGGGCACAAGGGGTGGGCTGTGGTCACACAGATCTCCCTTCCAAAAGAGACTCACTGCCCAGCACAGGAGCGGGGCTAGCGGACTGCCCGCAGCCATTAGAGGCTTAGGGTCCACCTCAGATTTCACTGAGGTGGTGCCCTTCTCAGGGTGGCCCCAGTCAGCCCAAGCAAGGCCGTGGTCCGAAGGCCTGGCCATTTCTGCCCCACGTGAGACTCCTCCCCTGGGCCCCAGAGCTCCTGCTCGGCAGGCAGACCTGGTCAGGTCCCAGCCCAAGCTGACTTCCTCCACTCTTCCCCTCACAGGTGTTACCCCCCTTAAACCCTTTGTACCCTTACTTGTCTCAGCACTTTCTTCCTAGAGACTCTCGCACTTGGCCTTTACGTGATGACAAGCAGGACGGCCAGGGAGGGTTGGTTTATTAGCTCAGCAAATATTTGGGGAGGATGTGTAATAGCATGCTGGAGGCCAGGGCGTCCCCAACCTGCGTTTGCACCTGGCTCTGCTAGGATGCTAGGTACGTTCCTTACCTGCCCTCATCCTCGTCCTCCTGTCTGTAAAATGGGATGATTACAGAGCCCCACCCAGAGCGCTGCTTCAAACGTCAGACGTGTGCGTGTAAACGGCTCAGCACGACGCCCAGGACACACTCAGCTGTGAATTTCACTTGCTGTTCTTGTTTTTTCTCTGAGCACTCCTTCAAGGTGTTTGCTGCCTGGGCCTTATTTTTCTCCGCAGAAATTAGAATGCATAGTCTGCATTCTACAAGCATACCTTGTTTTATTATGCTTTGCTTTATTGCACTTTGCAGATATTGCATTTTTCACAAACAAGTTTTGTGGGAACCCTGCATTTAGCAAGTCTATCAGCACCATTTTTCCAACAGCATTATTTTAAAATTAAGGTACGTACAATGTTTTTCAGACACAATGCCACTGCACACTTAATAGACTACAGCGTAAAAATAACTTTTATACGCACTGGGAAACCAAAAAAATTCATGACTCACTTTATTGTGATATCCGCTTTATTGCGGTGGTCTGGAACGGAACCCACAACATCTCTGAGGTCTGCTTGTATCAGGGCAGGGATGGTGACCACAGGCCTGAAGACCTGGAGCTGTAAGGTCTGGGGACTCCAGGCTGAAGGCCTGCGTCTCCTGTGCTACATCAGCGGTCCCCAACCTTTTTGGCACCAGGGACCGGTTTCATGGAAGACAATTTTTCCACGGACGGCAGGGGATGGGGGGATGGCTCAGGCGGTAATGCGAGCGATGGGGAGTGATGGGGGGCGGCAGATGAAGCCTCACTCACTCGCCCGCCGCTCACCTCCCGCTGTGCGGCCTGGTTCCTGACAGGCGCGGACCGGTACTGGTCCACGGCCCGGGGGTCGGGGACCCCTGTGCTACATGACTGACTGGGATAAAAGGCTGGCTGCTTGTGCAGTAGCCCCAGCACAGCTTTCCCAGGAGCAGGCCGCCAGTCCTCTCCCGAGGCCTGTGGTAAAAGAAACCTCTATCTGCCCTGCTCATCTGAGTACGGAAGTCGGCCCCTTGGGTGACTGCTGACAGAGCACGTGGACGCCTGGTGCCAAGGCGCTCCTCTGAGCAGGGAAGTGCCTTTCATCTCCAAATGAAGGAACAGCCCTGCTGAGACGTGGACACCCTGTCCCCAGACAGCATCAGACGAAGACCAGGCTCCCCTCACACGTTGCTGTGGGAATATAAAGACGTGCAGCCACTTTGGAAAACCGTCTGGTGGTTTCTCACAATGTTAAACATAGACTCACCATATGAGCAGGCAATTCTACTCCGAGGTATATACCGGGGGAAATGAAAACATACATCCACACAAAGCCTTGTACACAATGTTTACAGCAGCATTATTCATAGTAGCTGAAAGGTGGAAACAAACCAAATGTCCATCAACCGATGAACACGTAAACACCAGCATACAACAGAATGTTATTCAGCTACAGAAAGAAACAAAGTACTCATACATGCTGCAACCTGGATGAGCCTTGAAAACATTCATAAACGTATGCATAGTGAAAGGAGCCAGTCACAAAAGACCACGTAGTGTATGATTCCATGAATGGGAAATGTCCAGAACAGGCAAATCCATCGTGGTTACCTGGGCCTTGGGGGACAGGGCGGTGGGGAGTGACCGCTAGTGGCTCTAGGGTTTCGGGAGTTGTGATCGGAATGTTCTGGAATTACACAGTGGTGATGGCTGCACAATTCTGTGACTACCCTAAACACCACTGAGCTGAACACCTTAAATGGGTGAATGTTATGGTATGTAAATAATACCTCAATAATGTTGCTAAGTAAACAAATAAATGAACGAATAAGCGTGAGTTCAGTCCAGCCCAGCGCGGAGAGAGATCAGACTCGGCACTGCTGGCCCCGAGATTCCAGGGAGCGTGGTAAATGCCATTTGTGAAAACACGTCCCCGAACCCAGGGAGACTCCCAAGGCAAAGGTGGTTCTCATGTTTGCTGCTTGGGAAAGACAAATATGTACTTCCGGAGGTCTGCGATCGCTTGTATGAGCAACACGAGCCATGGCAATGTGTTTTTGGTGCCGTCCGCCCTGTCCAGCTGCTGAAACCTCCTGGAAAATCTGGAAGCAGCTCTGGACTGAGGCATCTTCCTGGAGGAGAGCCCGCTTCTCAGCCCGGCCCGCATGCTGCCCCTTCTGCCACACACGCCCCCGCCCGTCTGAGGGCGTCCGCATCACGACAAGCGTCTGCCTCGGTGCCCAGGCTTGGCCACCGAGCCTTTGCGTTCGGGGGGTTAAGGCAGCCACAGAAGGGAAGGTGTATGGTGTTCACAGGTGGACCTTCACACTTGCAAAAACACCCATGTGCCCGGCAGGGTGCTTTCCAGCCACACTCCAGCCTCTCGCCAGGTGAGAATGTCAGTTCGCAGACGAGGGGCCCTCACGTTGGCTCCCGAGCACTGCCAGGGGACCACAGGCTTTGGGAGGGCTGGATTGTCTCTACCACTTCTTTATTTTATTTTTTTAATTTTAATATTTAAAATATTAAATATTTAATATTTAATATTTAATATGCGGATCTTCGTTGCCACGTGCAGGGTCTTTTAGTTGCAGCATGCGGACTTTTAGTTGTGACATGCGGGATCTAGTTCCCTGACCAGGGATCGAACCTGGGCCCCCTGCGTTGGGAATGTGGAGTCTTAACCACTGGACCACCAGGAAAGTCCCCCACTCCTTATTTACACGACTCCATTCCTGGGGGCTGCGGTTCTGCCAGGCCGGCACTCGTGCACCATCAGGCAGGTGCAAAGACAAGCGCCCAGCCTTGGAGCTGACTTGGAGTTCACATCCTAGGATGCTCCCTGGGTAGGCCTCTGGGTTACTGGGGCAACTCCCTGGGACGCATCCTGCATCCTTTGCATGGGGTCAAGAGAGGACAAGGTGAAGGAACTCTCCCCGCAGCGCCCAGCTGCAGCCTCAGGACAGTCTGCAGCTGGGGCACCTGTACAGCGTGCGTTCCTTGAAGGAAGAAGCCGCATCTGGTATCTCCCCCGCGGCTGAGCAGGGAGCACCACGAGGCAGGGTGTCCGGGTCAGCAGCCTGAGACTCAGATCGGAATCCCAGGTTGGCCACTCAGTGGCCGTGTGACCCTGGCTGAGCATCTAGCCCAGGCTGGTCTCCTCACCCTTAGGCCCCGGGGGGCCGCCATCCTCACCTCTAACAGCCTGTGTACGTTGCGGGGGCCTGTGACTCTGTACAGGGCATTTGTTCTCTGTGTGTCTTTCCCTCGTGGCCCTGTCTGTGCGGCCACGGTCTGCTCACGTGTGGTGCCCAGGCTGACCCAGTCTCCTGCTAGAGGTCACGGGTCGTGGGGGTCTCCAGCTCTGCTGTGAAAACGCTCCAGTGAGCGTCTGCTGCCAAAGAGATACGCGCATCACCATTGGGCCCTTAGAGGGATCTTCTGTCGATAAATATAAACGACCCCGACTGTGCGGGTAGTGCGCTCAGGGGAACACAGGGGGCCCTACAGTCCCCTTCCCCACTGCCCACCCCCCTTTTCCGACCTCCTCTCGGGACCCACCAGGAGGCAAGGTGCGGGCGGCTGGCACGGAACGCTGGCAGAGCCCCTGTCCGGGGCCCTCTCGTGGCCCCCTTCAAGGTGAGCCAAACAGCGATGGTGCACCTGCCTCGTGCCAAGCTCTGCGCTAGAACCCGAGGCCAGCGTGGAAGCTCTTAGGGTGTGAGGGCAGGTCACCCTGAGCCGCTGGCCTCCCCGTCACCGTGGCTGACGGCACCCTGCCCCAGGAGAAGCTGGCCGGAGGAGACGCCCAGGGCACATAGCAGACGGGGAGGCGGGAGGAACCAGGAGCGGCCCCCACGTGCTCTGCCTCTGGGCAGTTTCCTTCTCCCCTTTGAAACCTGTCTTGTCCCACTTCTGCTCTCAGCAGCCACCCCTGCCGGTCTGGCGCAGGGGAGCCAAACCCTCACCACTGACTCTCTGACCCGGACACCTCTTCTTCCCTAAATGAGGCGGTGAGGGAGCCCAGGCAGAGGGAAGGGGTGAGGAGGGCCTTGTGGGATGGGTGAGGGTGGGCCCAGCTGGGGATGCTCAGGGCCCAGGGAACCGAAGCCTCCCTCAACCCTCCCTGTGTGCGTGGTAGGCCCCGGTCGCTAGCTACCTTTCCTATCACCCTGCTCAGGGAGGCCCCACACATGCAAGCGGACGCTGGTGACCCAGGATGAGGGGTTACGAGGGTCCCTCCCACACGCTGGCCTGGTGCAAACAGCTCGCTTGCACCTTCCATCCTCACAGCACGAGGCACAACCTGGGCCCCACTTTTCATGCTAGAGGCACAGCCAGGAGGCTCTGGGGCCAGGATGCCAGCCACGTCTGCCTGACCGGCCCTGGGTGGTGAAGGTGGCTAAGGGGTCCCAGGAATGTGCACCCTAAGCTGTTCCTGAGCTCTTAAAGCCCTCAGTATCGAGGGGCTTAATCGTCACCAGGAGAGGAAAGCCGACTGGCCCATCCATCTTCCTGTTCCCAGGATGTTCTCTAAGTGTTTCCTCTCTGTATTTCTGAAGGGCCACCATGTTAGAATCTGACACTTGGGGACCTAGTGTCTGGGGCTGCCAGAGTCCCATCAACTTGGCTTACCTCTCCCACCCAGCCGGGCCTGGAAAGGTGGGCCGAGGCTGCTCAGCTGGGTCTGGGTCCTAACGCACTCCTGTTTACTCCCCACAGCACGCCTCATCACCGGAAGGCTCAGCTGGGTGGGCGGCCGGGCGGGGGGAGGCGAGGAGCGGAGGTAGGGAAGGGGGAGGGGGAGAAGAGGGAGACAGAAAAGGAAGGAAGGGGTAAAGGAGAAGGGCGAGGAGAGGAGGGGGGTCCAAAGATGCATGAACCTCAAGCCAGCGGTGCTCACGGAGCCTCCAGGGAAAACAGCCCTGCAGGCCCAGGGGACGGGGATGGATTCCCACTGGATTCACAGAGAGCAGAGACCTCGGGGAGAATTCCTGGCTGTGTGGGATCAACCCTGCTTTTCTTGTCTTTACTCCCTGACCACAGAGGCCCTGAACACAGCCGCCCGGGCCTCCCAGCCCTGTGACCTGCCTGAACGGCTCCTGGTACGGGTCACCTTCAAAGCCAGCCTTGCCCTTGGCGCCCAGCCCGACTGTAACCCTCAGCTTCCTCCTGGCTCCTCGCTCTCTCCGGGCAAAGGCTCCCTCCTAGCGGGTGGACATCCGCCCCTCTTGTGCGTTAGGGCCCGAAGGAGAGGAGGGGACAGGCAAGGTCCCACCCTGCTGGCACACCCCCTGCTTCAGACCCCAGACTCGATTTCTGTTTTATCTGTGTCCACCTATCTGTTACTAATACCTCTTTGAATCAACTCACCTGTTTTGTTTTGCTCCTACTAAGCAATGATACCTGTGAAATCAGTGGCTGGGCCCATCATTCTTTCTCAGGTTCACATCAGTCACAAAGTGGCCTTCTGTGGCCACGTGCCCCTCACCTGCTACAGGACACGGGCTGCGATGGAACCCCAGGCCGGGTCCTGGGTCCTTATCTTCACACCTGTCCTTAATAAGGGACGCTGTCCTCTGAACACACAGGGCTTGGTACGTGGCTCATGGGTACAGTGGAAAGCCGGCCAGCTGCTTCTGTGGTCCTCTGCAGGGACCACCGTCTCCCATGCACGAGCCCCTAGCGCCTCTCAAAAGCCCATCACAGGCATTATCTTCTGGGGTCCTCACATCCAGCAGTGAGATGGGCAGGACAGCTGTCTTCTCAATCTGGCAAAAGGAGAAACTGAGGCAGGGAGTCCAACCTGCCCAGGGTTTTTCAGCTTCTCTACATCCCCAGGCTCAGGAGTCTAAGGCTTGGTGATGACCGAGCGGGTGGGCACTGTGGACAGCTGTTTAGGGTGGAGCTGCTGTTCAGGGAGGGGTGTGCCCTCGCACGGAGAACAGACCACACCAATGGACTCCCGGGCCAAGTTGAGGCTCCACAAAACTGCTCCCCCTCTCAGACCTTTCACAAGTGCCCTCCACTTTGGGCAGGACACCAAGGAATGAGTGGCAGGGCCAGCCTTCCTGGACCTGTGCACCACGTATATTTTTAGCCTCTGCCCTGCCCGGGCATTTGCAGTGACTGATGTCCTCAGGGAACCACCCAGCTGTACACCCGGGGGCCCAGTGGGCTCTCAGAGGTCTCCGGGAACTGCCCCCTGCCCTGATCCTGGAGCTCAGGACCCAGCTCCCCCTTCCAAGGTAGAATCGGCTCCAGTTGGTGAGGAGCGCGTCCCCACATCCAGCACACACAGAAGATTGTGGCGAGAGTTCCGAGGCACAAAACCTGTGACCTTAGGCAAGTCGTGTTCTGGACCTGGGAAGTGGTGGTGGGGGGCGGGGAAGAACTCTGCTGTACAGGGGGACCACAAGGCCAGATGGTCGCTGAGGTGGTCAGGAGACCTGGGGTGGCACCAACGCCACACAGGTGCACCCTGGGGAAGACTGCGTTGTGCTGAGGGAGAGTCTGTCTCCTGTCCAAGAGCAGGATGCCCCGATGCCTGGAGACCTCTCTGACTGGAGCTGGGCTAACCCTGGGGCCGCGCTGTCCGCCCTCTCCTCACCAACGCGATTCTCCAGGAGCAGAGATGCACTGGTAAATCTCGGCAGATATATTTAGAAGACTTTTCCATCTTCTCGTCTGCTCCTTCTGTGCTCCCTTTTCTCCAACCCAATACTGTTCTCTTACTGTTGCCAGGTGCTGGTGGAATGGGGGGATTCACAAAGGGCAGGCGGGGCAGCTGTCCTGTGCTGGGTCTCAGTTTCCTCTGTAAAATGGGGAGTCAGGGCCTATGTGCAGGTTGCCGTAAGGTGTTCTCTGCAGCGGCTTTCATTTTTCGTCTGGCACTTATTGTAAGAAATACACTTTGCATCTTGATCAAGTACCCACTTAAATACGTGTAGGTGAAATAAATGCTTCACAGAGCAAGAGCACTCACTGTGAGATGCCCTCTCTCATTGTTTCATTTTTATAAAATGCTGGTCACCACTCACCAAGTTTTTTTCAGGACCTAATACTAGTCGTTGATCTGAGGTCAAGAGGGAGAGACAGGCAGAAAGCAAGCGCAGACATAATCACCAATCGAGCAAAGGGCTGTGCAGGCAAGAAGGGGGTCTGGCGAACAGGAGGGGGCGGCCCGTTTCTCCACAGCGAGGCCTCCGAGCCGGAGCCGGGCAAAGCGGCAAGCAGGCCAGGTCAGGCGGGTCTCGGAGGCCCTGGTGGCCGGCTGGGATTTATTTTAAGGGACGCGGAACGCCACCGCAGGTTTGGGGGGAGGGGCGGATTAAAAGAGAAGATGCGCTCAGCACCTTATATTTAGCGGCTGACCCGCCGGAAGCGCTCGTTACCCGCAGTTACTACTGCGCCCAACGCGCGGAGCGCGGCGCCCACCTTCACCTCCTGGGCTGTGACCCTGGTCCCCCGCATTCGCCCCCGGGAAGACCACCCCCCACCCTCCGTCTTCACTCCGCGAGCAATGACCCCGGCCCGGCCCCCTGCCTTCTACCCCGGGGAAGAAACCTCCCGGCCCCACACCTTCACCCCACGGGCAGTGACCCCGGCCCCCCCCGGTCACTCTCCGGGGAAGGGACCCCCAGCCTTTGCCCCTGGGGAAGGTGACAGTGGGGCGCATCCCAGCCTTCCGGCCCAGGACGGGGGAAAGCGTCTGGCACGCTGCTGTAGAGGGGAAACTGAGACCGGGGAACACGATCCACAGGTTCCCCGCACCCAGGTCCTGAAAAGGGCGGCACGCGCGGCGGGCGGAGCTTTGGCGCCCCGCCCACTCCCTCACACGTGCGCCCCGCCCCTCCCGCGCACGCGCGCTCCGCCCCGGACGATTCCCACCCCTCCTCCAGGCCCGCCCGCCGGGTCTCGTGCTCCCACCCCGCGCGGGGCCCGCCGGGAGCCAGCCGAGAAGTGGGGCGGAGAGCAGGGGAAAGCCCGCCGGGGTAGGCGGCGCTCGCTACGCAGGCGCGGAGCGCGGGCCCGCCCCCAGGCCGACAGCGCGGCCATATTTAAAGGGAGGCCGGCGAGGCGAGCCAATGGGCGGCGAGCGTGCGGGGGCGGGGCGTGGCGGCGCAGGACCCGGATGTGGCTGCTGCGACCCCTCCTCCCCCGCGTTCCCCTCAGAGCCCCCGGCCGCGCGCCGTCGCTCGCTCTCTGGTCCCCGCGCAGGCCCTCGGGCGGCGGTGAGGCGGCGCACAGGCGGAGGAGCGGGCGGCGAGGCGACCGCGCGGAGGCGAGCGGGCCAGGCCCGGCCGGGCGGCCGCCGCCATGAGCGGCTCCTCGGGCACCCCGTACTTGGGCAGCAAGATCAGCCTCATCTCTAAGGCGCAGATTCGCTACGAGGGCATTCTTTACACCATCGACACGGACAACTCCACGGTGGCGCTCGCCAAAGGTAGCGCCCCGCGGCCGCCCCAACCGCCCCGCCCCCGCCAACAGCCGGGCCCGCGCCCCCGCCCCACCCCCCCCTCCCCGGCTCCCCTACGCAGTCCCGCCTCACCCCCCGGGGCGCCCCCCACATCCTGCCCGCGCCCCCCGGGGCGCCCTGGGCCTCCGCGCCGCTCCCGCCCCTGCCCTCCGGGGCTCGGCCTGCACAATGGGCTCCCCGCGCCCCGGCGGCAGCGTAATTGTGCGCGGCCGGCCCGCCCTGCCCGGGGTTGGGGTGGGGAGGTGGGGGCGGGTCCAGCTCCCGCGGCGCCGCCTCCCCCCCGCGGCGTAGCCCCCCCCCCGCGGCGTAGCTCACCTCTGCAGGTGGGGGGTCGGCGTTGCTAGGCTGTTTCCTCCCCAGCTGCCCGAGGGCGGAGGGGGCAGCTGGCGCCGAGAACCCGGTCCCTGTGGGGGAGGGGTGGGGCGAGGGGCCCGGAGTCTCCCCGGGGCCTCCCCAGAAGGCTGGGGAGCGAGAAAACGCGACTCCTGCAAGCCCTTCTGGAACCTATTAAGCAGCTGGGGCCTTGAGCCTGAACAAATAACCACGTCTTAATGGATTCTCCTGTCGGGATAGGAGCATCGGTTGGCGGTTCCATGCTCCTGTTTAAAGCGTCTTTCTACTCTAGTTCAGACGCTTCAGTCTGTGGGTTTACCCTTTTGTGACCGACCCCTCCCTGCGGGCGCTGGTAACCACACTGAAGTCCCTGGGAGACCTAGAGAAAGATGGCTGTACTGTGGCTCTGCCGGAGTCCAGAGCCTCTTCTGAGCGTGTTGAGGCTGGAGGTGGGCCCAAAGTTTCTTTGTCTTCATCCTCCGGGGACGATGACTGTGTCCTTCCCCTGCCTCTTGGAAGTGCTGAGTGCAGCCAGGTCTGCAGAAACCCTGTTTGTTTGATTGCTCTTGTTAGGCTGGAGACACTGGGCTGGGTCTCTAAGGGTCAAGGCGCAGCTACGTGCTCCTGTGTTAGAGGGAGCCCCCCCATCCAGGTCGCGGTCAGTTCCCAGCTCTGGGAGTAGCTCCTTTGAAAGCCTAGTATTTAAGTTTTCTGATAGATGCGTTGCTCCGGGACATAGTTTAGTACTGTAAGATTTTGTGGTCACTTGTACTCTTGGCTTTTGGCTACATTTGGCCTGAGACCCCCGTTGGAAAAACTGAGGCCCAGCGTAGTCCCTGGTCCTCAGCGGAGTTGTGCTAGGATTAGATAGAGGCTGCTTCAAGCCCAGCTCTGCCTCAGAGACCTGAGAAGGAGGCACTTGCTTGGGCTCCTTGAACCCTGCCAGTGGGGGTTAATCCCCTAGGAAACCCCTTCAGGAGGCACAGACGCTGGTGGTGTGGGTCCGCGTTCTGGGCCGTTTTCTCCCATTGTTTCCCTACCAGCTCCTCCCAGGCTGCTTGTGGGCAGAAGGGTGGGGATGACACTCAACCTGCTGGCTTTTCTCAGAAGAAAAGAGACTCCCCAGGGGCGGTGTGTTGCGAGGCTTCAATCAAAAAGCAGCTTTGGGGCTGTTTAATCTGCAAAGTCAGATGTGAACCGGGGCGGCGGGCGGGGGTGGTGGGGTGGATTTGCAAAGCAGACGTCGTTTTGCAAGAGCGCTGGCCTTCCGTGTTTGGAAGGGAGACTGTCAGGCTCTGAATCGTTCGTGGTCGTCTTTGTGACCCAGAACTTTTTGGAGCTTTGCCAGCTGGGGTCTTGTAGGTATTGTCCGTTGATAATCGGGGGCGGAGCAGTTGAAACGTGGAAATTGCATGCTGTGGATGGTTCCTATGGGAGGACTGATTGAATGCACTTGGTTGAGGATGACAACATAACCCTTCTTTTTCTCAACCCCTAAGTGAGGTCCTTTGGTACTGAAGACCGTCCCACAGATAGGCCTGCCCCCCCTAGAGAGGAAGTTTATGAGTACATCATCTTCCGGGGAAGTGACATCAAAGACATTACTGTGTGTGAACCTCCGAAAGCTCAGCATGCGCTCCCTCAGGACCCTGCTATTGTTCAAGTAAGTGCGCGGCCCCGTTTCTGCCGTGGGCACCGTCTCTAAGAGGCGCTGGCTTCCAGACGGAGCTGGGTGTCATCTGGCCAGAGCGCTCAACTCGAGGAATAGCCTTTTCGTGAAAAGCAGTTGAACTTTGTCTAGCTGTTGGCGTTCTGTGGGAGGCCTCATCTCCTGCGGCACGCGCCGGGTGTGCTGTAGAGTGAGGCCGGCCCAGCGTGTTGGGCGGTGCAGGGGAGAGTGCTCTTAGTCTTGCCGGCACCTGGCGTTTGTCCTTTGTCTCGGGTGGGTAAGCCTGAAGCCCCGGTGGCATGCTGTGCGTGAGAGAGATGCTAGTACAGACTCGGGACAGCAGGGCTCGCTCTCCCAGCACTGTCCCGATGATAAATTCAGCGTTGTGGGATGCTGAATTTGCAGGTGTCATGCCGTGTGCCTGCCTGCTGTGTTATGGCGTGTTCTGCCCAGGATTACTAGGGAGTCCAGGCTAATATCTCCTTGGCTTGTAAACCTCGACTTTCACCGACTCTTGCGGGGCTCACGCTGCAGGAGGTGCCGGGACAGAGCGTGCTCCCTGCAGGGTGGGGCTTGCACGCTGGGCTGTGTGGGCACGTGGAGAAGCCCCGGGTCAGACTTCTGAAAGGTTTGAGGTGAGCGGCCTTGGGAACTCCAGAAGAGGGAAGTGCTTGAGCCAGGCCTTGAGGGATGAAGGGGCCTCCCGGGAGCACGGGGAGCCGGAGAGAGGACACCGCGTGGGGTAGTTCCCCGGCTACACAGCCGTGCCCCGGCGTGTTGGGGCCAGGGCCCAGGTGAGGACACCATCCTCATCCCTGGCAGAGCCTGGACTCCTTGACGACCGGTAGTGGGGCCATTAGAGGGGTTCATGGAGTTAGGAGAAGGTCGTGTTAGAACTACCTGGCAGGTGGAGCTGGGGGTGAACGTGGAAAAGGCAGCTCTGGGCCCCTTAGGCCACCCTGGAGGCTCACACGCCCCTCAGTGCCGCCTCGGCCTCCCGGAGCAGGCTGACGGATGGGGCTGCCTTTCCCAGTCTGCACGGTGCTCTCCAGGCAGGGTGACAGGAGGGCCTTGAGCTGCTCTCACTTGTGTGTCTCATTGCTTAGTCTTCCCTGGGCTCGGGCTCGGCCTCCTCCTTCCAGCCACACGTGCCTTACAGCCCCTTCCGAGGGATGCCGCCCTACAGCCAGCTGGCCGCCAGCTCCCTGCTCAGCCAGCAGTATGCCGCTTCCTTGGGTTTAGGTGAGTAACCTTTTTCTACCTGGTAAAGTGCCTGTGCCGTGACATCCAGGAGCGGGGCCAGACCCTGGTGGTGGGGACGCTGTATTCGTGTCACGTTCAGCTGGCAGCGCACACTGAGCACCTTCTTCAGTGGCCCTTCAACTAGTTAGAACGCTTAGTAACTCCTCAGTTGAGTGGAAGAGGCAGCAGGGTGAGTTTTGGAACAGATGAATCGAATCAAAATTCATTTAAAGTGTCAGCCTGTGTCTGGGTGGAAGTTGTGGTACGTCTGGTTCAAAGAAGAAATAACCGATGTGTGTAATTACAGATGAGTTCTAACCATTTGCACATTTGTCAGCCTATAAATACAAAAGTTAAATGCAACGCCCACCTATCCTATCCTTTTACCATTCTCGTGTCAGTGCTTTGCTCAAAAATGAAGTTTCCCCTGAGGTTGAGTAAGGTTCGCTTCTACACGCGCGGAGCGAGAGTCACCTTGGCCATAGGTTTGCGGCACATTCAAACCCCGGAGTTGCAGGCATCACCCCCTTCACTCATATGAGTCACGTGCTTCTCATAGAAGAACCTCGTTGTCTTGATTGCTGCTCCTGGGGTGCAGGAGCCTTTCTCTGCTTGGCTCCCTGTTTCTAGATTAGGCTTGTGTGAGCAAAGTGTCCTATGAGAGATGGCTTGGCTCTTTCCAAGCCTGCTATACACAAGACGAGTTTCTCATTACTTATTTGTGTGCTTTTTTTTTTTTTTTTTGCTCTTTTCTCCTTTATCTTCTTTTAGAAAAGTTGGTAAGCCCTCCAGCCTCAGCCGCGGCTTCCAGCCCTAGTTCTTCTCCATCTCCACAGCCCGTTTCAGAGCTTGACATGTCCTCAGAGTCACATCAGCTCACTTCCAAGGGTAACAGCAGTTTTGCAGAACTGCATGCTGTCTTGCGAGCCATCCTAAGAGTGAGGGGGTAAACCAGTAGATCAGAATGACAGTAGCTGTAGCAGATAATTTGCCAAGCCCGTGGATCAGTTAAACTGCCTCTGTGTGTTTCTGCACGTAATCCTGACTTATTAACTCTCACAATTTTAAAGAGGGTATTAGAAAGAACCAGCAGTGCACTTTGTTCACTCTCCTGGGTCCAGGGTCTGTTTTGACCTGTACTGTGATTGCCACGTATGGGAAACGTCCCTCTGCACAGAAGGCCACTTCCCGGGGTTTCTGCTGGTCCTAAATGCAGTGTAGGTTGCTGGGTAAGACTGCAGGGCGATCCTCCAAGTAACAGGCATGCTGCTCTAGGATCCGTGTGGCACATTCCTCACCCATCCTGGGCGTTCCGCATCGGGGGCCTCGGGTGTCTTTGTAAAATGAAGCACCATTAAAATTGGGTGGCTAGCCTGAGTTGTTGACCGGGTGAGCAGTGGGCCTGATGACCGGCTTGGTAACACTGGTTTGTCCCACCTGTCTGCCGGGTGCCGCACCTGTGGGTGGTTTCTTGCCCTTTCTGGGCCTTCTCCTTTCACCAGAGGTCTGACGTGAGAGCGCCATGTGCGCCGCCCTCACCTTTGCAGAGACTCTGTCCAAGATGATACCTGGGGCTTTCATTATGGCACACAACTACTGTCAGTCTGTTACTTTGCATGTGTTGCTTTCCTGCATGGGTGCCAGTGGATCTGAGTTACAGCGGTAGTGATGTTTCTTTCCCCACTTAGAAATTGCACAAGGTAGTTCATTGTCCTTAGGGTCATTTACATAAAACTGCTCTTAGGGCAAGATAGTTTGATCTGTTTTTATGAAAAGCCAATGAGCCCAAGATTCTTGACCCATCCAGTTACAGCGTGAGCAGGAAGCAGCCGTCTTGTTCAGGGAGGGCCGTGCTGAGTGAGGCGCTAGGCCGGAGAAAGTGGTCTAGGTCGACGAATGCCCATCACAGAGGACACTTAAAAGTACCAGTAGGGGGGCTTCCCTGGCGGTCCAGTGGTTAAGAATCCACGTTTCCACTGCAGGGGGCACGGGTTCAATCCCTGGTCGGGGAGAACTAGGATCCCGCATGCCACACGGCCAAAAAAGAAAAATAAGAAAAAAAAAGAAGTATCAGTATGTAGGGCCTGCCCTTTGAGTACTTTTGATCCGGTTGTGAGGAATTTCTCAGAGTAATTTCTGACAATAGTTTCTGTTCTATGTTTAAAAACAAAGGTAGACTATCCAGTCTTCACTGTGTTGGGCTGCCCCTCCGATAATAGTTACTCCATGGTTAGGGCTCATTTATTTCTGTCTCAAAAGTCTGTGCACCTCCCCCCAGTCCTCAGTTGTCCCGTTTAAACAGTGCCCACCGGAACGTGGGAGGGGAAAGGAGGAGATGGCCGGACATGTGTGGCACGCCCTTCTCTGTCCTCTTCTTGCGGCAGAGGCCCATCTCGTGAGGGGCACCTCCACCGAGGCCGGGTTCTGAGCACGCCTGCGCTCAGGCTTGGGGGTGCCGTGTGGTGGGAACAGACTCAGTGCAGCGCCGTCTCCAAGGGCAGCCTGGGAACCCTTCGTTTCTTACGATGAGCCTTCACCCGGAGGAATGCAGGCTGTTATTTCTCTGTAGTCAGCTCTCATCACTTCCTCCTTTTTGGTTTTATTGTGCCTTAAGCAAAAACGACAGTGTTCTAGAATTTTAACTTCAAAGGCTGAGCACTGCATTCTGTGGAAGATGCCAGACTGGGGTGGTTCTTGTCCAGCATGGCCCAGAGCGAAACACATTCTCAGACCGTGAATTCACCGGCATCTCGGGACTGCCGAGCTCCCTCGGGGTTAGAGCTTGTGTGGTTTGGGGGAAGCTTTTTCTAAACCGCTTGAGAGGTGCTTATTGTGCTGGGCTGTTTTTCCCTCCTCCGATGCCCTAACTGGGGGAGCCTGCTGGCTTTTTTGCTGCCTGGGCTAGACGCAGAGGGGATGGTGCAGGGTGGGGGCTTTGCCTGGGTTCGCTAGAGCCTCTCCAGGCGGTGGCCTTCCTCCTGCCGCACAGCCCGCTGGACGAGGAGTGTCTGTGTCTGTCGGGGGCAAGGGGGTGTGGCCTTCTCCTTGTCTCTCTTATTAACCTCTCCTCCTCCTCAACTCAGGAGCTGGCTTTCCGGCTGTCTCAGTCAGCAAGAGCCCCATGGTGGAGCAGGCTGTCCAGACTGGTTCTCTTGATAACCTGAACACCAAAAAGCTGTTACCTGGCAAGGGCACCGCGGGGATGCAGCTCAACGGGCGCCCAGCCCCGCCAAGCAGCAAGGCCGCCAGCGGTACTTAAATACTCACTCCCCTGGAGTTTATTCGTGTTCTCAGTGGCACAGCGCTTCCTGGGGTTCTTTTTTTATCCTTTAATTAGACACCCCCGCCCCCCGCCCTGTAGGCTTTTGCAGGGCCGGCTCTTGCGCAGTCCCCGGTGGCGCCGCCCTGCTCCCGTCGCCAGGCTCTGCTCCCGTCCCCGGGCTCTGCTTTCGCAGGCGCTTTGCCTTACTCTTCCTTTTTGCGCCTTAGATGTAGCTCAGCCGGCAGCTGTGCAGACTCAAGGGCAGGTGAATGACGAGAACAGAAGACCTCAGAGGAGGCGATCAGGTAACAGCTGTTGCCACTTGAGTTCTGGGGAGCCGAGAACCACCCGGTCGCGCTCCGCTTACCGCTCCTGCCCGCTTCTCCGTGGGCGACGGTTTCAGGGTGCTGGGCTCAGCGGCAGCTTCGGTGTGCTCTGTCCCCGCTTTGTCTTCTGTCTCACACCGAGTAATGCTGACTTAGTGGCTTACCAGCCAGGGCTGTCCTTTCCTTCTCACAGGGAACAGACGAACAAGGAATCGCTCCAGAGGGCAAAGCCGTCCAACTAACGTCAAGGAAAACACAATCAAGTTTGAAGGCGACTTTGATTTTGAGAGTGCAAATGCCCAGTTCAACCGAGAGGAGCTGGACAAAGAATTTAAGAAGAAACTGAATTTTAAAGGTTTGAAAATTTGCCCCTCCCCAGGAGTGTCCACAGCGCAGGTCAAGGAGAGACGGGCGGGGGCAGCTGGGATGGTGGTCGGCGGGGAAACTGTGCTGTCTGAGGAGTTCCCAGAAAGGAGAGGAGTCTGGGGGGAGGACCGTGCTCGGGGGATGAGGAGCAGATCGCAGGGCCCAGGGCTGGACGAGACCAGCAGCGAGGAGCCAGAAGAGCTTTCCACTTAGTGCAGAACACTCGCGGCCGTTTCCCTGAGGCCTGAGGACAGCCCTCGGGTGGCCCAGCGAGGACCTGTCCTGGTGGAAGGGGCTTTGTTTGCTCCTTGGCATCTCAGCGCTCTGCTTCTCTGCGTAGACGACAAAGCTGAGAAAGGGGAGGAGAAGGACCTGGCGGTGGTGACCCAGAGTGACGAGGCCCCTGCTGAGGAGGATCATCTGGGGCCCAACTGCTACTATGACAAATCCAAGTCCTTCTTTGACAACATTTCCTCTGAACTCAAGACCAGGTCAGGGGGCTGGGGGGCCGGGCAAGGCCTGGGGGAGCTGGGGGGAAGACACTCTGCCCCCAAACTCTGAGACTGGGGCATGCTCTTTTGGAGACTAAACCCAGATCTTAGGTTCAAGGCACATCTCTTAGGCTCACGTTATTACCGTAATTGGTACGTCAGGCCCAGTGGTGCCAGCGGTAGGTGGTGGTGTGGGAAGCCCTGGCGGTCACAGGCACCTGAGGGATCTGACCCAGGTCCCGGCCCCTCTTTGCTTAGCTGCCCCTTTCTCATCAAGGTTGGGCTGGACCACCCTCCCCACCACGTCGATGTTCCCGTTCGGTACCACCTCGCCTGGGCCTGCTTCTTGGTCTGACCGTGGTGGCCTTAGGCCCTTGCTACCTGAGGCAGCTGGCAGGAGTGTTCGCAGTATTCTTTCACCCACCTGATTGCTTGAGGCCGGGGACTCTGTCGCGTGCTTTGTTTTTAGCACCCAACAGCTGGTGCTCAGATGTTGCCCGAGAACAGCTAGACAGTAAACGAAGTCTACAGAACGGGCATGGTGTGGAAACTCAGATCCATTCGTTCGCAAGTGGAGTAGCAGGCACACCGCGGGCACTGGGGGAGCAGCAGAAGGCAAGCCGGGCGGTCCCTGTTCCCCCTGCCACCCCTCTTAACGTTTCGGCAGGGGAAAGAGAGAACAAAAAAACAGGCGCACGAGATAACACCTAGCAGTGAGGCGGGAGAGGTTGGGGCGTGTGTTGGGTGTGAGGGGAGTGGAGCGCCGAGGTCTCGGGTGAGGTTCGGGAGCCAGTGGGAGGGTGAACGCAGGACGGGGTGCAAGGCGGAGGCGGGCACGTGCAGCTGCTGTGTGGCTGGAGCGGAGCCTGGGGGTGTCAGGAAGGAGCGATGAAGATGGGACGGTCCCTGCCGGGCTTTGTAGGTCACGGTGACAACTGGCTTGGGGAGAGCAGTGCTTTCTGAGGTTTCACTGCTGCTTTGTGGAGAGTGGGCAGAGGTGGGGCAGGCATGGAAGCTGAGTGGTCACGTCAGAGGCTTTGGGGTAGTGGGCAGTGCTGGAGGAGGGGAGAGAGGCTTGGCCTCTGACACGCCCTGAAGGCTTGCTGCTGGGCTGTGAGGAGAGCCTGGATGGCTGAAGGCTGCGGTTGCTGCTGCTTGGAGTGAGGAGGTCAGGGGGGCAGCAGAGCAGGGGGTTGGGCTGGGTGTGTTGCGTGTGAGCTGCCTGTAAGCAGCCCCGTGGCACACAGTTGGACATCAGGGGGTCCTTGCTGGAGGGGCAGAAACGAGTGTTGGCAGCGTTGGTGCTGCGTCCGCACCTCCCCTAAAGCGTACATGTCATAGCCTTGGAGACCCTGCTCCGTTTAGCCCAGCCCCCTCCTCATTTCTGGAGACTCGTCTGGAGGGGTCCGTGATCTGCTCCAGGTCTGGGAGCCTGCACGGGCCCTGGGCCTAGCAAGCAGGGGGGGCTTCCTTCGTAGCGCGCTGGTGTTGCGTGCCGGCCTTAGGCGCCGCCGGTGTGAGAGGTTTATACCGGGCAGCCCCATCCAGTGGGAGACAGGCCTGGTTGGAAACTGGGCTGGGAGCCCCTGCAGTGTTGAGTCTCCGGCTCCAGGGTCCTGACTGGATTGCCCCCCCAGTGGCTCCAGTGACGAGTCACCATCCGTCCGTCTGTCCTTTCTCCCTCCCCGGCTGTGTGAGGCTGGGGCCCAGCCCGGAGAGCTGTGAGGAGTGCCCGCTGTAGTCGGCCTCACGCTCCTTGTCTTGTTGGTTCAGTTCCAGGCGGACGACGTGGGCTGAAGAGAGGAAGCTCAACACGGAGACCTTCGGGGTGTCGGGAAGGTTTCTTCGTGGCCGTAGTTTCCGGGGTGGATTTCGAGGGGGCAGGGGCAACGGTGCGGCCCGTCGTAACCCGACGTCCCACAGAGCTGGGACTGGCAGGGTGTAAGGAGGCAGCCGAAGGTGAGTGAGGGGAGCTCTGGGGTCCTCTGGTGGGGGAGGGGGCATCCGGACGGGGCTGCCAAGTAGGAGAAGCCTCTTCAGGAGCTTCAGAGCCAAACTGAGGCCGTGACCCTCTGAGTGAATCCCCCAGGGGGCTCTTGGGGACGGTGGGACCCAGGCCCCGGGGCTGTCAAAGTGAGGGTCTGGGTGCTCCCCACTCTGGTGTGGTCAGGAAGGAGCGATGGTTACAAGCCAGGTCTCAGCTCCAGCCTGGCCTTGCACTGACCTTGAGTCTGCGTTTTTAACTAGGTCGAGGGTGATGTGTGTGCCCCGTAGGGGCTGGGCGGTGAGTGGGCTACGGGTGGGACCTGGAGCTGCCTCCCCGCCCCCCAGTGTGAACAAAAACGATGACCTTGGGTTGTGATGGGAAGGTCTGGGAAGCCCCGGCCTGACTTGGGGTGGGAGGGAGGTTGAGCAGCCCCTGCCCTTCATCCACGGTGCTGGGCTCGGGCCGGGGAGCTGCCTGGACATGCTCACTAGGTGTTGTGTCTCCTCCTCGCAGGCTCTCGCTGAAGCGGCACCGACGCCAGCCTGTGTCTACGAGGACGTTGGAAAACGCTGCACTTCCTGCGGGAGACGTGGGTCACTTTGTTTACTGAGTTTGGAAAATTCCCATGCTACTGCTTATGTTTTGGACTGAACCGAACTTGGACATGGTCTAAGTTAGAACCACTTTTTTGGGGGGACGTGTATATGGGAAACCTCTTTGAGGTATCTTGGCCTATTTTTCCTTTTTAGTTGTGCACAGCCTGATTCTAAGGTTTTGGTATTTTGCAGAAAGTTTTCTAGAGGGAAAGCGTGTGATCGTCACTTTGTGACCTTTTTTGGACAGCTTTGATTTTTAACGTGGAATCAAATCCCATTTGGCAAATGCAGCAGCCAAGCGCATCTCTGTAATCCAACTGGCTGCTGGTGCTGCTGGCCTGGCACCCACTGCCAGAGGTGGGGCCTAGGAGCCAGGCGTGGCCAGCATGGGGGGCCTAGGGCATGGAAAGTGGGGTGTCCCACGGATCATGTTGTAGAAGCAAACCAGACGACCCTGACATCCCGAGCAGCAGCGACTAAGCGGGCTGGCGGGGGTCGGGGGCCCTGAACGGGAGGGAGCTGGGAGCTGTCACTTGGAGTGTGGCTTCCATAGGAATCGGGGCTGGGGGTGAATGCCCAGGACAAGCTCCTCTGCGGCGTCCCTCTCCCTCCTGCCCTCTCCCTGCCAGTCCCTGACCCAGGCCAGTCAGCATTGGACTCTGGCCGAACACTGTTCGGTGTCTTATCCACTTGGAAATGAGCCAGTCTTTTTTTTTTTTTTGCAAGGTCGGTTGACCGAGAGCATATTTCCTCTCACTTGTAAATAGTTCTGTGTTTTTGTTTTACTGGTGGGTGGAGGGAGGGTGGGGAATATAAATTTGTTGCATGAACAAAAGGATCAGACCTTCAGTAGAAGCATGCGTCCCTCTGACAGGGCATGGTGGTGAGCATAAGCACCTTGGTAACTAAATCCCTTTAAGCAGGCCTAACGGTTTCAGTTCTGTTATCGCTTAAGTTACTGTAAAAGCTTAGGTTTATTTTTGTAGGAATTAATGGCTAAGAATTAGAACATAGCAATGTGGCTGCTCTGTTGGAGCAATGTAAACTTGTAATTATAAACAAACATGCAAACCTTTAAAACCCTCTTCTTCTCTGTTCTGAAAATAAATAATCCTGTTGACTCTGTTGCCCGAGTTACATCATGGCTCACATGCCTGTCCCAAGGTAGGTGTTGTGTGCTGTTCAGATTTGGGGGACATCTGGCACTCTGGAGTTGAGACCTGGCCAGTCTGGGTACAGGGCAATGAACCAGGCCCTAGGTTACTGAGAGCCACCTTCCCGGGGTGAGTGGTGCTGCTTTCCGGATACTCTGGACACTAGTTTAGAGAACCTGCTTCGGAAGTGGCCCCTTCGCTGCCATAATACAGCTTCCAAGCTCCCCAGAACTTTCATGTTGTTGATGCCTTGGAACCTGTTACAGGGCTGGACCCTGGGACTACAGAGAAAAGCCAAGACTTGGCTGGTTTCAGACTGAAAGCATGTAATTTCACTGCAGTGGGTTTCCAGGCGATTTTTTTTTATATAAATTCATTCATTTATTTATTTTTGGCTGCGTTGGGTCTTCGTTGCTATGCGCGGGCTTTCTCTAGTTGCGCCGAGCGGGGGCCACTCCTCGTTGGCGGTGCGCAGGCCTCTCGTTGCAGTGGCCTCTCCTGTTGTGGAGCACGGGCTCCAGTAGTTGTGGCATGTGGGCTCAGCAGTTGTGGCGCACGGGCCCAGTTGCTCCGCGGCACGTGGGATCCTCCCGGACCAGGGCTTGAACCCACCCGTACCAGGGCTTGAACCCATGTCCCCTGCACTGGCAGGCGGATTCTTAACCACTGCACCACCAGGGAAGTCCTCCAGGTGATTTTTAAAAAGCAATCTCAGGACTAAGGCCCACCTGGCCATCTGTGAGTGATTCAGGCTGAGAGGAGGACCAGACAGCAGGCCGAGTTGGCCTGTGACATCTGCATGCAGCCTTGTGTTCTTGCCAGCTTCCGTTTCCGGGCTGTCTACCTCTCCCCAACAGATCCTGAGCATTGCCGGTAGTTTCAGAATTTAACAAACTCTTAGCAATCTTCCATTTTTTTGCTGACTAACATCTTTGACCAATTAAAAATAAAAACCTTCCATAGCTGACCTGCTACATGCAACTGGCCTTAGCACTAAACTAGGTAGGTGACTCAGCACTCAGGCTAAACAGGTATTTCTCTGCTAGAGAGTCTAAATATAGTTAAGTCACAGTTTACCACCTATGACTAACCTTGCTATTAAAACTTTAAACTGACAATCACTGTGACAATTAGACACTTTAGGCTAAGTTTAACATGTCTCTGGGCCTCTTTACCCCTGTTTATTTTGACCGTGCCGCGTGGCTTATGGGATCTTAGCTTCCCTACCAGGGATTGCACCTGGGCCCTCAGCAGTGAAAGCACCGAGTCCCAACCACTGGACCGCCAGGGATACGCTTTAGTCCTCTTTAGAATCCTGACGTATATATGCCATTGAATGAAAACCCAGAGTACAAGAGAAGCTGGAGACAGCAGAGCCCTGGCGTTGGAGTCCTACCAACCACTGTGGTCGGAAGAGACAACCAGCCCAAGGACTCTTCTAAGAAGCCTTTTGTGAGTTCTCCTGGGGCAAAGGAAGCCAAAAAGCAATGCCATCACCAGGGCTGGCGGCAGGGCCTCACGAGAAGCAGCAGAGGTGTGCAGGAGAAGGGTGGTTAGGGTTTTTCTGTAAAGGCAAAGCTTAGGACCATGACTCACCCTGCTGTGGACTGGAAGCTAGAAGAAGGGTCATCTTTCTGGCTAAAAAGGGAGTGAGGGTAGGAAACAGCCAGAAGTCTTGAGGTAGCAAACAGGAGTGCTGACTTCATCTACTAGAACCAGAAATTCAAGACAAGTTCCACAGCTACTGCTCTGCAAAATGAGCTCAAGATGTAAACTGAGCACTGTTTGTCCCCACATCCTGACATCGTACATTCATTAAGGACTTGAACAAAGGCGTAAGAACAGTCATCCTGTTTAGAACTCCTGAATGGGAGAAACCCTGAGTTTCTGTAACCACGGTGCCTGTCTACAGCAGTGTGGACCCCGTAAAGCCTTCCCACAAACCCCAAGGGAGGAGCCCCACTCGGCCGTTGCCTTGTCTTAGAGCCTGGCGAGGAGCTGGAAGGAATGGCTCCAGAGACCCAAAGCGAGCAAGCTTTCTAAAGAGCTATCAGCACACCCGAAGGGTACGTCAACCCCTAAAAGAAAGGTTAAAAAACAGGCAAGTTTATTGTAGGACACTTAATACGGATAAATGGGATAGAAATGCCTACATGTCATTTGGAAAATCAGCCATGATTTGAATTTAAAAATAGCTACAGGCAAAATTTCATTCATCATGATGCTTTCTTTTGTTTCTTCTTTTCATTTTCTTCTTTTTCTTTTTCAATCTCAGCAACGTATTTCTCAATTTCTTCAGGATTTAAAATCTATCAAAGGAACAGTATGGTTAGCCACACAAGGGCCCCCGAACACAGGCCCCAGATGCCCCTTCCAGCTGCTGCTACAGGAAAGCAAGGCCACATGTGCCTGACCCAGGGAACAAGCTGGAACTGATGTGTAGGTGATAATTATAAAGCAGAAGCAAACGTGCACAGCTGAGGTTTTCAGCACGCGAATGCTTTCTTTTCGACTCATTTGTGGGGATCCTTGGAAAGAATCTTTCTCGGGGCTAAAGCCACAGCAGAATGGTCCTGAATGTGCACTACCCCTGCCCTGACCACTGGGAACACTCCATAGGTAAGGACAGCAAACCAACTTGGTGATTACCTTGAGGGGTTGATCTCGTCTCATGACAGCAAGTTCTATGTTTTTGCCACCTGACTGAACCACCTCGGAGGGGAGAGAAGAGTGTTAGATACCTCACCCACCTCAAGACCAAACAGCGAGCGCCCTCATGTGCCCTGTGAGCCCGAACCCAGCGCTGCCACACAAGGGGATGGGGGTGGGGCACTGGGGTCCCAGTACCCAGAGCGTGTGTCCTAGCTGCGCACTGATGTGGCCAGTCCTTTGCGATATCCTCCTGCCTTCAGGCAGCTGGATTTGGGCGGGGCTGCTGGTCCCTCCTCCTGCACAGCAGGTGTGCTCACGGCCCTCCCATCTGTTCTCAGCCTTTCCCACCACTAAGCCCGGACGTCTGGACCCCCTCTGCCTCTTTGGCTTCACCCCCTAGCACCTCCAAGGACGGCTTCCACCCACTATTCCCAGCGCTTCTAAGTCCCTGACTCTATAGCGGTAGCTCGAGCCTCGGAAAGGCTGAGCGCTTGGGCAAGCCACCTAGCCTCTCGGTGCCTGGACTGCCCAGATGTATAAGGAGCTGATACAGCCCCAGAGCAGTGCCTGGTGCTACGGTTGGCGCCCTTGCCACCTCCTTGTTGCCCACATGTCAGCTGCTCCATTCTGCGCTGTCCGTTCCGGCCAGCCCAAGTACCACCACCACGGCGTGCGCGTCTTCAACATATTGCCCAGATTTCAAACACAAACTTACTTCCAGGAGGGCCTTGATAACCAGCTTAATAGTCAGGTCGTCTGTTTCAATGGCTTCGTCAGTATAATTCTTCTCTAGAAATTCACGCACTGACTTGGCACCCCTGCCTATAGCGTTGGCCTGAAACAGGGATGGGTGTTACACGGCACAGAGTGTGACAATCCAGAGCCAGCCCAAGAAAACGACCCCCACCGCCACCCCCGTGGCCCAGCCAGTGCCACCCTGCTCCCATGTGCTATGGTGAGGGGCAGCCTGGGGGCAGGCGGGCCTGTACTCCAGGCCCTGCCCCATGGCTTCTTTTTGCAAAGGGCTATGTGGAGTTGGTGCTGATTCCTACCAAGAAAGGGATTCTACTGAAAGACACGCGGGCAACTTGACTACGCCATGTATCCTTACACCTCGCTGTCCTTTCCTCCCAAAAAGCAACGCTTAACGACTTCTCAGCTCCCGTGTCACAACTGTGTCGTGAACACACTTGTGTATGTGTACACACCTATCTACAGGATTAGGCCAGCTCAAGGTCCCAGTGGCCTCCAAAGCTGCTTCTACTGGCAAGATGGCCCAAAACAAAGCCCCCCTGTTTTGTCAGGGACTCACCTTCCAGGCATGGTACGTGCCCGAGGGGTCAGTCTGATAGAGTCGGGGGGTACCATCAAAGTCAAAACCCACGATAAGGGCAGAGATGCCAAACGGCCTGCGCCCGTTGCTCTGTGTGTAGCGCTAGTGGAAAAAGAGACACAGTGACACTGCTGCCTTGGCACGAAGGCCCCCCAGAACCCGCCGTAAGTAAAATACACGTGATGTTCCAAACACAGCTTTTAACCACAAGTAAAATACACATGATGTTCCAAACACAGCTTTTAACGAAGGGATGAAAATAAATTAAGCCCACGTTCAGGTTATTTGCAATTCAGATGAGAAATGAAATGAGCCCATGGTTTTCAGCATTCCTTCTTCTCTTGCTGCATTTTCATTCTCAGAAAGACCAGAATTGCATCATGAAGCACAGCTGGGGCTACTTGGAATTACTTTGACAGCAGACGCAATCTGGCTACACATTTTGGTTCACAGGTGACTAAGATTTCACCAGAGTGGGCGTGGCTTTCAGCCCCCTCCCAACTGCTTGGTGACTGGTCATTCAAAATGACAAGACAAGAACTACATCATTTCCCTCTGGAAATATGAATCTGGACTGCCCCATGCCACTAAATAAGAACACAACAAATGCCACTTAAAAGGATAAATGTGGTAAAACTACACAGAGAGAAGTCAAGGCTAGGACCACGTGCATGGAACAAGTATGGTCTCCTGATCTCCCCACAGTGATGCGTGCGGCCACGTGAGGTAACGCGGCAGGACACTCCACGACAAAGCAGTGACTGCTCACAGCTAGCCGAGCCACGGCAGGCACACACACACCCACCTGCTTCAGACTGGCGATGTACCGTGTGATGTACTCCACGGTGACGGGGTCCTCCACGGTCAGCCGGTGGCTCTGGCATTCCACCCGCGCCCTGTTGATGACTATCCTTGCATCAGCAGTGAGGCCTGCAACGAACACAGAGAGAGCTCCCGCTGAGCCACCCCTCGTCCGGCCGATCGTCGAGGCCAGCGCAGATCACACGAGTGAACAGCAATCACCCTCGGCCGGTCCTCTGACACCCAGCACCAAGATCATTCTGACCACCAGCGGAACCAGCAGCCTCTGTGAGCTTCTCTGAGAAAGCTGCGTGTACGAGGAGCTGTGTGTATTTACACAGGCTGTCAACACGCTAATTTTTTGACAAAGCAAGTCAATCTCTAGCTTAGGTAAACTGACCTCCCCGCTGAGAAAGGAAATGAATGAAAACCCAGAAGTGCAAGAACACACGACACGTCCCGAGAGCAGGGTGCTGTCCAGCTCTCCCCACTTCACGGGCGCAGTTAGCTGTGACAGCTGACCTTTCTCCTGCCGGCAGCGATGGAGGCGACAGCACAGCGCCTCATCCCGGGGTGTTTAATCATGTGGCCCCTGTGCTTCCGCATCCTGGGGAGGACCTCCCCCTGCAACTGTGGCCAGCCCTCTTCTTGAAGGCCAGCCCTTTCTTTTGAATGATTTCAGGTTACCCAATTTTCCCGTCCCTCAACAGCCCTTCCACCAGGTTAACCTCCAGAGCACTGTTCTAGGAGACCGAGAAATACAGCACGGGCCCCAGACTTACCCGCGAATGCCATGCAGACATTGTCGTCCAGAGCACAGATCTTCCGCACTGTTCTTTCATCCTGCAGTTTGGCCACTGACTTCTTCTCCACACCAAGAACAACAATGTCTTTTCCTCGGACACCAACCTTCAATAAATGGCAACACTGCACTTCAGGAGCTGACACGAGGTTCTGCCAGCAGGCACGGAGCACTAACGGCAGATGCTAACGTGGTCCTGTGAACACCCCAGGGGTGGCACGCACACCCTGCACACCGTGGGTCTCGATCCACTTTTGGCAGAGCCAGTCCAGGTATCACAATCTAGGTGCCTAGTCTTGTGCCTTAAAATACTGATACGTAGTTTCAGTTACAGCACAACTAAGGAGTAACTACTGTATCATTAGTGTGTATGTGTACACGTGTCATTTCAACCCCGTGAATCAAAGAGTCTCTGGAAGGCTTGAGTGTGAGTCCCTAACAATGAAGTCAGGTGTCCTGAAAGCAGTGTTGATGTGGTTGTAAAACTATACCAAAACATTCCCCCCTCTCTCGTGCACTTTTTTTTTTTTTTGGCCACAACGCTCGTGGGATCCTAGTTCCCCAATGAGGGACCGAATCCAGGCCACGCAGTGAAAGCGCCGAGTCCCAACCACTGGACCGCCAAGGAACTCCCCTCTCCTGCACTTCGGAAACCAATGTGCACAGCGGCGGGGAAGTGCCTGATATGGCATCAGGTGGACAACGTATCAAGTATTACTGGGAGGCCCGCGGCTCTCTGTTTACGGCTGACACTGTAGCGCGGAGAAAAATGTATTAAAAACATGGGGGGAAAAAAAGTCACTGCCTGCCAGTTAAACCCCTCAATCGAAGCAGCAGCAGACACAAATGAGACAATCACTTGGAAAAGCAACCTCTTCTCTTAGTTCAGAGCAGGGTCTCTCAGCCTCTGCCCTACAGGCACCTGGAGCAGCTAATTCGTCACTGTGAGGGGCTGCCCCTGCGCACTGTGGGATGTTTAGCGTCACCCCAGCCTCCACCTCTAGAAGTCTCCACGTGTGGTGCAGAAAAGCACTGGTTGGCAGTGCTTCGGATTTCAAGGAGCTTTCTCGTTAACTGTCTTCCATGGTCTTCAAAGTTCCCAAGGGAAAGAAGGCCAGGCCCAGAGAGAGTCAGGTTAAGCAAAGGTAGCCACCCTGGCGTGACCCACGATAGTATGGGGATGGGGGTGTCAGCTGACCCCAACAATCTTTAAGCTGAGGCAGGTCACAAGATGGATTTGGGGCCTTAATTTCAAAAAAGATTCAAGAAACAAAAAATACTTCAAAATTTACAGAATCGTGTGTGTTTTCTCTCTGCCCACTCACACCTCTGAAACACCAGATAAAAGATAAACCATCATCCATTCTGACCAATCAGCAAACTGACATGTGTCTTGAGGACAGCATGTATTTATATCTGAAACACTCGTCTAAATGAGAGGCGCGCTCGGGTGCGACGGGACATGGGTCTGGCGCAGTGACCAAAGGGGTGGAGAACTCAGCAGTTGGACCCAAGACGGAGCCTGCCCGCCGCGCCGGCGGCCCGGAAACTGCAGGGTTGATGCCGACACCGGCCGCCCTCTGTTCTCGAGGCCGACCCGGACTTTAAGCGCAACTGCTTTCCGCGGCGGTTGGGGGGGTAAGTCGCCTACCTGGGAGCTGTCCACACACAGTTCGCGGAGTCACTCCCTTAAGGAGCATTCCGGAGCGAACAAGGGGCGGGCCCTGCCTCTCGGAGTCCCGCGCCCCGGCCCCGCCCGGCCCCCAGCCCCCAGCCCCCCAGGTCCACGCGAGGGCCCCCGCCAAGATGGCGTCGGCGCCAGGCGCGCGCACGGCTCCGGACACGGACGCGGGGCACCGAAGCCAGCGGCCTGCAGAGCGCCTGCCGAGCCAGGAGCCGCCCCGCTCGCCCGGACGCGGAAGCCGGCGCCCGGAGAGCCGCCCGGCCTGTCCTCACGTCTCCCGCCCGCGGCTCGCAGCGCCCCTTCCCCGCAGCGACGCCCACGTCGCGGCTTCCGAGTGCGCCCCACACCATCGTGCCGCCCCAAGCCCCGCACCACCGCGCTCCCGTCAGCGCGGACCCCAGGGAAGCTGGTCGGCAAGACGAGCCCGGGCCCCACCCAGCCGCCCGGGCCTCCGCCTGCCCCCCGCGCCCGGCCTCCCCGCTCACCGCAGTCGAGCCCTTCTTCACGGCCTCCTGCGCGTACTCCACTTGGAAGAGGTGGCCGTCGGGCGAGAAGACGGTGATGGCGCGGTCGTAGCTCATGCCGACGGGCCGACGCGATCAGGACCGGGAAAAGCGCACACTCACGGCCGCGCAGGCCGCGATTCACGCCGCTCGCCCACCCCCAACGCCGGCGACTGCGCTGCCGGCGTAAGGCGGTGTCCGGAGGCGTCAGGCGGCGTCGGGCGGACGTGCGCGCGCGCCGGGGCGGGGCCGGGCGGAACCACTGGCGGCCGGGCGCGGGGGGCGGCGGGGTGGCGGCGGGCCGGGAGCGGGGCGCAGAGCGGCCGCCCGGGGGCGCCGTATGGGGCTCGTCCTCGGGCTGAGGCGATGGGCGGGGCGGCGGCGCGGCGGGCCCGAGGGCGACGCGGCGGCGCAGGGGCGGGCGAGCCCACGGCGCGGCGCCCCCCACGCCCCCCGCCCCCCAGCGACTGCGGAGAATGAGCGCCTCTGGCCGCCGAGAGCAGCCGGAGAATAAACCCCGATGATCTCGGGCTGATCCCGCACCCACGACCATGTCGGTGGCCTTCGCGTCCGCCCGGCCGAGAGGCAAAGGGGAGGTCACGCAGCAAACCATCCAGAAGGTGGGCTGGGGGCCGCGGGCCGGGGCTGCGGGGCCGCGGGGTGCGGGCGGGTGCCGGGCCGGGTCGAGGGCAGCCGGCGGGCGCGGGGCTCGAACAAAGCCGGGGCGCAGCCGACCGCCGCGACCCCGCCGTGGCCCGGCGCGCGCTTCGCGGCTGGCGTGCGCCAGCCTGGGCGGGGGCGCGGGGCGGCCCGCGGGGTGGTGTCGGCGGAGCCAAGCCGTGAACGACCCCGGGCCGCTCCGGGCACAGTGGGGACCCGCCGCTTTCGGGACCAGGGGCTGCGGGCAGGGGCGCAAGGCGGCGGGACCAGGTGCCCGCGGGGTGGTGTCCGCTGGCCGCTCGGCGCGCTAAGGGGACCCGCCTGGCTGGCGAAAGCCGTGGCTCTGCGAGGTGGGCGGCCCCGGTCCCTGCGCGCAGCTTGACTGGTGGAGGCGCCACGGGGCGCATGGGGCGACGGGGACCCGGCCACGCCCGCCGCCTTAGGTGTTGGCACTCCGAGGCACAAAGGGGCGCATCCAGAGTGTGGGACGACGTTCTAGCAGTCTCGCAGCCCTTTAAGGAGCGCGCGACACCTCGGGGCTGACCTGCTGGCCAAGCTTCTCCGCCCTTATTCGCGTGTCAAATTGTTTTTCAGCGTGACACCTGGCCACACTTCTCACTTAACAGAAACTTTACAGATTCGCTTTACAGCCTTGCCCGCGTTCTGTAAGTTTAGCCTCGTGGTGTTCTAGAGATAACCTTCTCCTGGGTTTGGGGGCACCTTTAACAAAGCCTTAAGCTTTGAAATTCAGATTTAAATTTTCCTACTGTTTGTGTTTAGAAGATAAGTTCAGAAGAAAGGGGGTGTTAGTCGTTCCCGTTTGAATTTTCTCAGTGTCTTTGGTGGCTACGTTGTTTGTTTTTCTCATCTGGGGTCCTTGGCAGTATCCCTTAGTTTCCATGAGCCTCCTTTTTCCCCAAGGGACTCACCTTGATGGTCATAGCCCTTCTTCCTTGATGACGTGACAGGACCTGGGGGACTTGTCCTCAGCCTCTTGGCTATTTTGAGACTACTTTTGCTGGGACTGGTTTTGACAAATGAGAAACCTCAGTAAACGCTAAATAGGAAAGAGATGACTTGAGAAGCAGGTTTAAAAGTGGGGTGTTTTTATTTGTTTAGTCAACACTTATGGGGTGCTTACTGTATACCAGGCCTTATTCTGAGGGCTTTGCAGGTTTTAGTTCATTTACTTTCTCGTGGTGGTTATCGTCATCCCCATTTTATCGATCAGGGGACAGGTATAGGGAGGCTGAGTGCCCACTGATAAATGGTGGCGCAGGTGTCAAACCCAGACAGCGGCTCTAGGGTCTGCCCTGACCGTGACTTCCGTGTGGGACTCTTGGCTGGGCAGAGAGTCAAGCGTTGTGGCTCAGATGCACACGTTGGCAGCCCACGGGCCTCTGCGGACCCTGGCCTTTTGGAGCTTAAGTGTGATGAGTGTACTCACTGTTCCTGAAGGTGCCTTGGCGTCAACATTCATCCAGGTATTTGCACTTTGCACCCACCCCCTATGAAAGCTCCCCGAAGTCTCCAGGCAAAAGTGTGTGTTGGAGCACTGCTTCCAAACCTCAGATCAGAAAGACTGCATCCCGGGGCAGAAAATCTGCCTGCTGACCTTTGGAGATGGGTCTTCACCTTAGGCTGTCACCTGATTTGACCTGATAGGGCTCGCAGTCTGTGTACTCACCTTGGTGTTTTGTCCGTAAATATACATACCTGGGGCTCTTTTACTGGTGTCCTGAGAGGGCATGAGAGGTCCGTGTTCTACACTCTGTGTCCACAGCACGTGCTCATGCTCAGAGCATTGAGAAAAGCCAGGGGTTCCTTGGAAGCGTGCAGGGTAGTAAGAGAGCAAGAAGTATACTCTTGTCCTTAGACTATGTTTGGATAGGAGCCTGCCCGGCAAACTCCTACTCAGCCTTCAAGGCCCCACTGAAATGTCCCCTCCTCATGCCCCCTTGGCAGTCATGTGGTGAGTACAGCACTTTGACACATCACTTGGGCTCCGAGGTTTTCGTGTCGGAGACCTGTTCTTGTTGTGTCCCCAGGTTGGCACAGTGTCCGGCATAGTCAGTGTCTGGTACATGCTGGAGCATCTGTGACACTGGTTCCATTAGTGCAAGTGTTTGGGATAGGCAGTTGTATTCGCTTCCTGTGGTTGCCGTAACAGATTACCACAAACGGGGTAGTTTAAAACAGCAGAAATTAATTTTCTTACAGTTTTAGGGGCCAGAAGTCCGAAGTCATGGTGTTGGCAGGGTTGGTTCCTTTCTGGGGTTCCGAGGGAGGATCTGTTCCAGGCTTTCCTCTGAGTTTCTGGGGTTTGCTGGCAGCCCTTGGAGCTCCTCGTCTCGCAGACGCGTCCCCCCCACCTCTGCCTCCATCTTCGTGTGGCCCCTTTTCCTGTGTGTGTCTCTGTGTCCAATTTCCCTTTTCTCATAAGGACACCAGTCACAAGATTTAGGGCCCACCCGAATCCGTGTGACCTCAAATGTAACTTGATTACATTTGCAAAGACCCTATTTCCAAATAAGGCCCTGATCACAGACACTGGGAGTTAGGACGTGAACGTATCGTTTTGAGGGACACAGTTCAACTCGTAAAAGAGGATGCGTGGGGGAGGGGTGTACCAGACAAGGAGAATCAAGGAGCAGGGGTAGGAAGGGTCTCAAAGATTGAGGAAGTCTTGGGTGGTCCTGCCTTTGGTCTGCAGGGAGCAGGTACAGGCGCCAAAACTGGCGGGGCTGGGAGAGCCAGCCTGATCTGGGGCGCCTGGGCTGCATGCTCAGGTGGTTTTGCTTGTGGTGACCAAGCATAGAATTAGTGCAGGTGCGACGCAGGTGAGAACCACAGGGGACGTGACTTTGCCAGAGGTCCTGAGGTGGAGGTGAGCCGTGTCTCAGCAAACTCCAGTGGCCCTGTAGCTGGCCAGCTGGCCTGCAGGCCGGAACCTGCCCTGCGCTGCTCTCCCTGGTTTGGGACCAGAGGCCGTGCTCTGGGCGCCACCGGTGGGGGTGGGGCTGCCGCCGTCTCCGCGGGCCGCGCAGCTGGGCTGGGGCACGTTGGAGGGGCCCCCGGGAGCGGGCCTCGGCTGGCGTGTGGGGGCCTCGTTGCCGCGTAGCACATAGTAGTTGCTTAATAAATGTAAGTTTTATTGTTACTGTTTGTATTGGTTTCCTTGGCCGGAGAGCGGGAATGGTGGCTTGTCCCCCTGTACCCCCAGCACCTCGTGCAGGGGGAGACGGGCTCCACGGGAGCTGCGGGACCGGTGGGCAGCTGGTATGGGTCTGGCACGGGAGAGTGAGACCAACAGGGCGGCAGCCTGGCCCCCGCGTCCTCTGTGCCCAGGGGCAGGGGTGGGCGCACAAGGGTAAGGGATGGCCATCTGGGTTGCAGGGGGATGCCCTGTGCTCTCTCAGACCTGCAACTTCTCTTAAAGAATGTGGGACAGGGGCTTCCCTGGTGGCGCAGTGGTTAAGACTCCTCGCTCCCAGTGCAGGGGGCGCGGCTTCGAGCCCTGGTCAGGGAACTAGACCCCGCATGCATGCTGCAACTAAGGAGCCCACGTGCTGAGACTAAGGAGCCTGCCTGCCGCAACTAAGACCCGGAGCGACCAAATAAATAAATAAATATTAAAAAAAAAAAAGAAGAAGAAGAACGTGTGGGCTAATTCGTAAGGGAGGTAAATCGACCATTCAAAATATTCGAGCTGCCTTCACAGTTGAGGATGGCCTGGGGACTCTGAAACGCCCACGAACTTGGCTAATGAATCATTTCTGAAAGCGCTTTCTCCCCAGTGAGCAGAACCTGGGAAGGGTCTCCAGGGATGGCAGTGATGGTGTCCCTTCACTCTGGGCCTTGGGGCAGCCCTGGGGAGGGGCGGGGATGGGACCCGGGCCAGGGTGCTGCCCCTGAGCACACTTGAACCTGCCCTGTGGAGGCTCGGAGGGCAGCCCCTGCGGGTGGGGAAGTGTGTTCTCCGGGAGGGAACAGCCACCGCCGGGCCTCTGTCCCCTCTGCCCAGTGAAACCTGGCACAGAGCCCTCCTGCAGGCGCTGCTCCAACGCAGGTGTTGCCCCGGGTGCCCTCTGGTGGACGATGGAAGCACCTGGGTAAGGTCCACCCATCCCTTCCTAAAGCAGTCGCCTGCCTCTTCCAGGGCTGTGTCTGTCTTCCAGAGTCTGGAGGCGGAGGGAGGGGCCGCAGTCAGGGGCCCTGTGACACTCACTTGATGTATCCCCACTGCCCGGCCCTCTGCCCCTAGCCTGTTCCCTGGGCCAGTGGTCAGGGCCTGGGCACCGGCCTCTGTGCTGGGAGTCACCTGCGATCCCCGGGCTGCGAGTAGGAGCTGCCGTCCCACCCCCGAGTGAGGGGGGCCTGGTGCTGATGTCCCCAGGTCGCAGGACCTGGGCAGAGTCGGGCCAGCCTGGACCTCCTGAGCTGTGGTGGGCACCACGACCGCGCACCCTGCCGTGTGAACGTGACGGGAGTCGAAAGGCTCCAGGGAGAAGGTGCTAGATGTTTTTGCCGCGAAGGCTCCGGAAACGTGGTCCCGGTCCTGAGCAGATGGGCGACCGCACCGGGGCCGCTCAGGGTTCTTCTTGTAGCAGCGGTGGAGGGTGGGCAGTGGGCCCTGGGATAAGGGTGAGGGTGGAGTCTTGTGGAGCTGGGGGGCGTGTTTTCCTGGGCTCAGATTCTCCTTCGGCTGTGAACAGCGCACAGCCCAGCCCCCTGCTGGGCCGCAGGTTCCTTGTTTAAAGGAGGATGACATCGTCGTCGGGTCCTCACGGTTGCGCTTGTGGTGAGACGTGGCCGCCTGGCACAGGAAGGCACGTGACCTTGCAAGTGACGGTCTCAGCCTTTTGATCGGAGCCTTGACTGGAAGCGATGAGTGGATTCTGAAGGGGAGGAGATTCCGAACCACAGGAAACCACCTCGAGTCCAGGGTCGTGTGACGAGGCGGAGGGAGCCGCGCTCACGGGGGCGGAGCGGTGGTGACTGAGACAGGAGGTGGCCCCGAGTCGCTTGAGGAAGGTGGACGTGTGTTTGCAGTTGTGTCCACGTTAACGTGTCTTATTGCGTCCTTAGAGTCTTTGGAAGTTGAACACGTGTGTCACACACAGGTAGGACCACGAGGCGGGGGCCTCGTGGCGGGGGGGGGAGTAACGTTTGGGGTTTTTTGAAACCCACACACCTGATTCACGGATTCTCCAGTCAGGTAAATGTTCGAAGGGGTCCCGTCAGCGTCCCTGAGCAGAGTCTGCGGCGCCGGCGCCGCTCGTGCGTCCCCTGCGGTGGTGGCTGCCCGTGCGCTGGGGAGGAGAAGCCCTGATCAGTTAGCGGCGCCCGCTCCGAGCGCTGCGGTGGGAAGAAGCCCTGATCAGTTAGCGGCGCCCGCTCCGAGCGCTGCGGTGGGAAGAAGCCCTGATCAGTTAGCCGCGCCCGCTCCGAGCGCTGCGGCGGGAAGAAGCCCTGATCAGTTAGCGGCGTCCGCTCCGAGCGCTGCGGTGGGAAGAAGCCCTGATCAGTTAGCGGCGCCCGCTCCGAGCGCTGCGGTGGGAAGAAGCCCTGATCAGTTAGCGGCGCCCGCTCCGAGCGCTGCGGTGGGAAGAAGCCCTGATCAGTTAGCGGCGTCCGCTCCGAGCGCTGCGGTGGGAAGAAGCCCTGATCAGTTAGCGGCGCCCGCTCCGAGCGCTGCGGTGGGAAGAAGCCCTGATCAGTTAGCGGCGTCCGCTCCGAGCGCTGCGGTGGGAAGAAGCCCTGATCAGTTAGCGGCGCCCGCTCCGAGCGCTGCGGTGGGGAGAAGGGTTCAGCCGCATGGTGACGCTCACCCAGCTCTCCAGCTGGCCCCGGGCTTGTCCCTCTCGTGCCTCGGGTGGTTCCCAGGTTCTCACGTGGAGTCCACCCCATGTGTGGGGGGCATGCACTGTGGCCTTGTCTGTAGCTACAGAAGCCAGAGACTGACTGAGTACCACGTGTTTGTTCCATGGAATTCTCTGGAGCCTAGGAAACAATGAGGGGGGGCATCTTTGTGGCTGAAACGGGACAGTCTCCAAGATATCAGGGAGGATGGGAGACCAGCGGGATGGGAATGTTCCCTGTGTGCACACAGCGGAGGGGGGGGGCCCGGGGGATGCTTCCAGAACGCTCTCAGGTTGGCTGGAATGGCAGCCGAGGGTGGGAGGTGCAAGGCCCACCCTTCCCTTGGGGCTACCTGGACTTCAGCCCGTCCCACTTAAAGGGCAGCAACCTTTGTTAATTACAAAAACAGCCACAGGGAGGTTGTGAAGGGTCTTTCTGCCCATTGTGGGGTGACCTGAGCCCCCCTCAGCAGCAAGCCCCAGGGCTTCCAGGCCCCTCTGTGGCCCCTATTCCAGGGTTGTCATGAGGGGCCGCTCCCCCTTCAGAGATCCTCACCCAGGTTCCCCCGGTGACCCCAGCCCAGCCCTTTGTGGTCTCTAGGGCCCCCAGTCCCTCGCCCTCCCACTTCCCTGTCATCCTCACTCCCTCACCCACCCAGTCCGGACCCCACGTGTGGTGCCCGCAGCCCCAGACGTGTCCCCTGAGCCGGGCCCTGTGTCCTCGCCTGCGTGTCCTCACGGCCAGGCAGGCCCACGGGCAGCGGAGCTCCCACGTCGGTTGTCAGTTCCCTCACAGCCGAGTCCAGTCCCTTGTAAAGCCTGTGGTCGATTGTCACAGAAACAGCAGCCAAGGAAGGACCCCCCCCCGGGTCTGCGCCCGTGTTCCCGCCCCCACGGGGACCCTGGGCTTGGCTTCGTGATGCCCTGACCACTGAGACGCCAGCCAGCACGACGGAGGCTTGGTGTGAGGCCTGTGCTCTCGGGCGCCCTCTCGGAGCCCTGAGGCCACCAGATGACCACGTGCAGAAGGAGGCCCCGAACTGACCCCAGTGCAGAGCCCACGTGAGACCCACAGCAGACCCGCCCCGACAGCCCAGAATCACGAGCGCTAAGGAACTGGTGCTTTCACCGTGGCACGTGGGGATGTTTGTGATGCAGCAGCGGGTAACGGATGCGCCATGTGTGTTGTGACCTTGGTCGCATCAGCCTCTGCAGTCAGCCCCGGCTGAGGTTCAGAAAGTCACCCTCTTTGCTGGGCACAGGACTCCCTGTCCCTCAGCTGCCCCACCGTTTCCCGTCTCCGACGTGCCACACCCTCTTCTCCAGGTTCCTGGAACTTTGTCTCCATTTTTGGACGTGCCGTGCTCCACCAGGCCTTTTACCTGTGCTGTCCCCTCCACCTGGGCTGCCCTTCCTCTCGCCTCCGCCGGCACGTTCCCGGTCAGCTTTCCAGCCACGGCCCAGACACCATCCCTGGGTGCCCCCCGGGATGTCCGCTGCTAAAATCATGATCGACACGCTGCCGCCTTGTGGCACCAAGCAGACGTGTGCCCACGGCCATCTCTCCCCAACTCTGGCCGCCTGCTGCCTGCTCTGCTGTGAGCATGAGTGGGGTCTGGCCACCTCTCCGTCGTGCTTGCCTGGGCCTAGGACAGGCCTTCAGAGGTGGGGATCTCACCACCACTCGGCGGCTGTGGCCCTCGATGCTGAGCTCCAGCTCCTCCAGATGGTGTGGCCACCGTCTCTGCTGTCTGCCCCCAGCATCCTCACCTCCGGAGGCCCTCGGCCACGCCTGGCACTTGGGTTTCAGCCCTCAGGCTTCAGAGCCTTTCTCTGCGACGGCACCTGCCCCGTCAGCCCTGAATCTATAGAAAATCAGGCTTCCCAAGAGGACAGAGAGTGAGGGACGTGCCTTCTGGTGCAGGAATACACAGAATCACCTGTGAGAAAGCTCAGGAGACAGCAATAAGTACATGAAGAAGTAGATTGCTAATCCTCCTGTCAGTGTAAGTGGTGTCTTTATTTTTCAGCTATGTACTACGGATACACATTTTTAGACACACACCAGGTAGAGAAGAGTAGGTAAGCCCCTGGACCCACCCAGCCCTGGCAATCCCAGACACTTTAAAATCACCTTTCACGCGATGTTGTAAATCAACTATACTCCAATATTAAAGAAATAGAAAAAAGGAAAAAATTAAGTAAAAAAATTTTGAAGATCAAAAAAAGAAACTTTAAAAAAATAATAAAAATAAAATCACCTTTTAAATGATAACAGTAACAAACGCCTCTCTTAGAAATTTCAGTGAACACAAATGCATATAAGAAAGTCTGTATGTGTAATCTCCAATCTGGAGAGAGCCAGGGTTTCCCTCCTGTCACTTATTTCTTGTTTTTAGCTTAGATTAGGTTACTCATCAAAACCATGCCTGCACATAAAGAATCAAATAGTGCTGTGGAGCTTGTATTAAAAATTAGGGGTCATGCTTCCACCCCTGTGCTGTTTCCCACCTCCCAGCAGCACACTCTGGCTCCCATCATCGCTAAACCAAGTGGCTACTTCTTGAATGCTTTTAGCTTTAAGCATTGTCTGTTGACTTAATCCACTCAGGCTGTGATAACAGAATACCATGGACATTCATTAGTCACAGCCACGCGGCTGGAAGTCCGAGACCAAGGTGGTGGCAGAGTTGGTTCCCAGGGAGGACCTGCTCCCTGGCTTGCAGACCGTCATCTTCTCGCTGTCTTCACACAGCAGACCGAGGAAGCTCTGGTGTTGTCTCCTTGTCACAAGGACAGTCATCTCCTGATGGGGGCTCTACCCCCACGACCTCATCTAAACCTAATTACCTCCCAAAGGCCCCACGTCCAGGTGCCATCACATCGGGAGTTAGGGCTTCAACATAGGAGTTCTGGTGGGACAGCAAATACTCAGTCCATAACATTTGTTGGCCTCACATGATGATGATGGAAAAGGGGGACTTGGCGCATTTGCATGCCCCTCCCCCACCACACACCTGTGCTCCCGTTGCCCCAGTACGGCTTCCTGGTGGTTGGGATTAGATTCACCTCTGGCTGTGATGATATAACTGTTGTTCCATGCAGGATCACATGATGATTTTTCCTGCCCAGTCTTTTCTTTTCCCTGGAGTTGGCAATCTCACTTTTTTAAAAAAAATAAATTTATTTATTTTTATTTATTTATCTTTGGCTGCTTTGTTTCTTCGTTGCTGCGCGCAGGCTTTCTCTAGTTGTGGTGAGCGGGAGCTACTCTTTGTTGCGGTGTGCGGGCTTCTCATTGCGGTGGCTTCTCTTGTTGTGGAGCACGGGCTCTAGGCGCACGGGCTTCAGTAGTTGTGGCTCGTGGGCTCTAGAGCGCAGGCTCAGTAGTTGTGGCGCGCAGGCCTAGTTGCTCCGCGGCATGTGGGATCTCCCCGGACCAGGGCTCGAACCTGTGTCCCCTGCATTGGCAGGCAGATTCCTAACCACTGCGCCACCAGGGAAGACCCCCTCACTTTCTTTTTAATCACTTCTCACTAGTTTATCCCAGACTTTCTTCCAGCCATGGAAGCCTCCTTAGCTCAGGTAGTCTGTCAGTCTTTCTCCTCTGAAAGACACCTTTAGTCAGGTTATTCTTTTCAGAAAGTCCCCGTCAGAATTGGCTAATCCTTCCTCAGGAAATCTCCCTCAGGATCGGGGTGTCTCCCCTCAGGAAGTCTCTCTCAAGTTCTGTTATCCCTCCTCAGTGTCTCCCTTAGGCTCCTGTCATCCCTCCTCTGGAAGTCTCTCGAGGATTTGGTCATCACTCAGGGGTTCCCGCTTTTGATCCTGTCGTCACTCCTGTAGAGTCTCCCTCGGAACTGGGTCATTGCTCCTTTGCTGCCCGAAGCTTCTATCCTGTGTGGAGGTGCTCAGTACTGTGATTTTCACTCCATTCGTTTTTAGGGCCTTTCTGTGCCCCAGTGTGTTTGTCAAGCTGGGCCCTTTGAGAACCTTTCCATCTGGACGTTCACATCCTTCAAGTTCTGAGGAAAAGTCTTGAACAATTATTTTTATTTATTTATTTATTTATTTATTTGGCTGCGTCGGGTCTTAGTTGCGGCATGCCGGATCTTTCATTGTGGCACAGATTCTTCGTTGTGGTGCACGGGCTGCTCTCTCGTGGTGTGCAGATTTTTTCCTCTCTCTAGTTGTGGCATGCGGGTTTTCTCTTCTCTGGTTACAGTGCACGGGCTCCAGAGGGCGTGGACTCCGTAGTTTGCGGCACACGGGCTCTCTAGTTGAGGCACGCGGGCTTAGTTGCCCCACGACATGTGGGATCTTAGTTCCCAGACCAGGGATCGAACCCGCGTCCCCTGCATTGGAAGACGGATTCTTTACCACTGAACCGCCAGGGAAGTCCCTTGAACAATTATTTTTAGATGACTTTCTTCCTTCCTGTCTTTCTGAAAGTCCTAGAAGAATTGTTTTTGGCCATTTGGATTGTTCTTCAATTTCATTACCCTTTCTGTTTTCTACATTGGTCTTTTGCTCCACTGTCTAGGAGTTTTCTACTACTTCATGTTCCAACTCTTCTGTTGATTTTTCTGCTGTGGTCGATATATTTTAAATACCCCAGAGCTGTTTTTGTTCTCTGTTCTGTTTAATAGCGTCTTTTAAACAAAAATAGATCCAATAACTTCTTTTATCTTTGAGGATATTAATAATAGTTGGATTTTCTTTCTTTTTGTATTTTAAGTTTCCTTCTTGCATAATCTTCGTCTCCCCCAGCTTTTGGCCTCTGTCGCTGGTTTTGTTGGATCTAATTTACAGGCTTCCGGGGAACGTTGGTGGGGGTCACCCATCTGAGGTCTTGGCTAGAGGTGTCCCCCTGCTGTCGATGTCTGGCACTTTCCTCCCGGGCTGGTCATTTTCCCTGAATCCCCCCTTGGGGACTGCTGCCAGGTAGCTGTGGGGAAGGTCCCAGAGTCTCAACCCTCTCACTCCTGGTGGGTCCCCAGTGTGGGTCTGTGTCACATCCGGCACCCTGGCTTCTGCTAATTCAGTTCTTGCTCCTCCAGTTGCTTCCGCTTCTAGAATCCTGCTGCCTGCGCTGCTGTCTCAGCTGTGTTCACTTTGTCCTGGTGAAGGGTTACCGTCTTCATCCCTTTCCCACCAGCCAGGTCTGGGAGGGTTTGGACCTCAGCGCACACCCAGCCCGCCATCCAACCCCCAGCGTGTCCTGGTCTTTTTTCCATACCTTCGCTGAGGTGAAGTTATGGAAGACTTCATCTCAGTGAAGTTAGTACCTTGCTTAAAAAAAAAATCCTAGCAGTGTAACATTTTCTCCTGCTTGTAAAAACTACGAAGACGTTCGTAATGTCTGGTTAACATCTCATCCTGTGGTTTCCTGTCATTGAGCATTTGGCGTCCCCCCTTTTCCGAGCTGACACGCGTGACGCTGCAATGGACATCCGTGCGTGCGGAGGGTGTGGCCTTGGGAGAGGATTCCTGCCGGGCGTCGTGAGGCCGGGAGGTAGAGCCCGTGGAGCCTTTTAAGGGTGGCTCTGAGAGGGAGAGGACATGGCCTTTGGTGGTGGTTTTCCTTTCTTAATTCACCTGGGGAGTCTTCCTGGGCAAGCGGCCGGCATGCCCAGTCCCCCTGGGTTTGATCGCCTGCCCGTGGGTGGGCTCCACCGGCAGCCCCGGCCCAGAGCGCCCTCTGGTGGTTCCCTGTCTCGGGCCGGCTCCTTGGCCAGGGTGGGAATGGCTGAACTTGGGCATCATCTCCGCAGTGGGGAGAAAACACTCAAGCATAGAGGAGGAGGTTATAACTAAAAAAACCCGAACAAGGGAAATCAACCCTGAAGGCTCAGGGGCTGAGCTGGGAGGGAGAGGCGAGCAAGGCAGTGGCGGGGCAGGCCCTCGGTGCTTGGGTCCCCCCCGCCCCCCCGCCCCACGTCCCGGTGGGCAGTGTCCACGCCAGGCCTCCAGGCCGGCCGGCCATGTGCGGCCCCTCCCACGCTCCCACGTGACCTTCCTCCCCCTTCTGCGGCCTCTGTGCCCCCCTGGTCTCCGCGGGCCGCCCAGGTGCTGTCGCCGAGTGGCCGTCCTGGAACAGCAGCTTCGTGGGTCTAGGAGATGCTCGCAGGGGGGCAGGTAGCCTCCCCCGCAGTCCCCACCGTGTGGCCGTGATTTGTGGGCCTCACACCCCAGACTCCGGGTCCACCCTTGCTGGACAGAAGCACCGGGGCCAAGGGCCCTAGAAAACGGGTCCTGCAGGCTGTGGGTTTCCTGTGCGGAGTGAGAACCTAGACTGGGGGCGCGGGGCGGTGCGGGGGGGAGGGATGGGCCCTGGCGCCTGCAGGGCTGCGTGCTTGGCACAGGGACGTGGAAAGTGCTCGGCCCTGCTGGCTGGGGCCATGAGGGGGCAGTTCTGCTGACGGGCACCGCTGGGCCTCGTGAGCCGTGAGCCGGGGCTCGCGAGCCCCGCAGCGGGCCGCCCGCGGACGCACCGTGTCCCCCCGCTCACGTCTGCTTCTCCTTCAGATGCTGGATGAGAACCACCACCTGATCCAGTGCATCCTGGACTACCAGAGCAAGGGCAAGACGGCCGAGTGCACCCAGTGAGTGGCCGCGGCTGCCCGCGCCCCTCCCGGCCGCCTCTGGGCCTTGGGGGCCTGAGCGAGGGGGGCCTCGGGGTCAGCTAAGCTGCTGGGTCAGCTCCCCTGGGCGGCTCCCCGGGGAGAGGTGGGCAGGTTTGGAGGGAAGTGGGAGTGTGGGGGAGAGGGGACCACTGGGGGGCCCAGGCCAGCCGCACCAGGGGACAGCAAGCTCCTCCAGGTGGGACCTCGTGTGACCCCAGGGCCGGGCACTGAGTGCCTCTGCAGGGGCTGGGTATCCAGTTAGCTCAGTGCCGGGTCCGCCCGAGGAGGCTCGTGCCCTGGCAGCCCCTCCTGTGTCCCCCGGGCCCCACCTCCCCCTGATCCGCCCCCCTCCATTCTCTGAACAGACCCGGTAGCCACTCCCCCTTGGCCACCAGGTCGGGGGTCTCTCCCCCTACCCTGTCCTGGACGGCAGAGCACTGTGCCGCCTGCCCGCGCACCCCCCTGCCCGGGGAGGGGCTGGGCTGCAGGACAGGGCAGCCTCCTCCCCCCAGCCGCGCCCTCGCCTGCAGGTACCAGCAGATCCTGCACCGGAACCTGGTCTACCTGGCCACGATCGCTGATTCTAACCAGAACATGCAGTCCCTGCTGCCCGCCGTGAGTGCCTGCCGCGGGGTGGGGGGCCCAGGTGTAGACAGCGTTGTCCAAGCCTTCGGGGCTGCTCTCTGGTCCAGATCTGGGAGGTGAGGTTGCCAGGGGTCACTGGTAAGCTCCATCTCCCGTCTGTCTCCTGTGATCAGAGGTGGGCTTGGGGGTGGGGGGAGAGCGCCCTGGGAACCTGGTGCTGAGGCACAGGACAGGCTGTGCAAGGGCCCTGGGGCACAGGGGTTGTGAGGGCCAGAGACAGCTGGCCAGCTGAGACCAAGAGGGGTGGGGAGGGGTGTGGGCAAGGTGAGGTGGACGCAGCTCCCTGAGTCCCAGGAAAGGGGGGCCTGGCTTTGAACCTCCAAGTGTGTGTTGATAGCCTGGGGAACACTTGGCATAGCATTTCCGTCTTGGCCTGAGGTGTCCGGGCCGGCCGTCAGCAGCGTCCAGCTGCGTGAGGACGGTGTCCCACCCTGGAGGTGATGGCCGGCGGCCATGGAGTATGGCTGTGGGTCTCAGGGCGGCTGAGCCCCCGGAGCGGCTCCTGGTGGCCCTTCTCCATGCTAACCCTCTCGGTGCCCTTCCCGCTGCCACAGCCGCCAACCCAGAGCCTGGCGCTGGGCCCCGGAGGGCTGTCCCAGAGCGGCTCGGGCCAGGGCCTGCACTCGCAGGGCAGCCTCAGCGACGCCATCGGCGCGGGCCTGCCACCATCCTCCCTCATGCAGGCCCAGATCGGCAACGGTGAGCGGCCCTGGGCGCGCTGGGCTCTGGGTTGGTTCCGGGGAACAACGGGGTCACCAACTGGGCTCCCGGGTGGCCGGCCGCCGCGGTGGGGACCCTCTCCTACCAGAGGCCCTGCTGCAGGTGCACGTGCTCAGGGTGACACGCGGAGGGATAAGGCCCTTATTCCAGGTCCCCTGCGAACTGGGGCTGCGTCACCTCAGAGCGCGGGCTTCCGTGTGGGGCTCCTGTCCTTGGGTTGAGAACCGCCACTAGCCGTCGGGAACCATTGATAAAGGTAACAGGGAACAGGCGGCCCCTCTGCGCGCTCAGCACGTGTGTGCATTTCCTGGTCACGCGCCCGTGTCCCTCGCTTGTTGCGCCCTTGACCATGGTCAGCCTCCCTCCCCACAGCCACGTGAAGGAAGCTGGCCCGCGGGGCGGGGGGGGGGCCCTAGCGCGAGGCCAGGGCTGCCGTCAGAGGTGGTCTTTGGTGGGTTTCAGCCCCCCGCCCCGCCCCCCGCCCTGGCAGGTCCGAACCACGTGACCCTGCAGCAGACGGCGCAGGGCACGCTGCCCACCACCTCCATGAGCATGTCCGGCAGCGGCCACGGCTCGGGGCCCGGCTACAGCCACTCGGGACCGGCCTCGCAGAGCATCCCCCTGCAGGGCCAGGGCGCCCTCAGCAGCTACGTGTCCCGGGCCAACATCAACATGCAGTCCAACCCAGGTACCGACCCCAGAGACCCCGCCCCCCTCCAGCGCAGGCCAGTGTGGTCCCCAGGGCCACCCTCCTCCGGCTGCTCCCAGGGCGGCTTCGGGGGAGGCTCTGAGGAGGGGCGGCGCCATCACACAGGAGTGGGAGGCTGTGGGGAGGTGGGGCTGCGGGGCCTTGAGCACTTGGGAAGCGTCAGGGCCCAACTGGGGTGTCCCACGAGAGTCAGACGCACCGGGGTTCAAAGGCTTAGAACAGAAAAAGAGGAGGTGAAGTATCTCCTTAGCTCTCGCTACGTTAATTACATATTGAAAACAATCTAGTTGGGATATATTGAGTCAAATAAAATGTCACTGAAATAGATTTCCCCTGTTTCTTTTCATTCTCTGACGTGGCTCACGTCCCCTGTGCTGGACGGTGCTGCCCTGGAGGGTCCCGAGCAGGGGTGGCAGGAAAGGACAGGCAGGCGGGGTCCCCACCGGAGCCTTCGAGGCCCGAGTCTCGGGGGAGGGCGAGGCGATAGGCTCCTCTGGGACCAGCCTTGGGGAGTTAGGGGCGTGGGGGCCGGCATTTCACATTTTATGAGTTGCCCAAAGGCGCGTTGGCAGGAAGGGAGGCGTGGCCTCGCGGGGCGGAGCTTCACAGGCCCAGCCCGGGAGGAGGGCTCAGGCGGGTCTGCGGGGTGCCGCCCGGGAGCTTCGTGGGTTACGCGGGGTCTGTCGTGTCCCCCAGTGTCCATGATGCACCAGCAGGCAGCCTCATCCCACTACAGCGCGGCACAGGGCGGGAGCCAGCACTACCAGGGCCAGTCCATGGCCATGATGGGCCAGAGCGGGCAGGCGGGCAGCATGATGGGGCAGCGGCCCATGGCGCCCTACCGGCCCTCCCAGCAAGGTGAGGCCCCGCCCCCGGTGCAGGGAACCGGTGGGGGAGGGTCAGTGTGTGCAGTGCGTGGGGCAGGCCTCCCCGTGTCCCCTGGGCGGGCCTGGTGGAGTGTCCTCTGATTGGGGGCCCGGTGGGGAGGTTCTGGGGCTCGGGGAGGTGACGTCCGGCGCTGTCCCCTAGGCTCGTCCCAGCAGTACCTGGGCCAGGAGGAGTACTACGGCGGCGAGCAGTACGGCCACGGCCAGGCCGCCTCGGAGCCCATGAGCCAGCAGTACTACCCTGATGGTGAGGCTGCAGTGGCTTCCATCCACTGCTCCCTGCTCGTCCCCAATTCAGACCCCAGAGCCCCCAACATCCGCCAGCAAAGCACCCGGAGTCCCCTTTGGGGGTGGGTGGCTGGTCTCTGCTGAGAGGAGCTTCCGGCACTGGCCGCCCTGGGGCTGGGTGCGCAGTCCTCTGGATGGACATAAGCGTCCTGAGGATGGACACGAGCTCATTGTGAGATGCTTTCAGGAAGGTGACAAACCTGAGCTGACTGTCTCGTAACACTCCCCTCCCAGCTGCTCCGTTACAACTTCTGCAGCTTATTTTCCTTTTCCGTGTCACCTTTCAGGCATCTTTAAATGGCCCCAGGATTTGTGGAGGTGGCATTTAACATGGCCGCAGAGGACGGGTGGGATTTGGGGAGGACCCCCCCCCAGGCAGGGGTGCGTGAGCAGGTCTGGCGCCGGGGAGGTGGCCAAGACCGGGGCAGGGCCAGCCGTGGCCCCTCTGTGTGATGGTGGCCGGGCCTCACGAGGTGTCACGCACTCCAAACGGAGCCGGCGGGGGGACGGTGACCGTGTAGCGACATTAAGAGCTGACGTCCACGTGCGTGTCACGCGTCGGGCACCGAGTACACTCTGTAAACCGTGGCTCGTTGATCTTCACGCTGCCCCGAGGAGCAGGTGGCCGTCTGCACTTTAAGGGGACCGCGGCTGCCAGACGGCAGGAAGTGCCCCCGGGGGTTCCGTCTAGGGAAACCGGACCACGCCCAGCACCGGGGTCTCCTGACCCGACGGCTGAGTTCACGCGGTCTCTCCTGGGTCTGGGCAGCTGGGGCCTCCGCTGACTGCAGGGCACCCCGTTTGCTTGCAGGACATGGCGATTATGCCTACCAGCCGGCGTCCTACACGGAGCAGAGCTACGACCGGTCCTTTGAGGAGTCCACGCAGCACTACTACGAGGGCGGTAAGGCGGCCAGGCCTCAGGTTCCGGGCCCGACGGGCGCGGGGCGTATGGAGATGGGGGCCAGGCGCCAATAAAGCCGCCGAGGCGATGTCACCAAACACGGATTTGGGAAGAAGCAGGCATAGTCGGTTCTCACACGGTTCTCGGGTGTGGGGACTTCCCGCCGCCCCAGGGGCCCCGAGAGGAGAGGAGCCATTAAGCTCACAGTGTGGCGTGGTCCTGGGCCTTGGTCTGGACGTCAGAATTGGGGACAATGGCAAGGCTGCCAGGGGCCCGGAGAGGAAAAGACAGATGATACGTACAGAACAGGTGACTCGAAAATGTGACTTTTGGGGTGACTTTTTTTAAGTTGTAAAAAACGTAAAATTTACCATTTTAACCATTTTTAAGCGCACAGTTCTGCGGCACTAAGCACATTCACATTGTTGTGCGACCACCATCACCACGTCATCTCCAGAACCTTCTCATCTTCCCAAACTGACACTCTGTCCCCAGTAAACACTAACTCCCCACTTCCCCTCCTCCACCCCTGCTCCCCTCCCCCTCCAGGAAAGCAGGGCTCAGCCTCCTCCACAGGAGGGGCCCCCACCTGCCTCGCGTGCTGCTTCCCAGGACAAGCTTGTTGAAGTCTGAAGTGCAGAGTTCTGTACCCTGGCTTTGGGTTACGTACACTTGTCTTTCATAATTGATGAGGAGTTTGCTAAAACATTCAGTGACTGACTTCTTTTAAGGCACGTGTGGCACGTGGCACAGTTCCCTCCTGGATCTGGAAGCATTTTGTTCCACCTTGTTGATGAGCCCTGCACGTGTTAACACGGTACCGGCCATCGCAGCGGGTGGCCTGCCGGGTCTTGTTTAGGGTGAGAGGTGCGGGGGGGAGTTTGCTTTGAGGAGAACTGGGCACATGAGTGGCCTGCGGCCCTGAGAAGGGCAGGGTGTTGGGTGGGAGCAGTAAGGAAGTAGCCTGAAGCCAACACAAAGACCTTTCTAGTAATTAGGTTTGCCCCCCAGCGGGATGGGGAACCCCAGGGGGCACGGGGGCCTGGTCCTGGGGCTGTGCACAGGAGGTGGTATCTGGCAGGAGCCCTGTGGTGTCCCCGGAGTGAGAGGACCAGTGTCAGGAAGGGGCCAGGGCGTGGCTGACCCAGCCGAGCAGGACACTGTTGCTGTCGGGGCCACTGCAGAGGAGACCTGGAAGTCCCGACGGCATTTCCTGTCCGTGAGGTTTGCAGGAGCAAAGGCTGGACAGAGCCGGGTCCGCTGTGACACGTCCAGGGCGCTTCTGTGGCACGCTCCCCCGGGTCATGCCAGGTGTACAGGACCAGGGTGTCTGGGTGCCGCCTGCTGCGTAAAACAAAGGGCGCTAAGAGCACCCACACTGTAAACAGCCTCTGGAGAAATACGTGGGACAGAGGTGGAGATGATGAGGCCGGGCGGGGGAGGGGGCCTTCCTCCCCGGACCTGTTGAAGACAGACTTGGTTTGTTTTTTTATTTCTGAATCGCCCATTTAGAAGTCAAAGTTACTGAAAATCAAAGCACCAACCCTGTGGCCGCCCAGCCCCGCCCACAGCCCCCAGTCCTTGGGTGGCAGCACCGCTGTTCGGGGCGTTTCTCCCCATGGCGATGGTGACTGTGATTGGGCGTTTGGATGGTGGGGACGGCTCCGCCCTGAACGGCTGCCACGCGGGTCCCTGAGGCTCATGCTTGCTTGCCGACGAGGTTGTATAGACGGGTCGGTCACCCTTGTGCATTAGCGCCTCTGGCTGTTCTACGGCCACGTTCCTGCCACGTTTAATGACAACACCAGCCTCTTCTTTCACAAATAAGTGGTTCCTTTTTTCACGGCCACGTCACAGAATGTTGCACGATTCTTAAAGATAGAAACAAATGAAAAGGAGAGGAAAAACAAGAGACGTCATTGTACCTGCCAGTGGCGGAGGGAAGGCCCTGGAGCCGCCGTCGCTGTCCCAGGCTGTTCTAGGAAGAGCAGTCTGGGCTCCACAGCTCTGCTGCTCCCACGAAACCCTCCTGAGAATCGCTCAGGCTTGTTCAAAGAAGTCCTGCCTCTCCCCTTTCAGAGTTGTCCATACAGGTCCGTCTTCTGCTGGGATTTGGCCCCGGGGCCAAGAGAAGGTTTTTCTGGGTGCGTGAGAGTTGTGTCGGCTTCTCATCCCCTGCACACCTGCTGTGTCTAGGCCACGGCGGCTGCTGCTGTGAATTAGCTCCTTTACCCGTTATCCTAGAAAGAGAAAAGGGGCTGTAAGACATGAGAATATGCAGGCTGACCCCAAAACTCTGAAACCCTGGAGAAAACCTGCCAAGTCTCTGATGAATTTCTCCGATGCGTTTCTCACAAAGACAGTGAACCTGGGTCTCCACTGGTCACTGACGGCCTCGTCGGCCGTCCCATTGGCCATCCCATCGGCCATTGTTGCTGGGACCAGGCATGGTTGTGAGGAGGGAGCAGCTGTCAGGGTGTTTCCTTAGATGGTGACCAATCAGAAAACCCAGCAGATTCCTCAGAGCCCACCTTGGAGAAGAGCTCGCCTGCGCTGTAGAGCGTGTGTTCCTTCGTTGTTCTGCACAGCTGGAAATTGCACTTCCTTATAGGGTTTTAAGCCTTTCTACATGAATTCGCTCTCAATAAAGCTGTTATTTTAAAATGTACATTATCAGGATCCCAGTTTTAAAATACTTACATTTTACTGGACTTCCCTGGTTGGTGCAGTGGTTAAGAATCCGCCTGCCAATGCAGGGGACATGGGTTCGAGCCCTGGTCTGGGAAGATCCCGCATTCTGCAGAGCACCTAAGCCTGTGCGCCACAACTACTGAGCCTGCGCTCTAGAGCCCACATGCCGCAACTACTGAGCCCACGTGCTGCAACTACTGAGCCCATGTGCTGCAACTACTGAGCCCGCATGCCACAACTACTGAGGCTGCGCTCTAGAGCCCGTGAGCCACAACTACTGAAGCCCGTGTGCCTAGAGCCCGTGCTTTGCAACAAGAGAAGCCACCGCAGTGAGAAGCCTGCGCACCGCAATGAAGAGTAGCCCCTGCTTGCCGCCACTAGAGAAAGCCCGTGCGCAGCAACAAGGACCCAACACAGCCAAAAATAAATAAATAAACAATAAAATAAAAATTTTTTAAATGAAAAAAATCTATAAAAAACTTAATTAACTAAGAACAAAGACAAGAACAAGAAAACCACAAGCAGCCCTCCTTTCCGGGCTGTCTGGCGCCACAGGGGGTAAACACCCCGGGTCCCCTCGCCCCGCCTGCTCCTGCTAGAGGACGGGGTCTCACGCAGAGGAAGACCCACACTCTGCGGTTAAAGGCCAGGCACTGTGGTTTTGAAGAAAACGATGAAACTAAACTTAAATTCGTCTTCTTATAAAGGTGTTTTGAAAACGGAATGGAATTTAGTCTCTACACCAATCTAAAACTCTTAAGACCTGCATTAGGAAGACTTCATAACAAGATTTTTATTTATTTATTTTTAAAGTTTTATTTAAATATAGTTGATTTACAGTGTTGTGTTTCAGCTGTACAGCAAAGTGATTCAGTTATACACACACACACACACACACACACACACACACGTATATATATATTCTTTTTTTAGGTTCTTTTCCATTACACGTGTAGAAAGATTTTTAAATGGTTGTAAATACTCCCTCAACTGTTGGTAATTATTTGGTAATACGTTTACTGCTCTCCCAAATTATTTTCTTACCATGAGCTTTCTTCCAAAATGAGGCTTTTAGCACGGGTGCTGGCTGGCTAGTTAGATTTTTGAAAATGAGAATTAAGCCATTTTCTCTGGGAAAAGAAAAAGTAAGTGAACCTAAAACATCTCTGGGACTGTACCCACATACAGATGCAGAGCACAGGGGCAAACGTCTGCCTCTTTTCATTCATAAAGTCACTGGAAAACACATTACAGGTCTGAGCTGGAACCCTGGCTTGCACGTTTGCCAATAAAACGAGGGTGTCCCAAAACTTCTGGGGTCCCTTTGAACTGTGGGGATCATACGGCCTTTCCCTGTGTCTGTGTCCAGATCTCCTTCTTATAAGGACATCAGTCACTGGATTAGGGCCCACCCTAACCTTGTACGACCTCCCTTTACATTTGCGAAGACCCTATTTCCAAATAAGGTCACAGGTTCCTGGGGTCAGGACCTCAACAGCTCTTTTGGGGGACACAGTTTACCCACAACACTGGTATTGGTCTTTGTCTTAATTGCATTAACCTTTTCACTTTGGCGATATATTTGTATTTCTATAAGATAGTAAGAGAAAGTACTGTATTGGCCAAAAAGTTCATTCGGTTTCCCTGTAAGATGACTCTAGTAGCGCTTAGCTGTCTTTAACTTCATTTGAAACAAATTTGTTAGATTGTATGTGACAGCTGTCATATCTGTGCATTTAAAAAAAAAAAATCAAAACTGGTGAATTTTTGTGTAGCCATTTTAATATTGAAGATGGAGGGAAAAAAAGCAACATTTTTGGCCTGTTATGCTTTGTTGTTTCAAGAAAGGTAAAAACGCAACCAGAATGCAAAAAAAGATTTGTGCAGTGTATGGAGAAGGTGCTGTGACTGATCGAACGTGTCAAAAGTGCTTTGCGAAGTTTCATGTGGAGATTTCTCGCTGGACGATGCCCCACGGTCGGGTAGACCAGTTGAAGTTCATAGCGATCAAATCAAGACATTAATTGAGAGCAATCAACGTTATAACACGCGGGAGATAGCCAACATACTCAAAATATCCAAATCAAGCTCTGAAAATCATTTGCACCAGCTTGGTTATGTTAATCGCTTTGATGTTTGGGTTCCACGTGAGTTAAGCGAAAAAAATCTTCTTGACTGTATTTCCTCTTGTGATTCTCTACTTACACGTAACCAAAACGTTCCGTTTTTAAAACAAATTGTGACAGGCGATGAAAAGTGGATACTGTACAGTAATGTGGAACGGAACACGATAATGGGGCAAGCGAAATGAACCACCAACAACCACACCAAAGGACGGTCTTCATCCAAAGAAGGTGAAGTTGTGTATATGGTGGGACTGGAAGGGAGTCCTCTATTATGAGCTCCTTCCAGAAAACCAAACGATTAATTCCAACAAGTACTGCTCCCAATTAGACCAACTGGAAGCAGCACTCGACGAAAAGCATCCAGAATTAGTCAGCAGAAAATGCATAATCTTCCATCAGGATAATGCAAGACCCCATGTTTCTTTGATGACCAGGCAAAAACTGTTACAGCTTGGCTAGGAAGTTCTGATTCATCCGCCATATTCACCAGACATTGCACCTTTGGATTTCCATTTTTTTCGGTCTTTACAGAATTCCCTTAATGGAAAAAATTTCAATTCCCTGGAAGACTGTAAAAGGCAACTGGAACAGTTCTTTGCTCAAAAGGATAAAAAGTTTTGGGAAGATGGAATTATGAAGTTACCTGGAAAATGGCAGAAGGTAGTGGAACAAAACGGTGAATACGTTGTTCTATAAAGTTCTTGGTGAAAATGAAAACTGTGTTTTATTTTTATTTAAAAACTGAAGGAGCTTTTTGGCCAACCCACTATAATAAAATAATTTGAATTGTTGTGGAAAAGAAGAGGTACTGGAGCAGTGGACTCGGTCTAGGGAACCCAAAGCTGTCCATGCCTCGAGGGACAGTGGAGCTGCCACTGCTCTCTGGAAATGAGCTCATGTCTCCTTCCCTCTGCAGGAAACTCACAGTACAGCCAGCAGCAGGCGGGGTACCAGCAGGGCACAGCCCAGCAGCAGACGTACTCCCAGCAGCAGTACCCCAACCAGCAGAGCTACCCCGGGCAGCAGCAAGGCTATGGTAAGCGGTTGGGGGGGCCATCACAGGAATGCGGTCATTCGGTGGGCGCCCAGCAGGCTTCTTATTTTGGAACAGTTGTAGATTTCTGGAAAAGCTGTGAGGAAAACTGAGAGTCCTCCCACCCCGGTTAACCTCGTCCATTACCGGGGCCCTGTGGTCACAGCTAAGAAACCAACGTTGGTGCGTGGCCGTGGACTGAACCAGTTTCTTTGGATCTCACTGGCTCTCCCGCATGTCCTTCTCTGTCCGGGACCAGTTGACGATCCCACATGACATCAGCCCCACAGCTCCTTGGGCTGCGAAAGTTCCTCAGACTTTCCCCGTCCCTCTTGACCTTGGCACTTTTGAGGAGGGCTGGGCAGGCACTTCCTAGACGCCCCCTTAGGTTGGGTTTGTCTGGCCTGGGTTCTGAGTTTTGGAAAGAAGACCACGGCGAAGTGCCTTTGCGTCCCCTCCTGTGGGCATGACTTGCCTCCGTTGAGTATGGCCTTGGTCACGTGGTCAAGGGCGTCTGCCAGGCCTCCCCAGTGTCGGGCTTCCTTCCCTCTCCTCCTCCAGACTCTGGTGTCACTGGGTCCAGCCCCACTCGAGGGGGCACTGTGTACATCAGGGGTCCCCAACTCCCGGGCCGTGGACCAGTACCGGTCCACGCCTGTTAGGAACCAGGCCGCACAGCGGGAGGTGAGCGGCGGGCGAGTGAGCGAGGCTTCATCTGCTTCTCCCCATCACTCCCCATCGCTCGCATCACCGCCTGAGCCATTCCCCCCTCCCCCTGCCGTCCGTGGAAAAATTGTCTTCCATGAAACCAGTCCCTGGTGCCAAGAAGGTTGGGGACCGCTGGTCTACATAGATTGTTTGGAATTCTTCTGTAGGGAAGATGGGTCTCTTCTCCCCCATTCACTTAGTTATTGATCGTTTATTTATATTGGTAGGTGCTCACGGGTATTGATTTTACACACTGACTTACAATCCAAACTTCTTTATTTTATTGTTCAAACCGTCTCAGCCCTGCCTCTTGGGAGCTCAGGTTGGTGCCTGTGGCCCTTGGACGTGCCCCATCCTTTTGGCTTTGAGCACTTTCTTCTTTCTGGGACCACAGTGCTTCCCCTGCCCCAGCCCCAGAAACAGCCAATTTTGGAAAAAACCCTCGGCCTTTGTCAGTTTCTCCTAAACCATCTACTTAGGCTCCGGAGGCACGATTACCGTCTCGCGCGTGTTTTCACCATTTGCTGTGTGTTTGACTCTCGTGTTTACAGTGACCACCGTGACTGGTGTAAACTGGTCGCAGGAAGCAGGCCCGGGGCGCGGAGAGCGGCCCCCAGGCTCCGTCCGGGTGGGGGTGGGAGCACAGCTGCGAGCCACGCGGGACTCGGCGCAGCCGCCAGCTGTGGCGCTTTCACTGCACGGGTTTAACGTGGAGGGAGAACGGGTGCCGGCGTCAGGGGCTCGGGGGGACGGGGGCACGGGGTGGTCTCACGGCTCCCGCATGTGTTCTAGGGCCTGCCCAGGGCGCCCCCTCGCAGTACTCCAGCTACCAGCAGGGACAAGGCCAGCAGTACGGAAGCTACCGAGCGTCTCAGACGGGCCCGTCCGCCCAGCAGCAGCGGCCTTACGGCTACGAGCAGGCAAGCCTTCTGCGCGTTTCCAGACTCGCAGCCCCCGTGTGCGTGAGACGTGACGAAGGTTTCCCCTGTGGCCAAGAGAAGCAATAACACAGGGTGACCCGGCTCCCAGGGTCCCTCCAGGATGTTAATTCTCTGAGCCTGTAAGGTTTTTAACCTCTTCGGTCAGACACAGCTGGCTCTTTGTGTCCTTGTCCTTTCACACCTCGGGTGTTTCCCGCGTGCCAGCAGCGTCGGGTGTCTGGTGCGCGCTCGGGGGCCACGGCGACTAGGCAGATTCTAGAGCTTGCATCTCGCCTGACACAGCCGGGCGCTGTTGGCGCCGGGATGGAGCAGCGGCAGGTAGTTCTGGGAAGAGGACCCAGAGGGCAAAGCGACAGAACGACGGGTGGCAGGGCTGGCATAGACCAGGTCGGGGAGGCCCTCTCTCGGGCGACAGCGAGGCCGTCAGACCGGAGCAGAGCCGCTCAGGCTCCCAGGACGGCAGGGAGGCCTCGCCCACCTGACGAGGATTTGCTCTGCGTGGGGTGGGGCCCTGGAGGCCGTCGGGGCCTTCGGTGACAGCACGGTGGCTGCTGGAGAGAGGTGAGAGGCTCCGGGCCTCTAGGTGCTCTCAGAGGTGGCGCCAGCGGGATTTGCTGGTGGACCGGACGTGGGGCGTGTGGGAGAGGCGGGTCGGGGCGGCCCCAGGGATTTCAGCCTGGGCTGCTTGAGGCAGCTGCCATTTCTCGGGGTGCAGAGGGCTGTCTTGCACCAGCGTGAATGAGAAAATCAAGAAAATCAAGCTTAACTTCAGATGCCTCTCAGACTTCCACCTGGAGGCGTGGGGGAGAAGGGCGGTAAATGATGGATGTCGGCCCCTCCTGGTGGGAGAGAAACCCACGAGGGGTGAATGTAAGTGTCCGGGGGCCTCTCAGCGGAGGTGCCATGGGGCCAGGACGTGAGGATGAGAGTGAGCCAGCCACAGGACGCAGCCGTGCAGAGGTCCTGAGGTGGCCAGGTGTGTCTCATGCGAGTCGGTCAGGAGGAGGCTTGGCGTCTGCAGCTCAGGGCAGGAGCAGGGCAGTGGGGCGGGAGGAGACTTATCCTGGGCATCTTTGGAACCTCCTTTGAAGAGAGGCCCTTGCAAGGGGTGATTGTCCATCGGTGGCCTTTTGCGTTGGGTCATAGGTACTAATGACCGTTTACATAGCTAATGAAATCTCAAGGCACCACATGGATGACGGATGTTTTTCTCAGGTACCTGAATAGGTAAGGTCCTGTATTTTATTTTTTTAAATGCTTCTCACCCTGCTCCCTAAAGAGAGATAATGAACCAGTCATACTTAGACGATGAGTTTTCAACATGAGTAAACAAGCCCAGGGCAGGGTAATTAAGGAGAAAACCTTTTTGACCTTGAAGAGAGCAGTTTGGAATGTTCTCGTGAGTGTGCCGGAAGTGGTGCCAATGTCGTTTGTGGCTGGGGGAGCCCGTCACAGACCTGTTCACAGCAGGCTCAGGGTGGGGACGTGACTTGAGGCACCTGGACCAGGCCCAGCCCAGCCCAGCCCAGTGAGCTGCTGTGTGACTGGGTGAACCAGCCTCTTCCACCCTCTGACCTAAATCAGTAGCTGCGGCCTGGATAGTGGCTTCTGGAAGGCCGCTTCTCTGCCTGCCTCGTGGAAACAGGCAGAGGCTGTTTGGTCGCTTGCCTTTTATCCTCCCTCCACCTCTCAGCCTGGGTGTTGGCGGGGGCGGGGCGGTCTGTCTTACCCTTGGGCGTGGACCCTCTCACGCAGGACTGTTGGGGTGTGATCTGTGTCCTTGTCTCTTGCAGGGCCAGTACGGAAATTACCAGCAGTAAAGGACAAACATTCTTATGGAGGCTTGCAGCGGCATGTCTGTCTGGGACGGACAGGCCAGTGACAGTTCTGATGAGCTGTGACCTGCGGGCTGCCCCTTCACCCCACGCAGCGTCTGCATGTGAAGCGTGCACATTTCACGTGGGGCAGGACGCCGAGCGTGCACCGCTGGTGCAAGACAGCGCTTTGATGGTGTGACATATTTGGTGCTGTGTATAGTATTGTATGTCCATACAACGGAGAGGTTGTCCCTTTTTGTCCGCCCCACCCCCCCGCAGTGTTTCTAGCTAGCTTTAGGGGTCCTTTTGTCATCAGAGTGTTCTGTGCCCAGTGATGGGACATACCTACAAGAGGCCATAGTCCACGTACTTAAACAGACCTTAGGTCTGACGCGTCTCATGCACTGTCGTACTGTGGGTTGTAAACTTGTCTTTCACTGGCCGCACCGCAGCTGGACACGTGTGCACAGCCCCTGGATGGCAGCCTCTTCCTGTGCCTCGATGGGGGGGTGGTGGTGGGAGGCATCTTCTGTGATTTGCGTCAGTTTCTGTTACACGATGGAAAAGATGACTAAGCCTCATTTGGAGACGCTGTGAACCATTATTTTCAGAGCTCACTCGTTACCTGTGTCTCTCACCAATCGTGTTTATCCAAAAAGTTATATGTTTTTGTATTAAAAAGTAAAGAGGGATCAATGACTGTTCTAAATAAATAGGAATCCATGAAGGCAATGAATGATTAGCCTTACCCAGGGAGAGTGGTGTTGCTGAAGGAAAGAGAAGGTAGTCTCTGGAATTACTTTGGCTTTGGCCCTTGTTTATCTGATGGTCATTTCTGGAATTTTAATATTCAATATGCCCAATTCCAAAGTTATAATTTAAAATATTGACACCAAATTTTCCAAACTGTTGGCAAGTTGTTTATTTTATACTACTTCTTCCAGGACCTACTTATTCAGATCTCCAAGCAAGCTTTCCTTTTCTTTCAGGGATATCTGAAATTCACATCTTATATTTAAAAAGAACACCACTGATTTTACTGTGTTCTTCCTAATGAGAAGGAAAGCTCTTATGGAGAGAAATTTGAGTTAATTTTTACATTCCTAGGACATTAAATGCCATTTAAATTCTGTGCAGACATTAAAGACAGCTCATGTGGAAAAGTCAGGTCAAAGGAAAAATTCTACATTTCACTAAAAAGTCATATGGACATTTTATCAGCTCTTACCTGGATAACAATATTCATATTTATTATGACCCCTTTAAAAACATCTTTGGATAAATGCTGACATATTTCCAAGACAACCAGAAAATAAAAATATATCCAATTCTTCATATATCAGGTCTACTGAAGGTGTTTTATTAAGTCTGAAATTTAAAGTAGTTCTTTATCCAGAATTGAATACTTTACAGTTTATAAGACATTTTCGATGTGTTTTTACTGGAGTGAATTCCTACAGTCCACACTGGGAATCTGGTGGCAATTACTTGTTGCTGTTTTACAGATGAATCACTAAGGCTCAGAGGAAAGAAGGGACGGGTCGAGTATTAGTCCTGTTCTAGGACCTTCTCCCCTCCTCTGTGGAGACAGAATCACACATGCCTTGGGATAGAAGTGTTTATTTTGTAGACATACGGGTTTTTAGAAACCCTTAGCACTGGTAAGGGCTTAAAAATACATCTCTGTATTAAGTTACTGAAATGAGAGTCCTTAACTGCTAAATGACACAGACATTAGTAATTTCATTTGGGGAGCCACTTCCCTTGATTTTGTCCTGTTCTTTCCTGACAATTTTCATAGAACTAATTTGCAAACTCAGTCGGGGATTAAATTTTCCCGTTGAAAATGTTAAGCATTTCAGAGAACTGTGAAAATAGTTTATTTTTATTTCTTGCCAGTCTGGGAATATGCCTTTTGTGTGTGTGTGTGTTTGTTTTTTTTAAGTGCTGTATTAATACTTTTTGAAGGAAAAGGACACAAAAAAACTTATCCCGAAACTTCAATCTGAAATGTCTTACATTAAGAATTTCTTGAATGTTGTGTATATATTTTTAAAAGCACTTTGTGAAATAGTTTGTACATCTATTTCCTAATTTATACATGATTGTCGGTGTTCATATATTTAATGATTAATAACAAAATGTTTATTTAACGTGCTGTCCGTTTTTATGTAATATTGTGGGGAAGTGATGCCAGCAGCTCGCTTCCGTTCCCTGTTCTGTGTCTCCTCTTCCGCAACACGAATGTCTGCAGACGCTTAGGCCCGAGAGTCGCTCGCGCGGTGCGGTCGGTGCCGCCGAGTTGCCACGGCCGAGGCCCGGGCCGGGCGGGCCTCGAGCGGTGACCGGCGCGGCCCGCGGAGGTGCCGACAGCGCCCAGTTCGCCGGCTGGCCCCGCCGCCTCCGGCCCGAGCATCCCTCGCGCGCCCGCAGTCGCAGCCGGGCCTCGGCGGTCCGTGCGGGACGGCCGCTCACACTCGGACCGAGAGGAGGGCGTTTCCGTGTGACTTCCCGGCCCTGACTGAGCAGGTCACGCCGTCTCGTCCGTGAGCACAGCCCGTTCCCGGACAACCATCCTCACCCGTCCGTTTCTCTCCTCAGCCGGACTTTGGCGTCTAAGTTGTTTATGCCTTTGTTGTGATTAATAAACTGGCTCTTCGAGAACCGTCCTGGAGACTGAGTTTCCGTGAGGTGATGGGGAACCGGAAGCCCCGGCGGGGAGACGGCTGCCAGGCCCGGGGTCCCTGCGTCCCCGAGTCCCCGGCTCCCGAGGCGGCCCCGGTCCACACGCCGAAGACCACGCTCGCCTCTGCGCAGCCGCGAGCAGCTCCGTTTCCCCACCCCTCCCCGCGCCGCACATGCGCGCTGGGGAGCCCGGCGCAGGCGGGACCCACCCCGGAAGTGACCCCCGGAGCCGGCCCCGGAAGTGGAGTGCCGTCTCGAGTGGTGAGTGCGAATAGCGGCTGGGGGCGCCCTCGGGTCCCCGGCCCGGGCTTCCGGCTTCCCCTCAGCGCGCGTGGGCGGGCTCGGGTGGCCTGGAGACGCCCTCGGGCCGAGGTCCTGAGTGTGAAACCCTTCCTCCCGGACGTTGCTCTGTACCTGCTGTGGCGCGCGGTTGCACCAAACAGCGTGAGCGTGCGCGCGCGTGATAAACACTGGGTCGCACAGGAGCGGCGTCCTCCTGCGAGGGCGCTCTGGGCGGGCTGGGCCGGCACCGGGTACGCCGTCCGCGCCGCTGCGGACACCGGGGTCTGTCCTGCTCGCGGGCCTGTCGGGAGGAGGGAGGCGTGTCCTTCGGGTCAGCTCCCTGGAGGGGGCTTCCTTCTGTAGAGGGCCCTTCTCACGACACGAGCGGAAAGGAGATCACGCTTTTCAACGCAATTCAGTTCCCAGGCAGATATGCTTTAGCAGAGAAAACGTGTCCACAGTTAAGGAGCACAAAACTGATTCTTTTAAAATGACCCTTGCCTCGGTTCCCTTGGATGGTGGTCGCGTACGCATCCCTCATTTGAAGAACCCTGCTGTGAAACACAGGCAGCGAGGACACTGTGTTGGGCACGCGAGAGCCTCTCTGAGTCTCAGCCTCCACTGCTTTGGAGTGGGCGTAAAGGGGCTTCTTCCCTGGCGGTCCAGCTGTTAAGACTCCGCGCTTTCAATGCAGGGGGCACCGTTCGATCCCCGGTCGGGGAACTGAGACCCCGCATGCCAGGCAGCGTGGTAAACAAAACGGGATAAAAAATGTAAGGGTCGGAAGTTATGGCACCATCACTTTAGGATACTTTAAGGAGCGTTTGTAAAGGCCCAGTTTAAAGCGGAGTGTGCAGGGAAACAGCAGAGTTAGTGTTTTTATCTGGCGCTAGTAACAGTGGAGTTGGTTCTGCGCCTAGACACCCGCAGGATAAGGGGAGGGCCAGTTACCAGGACCAGCAGGGAGCAGTGTAGACGGGGCTTCCTTGGCTGGAAGTCGACCTTCAGTCAGGATCCAGCCCTCCTGCTTCTCCCTCCAGTCTCCTCCCCACGGCAAGGTAGCTGAGGGTAGGTATGCAGGGTAGGCTCCTGAAACGGAGCAGGGTGGAGAAGGGGTCTAGACAAGCAGATGGGAAAAAACCAGCATGCACTGTTACCCCTCATAGGGTGGTGGTAAGGGATTTTTGTTTGTTTGTTTGTTTTTGGCCGAGCAGCTTGGGGGATCTTAGTTCCCTGACCAGGGATTGAACCTGGGCTCTCGGCAGTGAGAGCGCAGAGTCCTGACCACTGGACCGCCGGGGGAATTCCCATGGAATAAAATTTAAAATTTCCGTAGGAGGATCTTAGAGGAGGCTCCTGGCAGATGATAACGTGTATGGACCAGTAGAACTGATCTTAACACTTCACAGAACAAAGTGGAGCCCTTGCTGTGTATTGAGCGCCTTCCCAGCATTTTTTTTTTTTTTTTTTTTTTTTTGGCTGTGTTGGGTCTTCGTTTCTGTGCGAGGTCTTTCTCTAGTTGTGGCGAGTGGGGGCCACTCTTCATCACGGTGCGCGGGCGTCTCACTGTCGCGGCTTCTCTTGTTGCGGAGCACAGGCTCCAGACGCGCAGGCTCAGTAGGTGTGGCTCACGGGCCTAGTTGCTCCGCGGCATGTGGGATCTTCCCAGACCAGGGCTCGAACCCGTGTGCCCTGCATTGGCAGGCAGATTCTCAACCACTGCGCCACCAGGGAAGCCCCTTCCCAGCATTTTTAAAGGCCCCCATCCTGTAATCATGAAGTCTGATTGACTCTGGGCCCTCAGCTTTCACCACCGTCCCACCTTTTGTACTCTACTCTGCTGGGCCCAGGAACAGGGATGCTCCTAGGAGGAATCTGAGTTCCCACTGCACAGCATAGACCAGCGCTGTCCAGTAGAACTTTCTGTAATGGTGGAAATGTGCTAATGGGTGCTGGCCACTGTGTTACTACCCACTGGCCACGTGGCTGTGAGCACTTGAAATGTGGCTTGTGTGACTGAGGGACTCAATTTTTACGTTTAACATTTTTTTAGTTAATTTAAACTTAGTAGCCACACGGGGCTATTGGCCAGAGCAGGTAAAGCATTAGAAGGAAAACAAAGACCAGTCATGTGAAACCAAAGTGAACTTGTTCATGTGCCAAGGGAGAGCCACGGCATGCGTTCAGCAGATTTTTCCAAACACATTGAAAAGGTAAAAAGGAGGAGTACTCCACATTAGGCAAGATTCAGAGTTCAGGTCTCTGGTTGGCTTTCCAATCGTCACCTCTTTGATTGATCGCTTTCAGGTTTCGTGTTACCAGTGCCCAGAAGCTTGGTTTTCAACCCGGCCGGAACGGATGGCGTAGCTCTCCAACAGACTTAGCTGTGGGTGTGCTTCTTTGATGATCAGGTGGTTGTTTTTGCCCCTTGACAACCTGCTTTCACACTCCACTCCCACTCCTCCCATCTGAGAGATCTGTGACCTTGGGTAAGTCACTTCACCTCTCTTTGCCTCTGTGTCCTCAGCTGTACTTTCTTTACAGGGCTGTTATGAGAGCTAAATGCATTAATCCCTGGAAAACACTTAGAACAGTATCTTGCCAGTAGTGAGGTACAGGTCTTAAATGTTTATTGTTAAACTTATTTCTAGATGCTTTTGTAATTGGTGTCACTGTAAATGGGATTGTTGTCTTAATTTCATTTTATAGTTTGCTGCTAGTGTAGAAGAACACAGTTGACTTTTGCAAATTAACCTTGTAACCGATAACCTTGCTTCTTTGTATATTAATTCTAATCTTTGTTTTATAGATTTCACTGGAATTTGCTGTGGAGACAGTCATATTTTCTGCAGTTTTACCTCTTTTTTTTTATTTTTTTAATTCTTTATTGCAGTGTCTAAAAGAGAGTGTTGTACCGACGTGTTGAACATGGGCACCCTTGCCTTTTTCTCTGTCTCAAAGGGTGACAGTTCTGTCTTTCTCCGGTCAGTGTGGTGTTAGCTGTAGGCCTTCTGTAAATGCCTTTTATCAGGTTGAAGATGTTCCTTTCTGTTCCTAGTTTGCTGTGTCGTTTCATTTTCCTAATCATGAGTGGGTGCTGACTTTTGTCAGGTGTATGTGGTTGTCACCGTGAGATGGGTGAGTGGGTCTGACTGTTGGTGAAGCCTGGGGCTCCAGAGATCATCCTACTTGGTCCTGGTGTGTGATCCTTTCTCTACTGCTGGGCTCAGTTGGATGCTTTGTCAAGGGTTCTTCACTTCTTATTCATGAAGAATGTTGGGCTGTCATTTTCTTTTTTCGTAATGTCAGGTTTTGGTACTGGGCTTTCGCTGCCCTCAGTAAATGAGTTGGGTAGTGATCTCACTTCCTGTATTTTCTGAAAAAGTTTTTGTAAGATTGCTGTTATTTCTTCCTTGAATGTTTGATAGAATTTACCAGTAAAACAGTCTGAGTCTGGAGTCTTCTTTCTGGAAATGTTCTTTTATAACAAATTCAACTTCTTTAGTAGATACAGGGCTGTTGGGATTTTCTGTTTTTCTTGTGTTTATTTGATAGTTGTGTTTTTCAAGAAATTTGTCCATTTCACATAAGTTGTTGAATATGTTGGCAAAAAGTTGTTCATGGTGTTCTTTTACCCTTTCAATGCCTGTAAGGTTTGTATTGATAACCCTGACATTGGTGATTTGTGTTCTCTACTTTTCTTATCAGTCTAGCTAGAGGTTTGTCAGTTCTGTTTATCTTTTCAATGAGCTAGTTTTTAAGCTGTGGTAGTTTTTCACTTGTCAGTTTTCAGTTTCATTTATTTCTGCTCTTTATTATTTCCTTCTTTCCATTTACTTTGCTCTTTTCTCTGATTTCTTTTTTTCTTCTTTTTTTAAATACTTAACGAATTTATTTGACTGCGCCGGGTCTTAGTAGCAGCATCTGGGCTCTTTAGTTGCAGCATGCAAACTCCTAGTTGTGGCATGTGGGATCTAGTTCCCTGACCAGGAATGGAACCCGGGCCCCCTGCATTGGGAGCATGGAGTCTTAGCCACTGGACCACCAGGGAAGTCCCCTCTCTCTGGTTTCTTGATTTGAAACCTTAAGTCACTGATTTTAGATCTTTATTCTCTTTTTTTTTTTTAATTAATAATTTTAAAGTATATTTAGGAAGGATGAAGCCTAGAAGGTTAAAAATTAGAAACTCTAGAATTAGAAAAGAAAAAAAAAATACAGTTCAACACAGTTGAAAGCACATGCAGAAGGAAGTTAATACATTATTAAAAAATTAAGTGGAAAGACTGAAATTAGAATGCTAATATTATTGTATCTAAAGCAGAAAATTATTTCTTTCTTCTCCACCTCTAGAGAGAAAATCACATTCTCTAACGCCACCAAGAACAGAATAGGGAGAAATGTTTGCAATTAAAGAGTTGCAGTATATAAAAAAGCTAGTTGTTCAAGGTAAGCCAGATTGGTTTGTGTGGTAGTGGTTTCCAAGATGACCCCCTATGTAGATCTTTCTTCTCTTTACTAATAGAAGCATTTAGAGCTAAAAGTTCCCCTCTAAGCACTACATTAGCTGCATCCCATGAATTTTGGTATGTCATACTTTCATTCAGTTCAAAATATTTTTTGATTTCTTCTTTTGCCTATTGGATTATTTAGAAGAGTGTTGTTTAATTTCCAGATAGTTGGGGTTTTCCTAGGTATTTTGTATTTATTGACTTCAATTCTGTTGTGTTGTTTAGCGAATACACTTGATATGTTTCTATCCTTTTAAATTTGTTTATTTATTTATTAAAAGAAAAAATTTTTTTTTGATGTGGACCATTTTTAAAGTCTTTATTCAATTTTGTTACAATATTGTTTCTGTTTTATGTTTTGGTTTTTTGGCTGCCAGGCATGTGGGATCTTAGCTCCCCAACCAGGGATCAAACCTGCACCCCCTGCATTGGAAGGCAAAGTCTTAACCACTGGACTGCCAGGGAAGTCCCCGCTCCTTTTAAATTTATTGAGACTCCTCTTATGACCTGTGGTGTGGTCTGTCTTAGTGAATGTTTCACATGCAGCTACAGATAACGTATATTCTCCAGTTGTTGGATGTACTGTTCTATAAATGTCAATTAGTCCATATCGTTGATAGCACTGTTCAGATTTTCTATGTCTTTACTGTTTTCGATTGTTTGTTTCGTTTTTCAACTACTCATTTCATCACTTCTTGAGAGAGTGTTGTGAAAATTTCTTGCTATCATTGTGGAATGGTCTAGGCGCACGGGCTTCAGTAGTTGTGGTGCGTGGGCTCAGTAGTTGTGGCGCATGGGCTTAGTTGCTCCACGGCATGTGGGATCGTCCCGGACCAGGGATTGAACCCGTGTCCCCTGCGCTGGCAGGTCGATTCTTAACCACTGAGCCACCAGGGAAGTCCCCCCAAAATAGTCTTTTATACTTACCATCTCTGTTGCTCTCTCCTCGTTCCTAAAGGTTGGGGTTTCCCTGTGGTGTCATTTTCTTTCTGGGGTACTGCTTGTGGAGACAGTGTCTCCCACCACCCAGCATGTCTTACTTCACTTCCCTCCCTGAAGGATATTTTCACGGGCTGTGTAATAATGCTGGGTGAGACTTTTTTTCTTTTAGCACTTTAAAAATATCTTTTAAGAGGGCTTAATGCAGTGTGGGATCCTGGAACAGAAAAAGGATATTCATGGGGAAACGTGAAATCCAAATGCCATCCTGAGTTTAATTAATAATAACATAGCAGGGTTTGTTTCTTAGTTTTGACAAGTGTACCCTGGTCATGTAAGATGCTAATATTAGGGGAAACTGAATAAGACGTATATGGGAATATCACCTTTTCTGTAAATCTAAAATCATTCCGAAATAAAGGTGTATTTAGGAGAATACATTAACAGAAAGATAACAGGAGGAGGGTGTCCCCATGGAGGGGCGGCCCAGTGGAAGGGGAGAGCACCTACGTCAGGAGGTGAGGGTTTGGTCACTGTCGAGGTTGGGTGAGTAAACATACTGAGGGTAACGGAGCCAGGACTCTGACAGTCAGAGGATGGACTTGCAAAGACAGAAGGAGAAAATTAGGCAGAACCTTGTGGTGTTGAGTTGGAATTGGGAGTATAGGTGTGAACCCATGGTTTTCAAAAGATGCTGCTCCAAAACCGTGGGTGGATCAGTGTAGCAGTGACTACAGGTGTGAGTGTTGTGTGTGGATGCGTTTACCTTCGTCTGCTCCGTCCGCGGAGAGGACCCACAAGCAGCACCACCCCAGGACCCCTGAGCACCCCCAGCACACAGGTGGCCTTCTCAGTACCATTCTCCACTAAAAGAACCAGGGCTCCTTGGAGTAAAGGCTGATTTCAGGGTCAGCCAGGGAAAGTACCCGGCGAGCCTGGAACATTTTGTGCCAGGAAGCAGGGAGGTGCTCACAGGTTGAGGGGCACGTGTCAGAAGGACACCGAAGGCAAGGGATGGGCTGCCACTGCCCAAACCAGAGACAATTTGAGCATCGAAGTAAATGGTAGTAACAGAGTGTAGCTAACTGAATAAAATAGGAAACTGAGCCCATGAAAATGAGTCAATGGGCAGTTCATGAGGAACGGGATTTGCACAGTCTCAGACCACCTCCCCCGAGGTCCTCGTAGCTACACAGGGAGGGAGGGGCGCCCCGACAGCAGGGAAGCCGGGCAGGGCCCCCCTGCGCTGGAGCTCCGTGTGCAGGGTGAGCAAGGCCCCGTGACTCGTGTGAAATTCCTGCCAAAGGTGCATTGCCCGCGTCTCGTCACAAAGGGACGTCCGTCAGAGGGAAGACGAGGACATGCTGCAGAACAGCTGGCCTGTGACCTTCCAGGTGTCAGGGGCACGAGAGTCAGGGAGGGGCTGCAGAGATGTGACAGCAAAACGCAGCTCGTGGTTCTGAGCTGGACCCTTTGCTGTGGGAGACGCTATAGGGACCGTTAGCCAAACCTGGGGGTCTGGGCATGGCTGGTGGCCTGGTTTCAAAGGCCATCCCCCTGGTTCTGTAGGGGGTGCCTCTGTCCACAGGGAGCCACACTTCCGTGTCCCGGGGGGTGGGTGTCAGGTCGGCCGCTCACCATCAAGTGATTCACGGACTTTCCTTTGTACTGTTCTTCCAACTTTTCTATAACTGATTGTTTCCAAACAAAAAGCAAAGCTTTTCAGTGCCATGTGGAGGGAATAACTCCCACCAAGACAGTACTTCCTTTTCAGAAGGGGCAAGAGGTGTGGAGCAGGAGGCACACAGGAGGGGCTTCAATGGAAAAGGCAAATTCTGTTTCCTCACCTGCTGTATTGCGCACATGGTGGCTTTATAATTATTTTTAAAATAGTGCGTGTACATTTATATCCCTTCTGTATGTCTAGTTCGCACTTAACGATGGGAGGAAAGCCTCAGTGGTTTCCTTTTATGTGGCACACGTGTGCCTGTGAAGCGGGGACATGTGGAAGTGGGTGATGTTCAGAACAGTGGAGGGGGAGGGCTGTCGTCTCCTGGAGGGCTGGGCCTGAGACGCCTCACGTTGGCCCTTGGCACCTGCAAGATACATAATTGTCACAAGCTGTTTAATGAACAAGCAGTGGTGTAACCAGCTCTTAGTGAATGAAAAGTAGCTCACGTGGGCCGAGTACTGCTGTCGTGCTTCCCGTCCCTCCCAGCCTGGTCCGTCGTCAGATGAGTGAACTGTCCTAGGTCACCCTGGGGAAAAGGGGCAGAGGTCCTTGTACAGAGTCTGGCAGCTTACCCACTGCACCCATAGGAAATATCCCACTGTGTTCCAGTTGGACCATTTTAAACTGTGCAGGATAACACCATAGCATCTGAGTAAATGGGTGTTTTTAAGAAATTTTGATTTGAGGCTGATATTTCCTTTTTGATATTTTCATTTAGCAGGTATTTGATATTCTATAGGGAGTATATTCCAGAGTTGCAAGAGATTTAATGATTTAAATCCTTTGTACACAGATCTTTCCCCCAAGTAGCATATAGGCTAAGGAGACTTTTCTTTCGCTGCGCTGTGCAGCTTGCGGGATCTCAGTTCTCTGACCAGGGATCGAACCCGGACCCCCGGCAGTGAAAGCCCAGAGTCCCAACTGCTAGGCCCCCAGGGAACTCCCTCCAAGTAGCATATAGGCTAATAGGGCACGACTCGGAGTGGAAAGTGGTGAGTGAGGTAAGAAAGTCATTCATTGGTTCATTTATTTGTTTCAGAAACACGCACCAGGATTCTCCTGTGCCAGATGCTGACACTTCTTTAGTTTCGGTTTCATGTTCAGGTTTAAACCAGATGTCTTATTTTGCCAGTTTGACTTTTGTTAAGGAACCATGATACGTTCGAGGCTTTTCTCAGCGAGATCCTGGCCGGTGTTGGAGGGCGTGGGGTGCTGGACACCATCGGCACGAGCGTTTCCCAGGCCCGGGCGGCTCCTTCCCCAGCACGCTTCTCCCAGGCTGCTCTCGGTCAGCTGTGCGGGCTGCACCAAGCACCAGGAACCCCCCAGGAAGAAGCTGCTCTCAGAGAAAAAACTGGTGAGGCTTCTAACCTTGAAGGAATTTGACTGCCGTTTCCCCTCCGAAGGCACAGGGCGTTGTTGTGAGCTCTTGTTGTCTTGTCTTCATTTATCCTTGGAAATGAGGACGTGAGGTGAAGGCCTGCGGGTACCAAATACTGGGCTGGCCTAAAACTGCGGCGGACCCGGAGCAGTGCCCAGCGCGCCGGAAGTGATGACCGTGTTCGCTCCCTTCGCCGGGAGGGTGCCTGGGGCGTTAGGTATCATTAGCCTGTGTGTCTGAGATATGTACTATATATATTCTTAGATACATGTGAATAGTTCTTAATTTATGACATGGGGGGGTGGGGACTGGAGACATACACCTTTAGTTTTATAGTTCCCGAAGGCTTACATGTTTCTTTATTCTGTTTACCAAAACCTGTTTAAAACATGAATGATCTTTAATTAAATTCAAGAATACACGTTTATAATCCCCTTTGTTTCCTCCTAAGTGCGGGTTCCAATTAAGGCTCATTAGGGCAAACAGTACTTCCTGTGGAAAAATTACTTTGGCAGTCAGCGTGTGCACTCAGATATATCAAGTTTTCACATGGTTTTGTCTCCTCCCCAGAATGTAAACATTGACTCTTAAGTTTTATCTTCTGTACGATGCTCATTAGTTGTGCTTTTTTCCCATCGGGTTGATTTCCATTATGTTCAAAATTGTACATTGTGTTTTTGAAACAGTAATTCATGGTTTTTCCATGTGGTGGTGCCAGAGCGTCATAAAGTATTTCTGTATTTTCCTTTAAAAAAAGATCTGCTTATGGAGTAGTGGATGGAAATGCAGATGCCCTGGTCCCCATGGAGGGGCCGTGTGGGCGACCACGTCAGCCTGTGTGCATGTGCAGGGAGCAGGTGGGCTCCTCGGGACGGGACGGCTGGGCTGGGAGTGGCGCCCTCAGCACTGCACCCGGGCACCTCGGGCAACTGGACATCTTGTCCTGTGAGCGAACGTTAATGAAATATTAACCTGGTTAGGGGACTTCCCTGGTGGTCCAGGGGTTAAAGCTCTGCGCTCCCAGTGCAGGGGGCTCAGGTTTGATCCCTGGTCAGGGAACTAGATCCCGCACGCCGCAACGAAGATCCCGCGTGTGACAACTAAGACCCGGCGCAGCCAAATAAATAAATGTTAAAAAAACATAAATATATATGTTAACCTGGTTAGATAGTTCTGATTCTTTAGGTAAGTTGTGTCTCCCTTAGGGACCTAGAGAAAAACTCGCTCTCAGATAAGGGCTCTGTCTGCATCACCCCATTTAAAAAAGGAGCCCTGTTCAGTCAGCCACAGAAGACTTCTGTTCTTAGTTGGAAGCCTGATAATGGCCCAGGGACTGTCACTCTCATTCTCTCGTCCTGAGGAACAGAACTTTCCATTAGTAAAGACCTGTTATTTCAATAACGTGTTTCTATTTGAAAAAGCTGGGAAGACGCTTTATTTAAGGAGTATCTCCTAAACTGCGTTTTATTTAGGTTTTTAGCGTGGAGTTTGTGACTGGGGTGTGTATTCCACGCTGAGCATTTTTTACGTCTGTGTTGTTGATTTACATTTGCCTACAAATAGCAGTGACTTGTGGGAACTCTTTCTTATATTTGCATTTTAGGAGCGATTAGCAATATTAATATCATTAGCTTCTAATTTTAAAGCCTGTCATGGGTAGAAAAGGTACATTTCAAATGACTGCTTGGTCCTTGGGAGGACTGCAGAGTTACTAACGACAGGCCACTGTGTGCTCTCTGCAGAAAAGGCATTTTGTGGACCATCGCCGAGTGCTTGTCCGAGGGGGACGCGGAGGTGACGGGGTGAGCTGCTTCCACAGTGAGCCCCGGAAGGAGTTTGGAGGCCCTGATGGTGGCGACGGAGGCTACGGCGGCCATGTCATCCTGAGAGGCAGGTGTCCCGAGGGGCGGCCCGGGGAAACGCGCTGTGTCTGCACGCCTCCGGGATGGGGAGTTTTCATCTTCTTATCCTAACGGGAAGTTGGATTCAAAAATTGACCTGTGGACATCATTTTATTACATTATGTGGATGTTCACGTTTAGATAATCCACCCAAAACCAACTTTGATCGTTTTTTTTTTTTTAATTTCAGGAACACAAAGACAGTTTACTGTCAGGGAATCTAACATCCTGGTACAGTCTGTCAAAGGGTTAAATCTGTTACTATCTCAGTCAAGTGCTGAAAGGGTATCGATTGCCCTGATGCACATGGAGCACGAATATTAGCAAACTAGTCCCCTCAGTAACCATTCACAGCACAGTAAGGACAGCTGTTTTCAAGATGATGATGACATTATGGGTAATTTTTGAATTGTTTGAAAATTGTAGTATTTTTTTGAAAGAAAATAAGAAATTAGCTTTTTCAGAAAGTCACATCGCTAGTTGAGCGACTTTTGCCACAACTTTATTCCATGGTCCCAGGTGCATTCTTCAGATTTTTTTTTTCGTTTTTATTTTATTATTTATTTATTTATTTTTGGCTGTGTTGGGTCTTTGTTGTTGCACGTGGGTTTTCTCTAGTTGTGGCGAGTGGGGGCTACTCTTCGTTGTGGTGCGCAGGCTTCTCATTGCGGTGGCTTCTCTTGTTGCGGAGCACGGGCTCTAGGCGCCTGGGCTTCAGTAGTTGTGGTGCGTGGGCTCAGTAGTTGTGGCTTAGGGGCTCTAGAGCGCAGGCTCAGTAGTTGTGGCACACAGGCTTAGTTGCTCCGTGGCATGTGGGATCTTCCCGGACCAGGGTTCGAACCCGTGTCCCCTGCGTTGGCAGGTGGATTCTTAACCACTGCGCCACCAGGGAAGTCCCGTCCCAGGTGCATTCTTAACGTTCTTAATCTGAACAAAAGAAACTTAACAACATGAGATGGGTCTGCCTTTGACACAGAGGGAGGAGATGACGCTTCTCGCTCTGACTTCCAGTTGACCAGCAAGTCAAGTCCCTGTCCTCAGTCCTGTCTCAGTACCAGGGCTTTGACGGAGGAGCCGGCGGCAGGAAGAACTGCTTTGGGCGAAGCGGCGCCGTCCTCTACATCCAGGTAGGCCATCTGGGCCATCAAGCTCCCAGGTCCTGCCGAGTGGTCCAGAGGGGCCCCGTCCCCCACGAAGCAACCCTGGACGGGGGCTCTGTGCTGCTCTCATACCGTGTGAATGTGTCACCTGTTCAGAAAGTCGTGAGACGATGACATTTACAGCGAGGGGCCCACAGGTCTCCCCCGCTGTCTCCAGCCCCGCGATCTGCCCCTGCCCACCCCCTCGGGCACCTCCCTGTGAGCGGAGAGTTTGTGCTCTCAGCATCACTCATTTTCCAGATGCTTCTGTTCACCCTCATGCTTTAGACGCGCTGTTGGGAAAAGCCATTTATGCAGTTTGCCTGCAGTGCAGTCAGCCTCTCACGCCCTCTAGGGCCGGGCCCTTTCCCAGGTCCTTTGTCCCTCTGTGGAGCTTAGTTGTGCCCCCTTCTCATGCTGCCCCTATAAGCGCTTGTTATTTTTCAGGTCCCCGTGGGCACTTTGGTGAAGGAGGGGAACGAAGTCCTGGCTGACCTCTCGCACCCGGGCGACGAGTTCATCGCGGCGCTGGGCGGGGCAGGCGGGAAGGGCAACCGCTTTTTCCTGGCCAACGACAACCGCGCGCCCACGACTTGTACCCCCGGACAGCCGGGTCAGGAGCGGGTCCTCTTCCTGGAGCTCAAAACGGTGGCACACGCTGGGCTGGTGGGTATCACCTGAAGCCCCAGTGGGAGGATGGTGGGGGACATGCCAGGAGAGCGGCGGCCGGGCAGCCCACTTGGCTTCGTCAGGAGCCCTGCTGTCCCTCGTCCCCGGTTCCCGACCCGGGACCCCCGACCTTGGCCGTCCCCACTCTCTTCCAGGTCGGATTCCCCAACGCAGGGAAATCCTCGCTTCTCCGGGCCATTTCCAACGCAAGGCCCACTGTGGCCTCCTACCCGTTCACCACCCTGAACCCGCACGTGGGGGTCGTTCACTGTGAGGACCACCAGCAAATAGCAGGTAGGACGCCAGGGTCTCTCAGAGGGTCAGGGTGACGATGGGATTCAGAGCGATGCTTACGTAACTCTTAGGTGTAGCGTTGTTTTCTTCATTTAAAAACTGTCGTTCTCTATCAGAATCAGGTGTTAGGTTTGCTTCCCACCCTCTCCCCCAGGCATCTGCTAGCGGCAGTGCAGGAATTGGAGTTTAAATTTCAAACCTGGGGAAATTATTCCTTTTCACCGCCTCTATTCTTCTCTTTCATCTGTGGGGAACTCGGTAACGTCAGTCATGTGGACAACATGTGATTTAAAAAGCTTTCCCTGTACCATTTGGAGAGAAGAAAACTTTTTCCAGAAGATAATGTACCCATTAAAAATAGTAAGCCTGCTGGCGATGTGATTTGTATAGCACTTTATATTTGCAGAAGACTCTATCGTTTCTATCGGTAATCAAATTATTAATAGAGTACAGGAAGCCGTTTTCCCCTTTTTTGAATCATTTTTGAAGCCAGAAAGACTGGAATGTGTTAAGTAGTTCTTATTGGACTGATCTGTCATCATGCCTGTCAACCAAATATTTCAAAGCATTAGCAAAACTGAAAGCTGAAATGCCTCGGATGGCAATTGGCCTGATGCATCACTGAGGCAGTAAATTGAACGACTTCACTTGCAAGGTGTTCCTGGGAAGGAGAGGATCAGAGGTCCCAGGTTCCCCTCCTGGACCGTCTGCCCTTCTCCTCCGCAGTGGCCGACATCCCGGGCATCATCCGCGGAGCACACCAGAACAGGGGCCTGGGCTTGGCCTTCCTGAGGCACATCGAGCGCTGCCCCTTCCTCCTGTTCGTGCTGGACCTCTCGGTGCCAGAGCCATGGACGCAGCTGGATGACCTGAAGTACGAGCTAGAACAGTACAGGCAAGGCCTGTCCGAGAGACCCCATGCCGTCGTGGCGAACAAGGTCGACCTCCTTCAGGCCAGAGCCCAGCTGCCCCAGCTGCAGGCCCGCCTAGGCCGAGAGGCCATCGCCCTGTCGGCGGCCACTGGCGAGAACCTGGAGGAGCTGCTGCTGCGTCTGAAGGAGCTGCACGATGACCACGTGGCCGCGGAGCTGGAGCGTGGCCGCCAGCCTCTCCGGTGGTAGCGGAGGTGGTAAGCTCGGCAGGTGGCATGGGCAGTGCCCGGGCAGGCTGACTGTGACCGGAGATGAGGAAGGAGCCCCGAAGAATCGGAGGCCTTGGTGCAGCGGCCTTCCCGCCAGCTCAGGGCTCCCCCACCAATGCGCCCCCTGCCCTGGGCCTAGGACCTTGGGGCGGCGGATGCTCACGCACCCGCCGGTCTGTTCCCAGTGCTTCCCGCGCCCGCCTGCATGCAACTGACGTGCTACGATGGGCTCATCTGTGTTAATTGGCCCCTGATTAGCAGGACCCACACTCTGCCTGACGTCACCAAATGCTGCCGAGGGCACACGGTGGATGGGAGCCGGCGTTGCCTGCTGACCCTCGGGTGGTGGCAGCTGTCGCAGAGGTGGGCCCTTGATCCCACGGCTGTGGACACGCCCCGCGAGCGCAGTTTTGCGGGGGTGCTATGTCTGCGGCACAAGGGCCGGGGGAGGGAAGCACTTGCAGGCGCCCAGTGGTGAAGGAGCAGGTGCGATCCTCTTCTCAGGTGCCGCCGTCTGGGGGAAGCAATGAGGGTGACACCCGCCCTGTCGTCCCAGACGGTGCTGTGCTCTTTGGGAGCCGAGCTTCACGACTGAACGCTCCCAGTATCCGACCCAGGGACGCGTGGCTCCTGACCCGCTTAGTACACGCGAACGGGTTACTAACGGTGGACTGCGGGTGGGGCATTGCAGCGCCGTCCCCCAGGGTAGCCAGTGGCTCAGGTTTGTGCTTCTAGGCGTCGATGGGGGCCGCACCCGCGCCCCCAGCGTCCCCTGACTGCAGGTGCCCCGTGAGGACGGTGCAGCTGCTCCTAGCCTTCTCATCTGGCAAAATGGTCTAGAACTTTTGTTTCCCCCAAATAAAGTCTGATGCATCTGACGTGTCCCTGAGGGCCTAAGGAACGAGTGGAGAAGGGACCCGGGGCCCTTTGGGGATCGGCCTTAGGGTCCCGAGGCAGCTGGCTGAGCCGCTGGGTGCACTTAGGCCAGCGTCTTTTCCGCACGTGGGGGTTGGGCAAACCTCGAATAATAAGCCAGCGCCTGAGCTTTCAGGAGCAATTCCGTTTTGATCTGACGTCAAATCTGCAACTAGAACAAGAGTCCTTTACCTGAAGCTTTATTTTAATGTCTTGTAATTTCAGAGGTCCTTGTGTTCTGGAAACCAGAGATGGGTTTTGCATGTATTTGCTCTCTCTCAGGCCACCGCGAAGAGCAGCATTAATTATCCATGGCCTTTCATCTTGCTTGCTGGGCGCCCACCATGTGTGCTCTTCAGAGGGGAGACACTCAAGATGCCTCCCGTGGCTGACGCAGAAGGGGCGCCCCAGAGGGCAGGGGCTCTGTCCTGTTCTCGACGGTGCCCCCGGCAGCCTCAGGTCCTGACCCCCAGGGCGCACCAGTACGTATTTGTGGAATGAGCAGGTGCATGGCGGCCGATGTTAGGTGCATTTAGGTTTCTTTGAGTTTGAAGACTATTTAGCAGGTGGGTGGATGCCGAGCGAGAGCTGTGTCCCGCTCCCCCAGGCTCAGCCTCGGCCAGGCCCACCTCTCCTGGCCCTTCCCGCTGAGTGATCTGCTCCAAAGTCTGAGCAACTCTTGCTTCCTTGATCAGCCCGGGGCACCGCCTGTTGACCTCTGGCCCCTGGACGGGGACTTCGCTTTCTCATGTCACCCTCCCTGTGCCCTCCCCACGGCCGCACCGGGTGGCCTGGGTCTGCGTCAGGCCAGCGGGGCGTGGGCTGTAGGGCCAGACGCTTGACCGTCTCCGTGGGGCCCCTCGTTCGCTGGGGGCTGGCACAGCCCTGGGTTGTTTCCTTGCCTGGCTTTCTCTCTATCTCTGCGTGGTGTTTCTGTCCCAGCGTCGTCCCTCCCCTACTGGTTTCATCTCCCAGAAGCTCCAGCTGCCAGCCTTTCCCTGAGATTTCTTCTCTGTGTCCTTGGCCCTCCGTTCCCATGCAGGCGGTGGGCTCAGCGCCTGGCGGGGCCTCCCTGGGCGGGGTGGCCGTCTCCTCCCTGGTCTCCTCTCCCTCCTGCTTTACTCTCTAATTCATTGGCAAAGACCCTATTTCCAGATAAGGTCACATTGCAAGTTTCCAGTGCTTGTGAATTTGAGGGTGCCCCTCAACCCAGTCAGCACCCTATTTTAATACCCTGCTCAGGCCCCTTCATCTCCCCGCACGACAGCCCAGGTGCCGTAATCCCTGTATGCACGGGTCCTTCCTCCACCCCATCTGGGCCACCCTCTCCCTCCAGCAAAGCCCCAGCCCTCGCCAGGCCTGGCCTGGCCTGCCGGCTCCTGCTGCCCGTCCCCTCCCTCTGTCCTCTGCTCCGGCTGTTTCTTGGCTACGCTGAGGACCCTCCAGGACAGCAGGCTTTTGTGCCGCCAGTTCCTGTGATGCAGATGCCCTTCCTCAGACACCCTATGAATGCCCCCCAGCTGGGGGCCTCTCTCACCACCTGATCAAACAGCCCCACCCACAAGGGCCCTGCCCTGCACCTCGCCAGCCGGTGTCAGGCGCGTGGCCCCCTGGCCTGGCCTTGCGCATCAGCCCCTGCCGCCACGAGGTTCCTGGTCTGGGCTGCATCCCAGGGCCGGGACAGCGCCGGCACCGGAGGCATAACAGACGTGCTGGGCAGGTCGTAGTTCAGGTGAATACATGCACGTGTGTGGGGATACATGCCAGCATGTTCACGGACAGGGCACACGTTCAAAGACCACAGAGTGGAGAGCACCGCCCAGCGACGGGGGCAGCAGAGGGCTGCTCCGCGTGGCTGCCTGCGGATTCCATTCAGACGGTCGGAGGGGCGCCGGCCTGCGGTGGGGAGGTGGCTGCGGCTCTAGAAGGGCAGCACGAGGGGCCTGGGGTGTCGTGAGCCGTGATGAAGTCGCACTGAGTGTTTGATGGGTAGACTTCCAATTTGGGAAAACGAGAAAGTTCAGGAGGTGGGTGGTGGGGATGGTCGCACGACAGCGTGAATGTGCCCCACGCCTCTGAGCTGTGCACTGAAATGGCGGAAAGGGCACATTTTAGATGTGTTTGACCGCAGTGAAAGCACACATAGAACTAAGCACACGCACTCACACGCACCTGCAGTTACGCAGGCACACGCGTGCAGGTGAGCGTGCGCTGGGCGCTGTCTGCTGTTGATATTCATCTTCCCGTTGCCAGGGCGGCTCTAATGCTCGGACCCACCAAGGCCAGAGTGTCACCTCTCCGGAAAGGGCAAAAGGCCAAACAGAGCAGAGGGGACCCACAGGCCTCTGGGGCGGGGCTGTGAGTGCCCAAGAAGGGGCCCCTGGGCGGTCTCTTTCTGTCTTGCAATCCTTTGATTCTTTAGAGAAAGAAATCTTTCCTTGCAAGGAATCAGTGTGCACCAGTGGGTTGATATTTTCCCAGAGCCAGGAAATCACTCCAGGTTCTGCTGTGGCCTTGGGGTGCGCAGGTTGCCCAGCCCAGCCCACTGAACCTGTCACGCTCGGCAGTGGGGTATCACGGGGACGCCCACGCTTGTCACCCCACCCCAGCTGCCTGGTTTTCATCGTCTGTACAGCAGGGACACTAAGGCCTAGCAGAGTAGCTTAAGAGCCACGGCCTGGCCTGGGGGTCAAGCTTGCTCACTTAAGCCCCACCCAGGGTACGCAGCCCCTTCCCCGTGTGGGGTCTTGTGGGAGCCACAGGGAAGGACAGGGCAAGCCTCAGGGTTGAGAGGGCCGTGCCCCCAGGATGCCAGCACACCGCCCCTGGCCAGGCCCAGGGCTCCAGGCCACAGACAGCCACCCAGCCTCCCACCCGCCCAGCCCTGGTCCCTTCCCGTCGCTTCCAAAGACCTGGATGGATCCTTAGAGCCCAGCCCGTCCCCTGCAGTGTCTGTGAACACAGGGAGGGTCACGGGCTCTGTTAGGTTTGAATTTCAGATTCACAACAAAGAATGCAGTACTTAGCTAACAGATTATTTGTTGTGACTCTGAAATCCAGATTGCACTGAGCTCCTGTGTTTTATCTGATGGCGGAAGTGAAGGGGTGAGGTGCGGGGGAGGTCATGGAAACAGCCCTCATTGATGCTGGGCCTGCAGGGAGGGCTGGGGGGCTGGGCCAACCTGGGCGAGGCTGTACCTCTGCCAGGGGCCCTGCCTTCCTCCCGTCCCTGGAGGGGGCCTCGGGGGGCAGAGGCCTCGCCCTGCTGGCCTGTGCCAGGGCAGGCCCAGCTGGTCGCTTCCAACCAGCTGCCCCTGCTGTCCTTGGGGTCGACCCAGCAGCAGCCGCCCCTGCCTAAGATGGTGGGCACCTGTCCGCCTGTCTGCCTTCCCCGTGACGAGGGGGTGCCCGCTGGCTCACAGGGACCACGGAGGAACGTCTGGGGTCCATGGCTGATTAAAGGGGGCATCCTCAAGCACCCGGCACTGGTCCCATGAAATATCCGTGTGGCCCACAGAGCTGCTGGCCCACCACGGGGGTTCCATCCAGGATCTCCGAGCAAGGGACCCTGACGTCCCAGCTGCATGGATCTGGAATTCTTGGTGAAGTCAGCGTCTGGCTCAGGGCCCAGCAGGTAGCAGGAGCTCAAGAAAGTGTGCAGACACCATCCACCCCCAGCCCTTCACCCACCTGGTGTGTCTTACGGTCTGAAATACCTGCATTACATTAGAATTTGCCTCCTTTGATTTAAAGATCAAGATCGTCCTCTGTTACAATGCACATCTCCCCCTGTCCCTGGAAGAATCAGTCCGTCACACTTTAGTATGAGTTAATGGATTGGAGGGGCTGAGACAGAGCCGAGCCTTGGCTGTCAAAGGAAGCCCGGGGCCCTGAGGGGCACCCGGGAGGGGCCGGCGAGGAATGGTCTACCCCCTGCCCCCTCCTGGCTTCTCGGGAATGTGTGGTCCTGCTAAGCTGGGGCCCAGGAAGGAGGGCAGAGGGCAGGCCGTTCCCCGTCCACTGAGCTGCCCCGACTCCTACACCTCTGCTCAGAACCAGGCTTTGCTGGACTCTTTAAAGATCGTCCAGCATTTAAAGTGGAAGCATTTAAAGATCATCAAGTTTGTCATGTTTGAATTTGGAAACTGGTGACTTCGGAGTGTCACGGATGCATTTTTAGCGCAGTTCCCACAGCGCTACCACCCCCTCCTCCCCTTACATCCAAAACCCTCCTCTCCTCTCTCCCTTATCCCCTTTCTTCTTTCTCTTTTGAAGGATATTTTTGCACCCCTCTGAGATTTGTGTCTGACAAACTACAGAGCAAGGTGCCTCCTCTGGACACAGCACCTGCCACCGTGGGCGCAGGATGCCACGTGCTGTCTGGGACGCTCTGCTTAATGGACAAGGAATCTAAGGCCAAGGCACTCGCCTGGCCGAGGTCCCCCTGTGGGCAGGAAGAATGTCACAGACAAATGGCCTGGCATCCTGACCTTTCACCCTTAGAGCCAGTATGTTACTCCTAATATACCAAAAATCATTATTGTCCTACCAACAATCATTACTAAATAATTGACTCACTTCCCTATTTTTTATTAAAGTCACAGACCTCCCATGGGCAGAAGTGTTCTGTTCCCCTCCCCTACCCCAAGACAGAGGGATGCCAGCTTGGGCCATCACATAACAAAACGTCATTTCATTGCCGGCTTTAGGAAGGAAGGGGCATTTGGTGACTCATGAAACCAGAAGGTCCAGATTCTAGCTTCAGGCCAGGCTGGATCCAGGCCCTCAGACAACAGCACGTGGACGCCGTCTCCGTCCAACTCTCGGTGTGGCTTTCCTCCGCCTTGGCTGCGCCAGGTGTGCCCCCTCCACGGGGTGGCCTCTATGAGGATAGTGTCGGAGGCCGCCAGGCCGGCAACCCCAGCTGGAGGGGAGCACAGGCCTCCCAGGGCACCAGACAAGGTCCCAGGACTGCTGCGCCCTGGCCTCGCTGGAGACCTGCACCCCCCCCCAACCTTCCCCGGTGATGCTGACCAGCCACGCCGGGGACCCACGCCCATCCTGGAGCCACTGAAGTAAACGGGGAAGGTTCCCAAAGGAGAAACGGGCTGCTGTCACCAGACGAATGGGTGCAGCGAGAGGCCTTGGGCACACTCAGGAGCGTGCGTGTGTCCCCTGAGCCTGCTCCGGGTGCCTGGGGGTCGGGCTCGGGAGAGGAAAGAGAAGGTGGCCCTGAGCGCCGAGGGCCTTGGGAAAATGGTCATGGAAGGAAAGTCATTAGCTGTGTGACCTTGAGCAGGTCATTTAACCTTTCTGTGCCTTTGTTTCCTCATCTGTAAAATGGGAATAATAGGACCTACTCTGTTTGGGAACTAGATGAGTTTACATGAGAAGAGGGCTCAGAATGGTGCCCGGAACATAGTAGGTCTGTCTGTTCATTATAATTGTAGTCTAAGCACATTCCCTGTGCCAGGCGCCATGGCCATCCTTCCTGGGCAGCACCAGGGACCCCCAGCTTCAGGCCCTGCAGGCTCCAGGACCCCCAGCCCTGACCTGCTAGAGCCAGCGTCCCTCCCCAGATGCGCCATCAGGCAGGTCTCCCCGGTGCGCTCGCCATCCTAGGGATGCAGTTGGGCCCCCAGGAAGGTGCAGTGTGGCAGGGACCCGCTCACACACCACCATCCCCTGCGGTGCCTGGGGAGAACCCAGGGAAGGGTGAGGATGGGGTCCTGGCCCCCACCAACTGCTGAGTGCGGGATATGGGGCGAGTCGCGCAGCCTCCAGGGCCCTGGCTCTGGGGAGTCTGCAGAATGGAGAGTTGAGCAGCCCCTGTGGGGTGGCCACGAGGATGCAGGGCTGCAGTAAATGTTGGTGGAAATGTTCTTTGCAGCACCGACGAGTGGCTGGATGGGGGGTGGGGAGGCAGAGGCCAGACAGCGTGTGGCTCCCACATCCAGGCCTCCGGAAGCCCTGCTGGCTGACCCCAGGCTTCCCTTTTCATGGCCCTGTTGCGCCAAAAGGAGCGTTGAATAATTTGTCCTTTTGTAGAAGGATGGGGACTGCCTGCTGGGCTCCTGAGAACGTAGGGTCTTCACCCCAGGCTGGGAAGGACCCTCACCCAGCATGTGCACAGAAGGTGTTCTCAGGGGGCGCCCCAGAGCCAGCACCGGGGCGGGAGCGGCAGCCGGACATACGTAGCCAGTGCCAGACCGAGGGGCCCTGTAGATGTGCTGGCCCCTGAGGGCTGACAGCTGCCCCGATGGGAGGAGCCAGGTCATCCACGGGCACCCAGGGCAGAACCCTGCGTCGGGCCATTGCCCAGTTCCTCAGTGCCACTGCCCCCCAGCCTCATGCCCCTGCCAGTCTCTGCACCCACTGTTAGGACTGCGCTGACACTTACAGGCGGGCCACCCAGACTGCTCCATCCTAGGGCCTAAGGCTCATTCTCTCGATGCCTCATTGTCCTCAGAAGCAAGGCCATGCTCCTTACCTTGGCCTCCAGGCCCTGAAACATCACTGCCCCTCTGTCCCCTTCACCTGCGGGCCCTTGCTTCAGCCACAGGCTCGGCCTCTGCCACCTCTCGGGGCTCCCACCACTGGGCTCAGTGGAAGTTTGTGGAATGAATGAATGAAACGTCACCTCCGCAGACAGGCTCTCTGTCCCCCCGGCTGACGAGCCAGGCCACCTGCCTCCTGGTCCCCCCACAGTCCTCAGCCCACACAGGAATGGCCCTGCTGATGCGCCAGCCCGTTGCCCAGCACAGAGCCCGGCACACAGTAGGTGCTCAATAAACAGCAGCTGCCGACATGGGCGGCGCCTGCAGAGGTGGCTGCTCCTGCCTTGGGGCTCAGCTTGTCTCTGCTCCCAGCGGTCGGATCCAAGGAGAAAGACCCCCTTGGCGTGTTTGTTTGCTGCTGGACACGGGCCCAATAGACTCCGTGTCTTTCTTCTCTCCTCCTCCATCCCTGGGCAGTAGCTTGGGGAGCGGCAGTTTGCAGAGATTGAAGGCAAAATTGCTTGAAAGCCTGCACTTTTATCCTCCAGTTTGTAGCCATTTAGCAGGGCCGGGCTGAGGGGCAGTAAGGGCTCTGGCTGTGCAGGCAGCACGGAGGTGCCCACCGCTGCAGAGAGTGGGTTCTTTGTCCTTCCCCAGACACCTCTGGGCTGCGGGACGGACGCCCACCCTCTGGGGGCCAGGCAAGTCTGCAGGGCCGGAGGGAAGGCCAATGGCTAGCCCGCCAGCCTCACCACGGGCCCCAGAGCTGCGAGGGCTTCCCCAAGCTCTGGACCCACAAACTGGGCAACCTCCCTGTCACAGCCTTCCCCGGCTGCTCCCACCCCACTGCTCATGGCAGTGCCCAGCGCCCTGAGGGGACCTAAGGCTTGCCCCTCCCTCGGGCCACTAAAGAGGGGGCCCAAGAAGACCGTCCTGCCTTGACCAGAGGGGGCCCTTCCGGTGGAGGGAAAGTGCAGAGGGGAAGGAGTCCCAGCTGGGATTCTGGAGGAGGACTTCTGGGCGCTTGGGAAAACAAAGTGCGGGTGCAGCTGTGGGGTGAGAAAATGTCTGGAAGAGGAAGGTTTGTGGGTTTCAAATGTTGCTGTGAACAGCTTTGCCCCCTGCAGTGGTGAGACTCAGAGCTGGCGGGCACCTCACTGCTGGAGATGGGACCCACGGCACCCAGCTGTAAGGGAGGGACTTGAGGCAGCCGAAGGTCTCTCTGCCTTAGGAAGAAAGGACTGTAGACGCTGGGCCAGCATGGTGGGGAGGGGACGAAAGGCTGTGTCCGTGAGGTCAGGGGAGGGAGGGCCCTCGTGGCTGGAAAGATGGGGAGGCTTCCTGGAGAAGGTGGCATCTGACCCACCCAAGTTTCTATTGCCCCTAATTTGGGCTTGTCTTGCCCCGTTTCCGAGTAGACTCTGGCACCTGGGGTGAGGGCCAGTGTCTGCCCCCTCCGTGGAGCCCACTGGGCCCAGGATCACCCAGCATCATCCTCGTGAGGTCCTTCTCCCCCTCCCCATCCATCACCCTCAGTCCCGCCTCCAGGCCTTTGCCCAGGAAGCCCCCTCCCCTCCCTTGGCCCAGCCCCTCAAGCTCAGCTCCAGTCCCCACACCCCTGGAAGCTCCCCAGGGGGAAGATCATGGCTGAGAGCGGTGAGAACGCCTGTCCTGGGGGCAGGCAGGCTGCAGCAGGTGAGGGCTGTGGCGCGTGTTTTCAAGACTGGAGTGGGGAGCGGGCAGGGCACTGCCGGGGCCACGTCGCTTGTTAGGATTAAACCCTGGTTTAATGACTGCCGGGCTCGTCCGCTTGAAGAGGACACTGAGGCCAGGGGGAGGGGCAGGCCCGTGCCTCATGCCCACCTGGGTGCTCTTGTGCCCCCCTGCGTCCCCGACTGGAGTACGGGCGCTCAGCCACCCCCACAGAGTCCTCAGGAATCAGCACCAATAAAAACATACACTTTACTGTGCACTTCGGGGTCTGCAGGGGCAGTGCAGCAGGTGCGCGGGGAGCGGAGCATGCAGAGCGCCAACCGGGTGCACGGGATATGGCGAAGCGGCCCCTCTGCTGGGCACCCGGCCCCTGGTCTCCCCCGGCTGCCCCTGGGAGCCCCAGGACCCTCAGGGCGCTGCTGGGTCCCCCTCAATCCCAGAAAACTCTGGTTGAGTAGAGGGAGCAGAAGGGCAGCCTGCTGGACGAGCAGGCGTCCGGGGCTCTGGCCGCTCTCAGAGCCGCCAGGCGGGGCCCAGCACCGCGAGCTGCGGGGCGGGGTGGGCAGAAGCCGCTGGCGCGGTGCAGCCGGAAGCGGCAGCACGAGGAAGGAGGGCGTGGGAGCCCACACCTGCCAATCCAGCCCTGAGCGCCTCAGCAGTTCTGTCTCTCTTCATTAAACATCCAAGGAACAGTGAGTTCACGGACGTGTTTTCTTCTTCTCCGTCTTCCTGAAACACCCAGAATGGAGAAGCGGAGACCTGCTGCGAGGTCTCTGGGGAGTACCCGGCACTTGGGGAGCAGAGAGAGTTGGAGGGAAGAGGGCTGAAGGAGCCAGGTCCCAGGCTAGAGCAGGGGACAGACAGCAGCAAAGCCAGTGGCCGGGGCTTGTCTGGGACGGGGCAGGTGTGCAGGGGTGTGCAGGCGTGTGCACGTGCAGGGGCGGAGCACTGGCTCTGGAGGCCTGGCGCACACGCCAGGAACTTGCTTTGGGAAGACACCAAGCAGTGATTGTGTGAAGCGTGGACACGACCGGCCATCCCACTGTCCTTGGGGGTGGCAGACTGGCTGGGACCCCTGGGTTGTCCCTCCCGGGCTAGAGCAGGATTTGGGTGGCCACATTCCGGCTCAGGTAGCAGGGGCCTGTCCAGCCGCCCGCCAGGCTGCATCAACTGCCAGCGGACGGTCTGAGAGGCTGCCATGGCATTTAGGGTGGGCCGAAGACAAGGCAGGGCTCACGCCGGCGGGGCAGCCGGGTGGAGGGTGGCGAGGCCCGGCTGCCCGGGAACCCAGGACCTCGAGGGGGGTGGCAGTGGAGGGCTCTGCCCCTGCCTCCCAGGTGCCCGTGGAGGCCGGCTCACTTCCAGCAGTGCTCCAGGGAGCTGGGGGGCTGCATCTTGAGCTTCTGCGGGCAGAGCAGCTTGGTAAAGGCCCGGCGGAAGCTGTAGTGGCACAGCGGGTAGAGGACAGGGTTGACGGCCGAGTTGGCCCACAGCAGCCAGAAGGACGTCTCGTACCAGTAGTCGGGGACGCAGGGGCCGTGGCAGGCGGCCCGGATGATCATCAGGAGTGTGTATGGGGCCCAGCAGAGCCCAAAGATGCTCACGATGATGGCCAGCGACTTGGCCACCTTCTTGTCCCGCGACAGCCGGAAGCGCTGGGCGATGCTCTGGGACACCATCTTCATGCGCTTCTCCAGGGACGCCGAGGATGTGGATGGCTTGGAGCCCCGCTTGAGTGAGCGCGGCTGCTCGGTGCCCCTCGAGGAGCTGCCAGAGCTGGAGGTGGGCGAGGTCGCGGCACCTCCACCGCTGCCACCCCCGAGGGCTGCGTCCCCAGCCTCGGCCCCCGTGCCTGGGGCTGCCTCGCCGCCCCGCACCCCGCGCCTGTGCAGCGGCACGGCCTCCCCACACCCCTTCTGCCAGCAATCCCAGCAGCTGGGCGCAGCCGGCGGCGGGGAGGGCCGGGCCTCGGGGGAAAGCTCCGAGGCAGCCGCCTCGCATGCCCCATCCAGCCGGACACGGGTGCGTCTCTGGATGTTCAGGTAGATGCTGAGGTTGAAGAAGGTGACGCTGAGGAAGGGCGTGAAGAACTCGAGGGTGGAGGCCGTGATGAGGAAGTACCAGTTGTAGAAGAACTCGGCGTAGCAGTGGCCCTCGGGGATGGAGCTGCCCCCCGACAGGTACTCCCAGCTGAGGATGGCGGGTCCGTAGAGCAGGAAGGCCAGCACCCACACCAGCACCATCTTCCTCACTGCCCGCCGCGTGTCGCCCTGCTGGGCCCGGTAGGAGACCTGCGGTGGGACACGCTGGGTCAGGAGGCAAGGGGACTGAGCCCAGGTCAGCCGCTGCCGCTCGCAGCTCCCAGCAGCCTCCGGGCCTCTGTGCACGCCTTCCCCGGCAGGGATGCTTTTCGCTTTTCCTCCCCTCGCCCCATGAATCCCCGGGCAGGCTGAGGCCCTGCCACACTCTCCTACGGCCTCGGAACCTCCCCCAGAATCCTAACTTTGTGCCGGGCTGCCTGTCTGCCGTCGCCCCACCAGCTGTGCGCTCCCCCCGGGGGGTCACGTCACTGTCCGATCTATTGAGTACCTGCCGTGTGCCAGGCTCTCTGCTCGGCACCTTTCAATACCATCTTATTTAATCTTCACAACTGCTCCAGCATGATCCCCACTTTCTTGATGGCTCAGGCAGGGCAGGAAAGAACACAGGTGGGTCGGCTCAAGGGGCAGAGCTGGCTCGAAACCCATGCTGTCTGCACTCTGTCCCACTGCCTCCCTGGACTAGGACACGTGTGGGCCCCAGCGGAGGGCCCTGGGGTGCCTGATGGAGCCATCAGGGAGAAAATGAGATTGCACTGGAGTGACCTCTGCTTCAGTGCCGCCAGCCCGGTGCCCACAGGACACCGACGTGGGAAGTCCAGGCAGCCCAGGGTCCCTAACTCATGGTGGCCACCATGCCCAGGGAAGCTCGTGGAGCCTGTCTTCCCGAGGCACGCACACCTGTGGGGAGGTACCACCAAGGGCCCCTGGCCCAGATCCTCCCTTAGTTCCAGGGACTTTGGACCTGCTCGAGGGTGGAGGCTGAAGTGACCCCCTTCCTTCAGGTCCACACTGTGCCTTCTGCCTGAACCAGGACCAGTCCTACTGGCAGCAATGGCTACCGAGTGGGCAGCTGGCCATAGAGTGCCCGATGTGTCAGGTGTGAGGCCAGGGGGGACCAAGCCCCCCCAGCACTGCCCACTCAGAAGTGGCCGTACCCCCTGCAGGGTGAGTCTCCTGGCCGCTCCTGGCCACCCCTCCCCCAGGAGTGAACATGGGCACCCGCGTCCCAGACTCACGGCCCGGGTGACCGACAGGAAGCGGTCATAGCTGATGAGCACGATACTGAAGACAGAGGAGGCGCAGAGCAGGTAGTCCGCCACGAGCCACAGCTTGCAGAGGCCCCGGCCAAAGGGCCAGCGGCCAGTCAGCACGTAGGGCACGTACAGGGGGATGCAGAAGGCCCCTGTGGGAGAGGAGGGCCGTGGTGGGCCGTGGCTGCGCAGGGCTCAGACCCCCCACCCCCAGCCGAGAGACAGGCAGGACCTAGGGTCACTCGGTGGCCCTTCTGGGACCAGCAATCCTCCCTCCGCCTCATTCGTAGGCACACTCTTCGCACTGCACCTGGCCTTCAACCCCTGCCCGGCCCCCAGTCCCACTGGGTCCCCCGGACTTGGGGGCAGGAGGAAGATCCAGGTGCGGGGACCGCTGGGCGCAACGAGCCCCAGAGCCTTGGTCTGGTCATTCCTGGGCTTCTGCCCAGCCCTCCCAGTGCCCAGAGGAAGGAAAGAGAATTTCCTCCCTCTCTGGCCCCGCTGGATCCCAAGCTCCTATTCTGGCCTTTGGATAGCTCTTCCTCATCAGCTCAGAAAAGCCTTTCTCCGGACTCAAAGGGCACTTGACTGCTGCCACGCGGGCGCGGGCGGCTCCCGCCGCCAACCGCGCTCTGAGCGTCTGGCAGACGCCTGTCTCAGCCCCAACAGGTGTCTGGTCCGCCGGCCCCCTCCTTGCGCCCCGCCCCACAGCCGGCAGCAGAGCACGGACACGTGAGAGCGCGCTCCTCAGAGCCTCTCCCCCCACCCCGCCCGCCTTCCCCATGGCCTCCTCCCCCAACACTGCTCTAAAGATCTCCCCTCCATGTCCCCTCCCCCAAACCTCCCCCCCAGCGCCCTCCCCATGTCCTGAGTCCTCTGCAGCCTTTGTTTAGCTACGGCGCAGGAGCCCGCGCTGCACCGCGGCCGCGGCGCCTTGCGCCTGGCCGAGCGCCCGCCGGCTAGGACCCCTTCCCCGGGAATATCCTTCCCCAGCCCGAGTCCCGCGGCCGGGGAGGCAAGGAACTTCGCCTGTGCCCACCTCCCCACGAGTCCCGGATGCCCCCTCCCCAGGCCGGACCCCCTAGCGGGGCGTGTCCCCGAGGCAAAGGCACCCTAGGTCCGCGCGTTCCAATCCCCGCTGGCCCGACCCGGCAGGGCGCCCCTGGGCTCGGGCGGGGGCTGGGGGCTTTACCCACGAGGAAGTCGGAGATGGCGAGGTTGAGCAGAAAGAAGTTGTTCTGCGTGCGGAGGCTCGAATCGGCCACGAAGGCGAGCATGACCAGCGCGTTGCCCAGCACCGTGGCCACGATGAGCAGCGCCATGAGCGCCGCCAGCACCGCGGTCCAGGCGGCGGAGAAGCCGCGCGCTTCGCCCGCCGCCGCCGCCTCGCTTGCCAGCGCCCCCGACGCGTTCAGCGGTCCGTCGGGCGGGGAGCGCTCCATGGCCCCGCCGGCTCACGCGGCGCCGGGGCGCAGGGCAGGGCGCGGACCGCCGGCCGGGCGGCCGGGAGGGACCCCGGCCCGGGAGCCTGGTCTTTGCGGGCTCTCGACCCGGCCGGGCTCCCCGGGGGGTACCCGGCGCATGGTCCGCGGGCGCCGAGACCGCGGCCGGGGCGGGCGGCACCGAGGGGGCCCGGCCTGGAATCTGAGCCGAATCGGGCCAGCGGCACGACCGCTGCAGCACGAGCGGACCCGGAGCGGAGCTGGAGCCCGAGCCGCTGGCGGAGCGTCCGTGCGCCCCGAGTGCCGAGAGCAGCAGAGTGAGCCCCGGGCCCAGCCCGCGGCCCCCCGCGCCCCGCTCAGCGCCCCCGCCATTGGCTGCCGCCCTCGCCCCGCCCCCGCCCCGCCCGGCGCCGGCAGCACCACGGACAGCGCCGCGTGCCCGCCGGGCAGCCGGAGCCCCAGCCCGAGTGTGCACGGCGGCTGGCGGGGAGCCCGGCACGGCGGGCGCCGGAGCTGGGGGCTCGCCTGCGTTCAACCTGGGCTCGCACACAGGAGCCTCTGGACCGCGCGGCCTGCCCCGTGCCCTCGGCCCCGGTGACCCCTGGCCGGCCCTCGTCGGGAGCCGGGGCGCCTGTGGGGATCTGGAGTGCGGGTGAGGGGAAACACCTGCGCCCGCGCTCGGGGGAACTTGCCCCACGGGACCCCTCCTCGTTTCACGCTTCGGGCAAGCAGTTCTCGGAGAAAGGAACCTCCCGAGGAGAAAGGATGGGAGGGGTCTCCGATAGCAGTGCCCGAACCAGGGGTTCGCTCCGCCCCCCGTATGCGTGGGACTCGACTCTGAATCTGAGTCTCCCCGTGGGCAGGACCCAGCGCAGCGTCCAGGGTGACCTGCAAGGCGCAGACAGATGTGGAGTTACATAAGGGAAAATGGGGACCCAGCGGGCCCAGCTGGGAGGGGAGCGTGCCTACCCTGGGCTCAGGCGGCCCTAGTTTGAGGGGAGAGCGACCATCGGCTCGGAACCCAGCCACGGGTCCCCCCGGTGGACAGCGCAGTGGGGCGGTCAGTGCTGCAGGGACCGACGAGGTCACTGCGCTCGGGGCGCAGCCGGGGCGGCGCGCTGCGTTAGGGTTTGCGGGGAGGGTTTGGGGGGAGGAGAGGCGGCGGGAGGGAGCGCCCCCTCCGCCCAGGCACAAGCGCTCAGATAGACTGGGTCAAGGACGAGACACACACAGCGAGACAGACAGACACGCCCACATGCAGACACACAGACTCCCACAGACCAGGGAAACAGCCGCCCAGCGTCGGGCTGGGGACCCACGAACGGCAGTTAGACGCGCACACATCAGACCGCAGACAGCGAGGGAACAGCGCCCGAGGGAGAGTGATGAGCAACGGCGCTGCTCTGTCGCCAGCGGCGCACATCTGCCGAAGCCTCAAAGAGGACAGAAAAGTGCGCGTCTGCGTGCGGGGGTGGGGCTGCAGGGGGACCCCAGGCGCGGGCGCACAGGCACCCGCACTTCCAGCAGCTTCCTCATCACGCTGGGACCCACCGCTCCCCCTTGCCCCGAGGTGCTTTAGAAACTTTGGGGAGTGAGGGAGGGGTGCTGGGTTCCCCTACCCCCTCCTCAGGGCTGATTGCAGGGAGGAGACCCCAGACCCTCACCCCAGCCCCAGAGGATCCACGGTTCTATGGCTTCTCGCAGCTTGCGCTGGGGGAGAGGTGTGGGGCTCCAGCTCCCCCTCCCAGAAGCCCTCTCTGAGTAGCTGGCTGTACCCCTCCCACCAGCAAGCCCTGCTCCTTGTACAGGCTCCCCCAGCTCCCCAACTTGCATGGTGGGCAGGGCTGTGCCAGGACCAGGCACCAGTTGGTGGTTGGACAAGCCAAGGTGGAGAGCTGCTGGACCCCATCGCTCCCACCGTCCAAGCCTTCCTGCCTCTCTGGTGCTGGGCAAGGACTGGCCGTCCTCTGTGCTCGCCAGCGGCTCCCTGCCGCCCGGACCCCGCCAGAGCCCGCTCCTGCACAAGAACCCCAAGGCCGGCGCTGGCCAACCAGTGCTTCAAGGGCGCACCGGCACCCCACCCCAGGCCTCCGGAGATGGAGGTGGGTGGGGAGTGAAGGGGGCTCTGGCTCTCTCCTCACTGGCTGGGAGCCCCCTCCCAGCCTCAGTTCCTGGCCAGGGTGGAGGGAAGTCTGAGCAGAGGGCAGCCGCTTTAAAGCCTCAGTCAAGCTGGGGCCCGGTTGTCCTTGTGGCCTTTAGTGTTCGCGAGCTTTCCTTGGCAGTCTCTCACCCCATAGCAGCTAGAGCGGGGGACTCAGGGGATGGACTCAGTTCAGACCCTGGCACTTGGGTGACTTGGGGGAGTTACCAAGTTTCTCTGAGTGTGGAGACCTTCCTCTTGAAATGGAGGCCATCAGGAGGAGGGCCACAGCTGGCCCAGAGGTTTGAGGATGGCCATGGCCAAGGGTGGTGAGCGCCCCCTGTTGGCACTGACACGCACGACCTCATCAGCCCCCCGAAATTCAGCATACAAGGTGGGTAGGACCAGCAGCCTGCACAGAGCCCAGCAAGCTACCTGCCCAAGGTCACACAAGGCCAGAGGCCCCTCTCTTAACGGTTACACTCCTGGCCCAGCCCTGAGATCAAGGCCCCTGACCTTGCGAATGTACTAACTCTTGGGGCCTAGACCTTGGTGGGACAGGAGCCTAGAGTCCTCTGGGCTGGGCCCAACTTGGCTAAGGCAATTTGGGGTGAATGAGGCAGGTCCCCACGTGACTGTCCACAGGGCATCTTGCCCTGAGGTCTCTGTCTCAAGGAGTGGGTATTCAGGCCCCAGGATGGCAAGGAATGCACCAAGACCCTAGGAAAGGCTGGCTGAGCGTTGGGGGACGTGGGCCCCTATTCTCAGCTCACCTGGACACCCCCAAAGAGCGTGGCCTGGGGGCCGAGTTTCTCCATTTGTCAAAACAGCCAGCATTTGGGGTGCAAAATGTGCAGTCCCAGAAGGAAGCAATGCCCCAATCACGTAAGCCCTAGATTAGTGAACTCAGATCCCCTGCAAACCCCTCACACAGGCGATAGCTCATCCACTGATTGATCAGTTGATTCGTTCATTCAGCCCCCAAGATCTGCAGAGGTGACAGCTGAGGAGGGCTGTAGGCTGGAGAGTGGAGGGGCCCCGAGACCCGCTGCAGCGGCGGGGCCCCACCCACCTCCCTCCTGCCGCATGGAGCAGAGAACCTGCTGCACGGACGTGTGCTGCTCAGAGGCCCCTCCACAGGGAACTTGCTGGCAGGAGGGCCGGTGACCGCCCCAGCTGAGAGCAGCCTCTTCCCGGGCGTCTGGTCAGCAGCTGTCGTGTAGGACTCCTCTGTGTGCAGTGTCTGCTCTGGGGCCCCCGTGGGGGGCTGAGACTTTCCCGGGGGGCTCCCCCTTCCTACCTACCTTCTCCCTGCGCACGTGTCAGACCCGCACTGCGGTCTGAATGCTCCTCACCTGCTCCCTTTGTCTTTCACAGGTGTCCCCACTAACCTCTCGACCTTGGACCCTGTCTCCGCGTCTGCTTCCTGGAGGACCCAAGTTGACACAGGCTGCGTTCCGGTTCTGGAAGGATGGCCAGGGAGTCGAGCCAAGACCTCCAGGAGGCAGCCAGGTGGAGATCTGCAGGGAGCAGCGTTCCAGGCAGAGGGGACTGCGGGAGCAAAGGACAAGGTGGGTGGGGGGGCCCGTGCGTCTGTGGCGGCCGCGGGGGCGGGGCGGCGGGAGGGCAGATGTGGTGCCTCACGCCCTGTGCAGACGCTGAGGGAGGCCCGGGAGGGTTTTGAGAGACAGTGAGACAGGCCTCCCTGCTTCAGGGCAGAACAATCTCCTGCAGGGTGAGGGCAGAGCCAAGAGGCCGGTGGGGAGGCCGCTGCTAGGCTCCAGGCGAGGACAACGGTGGCAGTGGGGGAGGGGAGAGCCGGGCAGGTTCTAGGTCGAAGCGGACACACGAGCTGTGTGAGAGAAAGACACAGGGGGGTCAGGGCTGGCTCCAGGGTTTTGGCTCAAATGCCTCGAGGGTGGCGTTGACACGAATGAGCTGGGGGTCTGCGGGAGGAGCAGGCTGGGGGTCAAGGGGGTGCTCAGATTTGAGCGTGTTGAGATAGATGATGGCCCATTGGACCTCCTGGGGGAGAGGTCATCGGGCCCCCAGGCCCAGCGCCGGCCCTGGAGTCCGAGGCCTGGCCCAGGAGCAGCCCGCTCACCTCTTCTGGGTCTGGGGCCAGAGGAGCCCTGGGCTGGGGAGACGGAGCTGCGTGTGCCGGCGTCTGAGCAGCAGGAGGCTGTCCTGGTCGCCCGTGGTCACGGTCACGGTCACGGTCACGGGGCAGCGGGCTCCGCCTCCAGCTGCCCTACTGAGCTGGGAAACCTCTCCTTCACCAGAGCGCCCTGCTGCACGGGACGTGGCCCCTAGTGAGAGATAACGAGGGGAGTGGAGCTGCGGTGGCCCGCTGCAGGGCGACTGTCCTGCTCTTATGGCCAAGGCACATTTGCTGGAGCGCTTGTCAGCATTCTGGGTCTGGTGCTATGACACCTCTTTAGAGGAACCTCTATTTGCCTTCTCTCTTTCTGCAAGAGCGCACTGGCACATGGGAATGCAGATTTTTCTGTTTTTGTTCCTTGTCTTCTTTTTTTTTCTTTTCCTGGTGATATTCTGAGCCAGCTCCGGGTGCATCCTGATGAGCTCAGGGCACAGGTGTGATCAGAGTGTCTCCCAAGGTCACCGCTTTGGAATAAAAGCTGAGTTTGATTTCCCTGCCTTTAGGGACAAGGCTGAATTGGGCCCATGGCCCAGGTGGCAGGAAGGAGAGAGAGGACAGGAGAACCAGGGATACAGTTGCTGTGGTTTGGCTGCAAATGACGAAAACCAACTCAAAAAAGCCTAAGGAAAAGGAGTGTTTATTGTTGCCCATGGCTGAAAAGTCCAGGAGGTGGGCTTCAGATACAGCTGCATCCAGGAACTCAAAGAACAACTTCTCTTTCCACCTGTCTTTTCCCTGTGTCCACCTCATTCCCAGAAGGGAGTGTCCCCCTAAGATCTCTTTCCTGCAGCTCCAGGCTGCTCTCCTATGCTCTTGTCCACTCCCCAGGAGGAAGACAGGGCTACCAACAGCACCCAAAATTAGCCCCCTTGGCCTGGCTTGGTGGCCAGCTGGGGCAGCTTTGCTTGAGCTTACAGCAATGTGGTCAATGTCACTTGAACCCCACCCTGGGCAGTCGTCCCCTGTGGGTCCTGTGTGCCTGTGCCGCTTCCCCTGGCAGTGCCTTTCTTTGTTGGCAGTGTCCAGGGAGCCCCTGCCTGGTCCTGGGGGGACAGCGGGCCTGGGCACTGAGAGCTCGGTGGGAGGCCCCCGAGATGAAGCTCACGGGTGGGGGGCAGGCGGGGCAGTGGGACTGGGGACTGCGGAGACGGCCTTCTTCCTGGGCATCTGTGTCTTCTGCTGCCTGGCTGCTGTGAGCACAGGGCCCAGCGTGAGAATTAGGGCGAGAGGGTGAGGGACGAGGGGCAGCTCTCAGCCCACCAGACACGTCCGACCACAGAGCCTGGGCCGGAAGGCTCTGGAGTCCTCCCCAGCGGCGACCCGCAGGAAGGAGGCCGGCAGCCCTCCCTCCTGGCCTGCGCCCCCCTCTCCTGGAGCCAGTGCTGCCAGCTTAGAGGCAAGGTCACCCCCATCCCATGGCCTGCATCAGTGGCCCCCAGAAAAAAGAGCTCTGGGGCCTTGGTGTCCACACGGGGGGAGCGGAGAGACTCAGGTGCAGGGGCTCAGAGGCTGGAGAGAGCACAGTTTGGAGAGCTGATGGGAGGGGGGACTTGACCCTGGGTCTGAATTTCCTCACCTGTTGCCCTTTCCTCCTAAGGACGGTGCCAGTGGAGATGTTAACCACGAGAAAAGGGACTCTCAGGAGGGGTCCCTGCAGGAGGTCTGATCTAAGGGCGTGTGAACAGCTGCCGGGGAGGCGCAGGGGCAACTGGGGTGGGGGCCAGAGGTAATAAATGCTCTTCTCTAAGGAAAGAGGCACCCTCACCCGCAGAAAGTCCCTCTGCAAGATTCAGGTGTGGTTCTGGATGTGCCCACTTCCCAGGGTTGGCAGTTAAGTATCGATATTTGCTGAATGAATGAATGAAACCGCTTGCATCTCTGCGGTTCTCTCCATGCACTAAGAATGCATAAGCCAGACTTCCCTGGCGGCCCAGTGGTTAGGACTCCACGCTTCCACTACAGGGGGCGCTGATTCAATCCCTGGTCAGGGAACTAAGATCCCGCATGCTGCGTGGTGCGGCGCCCCCCCCAAAAAAGCATAAGTCATGGAGAAGCAGGAAAAAAGGGTGAAGGTGGACCTTCGTCCAGGGTGCCTTCTCCAGAGCCCTGGGTGGGGCTAGGTGTCAGCTGGCATGGGGCCTCAGAAGGGCCCTCAAATCCAGCTATGGGGGGCTGGCCGCAGCCTGGGAACCTCCATTGCATCCCCAAGAGTGTTTGGTGGGGCTTCCCGTGGCTGTGACCCAGCAGCGCCATGTGTCAGCAGGGCTGGGGACCTGAGCCAAGCTCAGACCGTGAGTCCCGGCCAGGACTCTCCAGGACCTGTGGCCTAGACCCTGATCAGACCCTGGGTAGTAAGCGTCAAACCCCTCGGGGTGGTCGAGCCTGGCCATGGGTGGAGACAGGCTGCTCTGACGAGTGCCCAGCCTTGGGGCTCGTGGAAGTGGTTGAGGGGGGGAACGTGGGCCTGCGTGTGTAAGCAGGGGCGGGGATGGTGCCCAGCTCTGCCCAGCCCGGCCCCAGGGCCCTCGTCTGTGCTGCAGCTGCCCCCGACCCCGGAGCTTCGTGCTGTGGACTCGGCCCCTCAGCCTTTGCCGCAGGGTGAGGGGTGGGGACTGAGCCATGCCTTTGTCTGGACTCCTGGCTGGCAGCTGGCCGTGTCGGGCTGCCATCCGCCTGCCCTTGGAGGCCCTGCCCCCCAGAGCCTGTCCGTGCTCTGCGCCCTGTGCCCAGCAGCGCCACTGTCACAGCAGGTCAGAGCCCGTGTACATCGGCCCTGTCTCGCCCTCCCTCAGGCCTCCCGTCCCCTGCTGGGCCCCTCTCGCGGTGAACAGGTCGGGTGGCCCTGGTGACAGTGCAGACGAGGCAGGCGGGGCCTGGTGACCCCAGTCCATTCTGCAGACCCCAGGCCTGGGGTTGAGGCTGGGCGGGCCGGGCTGCGGGCAGCGTGCTCCATACACGGGCCAGAGATGCCCTCCCCGTGGATGGAGCAGCTGAGGTCACAGTGTGGGGAGGGTCGTCCGTCTGGGGCAGGGGACGGGGTGGCCGCTGGGCTGGGCATGCTGGGGGCTTCCTTGGGGCTCTGACTCCTGTGCACGAGCCCCCTGTCTGGCTGCTGCCCTGCTCTGCTCGGGGGGTGAGGCTGAGAGGCCGACAGCCCCCTCCCCAGACCCCGTCAGGGTCCCCAAGGCCCAGCGCCGGCCCTGGAACCACGGCCCACCGCCCTCTCTTCCCAGCAAACACACCGCTGCCCCATGCCGCCCTCCCCTGCCAGCCCTCAGGGGTACTCCAGGTCTCCCGACCTTGCCTGTGCTGTTCTGTGCTGGGGTCCAGAGAGCACGAGTGCATTTGTGTGCATGCGTGTGCAGGCGTGTGTGCCACGCACGCACGGTGCGAGCCCCGGGCAAACGCACAGGGCCCTCAGCCTGCATGGGGCCCTGACACCCTGCTTCGGGGGGTCGGAAGGAGGGGCCCACTCTGGGAGCTGCCTCCTGCAGGAGAGGCCAGGCCCCAGAGTTGCACCTCTGTTTACCCCGAGTCCCCCGGGATTCAGGTGGCTCCTTGGGGGGGTGCCTGTATCTGTCAGGAAAATAACGAAAGAGCTGACCGTCTCCGTGCTGGGGCACAGGGTCCAGTTAATGAAGACGTCCCCCGAGTCCTCAAGGAGGAAGGAGGGGGCCTGGGGCAACTCCCAAGGTGTGTCTGTGTGCACGAGTGTCTGCGTGTGTGGTTAAGTACATATGTGTGTGCGTGTGTGTGTGTCTGTGTGCACGTATGTGTATGTGTCTCTGTACATGTGTGTCTCTTGTGTTTTTTAGTGTGTCTGTGTGTGTGTCCATGTGGGCCTGGCTGTGTGTCTATGAGTCTTTGTGTGGGTGTGGGTGTGACCGAGTGCACGTGTGCATACATGTGTGTCAGTGGGTGTGTTTCTGACTTGAGCCAGGGGTAGGGCTCCTGAAGGAAGCTAGGAAGCTGGCACTCGTCCTCCTTCCCACCCTGTAGGGACAGGTCAGGCCATAGAAATGTCCCCTCCCTCCGCGGGTGGCCCTGACTGTAGGACCAGGTCCTGGGCGAGGGCCGGGGTCAAGAGTTGCTCTAGAGTAGCCCCCCCGCCCCCGGCCTGGGTACAAATCTCAGTCACTCGGCTGCACAGGCACACACAGCTAGAAATCACAACACGGAAACAAGGGGGCAGCCCTCAGGCCGGGGGGCGGGGGCGCGGCAAGCTCAGCAGGTGGAGGGGCTGTGGGGCAGCAGGCTGGGGTCCCGGGAGCAGCACCTCTGGGGCCTCGCCCTGGGGGCCGGGGGAGCTTTGCTTGGGAAGCCGTTTGCTTCTCTTAGGACACGCTGGCCAGGTGGTTGTGCTGGAAGACTGGCCTAAGGCCACCAGCAGGAAGTGGCAGCGCTCGTCCGTGACTAAGAACCATGAAGTCCCTGCCCCCGGTCCCTGACCAGAGCCCTGCCTTCTGCAGGGGCACAGCGGGGCCACCTGGGTTCTGCCACGGCCCTGGGTGCTGGTTACCCCAGTGACACCCATGCCCACTTCCCCATGTCCCTGCCAGACCTCAGTTTGGGTCCACCTTTTCCTGGCATTGCATAATCCCCTCACGTTTTCTAAATTTGTTCAGCTGATTCATGCAGAGCTGGAAACGCTCATGTAACAAGTAACGAAGTTCACTGGAAGGTTCTTCAGTAGGAAGCCCTGATGGACAGAAGAAGGGTCCAGAGGCCTGTCCTGATAGGTAGCCATCCTCCCCACATGTGGAGAAGTGGGCATGGAAACCTTGGCTCAACAGGGCATGCATCTGACGGTTCACTGGTGGTGGACCTCCTTCAGGCATGGCTGGATCCAGGAGCCCGACTGCTCCTGTCACAGCCTGTGTCTCCCAGCCCTGCTCTCCTCTCAGGCAGCCACTCCCCTTGGTGTGGTCCCTCCAGGCTGACAGCCCGCAGCTCACAGCCCCGGCAGCAGATGCAGGGGCCCTTGCCCAAGCCCATGTCCTGACTGCTTATCTCAAAGTTGAGGTAGTGATGTCCCAGGTTCCAGTCACGTGTCAGAGGTGGGGTCAGCCTGTGAGTGGGGGTCCCCACAGGAGGATTTGGGGCTGTTCCTAGAAGACAGAGGAGGATGCTGAGCAGAGCCACTGGATGCTCGTCACGGGGGGCCACGCCCGCGCCCTCCAAGGGCCCCACCACCGGGGAACCTGAGGCTCAGAGAGATGCTCCGTTAGCAAGTGGCAGAGCCTGGACTTGAGTGGGGCTGCAGGTTCCTCCCCCACCCCAGCCCACCCCCACCCACCTCTTGCTGGCCTCCAGGGGCGTTCATCGAGCACCTACTACGTGCTGATCGGCTAGCAGCCCAGAAGGCGTGTCGTTCCCGAGGCCGGCGAGTGAGTGGAGGTGCCAGGCCAGCTCTGTCTCCAGGGGTGCCTCGGAGAGGACCAGCCCTGAGGGCCCGAGCCCCGGGCCGTGGGACTCCTGGGCAGACTGCCTTCCCTCGGCGGGGGCAGGGCTGGCCAAGCGCCCAGCACAAGGCCTCTTATCAGCCCCTTTGCCTCTTGCCCAGAACAAACCTGGCCCATTGGCCCAGTCTGCCCCCTACCTGGAGGGGACGGAGCCATCCGGCCGGCTGCATGCGTAGCCTGCGGCCCGGGAAGCGGAGAGGCAGCACCCCGTGGGCCCCGATTCCTGCGCTGACCCCTCCTCAGACGGCTACAGAATTTGTGGGTCCCAGTGCAAGATAAGAATGTGGGCCCCTCCTCAGAAATTAAGAATTGCAAGATGGCAACAGCCGAGCAGTAAACCGAGCGCGGAGCCCCACGCGACTGCAGGCTGCACTCCTGTCCCCGCCACTGTGGCCACCTCTCACCCCCCAAGTAGGACCCTACAGGGCAGACCCCCCCAACCCCGCTGTGACCGCCTGGCACAGATTGCTAGCTGCCCCCTCCTCTCCCCTTCCCTGCCTTCCTCTCCGGGGATGGGATGGGGGGAGCACGCCTATCCTCCAAAAGACCCCAAATGCCAGGATCTCTCTTATGCAAGGACCCCACCCACCCACCGCGGGAGCCAGCTCGCCTCTGCCCAGAATGGAGGTGACGCCGCTGCCGCCAGCCCCTGCCCGCTGGCCCAGACCACTCCCAGGAAGAGGAATGAATCACACTGCTTTGGGCCACCCCCATCCCTGCTCCCTGGGCATGTTTCAACTTTGCCCCTTCCCACCCCCACGCCTGGCAGCTCCTCTGACCGGGCCGGCAGCTCCGACAAGTTAAATTTAACCCAGCCCGAGCTGTCTTCCTCCCGCTCCCACGTGCCCCACTGGTCCCCTGCGCACAAATGCGCCCACACCCCTCCCGCTGCACGTGGGCCCCTGGGAAGGGTGGGGAGAGAAGGACCTGCCTGCCTGGGGGTCCCCTGTGGCCTCCTGAAACCATATGCTTGCTCATGACAGCACCTGGCACCCAGCGCAGGGCCAGCAGGGCAGCAGGTGCTCAGCAGTCAAGGCACAGCCAGGGAGAGAGAAACCAAGCCTTCTGTCCAGGGACAACACTGAGGCTCCCTGCCTGGTACCACACTGGGCACACAGTAGGCACACAGGCTGTGAGCTGAGAGCGCTGCTCTGCATCTGGCACTGCCCCTTCTTTCTGGGCAGCTATTGTGAGCCCACGCCTCACCAGGTGTCTGCATCTCTGGGCCTGCCAGAGGACGCTGGGAGAGGCCTGGGGGCCACAGTCAGGCCTAGCCACACATAATCTTCTTCCCTGGGCCCTCTGTTTTATTCAGGCTGGAAATGCACTCAGCTAAAATGCTACTGTTCCACTGAGAGTGGCATGGGATAAAGTTTTGGCTAGTGAGATGTGAGCAGAAGTGTCTGGTATCTCTTCAGGGACAGATTCTCAAAGGGAGCTGATTCACCTGGTGGGGCAGCACCTCTCAGCACCTCTGCTCTTGTTCTTTCCCTCACTCCTTCTTCCTGGTCAAATATGCATGTGATGGCTGGAGCACCAGCAGCCATCTTGGGTTGTGAGGTGACACTGAGGATGGACGCTAGTATTAGAAGAGTAAAACAATAGGGTAGGAGCTGGATACCCTGCCAACCCTGGACAGCCTGGGCTTGTGCCATGTGAGAAAGAAGGACATTTCTGTTTTGCTGACGCCTGTTATTCTGGGTTTTTTCACGTATGCAGCTCTAACTAATCCTAAAAAGCAGGAAGCTAAGTGGGCCCAAATGTGCCCCCCGGCAAGGTAGGAGGCCACTTCAGAGTCATACAAGACATTCCATAGGGAAAAGAAAAAGTTGTCCAGTTCCAATAAATCCTGGGTCTGCAGCAGGCCCTTCTGTGTCTTGGAGGATCCCACATATACCAGAGTGGGAAGGGCCCTGAGAAGGGGGACACTTCTTGGCTTTGTTTAAACAGCATTCCCAAACCTGCTTGACCGTGGAACCCTTTCCTCTAGAAACACCTAATAGCAGCCAGAAAGGCCTTGGGATTCCATGGCACCTCATTTTGGAAACTCTTCAGAGGGTGATTAGGGCATTTAACTGAGACAATATACCTAAAGGTACTCAGCCCAGGGCTGGGTACACAGTAAGTGCTCAATAAATGCTAGGGCTGCTACTGAAGCTAAAAGCGGGGCCCATGTCAATCTACTCTGAGCATGGAAGTCACCCCACCCCACCCCGGCCCCTCATTCCTGCCTGTTCCGGGGCTGCAGCCCCCGCCCTGCTCTTTCCGCTTCCGTGGGTCAGCTTGCTCCTGTGGTCCCTTCGTGGGGCGGAGTGGTCTCCTGCAGAGGCTAGGGGGCTGGGGGCGGAGCGCTGCTGGGTTGGGTGGGATCCACCCGGGAAGAGTTGGTTTGCAAAGCTGCAGCAGTGAGGAAGGCGCGGGGTAAAAAGTTTATAAGAGGAATACATTTTTTCTCTTTTGGCAGAATTTAATAGGTGCAGATTGCTCAGGTCCCAAAGCCATGAGGAAAAAAAAGAAAAAGCCCTTTGCCGCTGCTATTGATAACTTGTCTCTCTCCATGTGGTGGGTTCAAAACTAAAAATACTCTTCTCCGACGGCAGGGAAGCCGAGCGCTGTCACATTGCAGAGGAGACTTGAAAGCTGTGTGGGGAAGGCTCAGCTTGGGCCACGTGAGGGCCGGGACCCCGCCTCAGTGGCCAGCCACCCTCTGCCCACCCAGGTTGCATCCAAATAGAAGATTCCCCAGCATTCCACAGAAGGGAGCAGGGAAATGTCCTCTCCATGGACCTGGTGGCGGCAGGGAGGGGAGTGAGCCTCAGGCCGGGCCTCCCCAGGGGCAAACGCCAGGCCAGCAACGCCGGGTATCCGGCATCCTTGGATGCCCAGCTCTGCTGCAACTCTGGCCGCACACTGAGATGCAGAGACGCATCCAGGCTCAGAAAGCTGCTGGGGAAGGAGGAGTGAAGCCGGGGAAAGAGCAGTAGGCCGAGGGCAGGGCTGGCACCGCACTGCTGGCCCGCTCTGCAGCGTGACCCTGGGCCAGCTCCTCTGCTCTCTGAGCCTCAGTTTCACCACTGAAGGGCGAGCAATAGTCTCTGCTGTGCCTTCTGATGCGATGGAAGGAAGGAGGGCGGTGCACGTGAACGTGCCTCCTGAGGGCAAAGTGAGGGTACGTGGCTCCCACGCGGCTGGGGCCTCCAGAGCCCAGGATTCCCAGCTTCGCGCCACAGGCTCAGCTGCTGCCCAGGGGGCTTATGGGCCATGATGTCACCTGATTCTGATTCAGAAGGAGTTGGGACAGGGAGGCTCCCGTCATCCTCGCCTGGGGTGGAGGGACGGTCACAGGCAGACATGACTGCCAGGCTGGCCTGATCTGGGTGCAGTTCTGGTGAGGCCAGTCACCCCAAAAGTTATCTACTAGCCCAGCACTTCTCAAACTCTGAGAGCGCACACACGGATGGACCCCTGGGGTCCTGAGCAGACTCTGGGGCCAAGCCAGGCCCGAGTGCTCAGGATGGAGGGGGCACTGCGATGACCTGCCCCCTCCCGACCATGGGGCAGGGATCAGCTGATATCATGGCCATGAGCCGCACATCCCCCTCCACCGGTCCCAGGAACACCTGGGCACCTATTTCAGATGCAGATCCTGGTCCGGGAGGTCTGGGGCAGGGCTCTGCCTTTCTGTCAAGCTCCTGGGCTGTGCCAGGCTGCTGGGTGGCAGGAACGCACTGGGTCTGGGCCACTTCCTCACTGCAGGTCCTGGGTGAGTCACTTCCCCTGCTGAGGCTCAGTTTGCTCATCTGTACAGTGGGAATGACGATACAGAGTATTTATTTGATTGGCGGTTGTAAACATGAAACTGGATGAGGCACGTAAATCATGGGGCACTGGCTAATGTCAGCTGTCATCACCGTTGTCATCATTATTGCCTGGTCCCAAACCCTCTTTGTCTGCTTTTCTGCTCCCATCTTTCATCCCATTCTTGGAGAATTTTGCTGGACTTGGCCTCCTGACCTACTGAAGGTCATGAAAAACGCTCCTGTTTGGTCCCAAGGCACCCTCCTTCCAGCCTCTAACTGAAGGACGATTCCTGCCCAATTCACAGGGACCAGGAAAGAGGAAGCAACAGCTGACCCTCGGAGCCCAGTTTATTGCATCTGGTTAAAGGGGATAAGCCGACATCCCAGCCACGGGACCCATCTGGGATCAGAGCCCACTCCTACCCCTCAGGCCAGGGCAGAGATGGCCGTGCTCAGCCCTCAGTGATCCGTGGGCAGGTGGGAGCCTCATTCATCCCCACCTCTCCTCTGGCCTGAGCTCTCTGATGCTGCACTCACGCCTGGAGTTCATGGCCGAGAGCTGGGCTGGTGCATGGGGCTCAGAGTCTTAAGAGGCTTGTCAGAGTGAGGGGCCTGTGCTGGACTCAGGCCAGGCGCACGAGGGAAGCTGTGGAGCGTCTCCGTGGCAACTGGCCTTGTCCTTGTCCTGGCTTGGGAGACTGCACGCTGCACCCTTCCCTCTCCAGCCGGTGTCAGTTTCTTCAGAGGTAACCATGGCAATGCCTTTGTTTCCGAGGCCTGGCCCCGCCTCCCTCCCGGCTTTTCTCTCCAACAGTGGCTGGGAGAGCTCCTTCTCAGTCCCTGCACGTCTCCGGGCTCCCGCTGACAGTGGGCCCACCAGTGAGCTGGGGCCAGACCCTGGCATGGGGAGGACTGGCTTTCTGGGCCCAGAGATGCAGCCTGGGCCGCAGCCCTGCCGCACGTGCTTCTGCCCCGCTGTTTACAGGAGGCGCCTTCATCTGCACGGGGGCTGCAGAGGCAGCCACAGTCCAGTCCCCCGCACCCCCGCTGGCAATGAGGAAAGGTTCTGAGGAGGGAGTGCAGAGGCCCAACGGGGGCCAGCTTTGTGGAAGACGCAGTGAGGGGCAGGAGCCTCAGAAAGTGCTATATGATCAGGGGTGGTCTATCAGCACTCTTGTGGCTCCAGGGTCCCAGTGATTCTTTGGTACCACCTCGAACCGGCTTAAGCAGAAAGGAAAACGTGGTCACTCACATTACTGAAAAGTCTAGGATAGAGCTTGCTGAGGGTGCAGCTGGTTCCAGGTGACCCAGGGGTATTTGCTCTTGCTTTCCTCTGGGTTGGTTTCATTCCCAGGTGCCCCCTCCCCTCGTGGTGACAAGATGCCCATCAGTAGCCCCAGACTTATCGATACATCTTTCTGTCACCTAGCCCAGCTCTGTGGCGGTCTGTGGGCAGATGGGAGAGACGTTTGACCTCAGCTTTCCCTCTGGCCTGAGCTCTCTGACCCCCCAGCAAAAGTCCCAGGGCTGACCTTCACTGGCCAGGACAGGGTCACCTGCTCACCCCTGAACCACTCGCTGTGACTCTCAGCAGCCAGCCTGATTCATGTTACTCCACCCACCCCAAACCAGACCCAAGATTTAGATGGGATTGGGTGGGAGAAACCTGGTTTGCAAAGGAAAACCTTGGTAGTCATAGGCTCAAAGAGGTTAGTTTACTTGCCCACGGCCACACAGCTGGTAAGGATGCAAGCTCGGGTCTGACTCCAGAGCTTCTGGGCTTAACCATGGCGTCACTACGGCTCAGTAAGAGCCCCCAAAGGTTTTAAACAAGGGAGTGAGCGGTCAGGGATGCAGCCGGAGGGTACACTGGCGCCGGGTTTTGGTGAGTGGTGAAAGGCACGGCACGGAGGGTGGACGGTGGGAAGCCCTGAAAGATGCTTGAGCTGAGGAAGGCATTTTTAGGAGGGTGACTCCCGCCTCCGCCCGTCCCCGGGGGTTGGGAGCGGCAGGCGCAGATGCCTCAGCGCGCCGAGCACCCGCACCCAGGCCACCCGACTCGTTGTTTGTAAACTCAGCTCAGCCAGCCACGCCCCTTCCTCCCACCCGCCCGCCCCTTTCGGGTCAATATCTGCATATCCCCGCCTCTCCCTTCCTTGATTGGTTATCCGAGTCGTCACTCCTCCGCGTGGGCCGGACTCTCGAGGGGCGGAGGGCGGGGCCGCTCCGGCGGCGCTATTAGCATAGTCCCGCCTTCCGGCTCGGCCCTCGGGCCGGGCGCTGATTGGGCGGGCGGCGGCCGACGCGACGGCGCCGGGCGCAGCGAGTGGCGGGCGCCGGCTGTCAGTCGACTGGGCAGCCGGCCGCACTTCCGCCTTGGTGTCAGTGGGTCGCGGGCCTGCGGGGCGGGGGCGGGGCGGGCAGCGGAGCTCGGTCGGCGCTGGAGGGATCGCGGTCCAGGTGAGTGACCCGGCCGGGACCCCGACCCCGCGTCGCCCGGGAACGGCGCCCGGCATCGGGCGGGCGGGCCTGGGCTGCGGGCGGCGGGGAGGCCGGGCCGGGACGAGTGGAGCCGGAGCCCCGTGCCCCCCGCGCGCCGGCCAGGCCCCGACCCCGGCCCCGGCCCGGCCGGCCCCCCGCCGCTCGCCCGCCCGCCCGCCGGCCGCGTCCCGGCCCGGAGGAAACTTGGGAGGAAAGTTGGCGGCCGGCGGCGGGGGCGGCGGGCCTGGGTACCGGGCGGCCGCCCAGACCCCGCGTCGCCGGGCAACTGCGGCCCCGGGGCCGCACTGCCGGACACCGCACCCGGAAGTCGGATGGAGAGCTGGCCCGGGCACCCGCCAGCCCCTCTCAGCGGCAGGGATGAGTCGGAGGGCGCGCTGGGCAGGGGCGCTGGGACGCCCGACTTTCCCTTGTGTCTAAGGTAGCCGGCGCCCGCGGTCAACCAGTCAGGAAGGGCCCAGGGTGAAGAGTCAGTGTCCCCGCTCGCGGTGCAGCCCTCGCCCCGCTCCCCTGCCCGGGCGACCACCTGTGGGTTTGTCTCGACCCTGCAAGGTGTTGTGCTCGTGTCCACCCCTTCCCCTGCTCTTCATTTTGTTTTTGTCAACCTTAGCAGACTGTACCTGCTGGGGAGAGCTCTTTACCTAACACATATGTTAGATCACTTAGATTTGTAATTGATTTTAAAAGCTTCCTTCTGTTTCCAGTTACATTCCAGTAATCAGCAGAATAAATCTTGAGACTTTATAAGCCCAGAACAAGACTGTTGGGTAATCACCAATCAGTCTTCCCGGGTTTTTCTGGGAGAAGCAGCCAGGTGGTGTTACGATGTCCCTGGCCCTCTTGAGTGTGAGGGTCACCTCCCAGGAAGCTGTGTTCCTGTCCCTGGGGTTTTTATCCTGACGGGTCAGTCTAGGACAAGCTCTGGACCGGCAGTCAGCAGCTTTTGCACTAGTCCCTTTTCTGGGGCTGCCCGTGCACATCTGGAGACGTGGTCTCACTCAGTTCAGTTCAACAGACATTTCTGGGATGCCCGCTGCATGCCTGGCTGCAAGCTGTGGGACCTCTCCATCCACTGGAGCTGGAGAGCAGAGGTGTCGTGGGACCCCCCGTCCTCGTGGCTCCTTGCCCTGGTGGCAGAGCGAAGGCCCTTCCTGACTTTGTGCGCTTGGCAGTGTCTTCCCATCTCTCCTGGCCTCAGTTCCTTCCTCTGCGACGTGTGCCGTTTACCTGGCAGGGCCATAAGAGCAGCAGATGAAATGCTTGTCTCCGGCAGTCCCTGGCATGTGGTAGGTGCTCCAAATTGTTCGTTCCCATCCCCCTTGATGAGGACGGGAACGTTATAGGCTGCACTTCCCCCTTGTCCAGCACAGCGCCTGGCAGGGTGCTGTCATTTAGTACACGGATGGCTGAATCTCCTTAGAATTTACCTTTCCCGTTTGCCTCACCTGTCCTTCTGTTAATAACAGCTCTTATCTAAGATGACAGTAATACATGACAAGTGTTGTTCCGGGACTGCTATAAGCACATTATATTCACTTTATTCATGTGGTTTTCACAACAAACTACAAGACTTGTTCTTAGTTCCATTATCCTTTGTCTATTCATGAGGAAGCTGAGGAACAGAGAGGTTAAGTAACTTACTCTAAATCACACAGTAGTTAGTTATGGAGCAGGGATTTGAACCCAGGCAGTCTGGCTCCAGAGTCTACGCCCTTAAATACCTCTCTCTCCTGCCTTTCAAAACCAACATTTTCATTTACAAGGTCCCCTCAGCATTTTTCTGTGGAACATTTAGTTGTGCTGCATTACTGTGTGTCAGAACTTTGTTTCTTGCAGCACACATAACTGATAGATTTTCATTTCGGGTGAGCATGAATGTTTATAAAACCATTTTATTTCTTCTAAAATAAAGTAGTAATTCTCTATCTGGCTATCCAAGATTTTGCTGAAATACCCCACCTGCTGCCCCGTTCCCCGGTTAGTAGGGAAGTCGTTGATGTTCACGGTGTGAAAAGGGCGAGTTGGCGGAGGAGGGGTGATGATGGATAGACACACTGTAAAGCACGAGGTTGTGATTTTGAATTCATTTCTGAGCGAACTTAATGTGGTGAACTTAAAGCCGTAAACCATGTACTTAGGGCTTTCCTTTCTCCTCCCACATGCATTCAGAGGGGTCAGCTCTGGTTTAACATTTTGATGAGCAGTGTTATTTCAGTGTTTGAAAAGTGCCACTTGACCTTCGTCTTAATGCCTCTTATCCGTGCCTTCCAGGAAATGCTAGCAAATGAGTCTTGGATATGTACTTAAAACTAGGTCGACTTTTAAAATCTTGTTATATTCAGCTAATTGCGAAAGTGACAATTCTTTTTTTGGTGGCGAAATTTTGGAAACGTTTTATGTATTCTTATACTATCTTCAAATGATTTCCTTAGTATTCCTGTGAAAAGCCAAGGCCGTATCTTTTCCTAGGAGTTTGGCTCTGGCAGATATAAGGTGTGCAGGGCTTGCATCTGTGAGCGAAAGCTGTGATGATGGTCCTCAGGTGGCTAACGTGTTCCACTTGAGAGTTTAAGAATCTTTCCGGAGGTGGCCTGGGGCTCTCAGGTTTTGACCCCATCGCTGTCTAACTTTGATGGGAGGAAAGTTACTTATCTGCTCTTGCCTCAAGGGTGTTGGCCTGTAAAGTGGGTTATTGCCAGGAATATATGTGAAAATGTAACCTGAGAGGCTCTGGTATTGTAATAGGTGCTGAGTAGACCTTCTGTCCCAGACCTGAGAGCACTGAAATTGACCCCACCCGACACTGACACCGACAAACAAATGCAGTGCAGAAGTGAAGCTAAGGAAATCTTTGGTAGGTAGGTTTGCAGTTCTACTGAAATGAGCTACAGTAACACTTCTAAGTTATGACTATTCAAGTGGGGTTGTCTTATAAAAAGACCCCTGGACCCGTGCAGTTCCTCTCCTGAGGACTCAGGACGGCACGCAGACAGCGGGGCGAGGTTTAATTTCTGAAACTTGGTGCGCTTTAAGGTTGAATGATAGCTTCTTGAGACTGGAAGGAAGTTAGTATTTGAACACTATTGATTATTTACAAATACTTAAATCCTAAGAATTTTTAATATTTTAGGTTCTAGTTTGGCACTTTAAATGCAGTTTCCATGTACAGTGATTAATTTGTGTCTCTGCTGCAGTCAAAGTGTTTTTGCTGATAAATCCCAGGCGATGGCGTTGCAGCCGTATCACACTCTGGCTGGAAGCGTGTGTGGAGTATCGGCCCAGCCCTGCAGCTCCCCTTAACAAACACGTAATGAAATGGTCACTTCGACGTGGCCATGAACTTTGTGGCGCTTATTTCCTTTTCCTTCCAAATTCAGAAAAGAACTCAGGGTCATTGGGCAGAATTTCAAAGCATCACCATCTTTCAGCTGGATCTCCCGGTGGTGCAAATACTGTAATCTCTGCAATGAGCTAAACAGTGGAGGTCAGCCTTCAGAAGGGACTGTGTTTGAGAAACACGGAGGTCTGGAGACTTCTGCCTGATGTTTGTGTGTGTCTTTCTTTGCTTTTTCATTTCATCAGTGGAATTCTTGCAGGATTTCTTTTGAGACACAAACTCCCACGTCAGTGCTGGCTGGCTCGGCCCTGGCCCTGTAGCCTGGGAGCCTGGTGGGAAGGTGCACACTGTTGAGGGTTTACAGGGCCTGGCACTCTCCTGGGCACCAACCCCCCCTACACACACACAGCCTCCCTGTCTGTTCAGGAAGCCTCCGCAGCGCTGGGCGCCGGGGTCACATCAGCAGAGGGAATGGTCTGTGTGGCTTTGGGTTGGGCAGACCTGTCTGACCTCTGAGCTCGTACCTTTACCAGAGGGGCGGGACCACTGGCCTTAACAAGTGCCCAGGGAAGCACCTGTTCCAGGCAGGACGCGGGTTCTTGGGGGAGAGCCTGGCGTGAGGAATGGTCTTGTAGGGAAGTCGTCCTGAATCCAGGTTCTAGGAAAGACGATGGTCGCCATGGGGGCAGGGGAGGCTGTGTGTTTTACTGAACAAACGAAAGGCTGATTGTGAGAAAAGATCAGCTGTGACCTGGCGCCTGTACCACCGTGCTTGGCTGGAAAGTGACTTCCGCTGTCGCTTTAAACCAGGTAAGCATGTGATTTGATGGCCAAACTGTGAAACTTTGAGGGTGAACAGGAGCACCACGATGAATTCTAGCGGTGACAGATGTGAACCGGGGCGCGGGGCGCCCTGTTGGACACGCGAGGGGCGAGAACCAGAGCCATCCTGCCCCGGACTTGGTACCAGTGAGGCACCAGTGCCTGTGTGCTAAAGAAACTTTAACCGTGGGGTGTGTTCTAACACACGAGGGAGAGGGTAGGGGGGTCCCGGGGCGGGGGCGGCTCCAGAGCGCTGCCCTGGGGTCTGTCTCGGAGGTAGGGCGCTGTGGGTTCAGCTCTGAGGCTTCTCACCAGAAAAACCTGCGGAACTCTGTAAAGTGTAGGCTCGAGGCCCAGCCCCGGATCTCCTGGATCCAGGCTTCTAGGCGGGAGGCCCAGGGCCGTGTGTGTGTGTGGTGGGGGGGGGGGGCACACTCCCGTGATTCCAGTGTGGCTGGTGTGCTCGCCAGAGCTTGGGTCCCACCGTGGGGTGCTAACCTGTTTTGCATCAGGGACCCCCTCCTTTGAGAACCGAATGAAGAGTCTGAGTCGTGTTCCTGGGGAAAAATGAACACAAACAGAATTTTGTAATTTTTCGCTTTTTATTTGTTTCTCGTTTTTTGGGGGGGGGGGGGGTTGGTGGTTAGAAATTCGTGGACTTCCCTGACGTTGGTTTAAACACCCACCCCGTTAGTGCTCGGGAAGCATGGTTAGGGGTGACGGGGGCAGGCGCGACGCCGGATGATACATTTCTCAGCAGGGTGAAACCGGCCAGGGGCCGAGCAGGTCCTACTTGGGCGAGAGCTGACGGGAAGGACCTGGAACAGGAGAGGGAAGGAGGCGAAAGGGCGAGGATGTCAAACCGGACCCTGCCCTGTGATGGAGGTGGCACCTGAAGCATCCTGCCCCACTGCGTCCGCGCCCTTGGTCCTCAGCAGAGGTGGCCAAGCCGTGGGGAGGGGCACTTCAGTGGTCTGCCTTCTCCGCGGCTCAGCGCGCTGCCTCTGCTGTGGCTGCCGCTCTTGTGGTTTTCTGTGAACACGGCCCCAGAGGCTATGGACGGGCTCCCTGTTCAGAGCTCTCTCACCCACTGCCCGGGCTGCCTTCAAACCACTCTGCTTTACTCTGGGTTCCAGAATGATGAGGTTGGTTCCGACAAACGCGTCTGCGCCCAAGAACATCCATTCATCTCATGCAGTGCTTGTTTGCCGTGCCCTGTGCTGGGCTGTAAAAGCGTTTTCCTCGACGCGCGCTACGTCTTCGGTGCTCACTGCTGCATAGGAAGCAGTTGCTTCGGGGCGGGGGCGCGGCACGGGACTGGAGGGACTCTGTTGAGGGCGAGGGTGTGGGTGGGCTCCAGGCTCCTGCCGAGTCCCAGCCGGAAGTGTGGCTCCTGTGGCCGCTCCTGGGGCCGGGCTGGTTGCCCTGTGCCTGCCCTTCAAGGCCTCCCGGTTGGGGTGGAGTAGGGTAAACAGTGCGCGATGAATGCAGTTGTTTACACAGCAGGGAGGTTCCTTTACCTTCCTCAGGTCTGGAAACTTCCCGCTTCTTGCCTGAACCCCTGAGCGCGTCGGCCAGTCCGTGTGCTGACTGTAACCTGCTGGCCGGCGTGGATGAGACGGGAGGCCTTGTGGGGCCAGGCTGCCCCGGCCCCCCACGCTGGCACCCACCCTCAGGGAAGAAGCTTTAGGTTCCCTGAAGCATCAGGCAGCTGATTTTGTGATGAAGATCACGCAGCCCTGCAGAAGGCCGGTGCTGTTAAAGCTACACAGACAGAAAACACACGTTGACTGGTTTCGCCCTCAGAATGGCGCTCTGAAGGAGCCTCGTGCACACCTGGGCTGAACCGGCTTCTGCTCGAGCATCAGGAGCCGGCATCCAAAAGGCCACTCGATTCCTCCCTGTGGTCACCGAGACACGTGTGCGCGGGCGCTCTGCGGAGGATGGCCACCCTTTCAAGAGGCTTTGCTGGAATAGAGTGGGGCATTTATTTGATTCCACCCCTAAGCTTTTACAGCCACAGGATTGTGAAGGCCTGATCTTTCTGCAGCAGCTAGCAAAATGCACATTCAGTGAGTACAAGGTGAGAAAGCCAGGGTGGCTTTGGGAATAAGGATACAGGGCAGGCTTGGCCTGATGCCCTTCTCTGCGCTCCATCCGTGGCTGGCTGTGGAAGGCTGTGGAGACCGGGCCAGCCCTGCTGCCGCCGCCTGGACATGTGCACGGAGGCCAAGCACTGCCGGCTCCGCCTGCCGCCTCCTTCCCACGCTCCTCCCTCTGCCTGGTGGGGCCACTGGAGCTTCCTAGGGCCCCCGTGGTGTGCCAGCCCAGTGAGGCCCTAGAGCGCTCTGTCCAGGATGGACGCCACCTGCCAGGTGGGCCGTTGAAGTGGAAGAAATTCAGCCGGGTCGCATCACAGAGAAAGAAACGTTGGCTTCCTCTCCACGTGGTTCAAGTGCTCAAGGTCACCCGCGGCCAGTGGCCACTGCCCTGGGCAGAGCAGATCCGAGCGTTTCCAGCACAGCCAGAGGTTCTGCAACGCGGCTCTGGAATCTGTAGAGGTTGAGTGTTTGTTTCCAGTAAGTTTTGTTCTTTTACAAAAGAAAGAAAGTGGGCACAGTGGCATGGTGGGCGTGACTAGGACAGGGGTCGTTAGGCATCCAGGGGGGCTTCCTTTGCAAAGTGGGCATCTCAAAACTGGAACACTGAAACAGTCAGTGACTGTGGAGGTGGTGTGGCCAGGCAGCACCGTCCACCCTCAGTGGCACTGCCCCGTGGAGAGGGTGAGGCCTCCTGGAGGCCCCAGGGCTGCTGGCGGCCCCGGGCCTCGAGCCTGTCTCGGGCCGGCCGGGTTGGGAGAGCCTCCGCAGGCCGGCGCGGTCCTCAGGGTGTGTTCCCATCACCTAGCAGCCTCGGCTTCACTTCTCCCAGCTTAATTTTCCCATCCCCATCCTTCAGTTCTTAATTCCTCCTGATAATAAGTGTGTCCATTGCGTGTTAAACTCTGTGGTTTTCACGCTCAGAAGTGACACTGGTTCCACGTTCTTGGTGGGCACCCCAGCCTGCGCGCTCTGGTAGCATTACGCGTCACCATAGCATCTTTCTGGGGTCTGACAGGCCAGCCTCAGGCGGCGTGGCCGGGTTGGTCCCTGCCCTAGGCCGCTCCCTGGGAGGAGAGGCCCGTGGGGAGGCGCCAGTGCCTTTGGTTTGTTCTGTCACTGGCCCGTGGCACGCCGCTGCTGTCTGCACTGTGCACGGGCCCGTCTGCTTCTGGGACGGGTTTGGCCTTGACCTTAAGAGCTGTGGGGCAGTGAGAGCCTTACGGATGGACCGTGCTCTTGAAGGCTGCTGCTTGCTCGCTTCTGTTTCTGACTCGTTCATGATGGAAACCCAGTTTTCTGCATACGGTGGGTTGAGCAAGTGTCCGGTTAGTGAAGCTTGCCCCTTGGCTGAGGCCCTGGCCGTGTCTCACCTGCAGTTCTTTGGGGGCACCTGCTCTGTGACCGCCCTCTGAGTGTGACCTCTGTGGGGGAAGGGGGTGGGACCAGGCTTCGTGGGGTCTTCTCTGCAGGTCTCCTGGCCAGTTCTTCCGCGCCCTGTTCCTCAGGTTCCAAACCCGCCTCCCGCCCTGAGCCACTGCCCTCATAGCTCTGCAGCTCCCTGATCTCACTCGGCCAGTTGCCTTTCCTGGTGGAAATGGGCTGCAAAGTTTATGCTGCATTACATTGAACCGTTAGAAGGAGAAACATACCCTGAGGTTGGAGTGTTGGATGGGGTTTGGGCCCTTCTTAGCGAGAGTCTGTCATTTGAGAATCTATCAAAGTTCCCAGTGGAACTTTTCCTTTCCAGAGTACTGCTGCGTAAGCTTGGCACACAGAGCGTGGAGCTCTGTGCATAATTGTTCATTTCTTGTTTGTCCTACTTACTAATGTATTTTTTTCCAATTTAAAAAATTGGGGACTTCCTTGGTGGCGCAGTGGTTAAGAATCCGCCTGCCAATGCAGGGGACACGGGTTCGATACCTGGTCCAGGAAGATCCCACTTGCCACAGGGCAACTAAGCCTGTGCACCACAACTACTGAGCCTGCGCTGTAGAGCCCGCGAGCCACAACTCCTGAAGCCCATGTGCCTAGAGCCCGTGCTCCACAACAAGAGAAGCCACCGCAAGGAGAAGCCTGCGCACTGCAACGAAGAGCGGCCCCCGCTCGCCGCAACTAGAGGAAGCCCGCGCGCAGCAACGAAGACCCAACGCAGCCAAAAATAAATAAATAAATAAAGATAAAATAAAGTGAGAAAATATATTTTTTAAAAAATTGTGGTAAAATACACATAGCATAAAAATTACCATCTTGACCATGTTTAAGTGTGCAGTTCAGTGGTTGTATATACAGCCATCACCACTGTCCATCCCCCTCGCTCCTTTCATCTTGTAAAAGGGAAACCCTTTACCCATTAAACACCAAGTCCCCACCCCCTCCCCCAGCCCCTGACAACCACCTTCTACTTTCTGCCTCTATGAATTTGACTCCTCCAGGGACCTCAGATAAGTGGAATCACACAATATTTGTCTTTCTGTGTCTGGCTTATCTCACTGGTCAAAATGCCCTCAAGGTTCGTCTATGCTGTAGCATAGTACAGGATTTCCTTCCTTTTTAAGGCTGAATAATATTCTACTGTATGTCTAGACCACATTTTGCTTATCCTTTTGTTTGTGGATGGACACTTGGGTTGCTTCCATGTTTTAGCTATTGCGAATAATGCTGCTGTGAACTTTGGTGTGCAAATATCCCTTCGAGACCTTGCTTTCAATTCTTTTGGGTATATACCCAGAAGTGGAATTGCTGGATCACATGGTAATTCTGTTTTTAATTTTTTGAGGAACTGCCCTACCGTTTCCCACAGCAGCTGTACCATTTTACATTCTTACCAGCAGTGCACAACGGTTCCTGTTTCTACATATCCTCACCAAGACTTGTTATTTTCTGTGGTTTTTTTTTTTTGATAGTAGCCATCCTAATGGGTGTGAGATTGTATCTCATTATAGCTTTGATTTGCATTTCCATGATGTTTAGTGAGTTGAGCATCTTTTCATGTGCTTATTGGCCATTTGTATATATGTTCTTTGGTGAAATGTCTATTCAAGTCTTTTGCCCATTTTTGAATCAGCTCGTTTGTTTTTTGTTATTGAGTGTTAGGAGTTCTCTATATATTCAGGATACTAATCTGTTGTCAGATGTATGATTTACGAATATTTTCTCCCATTCTGGGGTTGCCTCTGTACTCTGTTGATAGTGTCTGACGCACAGATTTTTAAATTTTTCATAAAGTCCAGTTTGTCTAATTTTTCTTTAATTGCCTCTGCCTTTGGTGTCTTATCCAAGAAATCATTGCCAAATCCAAAGTTGTAAAGGTTTTGCCATATGTTTTCCTCTAAGAGTTTTTTAGTTTTAGATCTTACATTTAGGTCCTTGATCCATTTAGAGTTAATTTTTCTATATGGTGTAAGATAGGGTCCCACTTCATTCTTTTGCATGTGGATATCCAGATTCCCAGCACCATTTGTTGAAGACACAGCCCTTTCCTACTTGAATGGTCTTGGCACACCTGTCACAAATCACTTGATGGTATATGTGAGGGTTTATTTCTGGGCTCCCTCTTCTTTTCCATTGGTCTTTGTGCCAGTACCACATTGTTTTGATTACTGTAGTTTTGCAGTAAGTTTTGAAATCAGGAAGTGTGAGTCTTCCGGCTTTGTTCTCCTTTCTTCAAGATTGTTTTGGCTATTCAGGGTCGAGATTCCATATGAATTTTAGAATGGATTTTTCTGTCTCTGCAGAAAACACCATTGGGGTTTGATAGGGGTTTTATTGAATCTGTAGATTGCTTTTTGTAGTACTGACATCTTTTTTTTCTTTTTTTTTTAATTGGAGTACAGTTGCTTTACAATGCTGTGTTAGTTTCTGCTGTGCAACGAAGTGAATGAATCAGCTATATGTATACATATATCCCCTCCCTCTTGGGCATCCCTCCCACCCCCCATCCCACCCATCTAGGTTGTCACAGAGCACCGAGCTGAGTTCCCTGTGCTATATAGCAGGTTCCCACTAGCTATCCGTTTTACACAGGGTAGTGTGTGTATTGCAATCCTAATCTCCCAGTTAGTCCCACCCCCGCTCCCATGTCCACACGTCCATTTTCTACGTCTGTGTCTCTATTCCTGCCCTGCAAATAGGCTCATCTGTACCGCTTTTCTAGATTCCACGTATATGTGTTAATATCCGATATTTGTTTTTTTCTTTCTGACTTACTTCACTCTGTATGACAGACTCTGGGTCCATCCATATCTCTACAAATGACCCAGTTTTGTTCCTTTTTTATGGCTGAGTAAGTGTTGACATCTTAATATTCAGTCTTCCAGGCCACATGGGATGTGTTTCCATTTGCTTATGTCTTTAATTTCTTTTGGTAGTGTTTTCTAGCTTTCATTGTACAGTCTTTAACCTCCTTGGTTAATTCCTAAGTACTTTATTGTTTTAGATGGTAGTGTAAATGGAATTGTTTTTGTTTTTATTTTTTAGAAAATGAGGTATTTTTTAAAAATTAATTAATTTATTTGACTGTGTTGGGTCTTCACTGCTGTGCATGCACTTTCTCTAGTTGTGGCGAGCGGGGGCCACTCTTCGTTGTGGTGTGCGGGCTTCTCATTGTGGTGGCTTCTCTTGTTGCGGAGCATGGGCTCTAGGCACGCAGGCTTCAGTAGTTGTGGCTCGCGGGCTCTAGAGCGCAGGCTCAGTAGTTGTGGCACACGGGCTTAGTTGTTCCGCAGCATGTAGGATCTTCCCGGACCAGGGCTCAAACCCATGTCCCCTGCATTGGCAGGCGGATTCTTAACCATTGTGCCACCAGGAAAGTCCTTATTTATTTTTTTTTGTAATTTTATTTATTTATTTATTTATTTATTTATTTATTTATTTATTTATTTATGGCTGTGTTGGGTCTTCGTTTCTGTGCGAGGGCTTTCTCTAGTTGCGGCAAGCGGGGGCCACTCATCATCACGGTGCGCGGGCCTCTCACTGTCGCGGCCTCTCTTGTTGCGGAGTACAGGCTCCAGACGCGCAGGCTCAGCAATTGTGGCTCACGGGCCTAGTTGCTCCGCGGCATGTGGGATCTTCCCAGACGAGGGCTCGAACCCGTGTCCCCTGCATTGGCAGGCAGATTCTCAACCACTGTGCCACCAGGAAAGTCCTTATTTTTTTAATGTAAGTGATGGTAGCTATAAATTTTCCCCTTAGCACTGCTGTCACTGCATCCCGTAAATTTTGGTGTGTTGTGTTTTTATTTTCATTTGTTTCTAAAGATTTCCTAATTTCACTTGTAACTTTTTTCTTTGATCTATTGGTTTTTTAAGAGAATTTTTTGTTTTGTTTTGTTTTGGCCGTGCCGTGAGGCTTACGGGATCTTAGTTCCCTGACTGGGGATTGAACCTGGGCCCCCGGGAGTGAAAGCCCGAGTCCTAACCACTGGACCACCAGGGAATTCCCAAGAGAATGTTACTTAGTTTCCAGAATTTTGTGAATTTTCCATTTTTCCTTCTGTTACGGATTTTTTAAAAATTAATTTTTATTGCAGTATGGTTGCTTTACAATGTTGTATTTAGCCTACGCTGCATAAGAAAATGATTCAGCTATGCACATACAGATATCCCCTCCCTTTTGGACTTCGCTCCCATTTAGGTTACCACAGTGCATTAGGTAGAGTTCCCGGTGCTACACAGTATGTTCCCATCAGTTGTCTATTTTATACATAGTACCTGTTACTGATTTCTAACTCATTCTCTTATGGTCAGAGAAGATGCTTTGTATATCTGTCATTTAAAATCTCTTGAGAAGTAATCTGTGGCCTAACATATGGTCTATCCTGGAGAACGTCCCATGTGTACTTGAGAAGAAGGTGTGTTCTGTTGTTGGGTGGAGTTCTGGATACGTCTGTTAGATCTAGTTGGTTGATTGTGTTGTTCAAGTCCTCTGTTTCTTTATTTATCTTCTATCTGGTTGATGCTTGCTAATGTATTTTTAAATTACTAAATAAAATTTATATTATTTTGAACAATTTAAATTCAGAATTGATATTTAACCACAAAAGTAGCTTCAGAATCTTCACATTATTGGTGAGCTTTTCTTTCTTTGTGAAGATCACATCTAGGTTGCCTCGCCCATTTTTTATTGAGAAAGAGAAGCAAACGCGCAATTCGAGTCTCTAGTGAGTTGACGGTGGAGATTAACCCCCAGGTCCCTTAGCCGGTCACTTATTCCTCAGTGGCTGGGTCTGCTTTTCTAAGAAAATGTAAAGGTGGGTTTGTAAGACTTGAATGCAGATCTTCATGTACGTGGCGGTGGACCCTGCGTTTGGAGCCGGGTCCTGGGAGCTCGGGGCAGCGGGGTCGGAGTGGGCGCCTTGAAGAGAGCTGGGGGGCCCTGTGGGGGGCCAGGCACCTTGTGCGGACCTGGCAGCGGCGGGGCGCCCTGGCTGGTGTCCCCTGAAGAGGCCGGGAGGGAGCGCTTGCTGCGGGGCTGGAGGAGGGGCCCCGGAGGCCAGCAAAGATGTCCAGCACAAGCTTATTTTTCTGTGTTTTTCTCTAGAGTTAGAAAAGGAAGCAGCTGACCAGGAAGAGCTGATTTTAAAAAAGAAAGCCCTTTCCTGAAGCACTGTCTTCATGGATCGTTCTCTGAGGGCACAACAGACGCGCTGGAAAAGAGGCTTCGGCTCCCACCCACCCTGCGGTCCCCTCCACAGGGGTGTGGCCGGATGGGGGCGGGGCCCACAGGGTCAGAGGCCACTCAGCGGGGTGCGGACCGGCGGGTCCTGCAGCAGCAAGGCTTCTGAGGGGGGGTCAGGTGGGGGGCAGACTGAGGGGGAGTGAGGATGCCCTGCCCTCTCTGCCCCCAGGGTGCCCCCCACCCGGGAGAGGCCCTCTCCTCCAGGCCTGGCCTCCTCACCGCCCTCTCGTGTGGCTTGATTCTCCGTAGCAGTGCCTAGTTTCCACTGGGCAAAACGAAGAAGATACCATGTGTGTGAATCGCCTGCACACTGGGTGGGAGTAACTCTCCACCATGCACACGCGAGCAAGTCCGATGGCTGCTGTGAGGCTTTTGGCCTTGACCTTGTGGAGCCTCCCCAGACGGGGCTCCGGTGCTTGGTGACGGTCGGACCGCGTGGTCCTGTAGCAGGGTTGCAGGGACTGCAGCTGTGTCACGGTCCCAGCTGTCGGCCCAGCCTGTGACTTCAGTGTTTGTCCAACTGGACATCTTACACCCTTATTTTAAAGACTTTCCATAAGTTTGGATTGATTTACTTTTTTTTTTTTTTTTTTTTTTTTTTTATTTATTTATTTTTAGCTGTGTTGGGTCTTCGTTTCTGTGCGAGGGCTTTCTCCAGTTGCGGCAAGCGGGTGCCATTCTTCATCGCGGTGCGCGGGCCTCTCACTATCGCGGCCTCTCTTGTTGCGGAGCACGGGCTCCAGACGCGCAGGCTCAGTAGTTGTGGCTCACGGGCCTAGTCGCTCCGTGGCATATGGGATCTTCCCAGACCAGGGCTCGAACCCGTGTCCCCTGCATTGGCAGGCAGACTCTCAACCACTGCGCCACCAGGGAAGCCCCTGATTTACTTTTAACATTAGGACTTTTGTTACAAGTGAGGAAGCATATAAAAAAGGAAAATACCACAGCTTTCAACATGCCTTTTATTATGGGAGATTTTATTTTATTTTATTTTTTAATAACAAAGGATGTAGTCTTTTATTATTCTTTAAAAAATTTTTTTAAAGATTTAATTTTATTTATTTTTGACCGCGTTGGGTCTTCGTTGCTGCACGCGGGCTTTCTCTAGTTGCGGCGAGCGGGGGCTACTCTTTGTTGCAGTGCACGGGCTTCTCATCGCACTGGCTTCTCTTGTTGCGGAGCACGGGCTCTAGGCACGAGGGCTTCAGTAGTTGTGTCTCGCGGGCTCTAGAGGCTCAGTAGTTGTGGCGCACAGGCTTAGTAGCTCCGCGGCATGTGGGATCTTCCTGGACCAGGGATCAAAACCTGTGTTGCCTGCATTGGCAGGCGGCTCCCTATCCACTGTGCCACCAGGGAAGTCCCGGGAGATTTTAAATGTACAGAGAAGCAGACAGAATAGCGCAGTGGTCCCCTGTGAGCCCATTTCTAGCCTCAGCAGTTTACCAGTTCCTGGCCCATCTTGTCCCATTAATCACCCTGCCCACTCCTCCCAAGTCATTTTGAAGAAAATCCCAGACATGCTATCATTTCATCTGTACATATTTCAGTGTGTAGCTCTAAAAGATAAGGCCTCTTTTTTTTTTATTTATTTTTTTAATTTTTTAAAATATTTCAGCTTACTTTTTTTTTTTTTTTAAACTTTGGGTTTATTTATTTTATTTATTTATTTATTTATGGCTGTGTTGGGTCTTCGTTTCTGTGCGAGGGCTTTCTCTAGTTGTGGCGAGCGGAGGCCACTCTTCATCGCGGTGCGCGGGCCTCTCACTATCGCGGCCTCTCTTGTTGCGGAGCACAGGCTCCAGACGCGCAGGCTCAGTAGTTGTGGCTCACGGGCCTAGTTGCTCCGCGGCATGTGGGATCCTCCCAGACCAGGGCTCGAACCCGTGTCCCTTGCATTGGCAAGCAGATTCTCAACCACTGCGCCACCAGGGAAGCCCCCGATAAGGCCTCTTCTTAAAATAGATTTAAAAATTTTTTTTTGTTTTTTGGCCGTGCCACACAGCATATGGGATCTTAGTTCCCTGACCAGGGATCAAACCTGCATCCTCTGCATTGGAAGCACGGAGTCTTAACCACTGGACCGCCGGGGAAGTCCCGATGCTCTTTTTAAAAAATGCAATTATGACACCTGTGCCTTTTTGTAAAGTATCATTTTTGTGGTATAATTGACATACAGTTAAGTTGCACATATTTAAAGTGTACAGTGAGTTTTGACCTATGTCTACACCCATGAAACTGTCACCTCAGTCGAGATAGCAGAGTATCCCTTCACCTGTCATTCTCTTTTTCCTTTGTGACTTATTGGTTGAAGAAGCTGGGCTTTGCCCTGTAGACTTTCCCAGAGTCTGGCTTTTGCCCACTGTGTCCCCATGGTGGAGGTTAGCATGTTCCTCTGTGCTCTGCGCTCCTTCAGTTGATAGTTACAGTTGGAGGAGGGCCGGGGTTTGGCTTGCTTTTCTTGACAGGACCCCTTCAGAGGAGTCACACAGCACATCTGGGTCTGTGACAGCACAGCTGTGGGTGGTCAGTGACCAGACGTGGGAATTCGTCAGGGTTGTGCACGGCGACGCCACACACCCGGAGTCCTTCCTGGATCGGCAGGAACGCCTCTAAAAAGTGGGGCAGAGAGGGACTTCCCTGGCCCGGTGGTTAAGAATCCTCCTTCCAATGCAGGGGACGTGGGTTCGATCCCTGATCGGGGAACTAAGATCCCACATGCCGAGGGGCAACTAAGCCAGCGTGCCACAACTACTGAGCCGGAGCGCTCTAGAGCCCGCGCCACAACTAGAGAGCCCACTTGCCACAATGAAAGATCCCACATGCGCAACTAAGACCCGATGCAGCCAAATAAATCAATAACTAAAGTGGGACGGGGAGTCTGTGCAGGAAGGCAGCTGAAAGGCTTGACGCTTCCCTGTCGTGTCCTGGTTTTCAAAAGACTGTGTTGGCATCATCCATCCAGTGGTGACCAGTTAATTTCTTTTTCAGCATCTCTGTGAACTCGGGGACTTAAATGTATGGAATGTGTTCCATCCGTCTGGCTGTTCACGGGGCTCACATTGTCCCGTTGTCGCAGTGGGAACCTCTGTAGGTTCGACTGAGCCTTTTGACCTGACCCCAGTAGTCCTGCCAGCTTCCTGCTGCCTCTAGAGGGACCCGAGTCCTGGACTGAGCCATTTCTCCTCCAGGGAACACTGGTTCCTTTTAGTGGCTTCTAGAGGTCAAATATATTGCAGGATGTTGTATATGGGACCTGTCATATCAGAGAGGAATCAGAAGCATTAACAGCTTCTCTAATTTGCCAAAGAAAACCCAACCATCAACTACTAAGTGAGGCTTTGAATGGGTGTTTCCAGGAGCTGCACAGGTGTCCGGTTCTGCTGGCTGGTTGGGAGGTTGGGAAAGGAAAAGGAAACTCTGGAAGAGCCTTTTGGGGAAGGAAGAGCGGAACGACCTAATGCCAGTTTGTTGCATGATGTAGACGCTCACACGTGCTCAGGATGGAGCCCAGAGATGAGCGCTTTGGAGGTGTCACCAAGCTCCGGGTGGCCACTCCAAGGACAGAGGATGCATCCCCCCTTGGGACCACTGTTCCTTCACTGCTCTCAGAACTGGAGGAGAGCTCTTGGTCCCGTCGCTACCTGGCTCACACAATTAAATATGGGTCTTTGCTTATTTTCATAAGAAGTCAAACCTTTTGGGACAAGGTTGACCTTTTGCTTCAGTCTCTTGCCATTTATGAAATACTGTGCTTCATGATGGGAGAAGTTAATATACATGAGTTCTACTAAAATATTGAGCTAAAATAATTTTGAGAAAATTTAAGTTGATTACAGTTTATACTGATAACAACTAACTTACACAGCAGTCTTAATTTTCCAGAATTGAAAATTGGTTTCAGGTTGATGTGAAATAAATGTTTTCACATAACTTTGCGTTTATTTATAACCGTTTGTTCCAGCTTCTGGTAAAGATTTGCAGTGGCCGTCAGTGGAGGTGTGGTGGGGCCCCAGCGTGTGGATGCCTCACCTTAGCTAACCTGCCTCTCGAAGTGTCCACGCGACCCCCAGTTTAGTCGTTTCACTGCTTCCTTATATAGTGTAGTGGCTTTTAAAGTAACTTCAGATAGTGGTTACTTGTGGACGTGCTACTCGTTGATGGATGCGGATATTATGACTGTTTCCTCTTGTATGAGATCATTCCTTTTACTTCTTTGCTCAGATGTAATTGAGATTGACCTCAAGAATGGTGAGTGGGTATTTTTAAATGTTTCTAAACCATACAACTTCTGAAAGCTAAGTATACCAAAATGTGGTGGTTTTTTTCCCCTTTAGATCTCCAGTGCCTATTGGATTTTTACCTTAAAAAGTTCATAGTGTGAAGTTTCTTACACTGTCGATGTAGATCCAGTACAATGATTCAGTAGCAGACCCTACAGATCAGGCAGCGGAGGAGCCTGGCCCTGAAGGATGAACGGAGAGGAGGAGTTCTTCGACGCCGTCACAGGTGAGCGGAGGGAGAGGCAAGTTCAGAGATTGTGTCGTGAGCACGAAGCCCTCGGACCCAGGCCTCAGACGTAGCCCCGGGACGTGAGGACGGCCCAGGAAAACCGTGTAGAGAGAGAGCTGACATGTCCCCAGGCACCAGCCTTCAGTAAAAGCATGTGTCCTATCCTAGATTTGGGGGAAAACATCAACTTTGGACCACTAAAGATAACAAGAAAGGGCAACTGTGTTTTAGTCTTTAAGAGTTGCTCTGGGGTGTAAATATTTTATTTGGATCCTAAGTGAGATGGTCAGCATTCTTATATTATTTATACTTAATGATGAAAAACGTATTGTTCTGTCTTATAACTGTATCGTGTTTTGCACTGCTTAAAGTCTACCAAAAAATAGTACATTTACCTGCTTTCACAGCAGCTCTTACTGTGTCAGCGTTCAGTTCTGTTTCGCTTTTCACACACCCCTGTGAGTGCTGGTACACAGCTCGGTGGGCAGAGTGCATGGCGGGGTGGCAGGGGGAGGAGAGGCCGGCTGGGTTGGTTCACATTTGCTTGGAACAACCCCTCCTCCTCCTGTTACCACCCGAGGGACAGGTGACCACAGGGGGCCCCAGACCTCACGTTCAAGGCGCCCCCCATCGTCTGCCCTGCACCCCCCTCGTCAGCAGGGGGAGCGTCACTTTGCTTTCTCTATCGAGGGGTCTTCCTGGTGGAGACGGACTTCAGGAGACTCTTCCAGCCCATGCCCCCCTCTCAGGTGTGGGAACATAGAAACAGCAGCTCTGAAGTATTACTGCCGCCGGGTTTGTCAGTGCTAACCCTCCCTAGGGCAGTCAGAGGGGCACTTCCGTAATCAGTGCCAGAAGGGCGTGGTGCCCAGCACGACAAAAGGCTCGTTCCTGGGCGCCGTTGCCGTCCCCGCTGCCTCCTGTCTCGAGGAGCCCTGTCCCCGCGCTCCCGGGTCTTCACCGGCCGTGCTTCTGCTGAGTGAAGGGTTGGAGCAGGTTGAGGGATGGGCGGCCTGAGATTATTGACTTATTCTTGTCCGAAGCCCAGGAGGAGCGGGCCCTGAGCTCATCGCTGTTTTCAAAGGCTGACCTGCTGAGTCATCTTATCTTGCGTGACCTCATAGCTGTTGTGGCCCTTGTAGACGTGTGTTCCTGGGAAGCGTGCTTGTCTGCTTAACCCGCATGCGCATCAGTAGTCTTTCGCAGTTGCATTCCCACCAAGCGGGGTGTTTGTCAGGGAGTCACGCCCTCGGGCCGCCTGGCCCTCACAGGCTGACCACGTCTGAGACCAAGTGGGCCCAGCCTCGGCGTGGGCTTCTCACCCGGGAGCCCCCTGGGAAGCTCCCTGTCACCTGGGACCAGTGTAACCGATACTCCGGAAGGTCTTTCCCCAGAGAGGGCTTGAACTGCATGGAGTGCGGTGTGTAGGTGACCCCATCCCTGCCTCTCCGCACGGCGGGACCTCTCCGCGTGTCCCTGAGATGCAGGCGGAAGAGGCAGATGTCTAGGTGAAAATAATTCCTCACCTCAGCCCTTTGGTTCCCAAGCAAATAACAGAAAGACGAAAAATGTGAAGCCTCCCAATGCAATGAAATACCCAGACAGTGACTACTTCCCTGTTTATAGAATCAGTCTTACTTTGTGACTCTAATTTAAAAAGTATTTAAACCCAGCAGTTATTAAATGAATGCCTTCAATAGGCAATTACTGGGGCTTCCGTGGTGGCACAGTGGTTAAGAATCCGCCCGCCAATGCAGTGGACACGGGTTCGAGCCCTTGGTCCGGGAAGATCCCACATGCCGCAGAGCAGCTAAGCCCGTGAGCCACAACTACTGAGCCCACAAGCCGCAACTACTGAAGCCTGCGCGCCTAGAGCCCGT